>NC_135315.1:78496106-79184440 GCF_048772815.1 Callospermophilus lateralis
GAGTTGTCAGTCTCTTACTTGTCTTTTGGCCCTTGATTTTTGTCCTTTGATTTTATTCTATGTTTTGAACGTGGTTGCTGTTTATGTGGCTCAAATATAAACCCAGTTAAAATACATTGATGACTCACCTACATTCCATCTCCACTAATCTTTTCCCATTGCCCTTCATAAACATATGTTTTAATTGTTTCTAGTATATATTCTTACTGTTTCTTGTTCTGGTAAGAGGCAATAACAATAATAAGTTATTATGTAAATTTCTTTCTTACCCAAAAGGGAGTGCTCCTGTATATCTTGTCTGCCCCTTATTTTTTACTCAATGAAACAACCTGGAAAACACTCCACATATGCTAAAATCTTAAATTCCCATGGTGTAGGTTGACCAAAGTTGGAACTAAACAAATGAGGGACATTCGGGCTATTTCTGAACTTTATTTATTATCAATATTTCTGTATTGAAAAGCTCTGGGAATCTATTTTATATTCTTGAAAATGTACATTCAATGTTCAGTCCTGTAAGAAATATTGCTTTATCAATGGCTACTTTTTATAATTTTAAATAATAAAGCCCAATTTGCTGGAAGATTGGAACATTTTTTCTTTCTCCCTTCAGGTATACATGTTCATCCTTTCTGTAGATGCCCCAGTAGACAGAGGCCACATTTTGGATATTCTGTGCACGATTACAGTGTGCTGGTAATTTCTTCTTTTTCTGATGGAACCATGTCTTATTTCTGTTATTTTTTTTCCTTTTTACATATGATTGATACCATGTCATGGTTACAGAAGAAAATACCAGTGTCCTACCCTTAATAAATCCATGGCTTGGTGAGAGTCCAATGCTGAAACCAATAATTTCTTCCCAGTACAATGATCACCAAGGACACAATGCATTTTGGTTGTTTGTGTCTCCCAACAAATTGATCTATGTAATATAATATACCTATGGGCTGAGAGTTTTAAATATTGTTTATTTATTTTAATATTCAGGTATTAACAGTGATAACATTATTTATTTTTTAGTTAGAGGTTTATCTATTTATTGAATTTTAGAAAGAACTGAGGATATGCGCCCTATAAAAGAGAATTCCTGGAACACCTCAAATATTTTAAATAAATGCCTTAGAAAGTAATACATTGGTATAATTATTCAGCATACAGTAATAAATATAAGATCACATTAGGTCACATTGACGATGGCAGTAGAAGAAAATGAGAAGCAAGCATTCAAGAACATGCAGAATTCCCACAAGGAACAAGGAACCACAGGCTCTGATGTGAGAATTTATGGTTTAACTTTGCCAAGCAGGAGCTTCTGGGGCTGAGGGTGATGTCATAGAGAACACACAGCAGGCAGATGGTAAAAATGGAGAAGTTCCCCCAAACCTGTGAAAGTAGATTATTAATTAATATTTGATATAATCTCCAAAATACTGAGACAAAAACATCTGTAACTATAAACCCCATAATTTTCAGAATCCCTAGATATATTAGGGCCAAGAAACCAATGGTAAAGTTCTAGGGTTAGATCTTGTGCGAGAAAAGGAATGTGAAGTTGCAGAAGAAAATTATGGTGTTAGCTGAGATCTCAAGACGAACTTCAGAGGAAAATGTTTCTTATACAAAAAAATATAGTTTGTTGATCATTTTTTCATATACCATATTAATAGTATATATATATTAGGAGAAAATGAAGCAGAAGCCTTTATTTCAAATATTGTCATCTTTATCAATCTCAGCCTATCCTATTACCAGAGATGTGATATTTGTGGAAATAGCAAACAAAAAGAATTTATTTTTAGAAATAGTTACATAATATTTTCTTAACATCTTATAAGTGTTTTAGATCATTTTCTTTTTTGAGTCATGCTCAGTCTCTGGGCCTGTGATATGCTTTTTAAACCCTGTAATCTCCAAGCATTTGCCCTCTATAAAAATCCGGTTTGATAGATCTTGCTTCAGAAGAGTTCCTTTAACATGTAAGATGCTAAATCAGTTGTGTTTCTCCTAGGAAGTATTTTTGAGGTACTGTCTTCAAAATGAGGAAGAAAATATTTCTCCAGACTGACATTCTTTATATAAGGAGCAAACCAAACTTTGTGAAGCTTTGAAGAAATTTCATACTGTTCTGTATTCAGGTAGTTCTGTGTGTGTTGCTGAGTTGCCTTTTGATGTCCAGAAACCTGTGTTTTCTCATCTCTACAATGGGAATAATTTTTGAGGACAAAGATTAGCAATGTTCCTCATGCAGTCTACTAATACATGACTGGGCTGTGATTCAGACCTAACAAAGCACCTGTAAGACACCATGAAGATTCCAATTTTTTAAACATTATCTGCCATTCACATATATCACATATACTTTCTTTCAAAAGATTGTAATAACCTTTTAAATATAGGCCCCTGTGTCATACACATGAACAAATATAAAATGTTGAGTCCTCCATGTCTAAATTCCATTTTTTTCCCTGTGGTGATTCAAAATGATACAATTAATTTCATGTTTCTCCTTGCCTTCTTTTTACTCTATGTTCCCAATTAGAGTTCTCTACTTAGAGGCATAAAGAGATATCTATTATATATAATATATATACATATATACTGTGTGTGTTTACATGCATAATAAATATATACTATGGATAGTATATGTATATATATACTATGTTTATTATATGTTTTCTATATACTATAGTATACACATGCTTTTATATAAACAAAATATATTTATATTATATAATATACCTACAAAATACATATACATATATTATTCATATACACACAGTGTATATATGTAGGTATATATATAATATATCATTTTATATATATATATATATATATATATATATATATATATCACTGTTTTGAATATTTATCATTAATCAAGGCCTAAAATAATAGGAAAATTTGTATGTGTGGTAGAGGTATTTGGGCTTTCAAATTAGATACAGTTTTTTAAATTTATTATTTATTTATTTTTGGGTACCAGGGAATAAACCTAGGGGTGCTTTACTACTCAGTTACATTCCCAGCATTTTTTAATATTTAGAGACAAGGTCTCAACAAAGTTGTTTAGGGCCTCATTATTTTTCTGAGAGTCATTTTGAAGTTGTGTTTCTCTTTGCTCAGCCTCTGGAGCCACTGAGGTTTTACACATGTGTCACCATATGTGGTGATACCTGCTTAATAATTAAACTGTCTTTAATCATGGAAGAAAAACAAATGTCATAGAGTAGTAGTCATTAGGTCTAAAGTCAATTATGAAATAAGGAGTTTTCCTTTAATGCTTTTAAATAATAGACTCAATGTTGTGGTTATATGTGAAGACATGGGCACCACTTTCTGGAACATCTTCTTTTGCTTCTGTCTGATATCTTAAATGAAAGGTCAATTGCCAGCACTTGGTGGGAAATAGTCTACTTTTGAAAACTCTCCAGTTAGACCTTCCTGCTCTTATCCATGGCATTATCTCTCATATTTTTTGGACTTGAGAAGAAGTATTGGAAAAAAATTACATCCCCCACCTAGAATAAAAGAGAAGCATTCAGGACCTTTATTTTTTTGAGGTCAGAAAAATTATAGTTCTGAAGTCTGGAATGTGGTTTTATGAGCTGTGATAGTCTGGAGGCTTGACATATTGGTTTTGAGGGCACAGTTTCAACAATGCATATACTTTTAAAATAATATTTTATTTGTCACATAATTGTAATATTTACATATTAAAATATTTATGCCATTAAAATCAATTTTTTACTATTTATTTATTTTGTGAATAGTAAAAAAAAAATGACTACATTTGTGTCTGATGTATTCTTATCATTGTGCTTACTGCCTTAAAGAATTGCATCCCAGTTAAATTTTCAATGTTTCTTCAGAAGAAGAGAAAGCAAGAAAGTTAAATAAAATTTTTCATTATTGTTATTTTATTATTTCCATCCAAAATAATATACAGATTTATAAATTCACAGATTAAAAAAAACCTTATGTGAGAGGTTAATTGCAAATGTTCTTTTGGGTAGGTTGGGTCTCACTACTACCAGGAAACCTTAACTTAAGCCAGTTGCAGCCTGAGGATCTGTATTTCAGTTCCCAGCAACTGAAAAAAAAAAAAAACTGCAACCAAGAATCTGTCTTTCTAACCTCATTCTTTTCAGCATTTGATGACATGTCACTAAAACAGAAAACTCAGTAGGATTAGCCTGAGAGAGTGAAAATATAAGTGCTGTCCTCTTAGGTGTGCTATATCAAATATAGCACATGGCCAATGATGAGAGGCAGGCTTTGGCCATCTGGTGTGGCTTTTTTCCTCTAGAGATTGCCAGCATTTTTTTTTACCTTTCTAAGATTCCTCTTTATGTTCAGTGGATCTAATTTTTTCCCTTGTTCATGTGCTGGAATATTTACTGACAGAACATTGGGCCCCTCAAAAACTAGTAAGTGGTGGTGTGCTCTGGTACCCTGACACTGGTGGGCAAGGCTTCATGAAATTGGCTGTACTCTCGTAGGAACTGGCAACTGTGGACTGGTAACCCTGGGGTAGTCTCTAGAATCTGCAGGCCATGGTCTTTATCTAGGTTAGGTTATCTCTGAGTCTTTAGTGGCCAGTAATTTTGGGCATGTGTCAGTGATGGGGACTTTGGGAGTCCTGTCCTATTTCTGCAGAGTATCTTCCATCCTTACCTGAACTTCTTTCTGAAAGTGCAGCATTTTAGCCCCTTTCAAGATTGTGTCCTGGAGTGAGCAGAGTCACTAGAATCAAAACTCCATGTGTTCTCTCCTTGCATGAGTGTGGTAGTGATCTGTAGGAGTCTCAGTTATTCCTTCCTCTCAATCTTGCTAGTCTTTCTTTTTTGTGAGTATAGTGGTACTGTAGATTAAATCCAGAGATCCTATATCACTTAGCTACATCCCTGGTACTTTTAATTTTATTTTTAGACAGATGCTGAGACTGGCATTGATCTTGTGACTTAGTCTCCAGAGTTGCTGTGATTAAAGGTGTGTGTCATTCTGCATGGTTAACCCTGAATATTCTAAATCTGTCAGTAAATTCATAAATTCCATCTTCCTGTCCAGATTCCTAATGACAATATCTCCGCCCAACAGTACTCACTTTTTTTTTCTCATACTACAGTTCTAATGGGCACAGTATTTTTGAATTTTTATGAAGAAATTGGATGGACCTGTTTATAGGATTTGTTTTCTGTCTGGGTTCAGTGCCACATAACTGTACTCCCAGAGACTCAGGTGGAAAAGGCAGGAAGATTGCAATTTTACAGTCAACTTCAAGAATTTAGGTAGACTGCGGGCAAGTTAGGTAGACATCTCACAATTTTAAAACAAGGGCTGGGAATATAGCTCAGATTTAACATGCCCCTTTGTTAAATCTTCAGAACCACAGAAAAATAAAAAGCAAAACATTTGTTTTTTTTTTTGTTGTTGTTGTTTTTGAGCATTTCACATGAGTAGAGAAGAATCACTAGATTTTCATAAAAATTTGTATATGTGTGTTCTTTCTTTTTCTTTTCCAGGACAGACACCTTGTCAGAATGTCTTTGGGCTGAGAATCCTTCTTGTGGAGTTTATGTCATGGGGATATCATGCCCTCTCTGATTTTTTTTTCTGGTCCTGTGTTTCAAAACAGCTAGATATTAGTATCTCACACCTGACACATGTAAGATCTCTAAGGCACAAGTTCAAGGTCAGACTCAGTACTTGGGTCCTATTCTGTTAGAGAGAGGTGTAAGTTTCAAAACAGCCTGAGTGCATTGTGGCTAGAAAGAATCTTTTGAACCTCCTGGTGTATCCTTAATCTAAAAATGCACTTAAGTTTCTCCCCACCCCATGTTTTGGCTTCTGTGAATGCTGCTACAGTGCAGATTACAATGCATCCATTATTTGACATGTTGATTCCAGTTCCAGTTGTATTTTCCAGAAAATACAACCAGAATTATTTTTACTGTGTTAGCTTTTAAAGAGCTCTCATGATTTTTTTAAAAATGTGAGTTATTAAATTTATATTCTAGTTCAGTGTGAAAGTGTTTATTTTTTCTTCCATAACCATATAATTGGAATATTAGTTATCATTCAACTTTTTGATAGTAACCACTCTTGGTTTTCTTTGACATTTATTTTTTAGTTGCAATTGTACACAATACCTTGATTTTATTTTATTTTTTGTGATGCTGAGCATTTAAACCAGTGCCTCATGCCTTCTAGAAAAGGACTAGAACTATGAGTCATAACCCTAAGCCCTGAGAGTAGCCATTCTAAGAGCTGTACACATCTTCAGAAGGCCTTAAATTTTGCTGGTGAACTAAATTTCTGATTCAAGTTTTTAAGAATCTATTCTAGAAATAATCATGAACCTTTGATTTTTACCCCTTTTTCTTCACTCCTGTTGTGGATTTTAGACTAAGGAAATACTCACACATTAATGTGAAGCCACTTATTTGTGATCTTGAAAGATTTGCACATGAGAGCTGCTGCTTTTTTATTTTATGAGCAGAGTTCTGAAGAAATTTAGAAATTTTTTCTTTTGTCTCTTCTTTAATTAGAAGTAAAGCATTTTGAAATTTTGGTAGGGTGTTATTAGTGTTATTATAAATTAATTTAGGGGTAATGGTCATCTTTATAATGATGAGTTTTGTCATCTACACACATGGTGTTTAAATGAGAGTTTTATGTGATTCTATGCATTTTTTATATTTTCAAATTTCACATATTTTCTATTTAAATATGTTTCCTATGAAATATAACATTCATATGACATTAAAAAAACTTATATAGTGTTATTTTTTGAAACACAATATCTTTATTTTATTTATTTATTTTGATGTAGTTCTGAGGATCAAATCCAGTACCACACATGTACAAGGCAAGCACTCTGCCTCTGAGCCACAACTCAAGCCATACTTGGTGTTTTATAGTCCCCCCCCTTCTGGATTTAATGTGATAAAAAAATTGTTTCTTCTTTTAGAAACCATTATTTTCCACAGTTTATTATTTATCTCTTTCTAAATGTACTTCCTCTTTAATCAAGATGTTAACTTTAAACTTTTTGGAAAAATACTGCTGTATACATATCTATAAATGTGCTATAATTTTAGTCTGTTGCTTGTGGAAGTGTATCAGGTATCTTCAATAGAAAAACAGTCTGCACATGTGGATAGCAAAAACTAAAACACCATCTTTCTTACACGATAATTAATTCATTCCACATCTTGTCAATAGTTTTAAATGTGGTGTATATTGTGATGTTATTTTACATTATCTAATTTTGAGTTTTTTAGAATTATTGAACACTTAGTTATCTCATATAAATTATATGTTCAAGTTTCTTGCATGCTTTTTCTTTGCAATCTTTTTTCCTCAACACATAGGTTTTTTAATTATATGTGAGGAAATTAGTTTCTAACACTCTGTCATTTCACCTTGCACTCCTTAATGGTATTTGATGAGGAGAATTTTATTTTAATATTATAAAACTATAAATTTAAAAATATTTTATGTAATTTTGCAAAGAAATAACTTTCTAATTTGTGTTGTTGTTGTTTTTTTTCCTCTTTGTGATATGAATATTGAAACCAGGGTGTCCTATTTCTGAGCTATATCCTCAAGCTTTTTTAACCTTTTATAAATTTTATTTTGTGAAAAAATTTTGTTCAGTTGCTGTGATTATCCTTGTAATTATGATCCTTCTGTCTTTGGCTCCAGAATACTGGATATTCAGGTTTGTCCCACCACATGAACCTTATCTCTGTTTCTTACAATAACTTTTGAATTCTTTATGTTTTCTTTCATATTTTAGTATTATTTACTCATAATTTATATGCTCAATATTTACTACATAAAAATGGATTCTTATATTGTGTAAATGAAGGGTACAATAGCATTTTTGGGAGAGGGCAGAAGTTAAATTCAGAGGTCCTTAGCCACTAAGCCACATTACCAGCTTTCTTTTTTATTTTTTGTATTTTACTTTGAGAGAGGGTCTCACTGAATAACCTAGGGCCTCATTGTTTATGAGGATGGCTTAGAACTATTTTTAATGCATTATATTTTATTTTATGTTGTAGTAACATTTACTTAAAATATTTATATAGAGCATTATATGAAAATGAGGTGCTATGTTTTGAGTGAAGGGTACAATTGCATTTTTTATTGCAACCCCGATGTTCCTCTATTCTAACATTTTTTTTTTTTTGAAATAATGCCATTTTCTCCCTCCATTGCAATCTATGAGTTTTATAGTCTATGAAATTATTTTGAGGGTTACACTAATTGTCACAAATTACAGAATCAGTTGTTAATGTCATTGTGATGTTTTGATCAGTTGTAGTATTCATGTACAACAATGCATGTAGCAAATAGCCTGGGCATGTAGTAGTCTGTGTCATCTAAATTCTTGTCATTCAATTCAGTTGTTTGTAAAGTGGCAGAAACGTCTTTATATAAACTTTCCAGAATATAATCTCAACAAGTGAAACATCAGTGTATATATACTTATATTTGCCATTAGATAGTGTATAATTGACATGATTTTTATTAATAAAATTTTTCAGTGCTCTTTTAATTTCATTTGTTTTTTAAAAACACCAACATTGACATTTGTGATTTTTTATGTAGTATTTTTCAATATTTGCTAAATTTGCTCCTTTGCTTAGAATTTTCTCTACTCTTATTTTTATAAATACACTCTTATTCCAAACTATTAAGATATATTATTTGCTAATAAATTCTTGCTCATTTTATTGCCTACTAATTTAAGTCTTACTAATTTGGGAGAGGGCAGAAGTTAAATTCATGTGTCCTTAGCTGCTAAGCCACATTACCAGCTTTCTTTTTATTTTTGTATTTTTTTTTAAAGAGAGGGTCTCACTGAATAACCTAGGACTTCATTTTTTTTTGAGGATGGCTTAGAACTACTTTTTAAAATACTTTATATTTTATTTTTTGTTGTACTACTACATCTTTGGATGCAGCTTTGGATGCAAACCACTCTTTTGCAGCATTGTGGAGGTTTAATTAGCACATATTAACCTTTACACTTCTTAGGAATATGCTTTCTTGGGTATACCCAAGAAACCAGCACCACAATAAAAATATATCATGTTTATTACTACATAGTGTTTTCTAGAACAATTTTAATCCCTTTTGACATTCTCTACAGTCATTTACAAAAGAAATTTGATTTTATTGAGCTCATTCAGAAAAGGACATTGATATTATATAGATTCTTGAATTACCACAAATAATGAATACTATGTACTATTGCCTACATCAAGAAATAGAACACTAATTATGCCCTGACAACCTCTTTATGTCCTATTCCTCTTACTACCCTTCGTAATTTCCAACTGTAATGACTACATTATGTTTTCATCTAATACTATTAAAACATTTTAAAGAAATTGACTCCATCTTTACTCATTAATAGGAAAGCTGCCCCTTATAATTCTCCTCTTCCACTTTTATATTTTTCTCTCTTTAGCTTGACTTTCTTTCAATTTTCTTTCTATTCTTCAGATTATTTTTACTAAATAAACCATTGCCATCTGGTCTCCTCTATGTGATGTTTGCGCCATGTTTGGACTGGTGTGAAAACTGAGCCTCAGTGTACTGATCAAACCTCTTGCACTGTAGGGTGTGGTGGTAGATGGAGAAAATTTTTCAGTTTGTAAATGTGGCAGTTTTAGGGGCAAGTTAGAGCATTCTCATAGAATATATATATTTTTTCTCTTCTCTTCTGTCTACAGGTAGAATTAAGTGTTCATTGCGTAATCCGATAGCATCACACCATGTTGCAACGTTGCTTTACCTTTTACCTTAGCACAGCAAATTTGACGATTTTTGTCACTTAACATCTCTGTGACCATTAGTCTCTTTTTGTGTATGTTTATTTTTTTACAGTTTGGTAAATATACAATATTCTCTTGGCTTGAATTTTAACTTCTTTAAACAGTATAGCTTTATACTCACCTATTTATTCATTTATGTATTTATTTTTCATTTTAATATTTTCTCTTCTTTGGAATATTTTTTGAAACTTCTCTTCTGTGTTGTACTCTGTTGTGATGTCTTTTTTCCCCCAAAGAAATGAATGGTACTTCATATATTATCAACTATAAGCACTTTATTAGAAGAGTTAACTAAGTATATCTCCCACTCTAGATCTTACCTTTGGACTTCGGAGACACACTGACTTATAAAAACAAAAGTAGATTTTTTTTGACAGGGGATTGAAATCAGAGGCACTCAACTACCAAGCCACATCTTAAGCCCTATTTTGTATTTTATTTAGAGGCAGGCTGTCATTGAGTTGCTTAGTGCCTCACCATTGTTGAGGCTCATCTTGAACTCATCATCCTCATGTCTCAGCCTCTCAAATTTCTGTGATTACAGACATGTGCTACCATCACTGGCACCATATTAGGATTCATGGAGGCAATCTCCTAAAAATTTACCAGGTTGAATTTAGACAGAATGAAATAACTAAACGAAATACCTGAAGTATATAAGTACCCCCAGAGATGTTATGAAAAGACACTTCATATTGGAATTAGCAGGGACATCAACGCAGGTTGAAAATGATCTTAGTTGGGGTGATCTAGTCAATATTCACCTAGGAAAGTTTCTCAAAGTCAAGTTAAATACATAGCCAATACATGCTATCTTAACAGGGCTGTATCCTCTGCTGTGCTTTTGAGTTTGACTATGTCCAATGATCATATTTAGGTTTGATGATCTCTGAATTTTTTAATATTTCACAGGTAGTGTTCTAAGCAGCTCTCTCTTCATTACATATTTTTGTGAATCTGTTTCCTGAACTGCTTCAGTTTGAAGGCCCATGGTGCCATACCTTTCTTCCTTTTATTGTCCTTATAGCTTCATTTTCTTAAATTCTGGCAATTACTGTAAGCAAAGACAAGCTCACAGGTATCTGCCATCTTCTGTGCTAGGGACATAGACTGTGTGAGTTTTGACAGTAGCTGTTTGTGTACCATCATGTACTATTGTGTTATTTTTTAGGGTTACATCAGAACAAAAACAAGAAAATATCTTATGACCATAAGCAGTGCAATGCCCACAATCACTGGAATCTAGAGTAGTTTTTTTTTTCCTACATAGTTTTGAAGGAGTGTGGCTCTGCAGACAAAGTGAGAGTATTCTGTTGTCAAGATACTTAAACATTCTTCACTTTCAAAGAATAAACTCCTATTATTTTAAGCATTTACATTTATGTTTATGTTTCAAGTGGCAAAGTAAGATTTTTTTCCTGAAATTTAAATTAACTATGTGACTAAATGCTAATATGAAAAATAGATGTTAAAACTAAATAGTAGTTGTCAAAGCTGTGCAAATCTTTTGCAAAATATAATTGAAGATTACTATTTTTTGTCAGAAACATCAATGGTTTGGTCATAAAAATTCTTTAATCTAAAGTACTAAGCTTCTATGGAATGGAAACTATGTATTATGCTAGTAAGAACATTTCCAACTTTGCTTTAGACTACCTCTCATGATTTGTACCTGAAGAAATATTTTCAAGCAAAATATGACATGTTTTTTTTTATTTGCATTAAACAACCCTTTTCTATATAAGGGGAGGTATGATGCTTAAATTAATGTCTTTGCAATTATTATTTTTAAGTTTTTAAGATTGATGGGTTACTTAATTCATTCTATCTCCTTCTAGATTGAGATAAGAAAGATTTGCTGGCTACTGTATCTATCATCTACTCTGTCTTTTTTTTTCTTTCTTTTTTTTAAATTAATTTTTATTGTAGGTTGTTCAAAACATTACATAGTTCTTGATATATCATATTTCACACTTTGATTCAAGTGGGATATGCACTCCCATTTTTACCCCATATACAGATTGCAGAATCACTTCAGTTGCACAACCATTGATTTACATATTGCCATTTTGGTGTCTGTTGTATTCTGCTGCCTTTCCTATCCTCTACTATCCCCCCCTCCCCCCTCCCCTCCCCTCTTCTCTCTCTACCCCCTCTACTGTAATTCATTTCTCCCCCTTATATTTTTCCTCCTTTCCCCTCACTTCCTCTTATATGTAATTTTGTATACCCCTGAGGGTCTCCTTCCATTTACATGCAATTTCCCTTCTCTCTCCCTTTCCCTCCCACCTCTCGTCCCTGTTTAATGTTAATCTTCTTCTCATGTTCTTTGTCCCTACTCTGTTCTTAGCTACTTTCCTTATATCAAAGAAGACATTTGGCATTTGTTTTTAAGGGATTGGCTAGCTTCACTTAGCATAATCTGCTCTAATGCCATCCATTTCCCTCCAAATTCTATGATTTTGTCATTTCTTAATGCAGAGTAATACTCCATTGTGTATAAATGCCACATTTTTTTTATCCATTCGTCTATTGAAGGGCATCTAGGTTGGTTCCACAGTCTTGCTATTGTGAATTGTGCTGCTATGAACATGGATGTAGCAGTGTCCCTATAGTGTGCTCTTTTTAGGTCTTTAGGGAATAGACCGAGTAGGGGAATAGCTGGGTCAAATGGTGGTTCCATTCCGAGCTTTCCAAGAAATCTCCATACTGCTTTCCAAATTGGCCGCACCAATTTGCAGTCCCACCAGCAATGTACAAGAGTACCCTTTTCCCCACATCCTCTCCAGCACTTGTTGCTGTTTGACTTCCTAATGGCTGCCAATCTTACTGGAGTGAGATGGTATCTTAGGGTGGTTTTGATTTGCATTTCTCTGACTGCTAGAGATGGTGAGCATTTTTTCATATACTTGTTGATTGATTGTATGTCCTCCTCTGAGAAATTTCTGTTCAGGTCCTTGGCCCATTTGTTGATTGGGTTATTCGTTATCTCCTTGTCTAATTTTTTTAGTTCTTTGTATATTCTGGATATTAGGGCTCTGTCTGAAGTGTGAGGAGTAAAGATTTGTTCCCAGGACGTAGGCTCCCTATTTACCTCTCTTATTGTTTCTTTTGCTGAGAAAAAACTTTTTAGTTTGAGTAAGTCCCATTTGTTGATTCTAGTTATTAACTGTTGTGCTATGGGTGTCCTATTGAGGAATTTGGAGCCCGACCCCAAAGTATGTAGATCATAGCCAACTTTTTCTTCTATCAGATGCCATGTCTCTGATTTGATATCAAGTTCCTTGATCCACTTTGAGTTAACTTTTGTGCATGGCGAGAGAAAGGGATTCAGTTTCATTTTGTTGCAAATGGATTTCCAGTTTTCCCAACACCATTTGTTGAAGATGCTATCCTTCTTCCATTGCATGCTTTTAGCCGCTTTATCGAATATAAGATAGTTGTAGTTTTGTGGATTGGTTTCTGTGTCCTCTATTCTGTACCATTGGTCCACCCGCCTGTTTTGGTACCAGTACCATGCTGTTTTTGTTACTATTGCTCTGTAGTATAGTTTGAAGTCTGGTATAGCTATACCGCCTGATTCACACTTCCTGCTTAGCATTGTTTTTGCTATTCTGGGTCTTTTATTTTTCCATATGAATTTCATGATTGCTTTCTCTATTTCTACAAGAAATGCCGTTGGGATTTTGATTGGCATTGCATTAAACCTATAGAGAACTTTTGGTAATATCGCCATTTTGATGATGTTACTTCTACCTATCCATGAACAGGGTATATTTTTCCATCTTCTAAGATCTTCTTCTATTTCTCTCTTTAGGGTTCTGTAGTTTTCATTGTATAAGTCTTTCACCTCTTTTGTTAGGTTGATTCCCAAGTATTTTGTGAATATTCCCAAGTATTTTGTGAATATGGATATTGTGAATGGGGTGGTTGTCCTCATTTCCATTTCAGAGGATTTGTCGCTGATATACAGGAATGCCTTTGATTTATGCGTGTTGATTTTATAGCCTGCCACTTTGATGAATTCATTTATTAGCTCTAGTAGTTTCTTTGTAGACCCTTTTGGGTCTGCTAGGTATAGAATCATGTCATCTGCAAATAGTGATAATTTGAGTTCTTCTTTTCCTATTTTTATGCCTTTAATTTCTTTCATCTGTCTAATTGCTCTGGCCAGTGATTCGAGAACTATGTTGAACAGAAGTGGTGAGAGAGGGCATCCCTGTCTTGTTCCAGATTTTAGAGGGAATCTACTCTGTCTTGAATGTGTGTTTGTGGAAATTTGTTGTCTTGCTTTCTGACTCATAGTGATTACAGTTGGCTGAAGATTTCAGCAATATTTTTGCCTTTGTAAAAATAAGAGGCATTGTAACTTGCTTCTGTCTCTTACTCCCTCAATTGTTTAATTTTTTCCAAATGAGGTATTAGATAGAAGTGTTTTCAAGTGGATATTTTAAAAGTAAAAATTTATCACGAACTTTTAGTATCTATAAGTGAGCTCAGAAAAGTAACAAGATTAAAGATCAATCAGTTGTTAATGTATATAAGAATATAAATATTTATATTTTAAATTAAAAACCATTTTCATAATAATCATATCAAAAACAAAATACTTAGGATAATTTTTAGAAAGTTCTTAAAAGGTAAAAATGAAAAAATAGAACACATGGCTTTCTTTTACCAGATCTAGTCACATCCCTAAGTCCTCTTTTTTTCCTAAGGGCTTTATCTTTAAAGAAAGAGGGCAGAAATTATGTTTTATTACTGTGGTACTGCAGATTGGGCCTAAGTATGTTATACCAGTGAGCTATATTACCAGGCTTTTTAATTTTATTTTTAGACAAGGTCTTTCTAAGTTATTAAGACTAAACTAAAAGCTGTGATCCTCTAGACTCAGCCTCCCATGTAACTGAAATTAGACTTGTGTTCCACAAACCATGGCAAGGATTGCATCCTTTACTTTCAAATAATTAGAGTTGGATCAGGATGAAATTTAGGTTTGCAAATATGTAGTAATTTTGCCATTTTTATGTGAGAAGACGGAGACCACAGAGAGAGGATATGGCTCTTCACATCTTCGGAAGTGGAACACCAACTATTAATTCACCTGGCAATTATTCAGCATTTAAAAGTTCCCCAGATGTAAAAAAAAAAAAGTTTGAGAGAGATATGTGTACAAGTGCTGTGAGGAAGAGCAAATAATTATTTCAAAGTGTAAGGAAGAGGATTCTAAGAAAATCTGAGTTGAGCTAACAGGGTATAAAGAACAGAGTCTCTGAGGTTTAATTGTAGAATCATAGAAGATACATATAATGTAAAAAATGCAGTTGATGCATTTAAAAAAAAAGATTATTTGGGGATGGGGCTGTAGCACAGTGGTACAGCACTTGCCTTGCATCTGTGAGGCACTGGGTTTGATCCTCAGCACCACATAAAAATAAATATAGATATTTAAAAATGATTATTTATAGGACTTGGTCAAATTTCCTAACTCTCACACACCATCTGCATACCCACCATGCTACTTTCACCTCACCTGCATTCTAGCATTCAAGCCCACAAAAAATTTTGCTCAAGATTAACCTTGCTTGAAGAGAAGTGTGCTTGGCAATTCTTCTCGTGAATCACCATGGGCAGAACTCCTTGCCTAGACTGTGGTAGTAATCAGGTAGAATGACAAAGTTTAAAACCATCTCTCTCTCTCTCTCTCTCTCTCTCTCTCTCTCTCTCTCTCTCTCCTTTCTATCTTTGTAATAACTGAAGATTTCAATTATAGATATATTGATGGATAACATAAACTTGGGAGTATTGAGCAAAATAATTGTAACACCAAAAGTATACAAGTGCAGAAAGAGTATGAATCATACATTGTCTATCACACTGATGTTTTATTTCATTGGTTGCCCTAGAGCAGGTTTTCTGTGTAATGTAATATAATCTACTGAACACTATAAAGTTAGTTTTGTGTGTGACAGTTACAAAGAGAATTAACATATTGATATCTTGTTTACAGATAAATTTAAAGTAAAGGAAATCTTATTTATTTATTTATTTGTTTGTTTGTTTGTTTATTTATTTATTTATATGTTTTGGATTGCTTCTTTTTAGTTTAATAAAAATAGGCCAAAAAGCAGTTCCCTGTATTTTTTGGGGGGGGTTTCTGTTGTTTCCTTCTTTTGTGATATAAGTTTAAGTTTTATAACTGTGCTTCGTGATACATATAAAAAGAAAAATCAGTTTTACCTGAACAACTTAATATATCTATCAGAAAGTATATTATATATTCAAAATGCAGTATTGCTCAGACATAAATATAAATAAATTGGATGATGTGTTTTAAGTGAATAAGGAGACAGAAATCTATTACATCTCTTATTCATGATAACTAAAATAAACTTTTGTTATAATAGAATATTGATTACTATATCTAGGGTGTGTAGAAAGGTAACAAAGATGGAATAAGTATATATTGATATTATTAATATCTGTGAATGTATGCATGAAAACATTACATTTAATCACATTAATATGTATGTTTTTATGTTAAAAAATCCATCGTCTCACAAAATTAATTAATTCTGTATTAAGAATACCTAAAATTCTACTGTCATTGGGATTTTCAGAATGTGATGCATTACTGTTAACTATCATCCTGAAATACACAACATTTTATTTGTGTGCACTCATTTTTTTTTTTTTGTTGGTTGGGACAGGGTTCTAAACACAGAGTATGCAATGCATTTCTTATTTCATTCTGTGTCTTGATAATTTCACTTCGCATAAAATTCTCCAGCTTCATCCATATTAATTTAAATGGTGAAAAAAATAGGGAGTTTGAATTCAGGGATGCATTTTTATTGAGATATATCCTCAGTAATTTTTACTATTTATTTTTAAGACAGCCTCTTATTACATTACAACCACCTACAGCATCCTTCTTTGAAAATCAAGGTTTAGTGGCCAGCCTCAGTATCTTAGTGACATTCTCAGGAGCATAAAAGATTCTGACTCAAGAAAATTCTTAAAAACAAGAAGTTATACCTGTCTGTTTCTATCTGTGTGTGTGTGTGTGTGTGTGTATATATATATATATATATATATATATATATATATATATATACACACATATATATAGTATGGATATATGAACATATGAACATAGATAAATATGCATGTGTAAATGTATTTGCTATAAATTATTTATACATTATATGTATATCATATATATACATATTTTATATTTAGGGTTTTATTTTTTAATTCTACAAGGAAAGAATAACTTTTTATTTTTATTTATTCATTGATTTTTTATGTGGTATTGAAGATAAAATACAGTGTCTCACATGTGCAGGTTAGCATTCTACCACTGAGATACAGCCTCAAACCCCAGGTACTTTTTATTTTATTTTATTTTATAGACATTTAAGTTTTTATATGAAATGGCTTTTATGGGTAGTGTTTCAGTTTATTGGGAGTGCAGATATTCTCAAAGTTGGATTTTATTTTTATTTTTTGTTTTTTGTAATGGTTACTTTGAGTGGTCAACCTGAGCAGATTTAGGTATTCCTAGAAAATTAATATAAAATACCTCTGGGTGTTCCTGAGTGTGTTTCAAAAATTGGGTCAGAACTCAGTGGGGAAGAGGTGTCATGAATGTACATAAAACCAACCAGTCCATTATATTTGAATAAATAGAGAAGGAAGACTGTCACTGGCTTGTGCTTCTATCTTTATAGATTAGTTTTTGTTTTGTTTTGTTTTGTTTTTCTCCGTCTTGTTGTGTGACCTCTGGACATCTGACATCGGATTTTTCAGTCTTTGAATGTGGACTTGCACCATTGCCTCTACATGAGCCTTTTAATTCTTCTGTCTTGGACAATAGCTGCTTCACTGAATTTGATTTAAGAAGTTTCCAATTTCTTGGCCTGTGATCTTATAAGTTTTCCTTTTTTTCCCATCTTATAGTCAGCAGCTTTGAGGACTACTCATCTCATTATCATGTTAGTTGATCTATTAAGTCTCCTTGTCCATGAACATATACATATATGTGTTCTATTAATTCTTATCTTTTTAGGACCTGGATAATACAGTATATGGTAGAAAAATATCTGAGTCATATGGTTTTTCTAGTTTTAATTGTTTGAAACTCCCACATTATTATTCATTTTGTCAGTATTAGTTTATACTTTTAGTAAGAGTGTCCAAGTGTTTCATGAAATAAAATTATTTATAATAACATCAAAATAATAAAAGATTACCTGCCTATTGTAGGAAATAATAGTCCCAGATAGTTGAGTGGTTAATTGGGGAGGACCTCTTGAGACCATGAGTTCAAGATCACTCTGTGCAACACAGAAAGAGGTCAATCTAAAAAATAATAAAAATGTTAAACAGTAAATTTCATGAAAAAAAGTGAAAAAGTTACAAGATGAAAATTATGACTTTTTTATACATTTTTAAGTTAAAGATCTGAACAAATGTGAAAAAAATCTTATGTTCATGGATTGGGAAGTCAAATATTCTTAACATGCAAAACATGGTGATATTGGCCTAAAATGCCACTGCTCTCACTTTCAGCATCTCAGATTGTTTCTTTATGAAAATTGACAGTCTGATTCTAAAATTCATACATGAAATCACAGAGGCTTTCAAATAACCAAAACAATTTTGAATGGGAAAAAATCTAGGAGGACCATGCTTTTTCTATATTTGAAACTTGCTAAAAATCATCAGTAATCAATATAGTATTGTATTGACAGAAAAATATATATGTGGAATTAAGGAATAGAGCTGAGAGTCTACAAATTATTCTACAGAATAATTTAAAATAATTCACAAATTATTTTAAATGAATAGCTTTGAAACAGGTGTTGCTAAAATGATAGATATATAAGTACAAATAATTAATTTGGAAATCCATTTATCCCATCTACAGAAACTCAAAGTGGTCCAAACACATAAATGTATAAAATAATATTAGAAAACTAAAAGGAAATATAAATATAAATATATATTTTAGAGGATATGAGGAAAGAACTAATCAGTGATTCCTGATCTCACCATAACACTTAAAGGAATCAGTGAAAGAAGAGCTGATCTGAGAGGTGAGTGCCAAAACCAAAAGGAGATGTCAGTAGTATAGAAATGTGGTAAGACATGGGTGAATAGAAAGTTAATTAGGAAGAACCTTATGTATGCCCTGTGGTTGGTGGTTTGGGCTCTACAGGCAGACAAATATGGCTGTGAATTTCTACTCCTTCCATTTAAGAGCATTGTGCTCTTGAACAAGTCACATGACTTATTTGTGCCTCAGTTTTCTGGTTTGTACAGTGGAGATGATAATAATATGTGCTATATAGAATAAAAATTAAATGGATATATATATATATATATATATATATATATATATATATATATATATATATATATATCTCACATTTTTTAATCCATTTCTCTACTGAAGGGCATCTAGCTTGGTCCCACAGTTTAGCTATTGTGAATTGTGCTGATATAAATATTGATGTGGCTGTGTCCCTATAATATGTTGTTTTTTCAAGTTCTTTGGTTATAAACAAAAAAAAGGAGAGCTGGGTCAAGTGGTGGTTCCATTCTCAATTTTCAAAGGAATCTGCACCAACTTGCAGTCCTGCCATCAATGTATGAGTGTAACTTTTTCCCTACATCCTCACCAAAATTATTGTTGTTTGTCTTCATAATAGCTACCATTCTGGATACAGTGAGATGATATCTTTGAGTAGTTTTGGTTTGCAATTCTCTAATTGTTAGAGATAATGAACATTTTTTCATATATTTGTGGATTGATTTTATATCCTCTTCTGAGAACTGTCTGTTCAGGTCCTTGGCCCATTTATTTATTTTTTATTAATTTTTATTATTGGTTGTTCAAAACATTACATAGTTCTTGACATATCATATTTCATATATTTGATTCAAGTGAGTTATGAACTCCCATTTTTACCTCGTATACAGATTGCAGAATCACATCGGTTACACATCCACTTTACATATTGCCATACTAATGTCTGTTGTATTCTGTTGCCTTTCCTATCCTGTATTGTCCCCACTCCCCTCTTCTCCCCTTCCATCTTCTCTCTCTACCCCATCTACTGTAATTCATTTCTCTCACTCTTCTTCCCCTTTACCCTCACTTCCCCTTATATGTAATTTTGTATAACAATGAGGGTCTCCTTCCATTTCCATGCAATTTCCCTTCTCTCTTCCTTTCCCTCCCATCTCTCATCCCTGTTTAATGTTAATCTTCTTCTCATGCTCTTCCTCCCTGCTCTGTACTTAGTTGTTCTCCTTATATCAAAGAAGTTATTTGGCATTTGTTTTTTAGGCATTGGCTACTTTCACTAAGCATAATCTGCTCTAATGCCATCCATTTCCCTGCAAATTCCATGATTTTGTCATGTTTTAGTGCTGAGTAGTACTCCGTTGTGTATAAATGCCACATTTTTTTTATCCATTCATCTATTGAAGAGCATCTAGGTTGGATCCACAATCCAGCTATTGTTAATTTTGCTGCTATGAACATCAAAGTAGCAGTATCCCTATGGAATGCTCTTTTAAAGTCTTTAGGGAATAGTCCAAGAAGGGGAATAGTTGGGTCAAATGGTGGTTCTATTCCAAGATTTCCAAGGAATCTCCATACTGCTTTTCAAATTGGCCGAACTAATTTGCAGTCCCACTAGCAATGTACAAATGTACCCTTTTCCCCACATCCTCACCAGCACTTGTTGTTGTTTGACTTCATAATGGCTGCCAATCTTACTGAATTGAGATGGTATCTTAGGGTGTTTTTGATTTGCATTTCTCTGACTGCTAGAGATGGTGAGCATTTTTTCATGTACTTGTTGATTGATTGTATGTCCTTCTTTGAGATGTGTCTGTTCAGGTCTTTGGCCCATTTGTTGATTGGTTTATTTGTTTTTTTATTGTTTAATTTTTTGAGTTCTTAGTATACTCTGTATATTTGGGCTCTATCTGAAGTGTGAAGAGTAAAAATTTGTTCCCAGGATGTTGGCTCCCTATTTACCTCTCTTATTGTTTCTGTTGCTGAGAAAAAACTTTTTAGTTTGAGTAAGTCCCATTTGTTGATTCTTGTTATTAACTCTTGTTCTGTGGGTGTCCTATTAAGGAATTTGGAGCCCGGCCCTGCAATATGTAGATTGGAGCCAACTTTTTCTTCTATCAGACGTAGAGTCTCTGATTGGATATCAAGCTCTTTGATCCATTTTGAGTTAACTTTTGTGCATGATGAGAGAATGTTATCCAGTTTCATTTTGTTGCATATGGATTTCCAGTTTTCCCAGAACCATTTGTTGAAGATGCTATCCTTCCTCCATTGCATGCTTTTAGCACATTTATCAAATATAAGATAGTTGTAATTTTGTGAATTACTCTCTGTGTCCTCTATTCTGTACCATTGGTCCACCCACCTGTTTTGGTACCAGTACCATGCTGTTTTTGTTACTATTGCTCTGTAGTATATTTTGAAGTCTGGTATCCCTATACTGCCTGATTCACACTTCCTGCTTAGAATTGTTTTTGTTATTCTGGGTCTTTTATTTTTCTATATGAATTTCATGATTGCTTTATCTATTTCTACATGAAATGCCTTTGGGATTTTGATTGGCATCACATAAAACCTATAAAGAACTTTTGGTAATATTGCTTGGTCCATTCATTGATTTGGTTATTTGGTTTTGTTTTTGGTGCTTAGCTTTTTAAGTTTTTTATATACCTGAGAGACTAATGCTTAATCTGATGCATGAGAGGTAAAAATTTGCTTCCAAGATATAGGCTCTTTATATACCTCACAGATTGTTTATTTTGCTACAAAGAGACATTTTAGTTTGATTTTTTCCATTTGTTGATACTTGATTTTAATTCTTGTGCCACAGGAGTCTTATTAAGGAATTTGGAGCCTAATCCCACATGATGAAGATTAGGGTGTACTTTTTTCCTACTAGATGCAGAGTGTTGGTTTAATTTCTATGTCCTTGATATACATTGAGTTGAGTTTTGTGCATGGTCAGAGATAGGGGTTTAATTTTATTTTGTCACATATAGATTTCCAGTTTTCCCAGCACCATTTGATGAAGAGGCTATCTTTTCTCCAGTGTATGTTTTTTGTCATCTTTGTATAATATAATATCATTGTAGTTTTGTGGGTTTGTCTCTGTGTCCTCTATTCAGTACCATTGGTCTACTGCTCTGTTTTGGTGTAAATACCAGGGTGTTTTTGATATTATTGCTCTGTTGTTCAGTTTAAGGTCTGATATAGTGATGCCACCTGCTTCACTCTTCCTGCTAAAGATCGATTTAGCAATTCCGGGTCTCTATTTTTCCAGATAAGTTTTATAATTGCTTTTTCTATTTCTTTGAGGAATGCCATTGGGATTTTGATTGGAATTACATTAAATTTGTATGGTTCTTTTTGTAGTGCGGTCATTTTGATAATATTAATTCTGCCTATCCAAGAGCAGTGCAGATCTTTCCATCTTCTAAGGTCTTCTTTAATTTTTTCTTCTTTAGGGTATGTAGTTTTCATTGTATAGCTCTTTTATCTCTTTCATTATGTTGATTCCATGTATTTTATTTTATTTTTTGAGGCTACTGTGAATAGAGTAGTTTTCCTTATTTTCCTCTCAGAAGATTTGTCACTGATATACAGAAATGCGTTTGACTTATGGGTGTTGATTTTATATCCTGATACTTTGCTAAATGCATTTTCTAGTTCTAGAATTTGTTCTGGTGGAGCTTCCTGGTTATTTTATGTATAGAATTATATCATCGGCAAATAGTGCTAATTTATGTTCGTCTTTTCACATATGTATCTCTTTAATTTTTTTAGTCTGTCTAATTGCTCTGTCCAGTGTTTCAAGAACTATGTTAAATAGAAGTGGTGAAAGAGGGCATCCCTGTCTTCTCCCATTTTTTAGAGGGAATGCCTTCAAATTTTCTCCATTTAGAATGATGTTGACCTAGGGATTAGCATAGATAGCATTTATGATGTTTAAATATGTTGATGTTTTCCCTAGTTTTTCTAGTGTCTGAAACATAAAGGGGTGCTCTATTTTGTCAAATGCTTTTTTTACATCTATTGAGATAATCATATGGATTCTTATCTTTATGTCTATCGATGTGATGAATTACATTCATTGATTTCCATATGTTGAACCAACCTTGCATCCTACTTGATCATGGTGCACAATCTTTTTGGTATGTTTGTATTTGATTTGCTAGAATTTAATTTAGAATGTTCGCATCTATGTTTATTAGAAATATTAGTGTAAAGTTTTCTTTTTTCTTTTTGGTGTGTCTTTGCCTGGTTTTGGAATAAAGGTAATATTTGCCTCATAGAATGAGTTTGGAAGTGCTTCCTTTTTTTATTTCCTGGAATAAATTGAATAGTATTGATAGTAGTTCTCCTTTTCAGGTCTTGGTAAACTTGGCTGTGTATTTCTCTGGTTCTGTGCTTTTCTTGGTTGGTAGGCTTCTGATAGCATCTTCTATTTCATTGTGTGTATCTTCCTGATTCAATCTGGGTAAGTTGTATGAGTTAAGAATTTTGTCAATGTCTTCAATATCTTCTATTTTTTGAATTATAAGTTTTCAAAATTAATTTTAATTATTTTATGTACTTCTGTAATGTCTGTTTTGACATTATCTTTTATGAAATATGTTGGTAATTTGGGTTTTTTTCTCTCCTCTTCTTCAGTGTAGTTAAGGATCTGTCAACTTTATTTATTTTTTTCAAAGTACCAACTTTCTGTTTTGTAAATTTTTAATATTTTTATTTCATTGATTTCAGCTCTAATTTTAATTATTTCTTGCCTTCTATTGCTTTTGCTCTGGATTTGTTCTTTTTCTAGAGCTTTGAGATAAAAAGTGGGGAAATTTATTTGATGACTTTTTGTTCTTTTAAAAAATAAACTCCATGCAATGAACTTTCTTCTTATTACTGCTTTCACAGTGTTCCAGATATTTTGATATGTTGTGTCTATTTTCTCATTTACCTCTAAGTAGCTTTTTAATCTCCTCTTGATGTCTTCTGCAACCAATTGTTCATTAAGTAGCATATTATTTAGTCTCCAGGTTTGGGATTAATTTTCATTTTTTATTTAGTCATTGATTACCAATTTTATTCCATTATGATCTGATAAAGTTCATGGTGGTATCTCTACTTTTTTTTTTTTTTTAATTTGGTAAGAGTTGCTTTGTGGCATACTATATGGTTTATTTAGAGAAGGATCCATGTGCTGCTGAGAAGAAAGCATATTCCCTGGAAGCAGGTTGAAATATTCTTTATATGTCAGTAAAGTCCATGTTATTGATATTATTATTTTGAGTTCTATAGTTTTTTAATTCTACTTTTTGGAAGATCTCTTCAGTGGTGAGAAAGGTGTGGTAAAATCATTCAATTCTTTATAGCAGATCAGTAAAAGAACAATAAATATTTTTGTCTAAGGTGACAATAAATATTTAAATATTTAGTTGGGGGAAAAGCAACAAAATTAGATAGGGAGAAATAAACTATCTCTGTTTACAGATAATACGATCCCATTTATAAAAGATGCCAAATAATGTAGGTTAAAAATATCACTGCCACAGAAAATATAATGAATTCAGCAAAATTACTGGTTACAAGATAAATACTGAAAAGATCATCTCATTTATATAACAGTAATGAACAATTTAATGTAAAAATTTAAAGAAATTATTTATATTTGCATAAAAATAAATTCATAGAAAAAATAACCAAAATAATAAAAAAAGCTTGTACATAAAAGTATAAAACTTTCCTCAAATAAAATCATGCAAAATATATAAGAAGATATTCCATGTTCACAGATGATGCAGTTAGTTTGACAAAGGGGAAATGGTGAACAAAATAATCGACAGCTCTAAAATAATCTTTGTCAAAATCCCAACTACATTTTTTTATTTCGCAGAAATAGGACAGCTGGTTATCAAATTCAAACTAAACAGAAAAGGGACACAAATAGCAAAAATAAAATATTTTTAAAAGAAATATAACTCAGACTTCGTAATTTTAAAACTTACTATAGAAATTTATAGAAATTACAAAAATGTGGTACTGGCATAAAAACACACATTGATGAAAGGAAAAAGTAGATAATCAAGAATTAAACCGATGTGTCTCTTGCCTATGAATATTTTATAAGAATACACAATGTTTAGAGGACAGTCATATCACTGATGGCGCTTAGACAAATGGATATACAGATGCGAAATGAAAATGTTGTTGGAGGGCTGTGAATGTGGCTTAGTGGTAGTGCACTTTCCTTGCATGTGTGAAGCACTGTGTTCAATTCTCAGCACTATATATATAAAATTGTTAAAAAGGTTTTTGGAGTCACATCACACTGCAATCAAATCTTAAATGTTAACTTTGAGTTGTGCAGAGGGAAATAAGGGGAAGAAAAGTGGATATGGAATTGGAAAAGATGGTGGAATGAGACTGGCATTATTATTCTATACATATGAATGATTACACTACTTGTGTGACCCTACACTATTGACAGACAGAAGAAATTTTTTTACACTGTGTAAAAATGCATCCAACTGTCCTGTATAACTACTTATTATAAATAAGAAAAAAATGAATGTTTTAACCATACATAAATATGAGTCCTGTTTAAAAGACATTCAAATTTTTTACACCATATGCCCTTGGACAAGATAGAATTTCCACTAAGTATAGAACTTTGTTTCCAGCTCTAGGATAAGATATGTCATTCCATACACCATTGAAGATAGATCCACATAAAATTCAAGTCTTACTTGAGAGAATGAGGTGTGGGATATATAAATATATATTAAATTCCAGGGGAATTTTTCCATTAGTCCATGTATTCCTTCCTCTCTTCTCTTTCTTTTTTTCTTTCTGACAACCCTCACTAACTTCTGCCTTCACTTTCTTCTTTTCTTGGCAGTTCACTCTATACATTTTCTTTTTTCCCTACACTTGGGACACCCAGACCAAGACATGCAATGATCCCAGGACAGGGCAGCATAAGTGGGCCACAGGTGGGTATGAGACCATCTTCCCAGTCTCCTAAAAGTGGCTCCTAGCCACTCTTGGTCACTTACATCTGTTATTGCCTCCAGTTCTGCACCTGTCCAGGGGAGCTGGCCTTTCTTGCACAGATGCTGACATGCAAAGAGCATCCCCTCTATGATAGGACAAACATTTTAAGTGAAATCACACATTCAAATTTTGTTTGTATAGGCCAGTTCCCTCTGTGCTGAGCCTGATGGAATCAGGGGGAGGAAAGGCAGTGACTGTTTATGTTGCAAAGTCTCATAATGGTATTACCCTGGCCCTATTATTTATAATAGTTATACTTTTTTCTTGAGTTTTGAGGTGTTTATGTATCATGTAAAGTCCACCAAACAAAAAAGAGCAATGCTGGCTGGATTCCTTGTGGAACAATCAAAGGGTGGAGATGTGGGGACAAGTGCATGGAGTACTGCATACATGGCATACATTAAGGGCGACTGAGTGTGTTTGTCTGATTTGCCCACCCTGCTCAGGTTCACAAGTGCAGACGGCTGGTTGGGCACGGGTATTTTTTTCATCCCTCATCCAGTATGTGAGAAAAGAGAGGCCCAGAGTTTTATGTCCTGCTCCAAGTGACACCAGCAGGTCTTGCCTCTAAAAACCTCACTCAGAACAGATGACCTGATGAGCCATTTGGTCCTAACTGTGCCCTAACCATGGATTGACAGCACAACGGATCTCTGTATGAGAGGTATTTATGCATCAGTATCATTGATTCTTAGCATAGCAAAGGGTGGCATAACACAAGTTTGTGCATAGTGGATGTGGGTATAGTTTGTCACAAAGACAAATCCATGATGAGGGTCTGGAAAAATATAGATCCATTAATCCAGCCAGTTGCTGCCCCTTTGATGGGCTCAGCAGCCAGCGATATTGGCGTAATATCCATCATGCCATACTGATTTCCTGCATAATAGTTGGTAATTGTTTGTCCCGTTTAGCAGGTACTGAAGTAGCTCATGTAATTTTGGGGCATTTCATATAGAAAGCTGTGCCCACACAGGTGCATAGATGTTGCTCTTCCCCAGAGGAATTCCTCTTATCAAGGAGATAAGGTATGCAGTGACATATTGATTCCATGGGATTCTATCATTATCTGAGGGGGCTTTCCGAAAAGCATCATTGGGCATATAGGCAGCAAGGGTTTCTTGCATTTTTCATGGAGGGATCAATAAGGTTGGAATTATTAGAGAAGCTTAGGTATGGATCCTTCCCAATTGGCCACTACTAAAAGTGGTGGCCTAGTGACCAAAGCCCAATTTACCTGACAGGAGGCTTCACTGTAAGCAGTGAGTACTGAACACATTAAGACCATCATCATAGGCCTGGGGATGAGGTTGCCACCAGGCAAAGGTGCCAATCTGATGTCTTGGTTAACAAGACCTTTAAGATGAGCCCAAGTTACTTTACGTGAGGTCCGTTTGCCTTGTTGAGTCTTGCTTGTGAGTTTTCTCCTCCAGAGTTAGGTCCTTCATCTTTTTTTGATGGTGGTTCTGGGGTTTCAGGGCTTGACTTTCTGGCAGACACCCAGATGGGGTGAGGCTTCTCTTAATATATGCAAACCTTCGACCAATGGTTAGGAGGTGCCCCAGACCATCCCATGCATTTGTTATGGGATCCTTCCATGAGACCATAGGTAGATGGGAGGGCCCCCTGAGGGGAGGCCTATCTTTATGGACTGCTGTTTAAACAGAAAATTTTGACATTGAGAGAAAATTTAAAGCAAATAAGGTTTTGTTCAAGGCATTGCGAGGGGACTTGTTATAATTCCCCACCCCCTCTGTTTTGTAGCATGATCTTTAATTCCTTGTGTGTTCTTTCTATGATGCCTTGACCCTGAGGGTTATAGGGTATCCCAGTTAAGTGTTGTATATGCCAATCATTACAAATGGTTTGAAATGTCTTGCTAGTATAGGCTGGCCCATTTTCAGTTTTTATAGACATGGGAACCTCCATATCTCCAAAATATTTAAGTGGATGGGAGATGACCCTTTTTGTGGTTTCTCCTGTGAAGGCTGTGGCCATTATACAGCCTGAATAGATATCAATAATTACATGAATATATGTTTAATTTTCAAAAGTTGCATAATGAGTGACATCCATTTGCCATAAACCATTACATGTTAATCCTCAGGTATTCACTCTAGCAGATTGTAAAAGACCAATGGGGAGAAAAGGTGTACATTTTTGCAGTCTCTGACAAGCTGTTGGTAAATCTGCTTTTATGCAACTGCCATGGCCAAGGCCAGCAAGAGGCCTGAGCTGCTTGTGTCCCTATAACCTGGGTGCCCAAAATCCAGTCATAAAGTGTGCCATTTTGCACTGGCACTCCTGCTGCTTTATGTTATTTATTGAGTCCATCCCAGATCAATTCCTTGGCTAGGGCTTCCCTAGCTCCTTCAAGGGACACCTTCCCTTCTACCACCTTGTTTTCTCTGTCAGTAAACTGTGGCAAGTCCTCAGTGGCTTTATGCCTTAAGCCCTGTATAGAAACTGTGCCTCCCCCAGCTTGTAACTTTCTCTGGGCTCTCAGAACACAGAGCTGCACCTGATAAAAATAATTTTGTGGGCCTGTAGCCTGTACCACAGGGGAACTGTAGATTCCCTCTTCCTGCAAGCATTCAGCTGGGAGGTTAACATTTGTGATGTGGTTATGATCCCCCTGCTGTTCACATTCATCATAGAAGAGTGTCTTCCACTTAAAAAATGTTGCAGGCTCAAGAGCTGCTCTGACTAGGTCTTTCCAAACTTGAGGGCAATTAAGTCCAAGACTGAGTGATTCCAACATTTGTTTTAAATGGCCCATGGGGCCCATCCTCTTTTACTGCCTTCTTGAACTCCTTTAGGGTAACCTATGCATGTGGTTACCAAGTGGCAGGGTGCCGTATTGATGGGGAAGGCTTGTATTCCCTTACCCCACTTCTCATCTCTTACATTAATCTTCAAAAGGATCTCTGGCCTCCTGGAATGGATTTCTGGGAGATCATGGCTTGGGCCTGTCTGATGGGCTGGTCATCTCTAAGCTGTCATAGTCCTTTGCTTGCTGTGACATTGCCTCATAAGGAGGCAGGTGCCATTGACTCAGGAAAGGATACAATCTTTGCCTGTCAATAGAAAGTGCACTTACATAATTTGTGGTCACCTCTTCCTGTGCCATGAAGGCTAGCAGTACTGTTTCCTGCCTCTCTCCCTTTTGCACCAGTTGTGATTGCTTTCTTTGAAATAGATTCTCATCCCTGCTTTCCTTTGCCTGCTGTGATTGCTTGCTTAGTGGTAGATTGTCGCCTCTGCTTTTTTTCCCCTTGCCTGTCTTTCACAGCCTCATCTTCCCTCAGGGCCATTATTATATGGCAAAGGTCTGTTGCAGGGCCCCCTTAACTTTGCTGAATGGCTGTCACAGTAGGAAAAAATGTGGTGGGAAATTATACCCCTGTCTTACTTCAGCTTGCCACACATTTGCCATTATCTTGTCCCATATCCTAGGATAAAGAACATTAGCAGCACTTATCCATGCATTGGTATCAATCACAACTCTTATTCAGGGTAGAACCTCTGGTATCTAAGAGAGTGGGTAGCACTTGCAGCTGTGAGACTTTAGTGGTTCTCCCTTTCCCCTTCCTCACTGCTCTGTGAGGAGTCACACCCTGCCTTATTGGATTACCTCAGGTCTCTGTTCAAGTGCCAGCTCCATGGGCTCTTTCTCATCCAGCAAGGAGGTCCACAAAACAGGGTAGAGGAGAGTGTGAGTGTGGAGTTGCTAATCAAGACCTCTGGAGACCAAGCAGGAAGCAGATGTGATTTTAATATGCAGTTACCATGTATATATACTCAGGCAGTAGCTAAGCAGATTACAGGCAGCCACCAACACAATTTCTGGCCAACTGGCCTTGCAAAGACCAATAAAGAAGCAGGCAGTGGGGCAAGTGCAGGGATTGCAATATGCAGCCTCAGCTTAGGGCTGTGCCTATGGGGTAAGCAGTTTGCCATTCATAGGCCTAGCACAGGGGAATGGTAGGCCACTCAGATACCCTTAACATATGCCATGTATTCAGTACTCCATGCACTTGTCCCCACAACCTGTATCATTGGTTAGTGGATCATTATGTTCCTAGAATTAAAATAGACAGACAGGATGTCTACTTCTTCTAATTGGTACTTTCTCTATATAGTGGAAGAATTCTAGGTCAGCTGAACTAACATCCAATTTAATAAAAAATGTAAAGTTATTGTTAATAAATTTGCAAATCCTGAGCCTCTTGAATAAAGGGGAGTCTGAATTCTTTGAGGTAGGTCTATGATTCCCTGTCAAAAATGTGTACTCTTAACCTTTCTCCCAGAATTCCCTGAAGAGACATACAGCCTTTTCAAGGGTAAATGCTCATATAGGGGAAGGAAATACTATTTTTTCTAGGATTAGTAGAAGGTTCATAACTGAGATTAAATCAAGAAAATTTAAAATGTCACTGTGCTCTTCCAGAGTATTGGCTTATAGAAATCAGATTATTCATAAAGTTTTTGCTTAGTGTCATCTCAAAATAGGTCCAGTAGTTTCCTGAATTGATTCTATGGTCATTTCCTCAAATATTAAATGTATAAATGAAATAGAATTACTTAGAAACTGGCAGAAATATCATATTTGTTTCCTGACCAATGCAGAGCTAGCCATTATGTTGGAAAAACTCAGTGGAAGCAACTTGAACTGTTTCTACCTAGGAAATCATAAACCAAAAGTAATATTACCTTCCTGGAAGGATTTCAGAAATTAGTGCCACTATGAAGAATTTGTAGGATATATAGAGGTGGTAAGTCTTACTATATTTCCATTCAATTTAGCTCTTTGAATTTTGCAGAAAGAAGATGAATCTTAGAGAACAGCAGTAGTTTTTAATAATCAAACATAAGTGTTATTTCCAATTTAATCAGTTGTACCAGATGCACTGCTTGAACAAACTAATACATCTTCTGATGTCTGCCATGCAGCCATTAATAAGGCAAATACTTTTGTACCCAAACCTGCAAATGGAAATTACCAGAAATATTTTGAATTCCATTGGCAAGATCACCAACACGTGTTCACTTTCATATACAATTTAGAGCTTAAAAATGTACACCCAAAGGTCCTATATTTTAGAGCTTAAAAATATATACACCCAAAGGTCCATATGTTATAATTTTAGTCCCCAGACCCTAAATAGTGTATGGAGGATATGAAAGGTTTAAGGTGTAGGGCCTAATGGGAGGAAGTTAGGTCATTAAGGGTGTGCACTTGGAGTTTGGGACCCCAGCCCTTCCTACTTTTTCTTTCTTGATTCCTCACTCTGAGGAAAATGGCCTTCTCTACCTCATGGTTCCACCAAAATGTACTGTGCCACCAGAAGTCCAAAATAATGGGGTCAACTGATCATTAACTGAAAATTCCCAAACTGTGAAACAAAATAAACCTTTGTCTTTATAGCCTTTTCTTCCTAAAGTATTTGTTGAGGTAATGGAAAAATGACTAACATACTGTCCTACCTCAGGGTTATATCATTTCTCAATAAATAAATAAATAAATAAATAATACAAACAAACAAAATTAATTAATTAAAATAAATACACCTTTGTTTGCTATAATGGAGTTCAACTTCTCATTGAAATACCTGAAGAAAATATTTTTTCCACTTCTATATTTCTGTGGTACATATTTTTTCATTAATGATCAGACTTATTATAGGTTGTTTTAGAGGTATTTGCTTTACTTCTGCCTTCTAGTCTGACCAATTAAAGGCAAATATTATGAAGAATTGTAAATGTTATAGCCACTATAGAAAGAGTTATGCATACATTATTTAGCTTAATATAACAATTGTGTCATGAATAAAACATCACTAGGCACCATTATTAATATTTTAAAGTTGAGGAATCCAGGCACAGGCATATTAAATTATCTTTCTCCATAGCAAACAGTAAGTAAAGAAATCAGAATTCAGATATATTTTACTTGATTCTAAGTTCTTTCTCAATGCCACCATACTGTAATGGGACTGATATTGTCTTAAAAATACCTATTAACTGCAGTTTTCATACACAGTAAAAGCTGAGTGAATGTTAATTTCTTGATCTTCAGAATGGAAAATAAATTTCCAGCTTAAATTGGAATCTTGTGTCTCACGAGAGTTCCTCCTAGCTTTACTGAAAAATAACTATAATGACAGAGAAACATTCAGAAACTCACAGCTTTCTAAACTTGAAAGAAAACCATTATATTGCTATTGTGTCTTTTATTGTAAGAACTACGGAGATTGAGAATGGTGATTTGTCTCCTGAGAAAATACTAATAGGTTATGATTAAAGATGAGGTGACTTATAGGTTTTCATTTTAACATAGCATTAGCCTTAAATTACCCAACATACACTTGCCTGTATGTTGGAAGCTAGAGAAAATAGAAATAATACAATTACGTAAATAATTATATAGCACTTACATTCCAAACATCATTCTCAGAATTTGCACAAGTCTATTCCCATTGCTACATTAAACTACCTGAAACTGGGAAATGTTTAAAGAACAGAAATTTGTTTCTCACCGTTCTGGAGGCTGAAAGTCTAAGGCCAAGTCACCAAGAGATTCACTGTCTCGTGTGCATTTTCTTCCTGCCTCTTTGCTGGGCAGGAGGGATGACCACCAAGTCATCACATGCCAGAAGGACAAGAGGGCATAGCTACTTCCTTCTAGTCCTTTTATAAGGTAATTAATATCACTTATGAGGATATTGTAAAGGCTTAATCCCATTCTAAGACCTCACCACTTTTTTTTTATATTGGGGCACTAAACCACTAAGTCATATCCCATACCCTATTTTGTATCTTATTTAGAGACAGGGTCTCACAGTGAAGACACTTTGAAAGTACTTTACAAATTGTATTGCTTCTCGTGAATTTACATGTATTTGATGATACTTCAAATTTCACAACTGTAGTAGTGATAAAACTATTGCACAAGAAATACAAAACAAATTGTTCCTCCTCTTTGTTTATGCCTGAAATATGCCTAAAATAATCCATATGATACCACTTAACCCCATACAAGCCAAATTCCAAATACAAGAGTAATCTTTACATATTTGAACTTAAGAAATGTAACTGTAAAAGCAATTATAGCACAAAAGTATTTCTTAAAGACAGTAATTTCCCAAGAATAAGTGACCATTAAACATTTGTTGAATATAGAATGATTTTACTTTTTGTTTCCTATTAATAACTAATGGACAGCAAAGATTCACGATGGCGTCTTCATTCCAAATCACCTGAAAAAAAAAAAAACATATATACAAAATAAAGTGAAATCCAAATTAAGTGTTTGGATGTTGTCTTTCTGAAGTTTCTTGGGAAACCGTGAGAGTATTTGGAAAGATCTGTTTCCAACTTTGGGAAGTCTGACATTGCATAACTACAGTTTAAATGCCTTTCTAAATACAATGCACTTTTTTTTTGAGGAGGGGGAATAGTTAGAAGCCCTTTTTCTTAAATGCTAGCATAATTGATGAAGTCTTTCTCTGAGTTATTATAGAAGGCACCACCTATTAGTTTTATTGGTCTTACCCTCAATGTGGCTCCAGCCCTTCAAGTGTGTCTTTGGAGCTCTTTTTGTTTGTTTATTTAGAACTTTTTTCTATTTTGTTTTAACATGGAATTCTTAGATATAATGAATGCCAAGAAGAAGAAAAACATGGATTTACCCCCAAGGCTAAACTTTCCCTAGAACCTCTCCCACTTCTTTTCTAAACATCACCAGTTGCATTCACCTTAATTTGAAAAGAAATTTCTTACCCCCTACACAGCCACTGGCAATGACTGCCTCTGCCTACCTCAGCTTTTGAGACTCACATTCATTCCTTCAAAAAATAATGATGAGAGTTCTAATGCTGGGAATGCTGGAGGGATTCAAGATACCAATTCAAATGTTGCCTGTTATTATTTTTCAGGACCTCTGATCCAGATAATTTATACACACTGGTGAGTGAGTGAAAGTAGCTACCCTCTCCCAAAGATGAACTGATGGCTCTCAGCTGCCTTGATTCTCAGAACTGGAGTTACAGAAAGAGGCATAAATATGCTGTGGACAAAACACTCCAAAATTGCCTTATTCCTTCCTGCCCAGTCTTTCTAGTCTACTTTCTTCAGTATTAATTAGCAAATGAACCAATCCAAAACCACTTAAAGGTTGGATATTTACACACTCATCCTCATTTTTGAAGAAAAGAGGTTGATTAAATTACTTTAAAAAGAAGGGAGGTGGTGGTGCCAACATACTTAGTTCATTAATTTATATTTAAAAAGAAAAAAGAAAATAATTGTTATTCCTCCTTCCCCCCACATTCCCCACACCCTCCATGCTTTATACTTTCTCCCAACTTTGTATGGGATTAGTAAAAGGGAAAGAATGTTCATGGAGAAGTTATTACTATAATGTGCTGATTGTTACATTAATTCTTCCCTCCTCCTCCCCAGCTCTATTGCTTGGCAGGAATTTTGGAATTTACTCAGGAACTGCTTAGTGAGATTGTCAGTGGGTGGGGTTAGTTTAATCTCCTCTCACAAGCCTCTAAGCACTGGGAGAGGTTGTCTTGGAGGAGGAGCAGTGGTAAAATGGGGAGGGCAGGGATGAGAAAAAGAAAGGTTGCTGATGACCAATGGCAAAGTTTATTTTGACTTAGAATTAGATTTGAATAGTGAGGAGAAGTGAGGGAGGAAAAGCGCGAGGTGCCAGGCATGGTGGTGAATAAGAGTGTTAAATTGGGATGGGTTGGGATGATCTCTTCATGATTTTTTTTGTGTCTGCAATGCCTCCAACTCCCGAGATCAATGTACCAATGAGAGGGATAAAAGATGGGGTGGTTAGGTTGATGATTACAATCTACAATTAAAGGACATTAAGCAAAGGTGAATAAAACAAGGGAAATTCTGGATATGAAGGGAGTGTGCGGGTAGAGATTTGACACACTTGTTAGGGTGTACTTTTTCTGTCATTAGGACAGGCTATGTTGTGACCCAGGAAGATTTTAATAGAGAATTCTTTCCATTTAATCAATGTTATTTGAGAGTCTACATAAATTGAAATGCATGAGTTTTATGATACAAAGCTTGTAAAATGTTTTATGAACTCTTCTGTGCAAAAGAAATACAGAGTAGTTATCACTGTCATTGATTTATCTGGACATGTCTGAGACAAATTCAATTTATATATTGAGAAGTGAAATATTAATTTTTATTTAATTAAAAACATTAGTGTATACCACTTTCTATCCCAAAGAACATAAATTTTTTTTTTAAAAATATATTTTTTGTTACGCATGGACACCATACCTTTTTTTTGTTTATTTATTTTTATGTGGTGCTAAGGGTAGAACCCATGGTCTCACATGGGCAAGGCAAACACTCTGCCACTGAGAGAACACCCAAGCACAAGTGAAATTTTGTTGGTGAAGACAGTATGCTTCTCTTCATATTTTTATAGACAATGGGAAGAATTTTAAAAAATTCTCCTACAGTTTTGAACATAAATAACATTAAGTACAGACATGCATTGCTTAATGACAAGGATATATATTCAGACATGTGTTAAGTGATTTTCTTGTGTGAACATCGCAGTATGTATTTATGCATTTATACAAATCTAGGAGTATAGATCAATCACCAGATGTGGTATCTTTCTTTTTTCTTTTTGAAAGTTAAAATTTTTTTACTATTTAAAGGTCATTTTATCAAAATCAAGCAATCAAATAAGAAAAGTAAACTAATTTAGTGAATGTGAGATATAATGAACATAAGATCCTGTTGTCAGTGTAACACATCAAACTGTTTTACAGTAAAATTTTTCTTTATTAGCAGAAGTACACTATAAAACAGCAAAGATATAGTAAATACATAAAAAGTAGCATTATTATTATGATTATAAATCATGTTGTTATCATTATAAATCATTATGTACTATTCATAATTGTATGTACTATATTTTCATATGACTGTGCAATAGGTTTTATTTAAATCAGTATCACCACAAACGTGGGTAATGTATTGTTTAATGATATTAAGTGCTATGGTGTTAGTAGGAAACAGAAATTCTTGGCTTTATTTCAAATTTATGGAAACATTTTTATGTGTGGTTTGTTGTTGACCCAAACATAATTTAAAGGTGCATAACTATTAAAGATGAGTACAAATTTTATTTTTGCTCAAAAATAAAATAAAACCCAAGATACTCTCCTAAAATTATCTAAATTTGAAAAGTATAAAAAAATGAGAGGTTGGCTGGGCATGGTGGCACACATCTATAATCCCAGAAACTTGAGAAACTGAGTCAGGAGAATTGCAAGTTTGAGGCCAGCAGCAGCAAGAGAGAGAGCCTATCTCAAAATAAAAAATGCTGAGGATGTGACTCAGTGATAAAGTGCCCTGAGTTCAATCCCCTCTAACCACCACTCCAAATTGAGATGTTGATTAAAGAACAATATTCATCTTTTATATTTTTCTACCAGTTACATTTTAATATTTACATTTTTTTTTTCATCCAGTTGATGAAGATTTAGATTTAAATTCAGAAACTGACAGGTATATTGCACTCTTTTCCTACATATTTCTGGTAAGAATTTCTAGTTAATAGAACACACTTTTTTTTTAGACCAAAGTATCGTATAGGTATTTGGATTTTATTTTTTTTTAAGTACAGTACTTGTCTGGACTTAAAGGCTTGGGTGAGTTGAAGCAAAATGCCTTATCATAATAAATGTTGCTTAAGAGTTACTAAATTTTTACCAATTAGTAATTTTTTTCGAAATATAATGCCAGATTCTTTATATAAACAGGCAAGTTTATTTGTTATTAAAGGACCCAAGACACATCAAAATGGTATAAGGATTTTATTAAACCGAAAATATCTGAACAAACAGAAGCCACAGGAAGAAACTTTATCTCAATTTCCCTTTCCTGACATCCAAAGCCACCCAAACTTACAGCTTCCATAAATCCCCCACTGAGGGAGTTTCCTGTTCAACTTTTAGACTGATTTCTATTACTAGATGTGAATAATCAGCTGCTTTAGTTCATCCATTTGAGGAGTTCCTGGCCAGGAAGAAGGCTGCCAATCAGCACTGGTATGAAAAATTGTGTAAATGAGCCCAGCAGACCTTCCAGACTTTCCCCCTGAAGCCCTTAACATCCTTTCCTTTGTTAAGTGGGTAGACAAGCACTTGCACCTGGCTGTTTGGGAAGCCACTCCTCACAGAGTACTGCACCTGTGTGAATTAAACTTTTATCCTGTATGACTGCTAATTTTTGTACCTTGACAGAGTCACCAGGTAAAACATAATTCTGAGTGTTTCTGTGGAGGTATCTGAGATGAGCTTAACATTTTAGTTAATTGATTGAGTAGAGCAGATTGCTCTCCATAATGTGAGTAGGCCTCTTGCAATCAGTTGGAGGCCTGAATGGAAAGAACTAATCCTGCCTGAAATATTAATTTTTCTGCTTGGCTGCCTTTACGCTGAAACAACATATCTTCAGGCCTTCGGACTAGAGCTACATTATTGGCTTTCCTGGTTCTCAGGTCTTCAGACTGAGCTCTCTTTTGACTGCCCTGAGTTTCTAGCTGGTCTATTGACAATCTTGAGACTCGTCAGTATTCATGATTGTGTGAGCTAACTCATTATAATAACTCTCTTTACCCATAAAAGTGCACACTGATTCTCTGGAGAACTCTGATAAATTCTGCTAATCTATCTATTTATTGTCAATTAAATTGTGTACCCTGACCACCCAGAAGTGATTTAGCAGGGAAATATTTTCCCTCCAAATGTTTTGAGAACAAGGAAAGTTCTCAAAGTATGGTCAGGACTTCCTGCTTATTCTGGAGGCTGCAGATGAAATCTAGGGAACTCTGATCAAACTGAAAAAGGTAAGCTTTCCCACAGGTCATTCTGCTGGGTCTCTGCTCAGAATCAGGTGGAGCAAGGTAAAAACAATCTTTACTTGCCCTTTACAAAAGAGGAATTTCCAAAATTTAGATTTACAATTTTTTTATTGTTGTTGTTTAGAACAAGTTCTTTGACTGTTCTGACTTGGTTTGATTAGTACTTCAGAGGCTTCCAAGAGATAGCCACTGTATCCATTTGTCTCTCTCTTTTGCTATTGTTCTGTCTTATACTAAGTGTACTTTGTTATAAAAAATGAGAATCAAAGGGTAAAACACAGTCAAAGGTACTATATATGTATGTTGTTTTAGTTGGCCTCACAGACACATTATCTAGAGGGAAAATACAGGCCTATCCCATCAGTAGCCCCCAAACCTCTTTCTTGATATGAAATTGAAGAACTGGTTTAATTATAGATTTCCTTTTACAACAGGGTGTTCTTATCCTCACCTTTTCACTCCACACTACTTCAGTCTTTTCAGTGAAGAAATAAAGGACATTGGATTCAGGAGGAAGTCAAATCTATTAATTTGTGCAAAAAGTATGAATCATAAACTCTTTCATGATCCCTCACTACTCCATGGTCTTTGCCATGGCCCTTACTTCAATCCAGCTCTCATTCCTCTTCAGTGATGGAGATCCCCAGTCTATTCCACATGATTGCCTTACATCTATAGAAGTGTGCTCAGAGCTGAAAAAATTATTCTCTCAGGCACTTCCTTAGACTTAACCCTCTTCTTCAATATCCCTTGCAAATGAAATTTTTAGGGAAACACAATCTGCTGGCTGATTCATGGATCAACTTGTTTGGACCAAGAAACACCAAGATTGCTGCTAAAACATTATTTCTTAGTGTCAGTGAGACTGTATCTAAAAGAAATAGCATTTTAATTGGTAGTCTGACAGAAGAAGATCATCTTTGCTGATAGGGGTGAACATCATCCAATTTGTTGAGGGCCCGAATAGTATAAAAGGGTGGAAGAATGAATTTGCACCCTGTTTAAATTAATACATTCATATTCCCTGCTCGCAGACACTGGAACTCTGCATTTTCAGGCCTATGGACTTGAATTGGGATTGACACAACTGCATCCCCCACCCCCAACACACATTCATACACCATTTTCAAGCCTTTGGACTGGGACTTAGACTTAGATCCTTATGTCTCCTGGTTCTTGGGCCTTTAGACAGACTGAATTATACTGTTGGTTTCTTGGTTCTCCAGCTTGCAGATGGCAGATGATGGTGTCTCCGGCCTCTATAAACTTGAAAGCCAATTCCTATAATAAACACCTCTCTCTCTCTCTCTTTCTCTCTCTCTCTCTCTCTCTCTCTCTCTCTCTCTCTCTCTCTCACACACACACACACACACACACACACACACACACACACACTTATACAGACATGGACTCAGTAACATATCCATCAGCAGTGAACCATATATAAGGCAAGAGTCCCATAGGATTACAATGGAACTGAAAAATTCCTATTGCCTGCTGACATTGCAGCCATTGTAACATCATTGAGCAGACACACATGATGTATTACTTGTGTAAACAGACCTTCTGCCTTCCAATTGTATAAAGGTATAGCACACGACAATTATATACAATATAAAATATGTGTTAATGATAACAACGAGGTCACTGGCTTATGTATTCATTATTCTATATTTTTTATTGTTATTTTAGAGTGTACTTCCTCTATTTAAAGAAAATAGTTAACTGCATCTATCCTCAGGCAGGTCCTTTAGAAGGTATTCTAGAAGACATTGCTATTATAAGAGGTGATAGCTTCATGCATGTAATCATCTCTGAAAACCTCCCATTGGTAGAAGAGATAGAGGTAGAAAGCAGTAATAGTGATGATCCTAACCCTGTGTCTGCCTAGGCTAATTCATATCTCAGTTTAAAAACCAAAAAAAAAAAAATTAAAGCTAATTGAATATGACAAAAGAATATTTTTATAAAGACGTGCATTGTTTTGTTTCATTACAAAAGTCAAAATTTGTAAGTTTAAAAAAGTAAAATATTTTGATAAACTAAGTTTAATTTATTTAGCATTAAAGAAAATTATTTAATACATATACTGTAACTTCAATGTACATGGTTAACAAAGTCTACAGTAGTGTGATGGTTTGGATGTGAGGTGTCCCTCTAAGAGCTCTTGTGTGAGACAAATCAAGGTTCAGAGGAAAAATGATTGGGTTATGAGAATACTAATCTAATCAGTGAATAATTTCCCGTGATGGGATTAACTGAGCTGGGAAAACTGGGTGGGAACTGAAGGCATGTAGGTTGTGGCTGGACGAGTGGGTCACTGGGGGCATATACTTTGTATCTGGTGAGTAGAATCTCTCTGCCTCCTGATCATCATATGAATTGTTTACCTCCACCACACTCTTCTACCATGAATTTCTGCCTTATCTTGGGCCTAGAGGGATAGAGCCAGCTGTCAATGGACTGAGACCTCTGAAACCATGAACCCCTAAACAAACTCTTCCTCTTCTAAAATTGTTCTTGTCAGGTCTTTTAGTCACAGCAGAAAAAAAAAAGCTATCTAAAACAAGTAGTCAATGGTAACAGCCTAGGCCTTCACATTTACTCATGAACAGAGTGCTCACTGAGTCACCCAAAGCAAATTCCAATCCTATAAGATATATTCATTGTGTCTTAATAAATGTAGCCATTTTTATCATTTGTACCCTGCTTTTACTGTAACTTCTCTCTATAGACACAAAAATAACATTATGTTACAATTTTCTATAGCATTAGGTATTCAGCCTAGCATGCTGTACCAGTGTATAGCCTAGGAGCAACGGTCTATACCATATACCCTAGCTATATAATAAGTTATTCCATGTATTTATTTGTACACATGCTCTGATATTTGCACAATAATAAAAATGCCTAATTACACTTTCCTCAGAATGGATCTCCATCATTAAATGACATATGACTATATATCTGTAGATAACATATATTCATACATTTAGCAACACATGTATCCTATTGGTTCTGTTTCTTCCATATAGTCTAATGTATATAATAACTGGTTACACAATAGTTTTTTCACAAGAAACACCTGAGGCATACTCTTTGCCTTCTCTAAGATCAGCTCATTGTCAAAATGCTAGTTTTACTAGCTCTTATACTTTGTCAAAGGAGAAAATTGCCATATTTACTGATTCTAGACATAGTTTTGAAGTTTTGCATGTTATTGGGACAATTACAAGTCTTAGATTCTTGGCCTTTGCCAGCACTCCTATTGCTAATGGACATAAATATGCTGACCTATGATAGACTGTTCATCTTCCTACTGAACTTGCTATTGTTCAGCACACACCAATAAAACTAATAATCTCTAAGAAACAATGGAGCTTAAAAAGCTGCTGAAAGTATCCTGCATTTGTCCTTGATATTACTATCAGGCAAGTGTTGAACAACCTGAAAAAGACAAATGGCTATCAAAGGCTGCCAAACAATGATTAGATGTGTTTATTATACATTGGAACAAATGCACATGCTGTAGCCCCCTATCCTTTGACTTTTATCTCCCAACTAATAGGACATATGTAAAAAAGAGAGGAGGTCAGGAAACTTAAAGACAATTGGTTCTGTCCTAAAATCCCAAACATTCTGACCAAGCCACTTCCCAATGCATTGTTTGTTAATCTCAACAAGTTTCTGGAAGTTATCATCATATTTCATGGAATTATTTAAGACACATTCTGCTCTTGGCAGTAGTCCAAGAATACTCTAAAAATTTATCTCCAGCCTTTGCATATTCTCACTCTTTGGTTATTGTCTGTCTGTTTGGTGGACTAACTGAAACTATCAAACCAGATATGCTGATTCTAAAATAGTGGTGAAAAAAATAAAAACTGAGGTTTTCCCTTATTTTGACATTCCTTTATAGATCAAATCAGATCAAGCCAGTTTACTGTAGAAATAATTTTGATGGAAAATACTAGGGTAGTCATTGAAATTTGATATCTCCTATCATTCTCAAACCTCAGAAGCAGAGAAGCATTACCTCTCTCCTCTTTCTCCTTTTATAACAATCCAGTCCAATGCTGGGTGTGGTGGCACATCCCAGCAGCTCTTGAAGGTGAGGCAGGAAGAACCCAAGTTCAAAGTCAACCTCAGCAACTTAGTGAGGCTGAAACAACTTAGCAAGATCTTGTCTCAAAATAAAGAAAGAACTAGGAATGTGGTTCAATCCCTGGTACACTCACACACATGCAAATCTGGAATACCCAAATAGGAGACATGGATTCACCCTCTTTGAATTAGCTTTTGGTTGCCCTATAGCCAGGCATCTCTAAGCCTCTCATTCCAGGATTAAGCAAGCATTATTGGATTTTCAATGAAGAGTTGTTATGATGTCTATTTACATACTATATATATATATATATATATATATATATATATATATATATATATATATATATATTTGGAATGTATCATCAACAGGTATAAAAAGTGTGGCTTCTACCCACTGACAAATCCTGCCATCTTTTTCAATGAGGAGATAGAGTATATATCAAAGTTTCTATTTATTTATTTTAAATAAATGTTATAGTGTATATTTAAGGTATACAACAGAGGGCTATGGGACACATAGAAATGGTACAATAATTACTATAGTGAAGCAAATTACTGTGTTCATCATCTCATAGTTACCTTTGCGTGTGTGTGTGTGTGTGTGTGTGTGTGTGTGTGTGTGTATGGCAAACTCTACTCATTTAGCAGAAATCCCTAATGCAATTCAATTTTTCCAACTATGGTTTTTCATGTCGTACACTAGTCTCCAGACTCGTGCATCCTAAATCTTTGTAATTTCTATCCCTTGACCTATATTCATTGTTCCATTTCCTCTGAATCCTAACCCAGGTAACTGTTCTCTAAACTCTGTATGTTTTACTTCTATTTTGGATCCCACAATCAGAGAGATTATGAAATATTTTTCTTTTTTGTCTGGCTTATTTCATTTAGCATAATGTTTTCCTGGTCCATTCATGTTGTGAAAAATGACAGAGTCTCCTTTTTAAGGCTCAGTAATATTCCATATTAAACATACACACACCACAGTTTCTGTATCATTTTTTTTTTTGAGAGAGAGGTAGAGAGAGGTAGAGAGAGAGAATTTTAATATTTATTTTTTAGTTATCGGCGGGCACAACATCTTTGTTTTGTACGTGGTGCTGAGGATTGAACCCGGGCCGCACGCATTCCAGGCGAGCGTACTACCGCTTGAGCCACATCCCCAGCCCCAGTTTCTGTATCATTTGTCCACCGATAAACACTTAGATTGTGTGCATATCTTGGATATTGTGAATAACGCTGAAATGAACACGGGAGTACAGATATCGCATCAAGGTGCTAAATACATTTCCTGTGGGTGTATACCTAAAAGGACAATTGCTGATGCACATGATAGTTCAATTTTTAATTTCTTTAGGAATCTCCTACTTTTTTTCCACAATAGCTGCATTAATCTACATTATCACCCACAGTGCAAAAAGGTTTTTTTTCTCCACATAGCTAATATTTGTTCTTTCCTGATGTTTTGGTACTTGCTATCCTACTGGCTGTGAGGTTATATCTGACAGTACTTTTGATTTGCATTTTTCTCATGAGTAATGTTAAGCACCTTTTCATTAACATCTGACTATGTTAGTGTCTTTTTAGATAAATGTATATATTAAAATCCTTTCCCATAAGTTTTTTTTCTGTTATTGAATTGTATGATTTCCTTCTAAAATTTAGACATTGGCCCCTTTTTAGATATATGGTTGTAAAGAAATTTTTCCCAAATGGTAGATTACTATTTTATTTTATTGACCCTTTCCTTTGCTATGCAGAAGCATTTTAGCAGTACTGAGTATTGAACACAGGGGTGCTCTCCCACTGAGCTGTATCTCCAGTACTTTAAAAAAAAATTAGATCTAGGTACTAAGAGTTGAACACAGGGGCACTTTATTCCAGTTCTTTATTTTTTATTTTGGGGCATTGACCCACCAAATTTCCTAGGCTGGGCTTGAATTTGTGATCCTGCTACTTTGGCCTCCCAAGTCACTGAGATTACAGATGTGCTCCACCATCTCAGCATGGTCTACATTTCATTGAGGTAAAATTACTGGAAGGAAATTTCTTCCTTTGAATTGAAAACATAAATGGCATTGAACTGTTCTTAAGTAAAAAATACCAAAGAAATACTATTATCATTCTCTATAATTTGACTGCAAAGTAGGTTTCTTTCAGTTCTCTAATAATATCACAGGGAAAGAGAATGACATTTAGATGGATATTTGCTCAATCACAGGAAAATATTCCTGGGCTTAAGGCTCTACCAAGGGAACATGGAATAGAGCTTACCTATTCTTATCTTTCCTGGTGACCAGAAATATAGATGAGTACATTTAAGATCTGGAGTATCCTGATCAGGTAATATTTCCTCTGTGGAGGCTAAGCTGAAGGTTTCCTCTACCTTCTATTTCTCAATTTGATTTTGCTATTGTAGCCTGATGGAGGTGCAGGGAATACGAAAATGTATAGATGCTAATACAGCTGATGATAAATGTCATAAGTCACCAGACTTCATCCTTGTGGGTCACAGTTTCTAGCCTGACCTTGGTCATGTTCAACCTTGATCTCTTTATTTGTTATGACAATGAAGTATATAAAAAGTTATTATTCAAGTGGTCAGGGCAATGTAGACTCAGATACCTGGTGCCACTTTCCTCACCAGATATCCTGCCTTAAATGCCAAAGTGTGAGGTCCTTTGTACACAAACATCACAGTATAGATGTACCAGGTAAGTCATCCTAGAAAACTCACTTTTGAACTGAAACATCAAGTTTCATTAAATAATGTGGATAGTTTTTCCAAATTGAGGACTTATGATTTAGAAAGAACAATTATAAGAATTTACAAAGCAATTATCTAGATATTTAATGTCTCTATGTGGTTCTTGGAAGCTTCCAGTTGTACTCTGAAATCATCCCATCTCAGATACACTGACTACCCAACAAGGAGAAGGTTGTGCAGTCTGCAGTGAACACTTCTGATTGTTTTTAAATCAGAATGGACAAGTAGCATCTGATTTACACCATTTCAAAGATGGTAATATTCTATATCACATTAAGGAGACATAGCCATTTAATTGCATTGACCCATTCCCAGAACTAGAAGACTGCTTCAATGGGGGTGGGGAAATGTGTTTAGATTTGTTTCTTCTTTCTTGTTCATTCTTTTAATCTATATTATTATTTTCCTTTTCAGATATCATACAATATAAATATGAACTTGTCTTTTCTTTCCATAGCAATTGGTTCAGCTCTTTGTGAAACTTCTTGTGAAGTTTCAAGTAGGGGAAATGAAGTAACCACCAACTCACCAGAATGGCATAAAAATGACTTTAAATTGAAAACATATGAACAAACAACAGTCATTGAAAGAAACCTTTCCAAGCTTATCTTCATGGAGTTAACCAGAGCCTTCTGAATGCACAGCTGCCAAAAATCTCCCTCTTTGACTCTTAGCACTGGAAGGAGAGAGTTCACTTGCCATAAATCCTTCCCTGGTGAGCTCCCAGCCAGGAAGGAGACTGCCCATCAGCGTCTGGGTGAAAAATGGAAGGCTCCCAATGGAACCTGCCATATGTTACCACTGAAACCCCAAACTCATTGTCTTTAGTTAAGTTTGTATATAAACATTTACCCTGGCTGCCCTTGGAGCCACTTTTTTTATAGAGTGTTCTCATATGCTCTAAACTTTTCTGTTAATCTGTCTGTTTGGGACTGTGATCTAACTTTAATTGTAGGTAATTTTTCTGATTTTGCCACTTCCTCATGCATTAGATATTGATTTATAAAAATTAGAAAATATGAGAATATGCATACTGTCTAATTTTGTTCTCATATTTAAGATTCTTGCAGCATAGTAGAATGGGTTCAGGCTTACTTAAAAGTGAACAGATTTTGAGAGGGAGAGATTAAAAATTGGAAAATAAAATCCCCAAAGTTAAATAATTTTAATAATTCTTAACTCAAATATACAGCATTGGGGAAAACTGAAAACTCAAAATTTTATAGGATGGTGATAGATATTTCCAGGGATATTTTATATTTTTATATATGTATTATTTTAGTTGTTTAGATCTTTTATTTTATTTATTTATGTGCAATGCTGAGGTGCAAACCCAGGGCCTCACACATGCCAGGGAAGTGCTCTACTGCTGAGCCACAACTCCAGCCCCTATTTTAAAATTTTTAATAATGAAATACACCATGGTAAAGGTGACTTTTTTAGTCTTCCATGTGTTTCAAGTTGGTTGACTTGTTCAAGTTAATACTGAGATACTGTATTAGCTTTTCATTGCTGTGAAGAAAAGGTGCCTGGCATGAATAACTTAGAGGAGGAAAGAATCATTTTGACTTATAGTTTCAGAGATTTCAGTCCATGGTCAGCTGGCTCCATTGCTCTGGGCCTGAGATGAGGCAGATCATCATAAGAAAGGTCATGGTGGAGGACAGCTGGTCAACTCATGGCAGCAGAAGGAGGGGGAAGAGAGAAAAAGAGAGGAAAGAGAGAAAGGGAAAGAGATAGGGAGAGGGACAGAGAGAGACAGATAAATAGGTAGATAGAGACAGATAAAGGGTAGGATGGGGAGGGAGACAGAGAGAGAGAGAGAGAGAGAGAGAGAGAGAGAGAGAGAGAGAGAGAGGAGAGAGAGAGAGAGAGAGAGAGAGAGAGAGAGAGAGAGAAACAGGGACAAGATAAAGTCCCCAAGAGTAAATCCTCAAGGATGCACTCATTTTTACTAAGTCCCACTTCCTACACTGTCCACTACCTCCCAATAGTCCATTCAAATCATTAGTCTCTCATTTAACCCACAGATGATGGCAGAGACCTCATGATATATTCACATCCCAAGGATTCCCACTTTGGATACTGCTGCATTTGGGACCACATCTTCAAACACATGAGTCTTTGTGGGACCCAACATATCTAAATCACAACGTGCACTTTCCTGTCTGTGATGGAAGAATTTAACAAAAATATATTACAGTTCTAACATTTTAATTAATGTAATAGTATTTCAAGATATATTTCTTACACAAAGCTATTCTGAATTGCTAAGAAACATTTTTTTATATACTTCCAATAATACCAATCACAACAAAATAATTTAGGTTTAAGGTAAGTTACAGAATTAAAGAAAAGATTGAGGTGAAGGTGAAGCTAAGCTTTTTAAAGATATGCTATTTCCTAATTATGCAGAAGCCATTTTCCCCTTTGGCTTGATTCTAAATTGAAAAAAAAAAAATGTGAATGTAAAACGAGAAGAGTATGTGTTTCAAAAGCCAAGAAAACATAGTTAAAACTACATAAAGCACAGGTCAGGTTTTCATATTGATCAGATTAAAGTAGGTTAATGTTTGTTCTAAATTCTAATATACTTAATTAAATTCAGTTACTCCTCTTGTTAAAAACAGATCTTTATTCTTTTAAACAGTAAATATCTATAAAGTGCTATTCAACATGCAAAAGAAACATCTAAGCGTGGCCCTTCCTACTAAATTTGGTGCTCTACTCACAAAGGAGTTGCATGATTCTTTCAATTAGCTTTAATAAATATAATTCTTATCATTCTAATTTATGGTGGGCTATAAAATTAACAAAAATGTTTTAAAAAAACCCAATTTGTTTAACATGTATTCTATCTTCTAAAATAAATGAACCCAAAATAGAAACATTTTTTGGACAATTAAGTATTAGATATCAAACATTAATGAAATATCATTTTATTTACTTATTAATTATCAAGATTTAAATACATTAAACATATCCTTTCAAACCCGGCTGGCAAAAGAGGTAGATAATGTAATACTTACATAGCCAACTTAATGTTCATTATAAACAAGTAAGAAGTAAAGAGGCAGGAATCCCCATTGAACTCATATAACAAGTTAATGACTCAAAAGCCAATTACATGATAATAATCTTTCCTTTGGTATCACTGTCATATGTCTTCATTTGATAAAATAAACCTGAAGTACATTAAGGCACAGAAACAACTTGAGTGAATGTAAAAAATAAAATGTTATTAACAAAGGAAACAAAGTCTATTTATAACATATTCACTAGGAACCACATGCAACTCTTAAATATTTGCATTACTTTCTTTTGGCAAATCTAATGTTCCTAATTACAGCCTAATTGTACTTGAGTATTATATTAACAATATAGAGAAATCACAGTACTTTATCCACAAGTGTTCAGTAGCTGACTTTTAGTTAATAGTTTAATGAAATTTCATCATCAGTACTAAAATAAAATGATACAAAGTATATTTTTATTGGCAATGGGTCAAATGTATTATGACATACAAAAGAAGTACATTATATTATTTTTAAAAGCTTTTATCATTTGAGGCAAAAATTGAATAGCAAATCAGATAAGTCATGTTTTCATATATTTTAAAAAAGACAAGACACTCAAGAAATTGGTCAGTTTTCTTTAAACAGAATTGAGATCAATGAAGATACGTATTATCTGAAGCTAATACTAATATCTTTTCTTTTTCTTACATTTTCGGAATTTTTGGCTGAATTCATTTCCTCTATTATTTTCTGTGCTACTATCACTGTCACTGGTTTGCTTTTGCCTCTTTCGGGTATTCATCTAATAAAGGTCAGAGTCACTTGGTTGTTGGATAGTCCATTCATAGGAGCTAGGTCTAGCATCTAGATCTGGAACATGACTCAGTGAGGAAGACCCAGACGTGCTACTGGGAAGTTGGGCTGTCATCTCATAGTAAGGAAGCTGCAGCACTGGATTATGTGCATGCCGCTGCTGTGGGGGAAAAAAAAATCAACTTATATACCAAAACAAATCCAAAATGCTAAGTTAAATGCACATTAAAAAGTCTAATGCATGTTAAAAGTAATATGAATTATGCAAATAGTCATGAGTAAATCAAATTGTATTTTGGTATAAGAAAGGCAGTGACTTCATAGTAGGAGTGTGGGAGCTTCCTTAAATCCTTAACATAAACATTTAAAGGTTTATTAGTTTACTACAATATAGATTATCAAAGAAATATAATGCAAACCACATATGTAGTTTTAACTCTTCTAGGAGCCACAATATAAGAAAAAAATGAAACAGATAAAAATTTTTACAAATGTATTAATCTCAATATATGATAGAGACATGATAACTAAAATTTCTAACTACTCACAGCAGATTAGAAATAAACTGTGATACCTTGAACTTGTCTTTCAACTCACTTCCATCTCTACCAGAGGGGGGAGGAAGAAAGAGAGAGAGAGAGAGAGAGAGAGAGAGAGAGAGAGAGAGAGAGAGAGAGAAGAATAGAATGGAATATGTTGGGAAAAATACTTTCATAGTTTCAGGTAATGAGTGGTTGTTCATTAATATTAACTATATGAGCACCAAATACTATGAATGTTTTTCATGTTCTTCATAAATTTGTGTCATATATATGCTAAACTAAATGGGTATCAAACTTACCATTTTCTGAAAGAAAAAATATTCTTGAGGTAAAGCAGTATTATTAATGGGAAAATACTGCATGGGAAAGGAAGATCTGCCCAAGATTTCTTCATTCCTTTTGAGAAATAACATGGAAAGCAAAAAAAATCCTTAAAATTCTTAGGTACAAATATTCTTTTCTCTTAACAGCTTAACGAGGATTGTCCATAATCAGAAACAGAGACAGAAAGAGCTTCTCTGGTAGCAGTTAGAATTAAATATCTTAAACAAAAACATGCAAATAATGTTATTATATTGATAATGTAGTGTCAAAACAATACATTAATTAATTATTTTATTACTAAATATTGAAATTTCAACATTCAGAGTCACATTTGGTTTTCTGATATGAAAATGTTAGACCAGCGCTTGTATTTATATAAAGACATACAACATTTAGATAGTAACAGAACAATAGCAAGTCATTAATCATCACTGGACATACACTTCAATATTCTACAGATATAAAAACAAAGAGGGAGAAATTATCATCAATTTATTTTTAAAGTATCTTTACTATGTAAATATATAAACTGTACTCCTTCCTAAATGGACTACTAATGTTAACATAAACATGTTGACTGATATCTTCCAGGCATTAAGATAATCAAAACATCTCTAATTAAAAAACTGTGGTATTCCCCACATTTCATTTATACATGTGATCGTTGCTCTTATGGAGATGTTATAAATCCTGGCTAGGTTCTGCAGCTACTCTTCAATAGTCTACTAGCTCTATAGTATACCCTAATTTTAATGCTAACCACTAATCCTTAGGCTAGGAAGCATACTCTAAGGGAGGCTGAAATCAGCACTGGCATATGGGAAGAAATGACAGAATGTAGTCAGATGGATGGGGGAGACCCCATTTATAAATACTGAGAGTAGTATCCCAGAAGTCAGTAGAAGTCAGAAGTCCATACTTCGTTAAGAAAGAAATTAGAAAAATATAAGTTGTTCCATAGGGGTAAACTGAATAAACATTGAGGCTGCTGAATGGCTGATCAGAAAGTTCTCATCACCTTAAAAAGAGTAGCTCTCATATAACAGTGGGGTTAAAAAATGAACAGGAAGAAAGGATGTGAAAGATAAAAATATTTATTAGTGAGAGGAAGAAGAAAAATATGGGAGCCCAGTTAGGAGACAAGGTGAAAGGTGAAGGGAAATTACAGAATAGGGAAGACTCCGCAGCAGAGGTGAGATAAGCTGCATTATGAAAACAAGTGTCAATTGTCTAAAACCAGTATTTTTCCCACATGAATCTTTGGACACATAGTTGTCTGCATGGAGGAATCACATGTAAATTAAAAACTGTTATGGATTGATATATTCTCTTCATTTTCAGTTAATGAAACCCTTAGTACCTTAGAATGTGGCCATATTTGAAAACAGGATCATTGCATATATCATTGGTTAAGACATGTTAATACTGGAATAGGATGGAACCATAACCCTTTATGACTGGTATTCATATAAAAAAGGAATATATGGAGATGAAAACAGAAGAACAACATGTGAAAATAAAGGCAGAAATGTGGGTAAAGCTTCTGTCCTTCAAGGAATACCAAGCAATGCTATCAAAACAACAGAAAAATAGGGGAGAGGCATGGGATAGATTCTTCTTCATAGCTTAGAAGAAACCAGTGCTTCTAATATTTTGATCCTGGATGTCTAGCCTCCGAAATTTTAAGACAATTAATTTCTGTTGTTTAAGCACTCTATAGTACATTGTTACAGTGGCTCTAGCAAATTAAAAATTAGTTCAATAAAGAGCAAGGCATAAGAGGTAATAAGAAGTCAAAAAACCCATTTACAAGTAAGACTACTGAAGACTAGATTACATTTGCACATCACAACCAGGACATGATAACTCATTCTCATACTTCCTTTATGAAATACCAAATACTAGAAAAAAGTACTACCAATGAAATGTAGTGTCATGGGATATACATATGACTTTTTTGACATTATAGTCTAGACTCTGAGATGATTTACAAACCATGTATCAAACATAAGATAGTTATACTGCAATCTTCTATTGCCTATCTAGTCTTTTAAACTCCAAATCCTACAAATATTTTTTCTTTTCCAAAACCCAAAGAAAATGAAGTAGTTTTTTGCTCTTGGTATTAAAGAAGAGGGGAAGCTATTACATCACATATATGTCTCAATCCATAAGTGTATAATGATTTCCCTATCTTAGTAGTAATTTTCCTTTTGTTGAATACAGATTGTATGTTGAAATCAATACAATCCAAGTGGTATATTAAAGGTTCTCTGGAATTTTAAGAATACTTAATATGTCAATTTTTAATAAAGCAAACACAACCACGACATGTTAATAGTCAAGCTATAGGTTCAAAAAATTTGAGATGGATGGTGAGTCTATCACCATTAAACAGTGTAAACTTTGGAACATCATTTCATCTCTTTGAAGTGTATTCTCTTCATTTGTAATGTGGTATTTTTTCGTGATTATAAAATAAAATAATATTTGAAGAGCACACAGTACACACTAAACACAAGTTTATCAATTTTAACAAGTTTAAGTATTTTCTCCACTCTAAGAATCATATTCTTCTTTTATATTTTGGTCAAGATACACTTAGAATTTTATGGTACTCATATTCGTCTTGAGTCATTCATCTGACAATTGCTTCTCAGTATGTACAGTCAACCAATCACTTCACTTCTATTAACTACCTAAAATTCAAGATTAATCATTGCTGTTGACTGATGACCCCTCCTCACAGTCACTCTTTCTCCATGAAAACATCACAGGATGATATACAGGTATATCTATCTTTGCTGAATGTTGAGATACCTAAATACCATAAGAAAGGAAATGAATTATTTTCACTATACTATATTTGAATTAACTGTTATATAAAAAAAAAGACATCAAAAGCGTTACATCTTTCAGTGGGGGAATTTCACAGATGTCTCCAGTTCCTATTTTGATGTTCCTGTCCTCACACTTACCTTTTAAAAATAACCCCACAGATAATATCAAATTTCTACCCTGTAAATGTCTATTTTTTTTTTAAAAAAAAAAGAAAGGCTACTATGTACCCATTGATTTGAATTCCCTCCTGAGTATGTTCTCCTTACTCTAAGAACACACTCTACGGTGTTACCAAGATAGTTCATGGTGACCTTTGGCATTCCTAGACTCAAGGATTGTCCAGTTTTATGTGGTTGCTTAGATACCCTTAGTTGGTGGGCCCCCCTGAACAGGAGCTGAGCACACCCCCTTAGCCTTGAGTAATGGAGGTGTGGAACTGGCATCCCATGAAGTGAGAAGCAAGTGGGCCTTACCTTTCCTGGACAAGGAAGTGAAGCTCTGGGATTGGGTGTCACTCAATGGGACTGGGCTACACACCACCCTGTTTGTTGTAACACAATGCCTTGCCTTATTTGGGTGGAGTATTCTATAAAATGTCTTCCCCTAATAAATACTGGCATTCGGGTGTGCTTACTCTTTTGCCTCTTGTTTCCCTTGGTCTCTTTGTCCTCCAGCTTGGGAGCTGACACCTAAAGTCTCAGAGCTGTCCCTGACCCCTGGAAAAAGGTATTTCTGTGTTTGTGTGGTCTTTTACTTGCCAGCCCAGCCAGGGGGCAACACTAAGACTTGGAGTAAATTTTAGAGCAGCCACAAACAGACCAAGTTAGTTCTTTTGGAAAGTATAAACTGCACATAGGCACATAGTTTTGTTCTTCTTTATGTCCAACTTGTATTTTATTCAATGTCTTCAACATATGTACACTTACACCTGAACACACCCATTTCTCAGACACATTTCAGGATAGCACCTAAATATGTTTTGTGGAATATATTTTCCTAATAGCCTCCCAAATAGGTAAGACCATCTAACTTACAGTGAAGTTATTATTTAGTTATAATTGTGTAGGTAGTTTTCTCATCGCATACCCATTCTCAAAGTGCATACCCATGCTAGAATTAAAAAAGATAAGCCTTTCTATGGATCAAATCCTACCTAGTGTTACTACTTTAGTTGTGCAAATACCAAGCTAAAGATTTTTAAATGTCACATTTAAGAGAATAAGTTCTTAAACATGACTTTTTCTTCCCCACACCTTCTGGTGGTGGTGGAGGAGAGGAGCACGTGGGAGAGAAAGGTTCTTTGTTTTGGAGTGGGTGAAACAGGATCTTCAGCTAATTACTATCATTGTTATCATTTCTTGTTAAATGAGTGTACTTTCCATTTGCCTTTATGGAAGAAACATTTACTGTAATTTCTTATGCAGTGATTTTTCTCCAGATGAATACTTTATCCTTAGGGTTTTTTTTTCTCATTATTTTAGATATTTAATGTACATAGTATATAAAACCACCTGGACTTCTCTATATTTCAATAAATGAATTGAATTCAAGAGATACATATTTTAATTACTTATCTTGGTAATCAAAGAAGGAAAAGAAATCTCATGATCCTCATGCATCTAGATAGCAAATGAGAAAGAGTGAAAGAAGGGAGAAAATTAAATGTGATTATTTGAGAGGAAACAATGAGTTATTCACTCTTCATCAAATTGAGATCTAGTGTCAATTTTAAAGTAAATTGCTATCAGCAGAGATAATTTGTTCACCAAAAGGCAGAGGAGAGAAAACTCAAATGGATTAGGTTGGATGGATGCCATCTTCTTAGACACTTCAAGTGAGATTATACAGACATTTGCATTCCAGGTATACTACTAAAAATATTTTGGAATCAGAACAAGAGCTCAAAAATTACTCAGCTTCTACAGACTTTGGCAACTAATTGCTTCTTCTTTTAAAAAGAAAAGTTTTCTTTTACAACAACAAAAATGTCTTTTATTTCAATTTGAAAAACAGTCATCCTTTAAAATAAATCATTGTTTATCAGGGGAAAGTTAGTTGAAAAACATGTTTTTCTAACTAAATGGAAGCCTGCATTATGCAGGCAATAAACATTCTTGCTTGAAAGGAATTCTTGCTCCTTCTTCTAAAACTGCCATGGGAATAAAATAGAAAAGGGGGAAAAACAGGAGAAAAAAGCCCCACACAGCCCTGTAGTTGTGTCTAGTTTAGGAGCCAAATGGGATTTTGAAGCCTACCATTTTTCTATTCACTTCCAAATTTAGCACCCACAAATTTCCCATTTGGATAATCATGTTTCCCAAACTTGAGTGCAAGCCATTTTTTGAGGAATGCTAGTGTCAGTTGCTCCTTGTTAACAACCATAGCTAATCTAACAAACATAGGCATATCACAAATAGGACACTGATTTCTTTTTTTTTAATTAATTTTTATTGTTGGTTGTTCAAAACATTACATAGTTCTTGATATACCACATTTCACACTTTCATTCAAGTGGGTTATGAACTCCCATTTTTACCCCATATTCAGATTGCAGAATCACATCAGTTGCACATCCTTTGATTTACATATTGCCATACTAGTGTCTGTTGTATTCTGCTGCCTTTCCTATGCTCTACTATCCCCCCTCCCCCCTCCCCTCCTCTTTTCTCTCTCTACCCCCTCTACTGTAATTCATTCTCCCCCTTATATTTTTGTCCCCTTTCCCCTCACTTCCTCTTGTATGTAATTTTGTATGCCCCTGAGGGTCTCCTTCCATTTCTATGCAATTACCCTTCTCTCTCCCTTTCCCTCCCACCTCTCATCCCTGTTTAATGTTAATCTTCTTCTCATGCTCTTCATCCCTACTCTGTTCTTAGTTACTCTCCTTATATTAAAGAAGACATTTGGCATTTGTTTTTAAGGGATTGGCTAGCTTCACTTAGTATAATCTGCTCTAATGCCATCCATTTCCCTGCAAATTCTATGATTTTGTCATTTTTTAATGCAGAGTAATACTCCATTGTGTATAAATGCCACATTTTTTTTTATCCATTCGTCTATTAAAGGACATCTAGGTTGGTTCCACAGTCTTGCTATTGTGAATTGTGCTGCTATAAACATGAATGTAGCAGTGTCCCTATAGTGTGCTCTTTTTAGGTCTTTAGGGAATAGACCGAGTAGGGGAATAGCTGGGTCAAATGGTGGTTCCATTCCGAGCTTTCCAAGAAATCTCCATACTGCTTTCCAAATTGGCGGCACCAATTTGCAGTCCCACCAGCAATGTACATGTGAACCCTTTCCCCACATCCTCGCCAGCACTTGTTGTTGTTTGACTTCCTAATGGCTGCCAATCTTACTGGAGGGAAATGGTATCTTAGGGTGGTTTTATTTGCATTTCTCTGACTGCTAGAGATGGTGAGCATTTTTTCATGTACTTGTTGATTGATTGTATGTCCTCATCTGAGAAATGTCTGTTCAGGTCCTTGGCCCATTTGTTGATTGGGTTATTTGATATCTTATTGTCTAATTTTTTTAGTTCTTTGTATATTCTGGATATTAGGGCTCTGTCTGAAGTGTGAGGAGTAAAGATTTGTTCCCAGGATGTAGGCTCCCTATTTAACTCTCTTATTGTTTCTTTTGCTGAGAAAAAGCTTTTAAGTCTGAGTAAGTCCCATTTGTTGATTCTAGTTATTAACTCTTGGGCTATGGGTGTCCTACTGAGAAATTTGGAGCCCGACCCCACAGTATGTAGATCATAGCCAACTTTTTCTTCTATCAGACGCCATGTCTCTGATTTGATATCAAGTTCCTTGATCCACTTTGAGTTAACTTTTGTGCATGGTGAGAGAAAGGGATTCAGTTTCATTTTGTTGCATATGGATTTCCAGTTTTCCCAGCACCATTTGTTGAAGATGCTATCCTTCCTCCATTGCATGCTTTTAGCCCCTTTATCAAATATAAGATAGTTGTAATTTTGTGGATTGGTTTCTGTGTCCTCTATTCTGTACCATTGGTCCACCCGCCTGTTTTGGTATTAGTACCATGCTGTTTTTGTTACTATTGCTCTGTAGTATAGTTTGAAGTCTGGTATAGCTATACCGCCTGATTCACACTTCCTGCTTAGCATTGTTTTTGCTATTCTGGGTCTTTTATTTTTCCATATGAATTTCATGTTTGCTTTCTCTATTTCTACAATTTTGATTGGCATTGCATTAAACCTATAGAGAACTTTTGGTAATATTGCCATTTTGATGATGTTAGTTCTACCTATCCATGAACAGGGTATATTTTTCCATCTTCTAAGATCTTCTTCTATTTCTCTCTTTAGGGTTCTGTAGTTTTCATTGTATAAGTCTTTCACCTCTTTTGTTAGGTTGATTCCCAAGTATTTTATTTTTTTTTGAGGATATTGTGAATGGAGTGGTTGTCCTCATTTCCATTTCAGAGGATTTGTCGCTGATATACAGGAATGCCTTTGATTTATGCGTGTTGATTTTATATCCTGCTTAGACTCTGTTTAAATTGCTTAATATTAGTTTACATGGCTGCCCTTCAACCAAAGGCCTTTTTTACTCCATTGAGAAGCTTTGTCTCAATCTGCCATGTACAAATACCTTTTTCTTCTTTCTTCATTTCTCAAGCTTTTAAAGTAAGTCTAGTTTCCTCAAAATCTTTTTAAATGGCATTTCACAACTTTTTACTTTACCACATAGAGATTATCTCATCTAGAAACATTTCTTATTCTTTTAACCTTTTATATTAAAATATATTTCCACATCTTGACTCTATTTATCTATTTTCTAGCCATTAACCCTTTTTATAAATTCACATTCTGAAACAACTCTTATAAAATTTCTGATTTAGATAAATTACTCCACTTTAAAAAGATGAAACACTTTCATGTTTTTTTTTAATGGTACTATAATACTATAATTGAAACCCAACAGAAACTTCTTATACTCTTTGTATATAAATTACACATGATAGAATCTAACACTTAGTAACCTTGTTTCGGCAAAGACACAGACCAAAGCAATAATAAACCTTTTTTCCATTTACCAATTTATGAAAACACACATAATGTTTAAATATATTACCTTATGGAACTTAATAAGTAAAGAGTACTTGATTTCATATTTAGTGGTTGATATTTTAACACTTTAGCTTTGTAAATTAATCAGATGTCTGTAAAAAACAAGATCTTAGACAATTGTAGTAAACAGAACTAGCCATCTCTTTCTTGTTGAAGAAAAATCCTTCTACAGGATACCATGATGGTCCCATTGATATACTTAACAACTTTTCGTTAAAAAGCCATGGGCTACATTTTTGTATTGTATCAACCTATGTTCTAACTGTTCTTGGTCTTACTGGGGTGCCTCCTTTCTCTAACAATTTCTCTTCCTCAGAGGCGAACAACTTCAAACCTTGAGTCAACCATTTTCCCCAGTTTGCCTGAGAAAGTTCTAAGAACAGGCAACTTGAAATAAAAACAAAACAAATCAAAACAAGAACACATTGTTTTTTGAAATGGTCACCCATTCTCTCGCCTTCCCTCAGGGGCGAGCAATTTCACTTACCCCCAAGCTTCAGGCGTTCTGCATACGAGCCACCAAATGCCACAGTCTGGCTGGGCACAAAATCACAAGCCACTCACAGCTTGTAGATTCAAACAGCAATTCTTTATTCCCGAATTCACACCCGCCCTTTACAAACACGTTCTGGGGAAATCCACGTTCTCTGCCCAAATCCACACCACCACTGGGCTTCTGTCTCCAAAAAATACTGTCTGAATCCAGTGAGAACTCAAGAGGAATTCAGGCAGCAGAATACACCCTATTCCCAGCAGGAATAACCTTCCTAAACCGGGAACGCCCTAAACCTGGATCCGCCCTGGTCCTTGAGCAAGGTCACCGCAAAATGTCCTATTTCCATGAGTCCTTCCACTAAGCAACATGGGGTATGCTGGCAAGGAAATTGTCATACCTACTTGGCTAATGGCTCCCAGCAGGTTAGTACCTTTGTTTTACCATTAAATACAAATATTGTTTGAATTTGTTCATGAATAGACTTTGTTTTGTATTTCAGTCTTTTCATTTCTGAAGGTTTTGAAATGATTTTAACAGATGAGTTATTTGCAAAAACACTCCAGTTTCTTAGGGTGAAATGTGCTATTTATGTACATTCAAAAACAATAAATCGATGCTCAGTGAATTTCGTCTATTATTACCTCTATGTTCAAAGAAGTATTGTAATTTTAAATTTGGTGTTTTTTTTTTTTTTTTTACTTTTAAAATGCATTTCTACACTTTCATTTGGTAAACCTTGGGTAATTTAGCCAAGTTTTAAGTGTATATTTTGAGATATGTTAATTCCCAAATTGTGCCTTTAATGAAAAGGGTATGTTTTGCCTCTATAAGACAAAAAAATGCCACTTTCACTGTAATATCCTGTGGTGCCTAGTGTTACTGATTTGTCCTTTCAGGAATAAAATTGGTTATTTTGCCTAGATATGCACTGAGCCATGAGTGTAGCTCTTATTAAAAAGTTAATCAGACATGGACAACTTATATTATATTAATTGAATACCATGGAAAAATCAGATTAAATCCATTATGAGGTTCTCCTAATCCACAAGTTGTGTAATGATATAAATATCATGGCTAATATCTGTATGTTTGTCAATATCATATGAAGTAGAAAATAGATGTTCTTTTAATAATTAGGTGTTGTATAAGCAGTTGCATATTATATACTTTCAGTGGAGTGTTAGAAATTAATTACTAGTACAAATATTTTAATTATGTGGAACAATGATCGGCTCTACTACAATGTCTAATGTTTCCAAAATAGACATTGGTGATTGGTATACAAACAGATATTTTCAGTAGTAATCATACAGAATCACTATCTTAATTGTCTTTATGTTCCATAATATTTAGAGAATGATAAAAGATAATCCAGTTTTTATTTTTTTAAATTCAAATGAAGCTAAAATGGAAAACAAACCAAACAAAGTGACAATAATGAAGCTTTCACTCAAATAAAAAATAGTTACTATAGTAACTTAAAATTGCAGAATTACAATGAAAGTGGAATGAAAAGATAATTTCAAATGCTATATTAATCTTCTGAAGTATGGGGAAGAAGAGTTGCTGTTTGATATTTGAAAGAGACTAGGTTGCTGTTTAACCTTCTAAGATGACTGATTTTGTCTTGTCTCTTAATAATAAAAAAAATAAATGTGGAAGCCTCTGACTGCAGGAATTAACTATAAGAGAAGAGAACTATTGGTATTGGTTTTGCTTGTATAATTTCCCTAAGACTGATGACTATCACTTTATTTAAGGAAGTCATAATTATGTGTGGGAATGGAGGGCACACTGAATGAAGCAGTATATTTATAAATGGTCTCAAGGATATAATTTTTGTGTTTATTTCTACTTTATCCATCACTACAACAGAGGTACAGACACATGGAGACATAATATGAGATTTTACTAAAGAGGGAAGGAGGGGAAAATCCAGAATTTTGGATGAGTAAGAAACTACTCATTCAGTGGGTCTTATATATACCTAAAACCAATGGGATCATATTGTGTTTAGGTCTCTTTAAAATTTCATGCTAATGGTGCAGTAATTGTAGATGGTGTTAGCACATTTTTCTTGGGTCTGAAAATAGAGATATAAGTTTATAGTCAGAAAAGAGGTGATGCAAAAGCTAGGACCCACTCTGATGACGAAGGAAAATTTACAGCAGGTCTTTGAAGTCTTCTCTGTATTCCCATAAACAGGGGTAAGTCACTCTTTTTTTCTTTTTTGGTACCAGAGATTTAACCCAGGAACACTGAGCCCACTCCCAGTCCTTTTTATTTATTTATTTTTTTTGAGTCAGGGTCTCACTAAGTTGCTTAGGGGCTTGCTAAGTTGCACAGGCTGGTTTGAATTCAACAATCCTCCTGCCTTAGCCTCCCAAGCCACTGGGATTACAGGCATGCACCTCCATGCCTGGCCACTCTTCTTTTATTCAATCTTCCTTTGCTTCCTGCCTCTTTTCCTTTTTTTTTCTTTCCACTAATGGGTATTGAGCAAATTCTATGTGTCAGGTACTATAATGGCCACAGGGGACACAGTAGTGAACAATATAATATAGTCTTCCCTTTATGGAGTTTATAGTCTATGGAGAAGACAGACAATAAACAATTACACTGATAATTAATTACAATTGAGATTGAGGCTAGTTGGAAAGTAAAGGGTACACTGAGAGTATATCACATGAAGAATACCTGAGTGGTTAGGAAAGAGTTTTCTGCAGATGCAATATTTTCATAGATTATAATAAGTAAATAAGACTTAGCTAGTCAATGAATGTAAGAAAGAATATTTTTGGAAGAAGAAATAACATGTGCAGAGGCTCTGAAGTTAAAACTTAGAGCATTTGAGGTAAAAAGGAGGCTAATGAGCTGAGAGGGTAGAGACCAATATGAGATTAGAAAGGTAAGCAAGGGTGTTGATCCCATTCTACTGCAATTGTTTGAATAAATGATTACAGAGACATTTTTCCCTTTTCATTTTTGTATCCTAGATGTCAAGTATAGTGCCAGATATATAGTAAGTGCCCTATAAATGCTTGTTGAATTAATGAAGTAAAGGAAAAATAGCTCTCTCACAATTGGAAGGCCACATCATTACAAAGCTCAGCTTGCATGTGACTATTATTTCTCTTATCATGTCTTATCACAAAAAAACACATTTATTTAAAGAATAGGTGACTTTTTTATAAGCAAAGAGACTGAAAGGGACTGGTTGGTGACAGTGAATTCCTAAATTGTACTAAGAGGAAACCAATTTTCAAGGCAAATATTCTTTTTTTATAGTTAAAATCTATACCATAGTAAAAACCTCAAAGTCAAATTGTCTATATGAACTTTGGAAACAGAAGCTAATAAAACTTAATGAATCCTGCTTCTGAAAGCCACATCGGGTAAAGAGAAAAAAAAGATGTGCAGCTGTTAAGAAATTAAGACCATAAGATACATGGGTTTTTAAATTTCTCTAAACTTTGTTCCAGTTTTATTTTAAATATGATAATATATGATTAGGTATACCAATAAAGAATGAAAAAAGTACATTGACATAATTATCCCAGAGTTATGAAATAATAACCAGTACATTATTATCTAACAAATATCATCTGGGCTGTAATGCAGCTTAACTACCCAGTATAAGGAAAGCACTTTTAAAATTGTAGGCTTGCAAAGGTGTATATACAGAGGAATCTCAGACCCTCCTCTGAATTCCTGTTATCATCTGTTACACTTACTTGAGACAGGTGTATTGTCATAGTTTCCCATTTTGTGTATGCATCTTATCTCCTCCATTAGACCATAAGTCCTTTAAGAAAATAGCATTAGGCTTCACATCTCCAACAATTCTATGTATAGATGGTGTTAATTTAGAGTTTTACTGGAAGGTGCATAATATACAGATTTTATTCTAAGTAATTTTATTGCTTATAATGCCTGACAATAATGAAAGAGTACTTTAGTAATTTTACTCTATGAGCTCAAGAATAATTTAAAATTAAAGTTACTAAAACTGAAATATTAGTGACTAATTTAGTTAGTTTTGCACATAACTTTTTGGTGTTTAATTCTATTAAAAATGTGGTTTTGATAATCAATCTCAAAATAGAAAGGCTAAACATAATACACATGCCTTTGCATATAAGTAGTCTTAGATTTTGTTATTGTTGTTACCAAGGTTTTCATTTATAATCTTTGTAATACTTCCATAGTCAAATTACATTGGAGGAGAAAAGCCATGGAAACATTTTATTTTAATCTGTTTACTGAATTGTAGAGTTGCTTTTTTTTGACCTGGGTTTTCAGAGAAATCATATTCAGGGCTTGCTCTGGGTTATTCAACCTCACTAACACAAGGTTGTCTTCTTTTTCTATATAAGGCACATTCTACTTTGTTTAGTTCCTGATGGATTAATTCAACCACTTATTTGAGACACTGTAAAAGAAATAAGCACTATAAAATGACACAAAAAAGACTTTGTTAGAATCACAATGTCTGGTTTGTGGGCTCTATGAAGACATTTAGATGCTAGAGTTAAACTATGTGCTCCATTAACGATTAGACATAACACCCTTCCTAGCATTTTCTTTTGTCTTTCTCCATGCCAATATAGTGTCATAAGTATAAATGCTGTCTGAACCTCAAAAAATTATAGAGGTAACCTTCTGCTGTCATTGTATGTCAAATTACTAGATCATAGGATTAACAAAAGAAAAACTTAGAAGCTGCTGACCAATTTTTGGCATCCCTCCAGCCTTCTAAATCTTACAGGGATCTTTAGTTCCTCTAAATTTATATGACCAAGCAGATGTTATATATAAGCAAGATGTTTATTGAGCCTTGGAGGTTACTAATAGCTTTGCAATTACCTCTCGCATGGGAGGGGGAAATAGACGGTATCTTTGGTTCTTTACAATTCTAGTATTTTAATAATTCTGACAGTTATGAGAAATAGTTGAGCTACTTTGAATAGTTACTTTTGTCAAATGGCAGGATTTCACTAAGTATATTCACTAAGTATATTTCACGTACATCACACATGACAGCAAGTTTCTTCAAAGAGCCCTCTCCTAGGTATTTCTGGAAGGTTTCAAGGGCTCCCTCATGTGTATTCCTGAACAAATCACTAAACTCATCAGCCTTCTACCAGATTACCTGTTGTTTTCCTTTGCTCTTATTTGTCTTCATGTTACCCTCTGTATATAAGGGAACCCTTGCAAAAATGCCTACACCTCCCCCCCCCCAAGAACTTAGGAGTTCAGGACTTATACATGAGTCAAGTTGGAGACTACATTCAAGATACCAAAACAAATAACAGCCACCACATTTTACCCAATATCACTTCACACTTTATTTTTTATTTTTTTAAATATCTTTTTTTAATTAAGTGGACACAATATATTTTATTTTCATGTTGTGCTGAGGATCGAACCCAGTGCTTCATGCATGCTAGGCAAGCACCCTACCTTTGAGCCACAACACCTGCCATATCATTTCACACTTTAGAGGACTTCTGGATCCCTCTTCTCTCAGGAGGAATGATTCTAATAGGCTCCTCATACACATGAACTTTGATTGAGTTTATTTGAATACTGTGCTGGACATGTCTATTATTGTCTGGATCATGTAGCATCTCAAGTTGGGACTCCAATAATTTTATTTTTCAAATTATAAGCAACATCTTTAAGATGCTTTGATGTAAGATCTGGAAGGTGTTAAGAGCCACTGAAAAAAGAGAATTGTTTTCTGCAATTAAGTCACCTGGTATTTTCTGTCCTTGGTGATTCAATTCCATCCCTTAATTTATATATCCTGATTCTCCCATCCACATGTTTCCCCGCTGCTTGAACTCACTCTATGCATGGCAACTTTCCATGCAAACTTTTTATTATTGCCCTCTGTGATTCTGGCTCAAGGAAGAGATATGGCGCCAGAATGCTTTTTTCTCAATCTATTCAGCTCATATCTTACAAGGTACAACCAGTGAAGTCCTTATCCCAACATATTGTGATTGTTTAATGCTGTCAACTCTGTCCCAATTTCTAATAATTTTGGTAGTGGGGATTGCCAGGTGCTTTTTTCATAAGCAGTTTTCCCAGGCCTGTTTCTCCCCATTAGGAAAAGTAGGCACAAGCAAACTGACAATTGTCAGAGAAATGACCCCTGAATATCGCAATGAAAAGTCTGTTTGGCTTGAGAGACATTAATGAAATAGGAAGTTTTTGTGAACTTCATTATTTAAATATTTTTCTAAGAAAATGGATTTTTGTATTTTACAGTTTTATTGAGATACAATTCACATATCATACATTTGTTTTACTCTTTCAAAGTATACATGTTAATGTTTTTCAAAATATTTATCACCATAGTCAATCTTGGAACATTTTTATCACCTCACAAAATCAAAACAAAACAAAACAAAAAACAACAGCAAGAAAACACCCTGTACATATTAAGCTATTGTCTTCATGCTCAAGACCTCACCAGTTCTAAGCAACCACTAAATTACTATCTCTACAAGTTCAGCTATTCTAGGAATTTCATATAAATAAAATCATATAACACATGGTCTTTTGTACCTGGCTTCTATAATTGCTTAGCATAATATTTTGAGGGCTCATTCCTGTGGTAGCATGCATCATTTTGTTCCTTTCTATGACAAAATAACAAAGTAGTATCACATTGTATGGTCATACCAATATATATATATATATATATATATATATATATATATATATATATATATATATATATATATATATCCATTCCTGCGTTGATGCACTTATGACATTTTGTTGTGGTTGTTGTTGTTGTTGTTTTATACCAGAGATTAAACCCAGGGGTGCTTAGCCACTGTGCTACACTGCCAGCCCTTTTTAATATTTTATTTAGAGATAGGGTCTTGCTGAGTTGCTTAGGGCCTCACTAAGTTGCTGAGGCTGGCTTTGAACACACAATCCTTCTGCCTCAGCCTCCCAAACTGCTGGGATTACAGGAGTGTGCCACCATGCCTGGTACTTCTGCTTTTTAGCTAGTGTGAATAGTGATGCAATAAGGATGCGTGTACATGTTCTTATTTAACTACCTGTTCCCAATCTTATGAATATATTCCTAAGTGTAAAATTGCAGGGTTATATGGTAATTCTATGTTTACCTTTTTAAGGAACTTCCAGTTTTCTACCTCACCAATCCATTTTTATTTCCACCAGCAATGTCTGAGGATTCTAGTTTCTCCACATCCTTACCAATACTTGCTCTTTTTCTTTTTTTCAATTATAGCTATCTTTAGTATTTGTCAACTGGTATTTCATTGTGTTTTAAATTTTTATTCCCAATGTCTAATAATGTAGAGAATCTTTTCATGTACTTTTTGGCAATTTACATATCTTCTTTTGAGAAACATTTAAGTTTTTTGTTCATTTTTAAATGTTTGTGATATGGAGTTTTAACAATTCTTTATATTCTAGATACTAGACCCTTATCAGATACATGATTTGAAAATATATTCTTCTCTTCTTTAGATCATTTCAACACATTGTTTTTAATGTCCTTCAACGTAGAAAAGTTTTTTTTTATGTTGATGAAGTCTAACATCAGTGTTTTTTTTTCTTGGTTATGCTTTGAATGTTATATCTAACACTCCTTTGCCAAACACAAGATCAAGGTTTACTTTTATGTTTTCTTCTGAGTCTCTGGTGTTGTCTCTTATATTTAGATTGCTGATCCATTCTCAATTAATTCTGAATCAATTTTGGTTATGGTTTGGGGTAGGTATCTGACTTCATTCTTTGCATGTGGATATCTAGTAGTCCCAGAACAATTTGTTAAATATACTGTTTCCCCATTGAATGAGCTTGTCCCCTTGTTGAAAATCACTTGACTTTATACATATGGTTTATTTCTGGAATCTTAGTAATATTCCTGTGGTCTATTTGTCTATCCTTATGCTAGTATCACAATGTCTTAATTATTATTGTTTTGTAGTAAGCTTTGAAATTGGAAATTGTGTCATTAAACTTTTGTTCTATTTAAGTTTGTTTTGATTATTCCCTTATATTTCCATATTAACTTTAGAACCAGTTGTGAATTTTTACAAAGTTCTGGTAGGAATTATGTTGAAGATGTTGGTAAATGAGGATTGTTGTGTGAAATCTTCTGATTCATGAACAAGAAATGTTTTTCAATCTATTTACATCTTCTTTATTTTCAACAACATTTTGTAGATCTTAGAGTGTAAGGTTTGCACGTAAATTATTCTCTTTTAGTTTTATTTTAATTTGTTAATAATAATTGTATATATTTATGGGGTATAATGTAACATTTTGATTCATGTATATATTATGATAAAATAAAGGTAATTGGCACATCTTTCACCTCAAACACCATTTTCTTTGTGGTGAGAATATTTTAAATCATTTCTCTTGGTTATATTTAATAATAATAATACATTATTATTAACTGTAGCCACCTTGCTATAAAATAGAATATCAAGAGTTATTCTTCCTATAAAACTGTGACTTTTGTACCTATTGACCAATGTTTCCCCTTTCTGTATCCATTCCCCTATCAGTCTCAGATAATCATCCTTCTATTGTCTACTTCAGATATTTTAAGATTTCACACATAATTGAGATTATACAGTATATGTTTCTCCATGCCTGGCTTATTTCAGTTAATATAATGTCCTCTAGGTTCTTCTATGTTTTCACAAATGATGCAATTTCCTGTTTTTTTTTTAACTGAATAGTATTCTGTTGTTTATATATACTACATTTTAAAAATCAATTAACCTCTTGATGGGACCTTGGGTTCTTTCCATTTCTTGGCTATTGTAAATATTGCCATAGTACACACGACAGTGCAGATATTCCTTCAGCTTATTGATATTGTTTCCTTTGAATATAGACACAGTTGTGGGGTTGCTGGATCATATAGTAGTTCTGTTTTTATTTTTTTGAAGAACCTTCATGCAGCCTTCCAAAATGGCTATACTGATTGACATTTCTACCATCAATGATATGGGATCCCTTTTTCCCTCCTATCCTTTCCCACACTTTTGATAATAACTGATCTATCAGGTGTGATTTAGTATATCCTTCTGGTTTTGATTCAATTTTTAGAGATGTTAATCATTTTTCATGTATCCATTGGATGTTTCTGTCTCTTCATTTGAGAAATGTCTACATTAGTCTTGCTATTTTTAACACAGGTACATGTTTTCTTGTTATGGAATAATCTGAGTTCCTCTCATATCTTAGATAATAGTCCCCCCTCCCATGTATGATTTTTTAAAACTTTTTATTTTTTATTTTTAGATATACATGACAGTAGAGTATATTTTGACATTATTATACATACACGAAATATACCTTCCCATCCTTTGTTGTACATGTATGAACACAGGAAAGTTATGTCCAGTTCATTCTACTCTTTCCTATTCCCATTCCTCCTCTCTTCCCTTCATTCTCCACTGAGAGAGAACATTTGGCTCCAGTGTATAATTTACAAATATTTTCTCTGTAGGTTGTCTCTTCACTCTATTGTTTGCATTACTCCCTCCAGCCTTGGTATTATTGGTAAAAATTGCATTAGATGTTTAGATTCTTTTGTAATTCCATGCCAATTTTAGGATTTTTTTTTCTATTTCTGTGAAGAATGACATTTTTTAATGGGGATTGCATGCATCCATAAATTGCTTTTGGCAGTATTGACATTTTAATAATATTAATTATTCTAATTCATGGACACTGGATATTTTCCATTCATTTGTGTCATCTTTAATTTCTTTCACAAATGTTTTACAGTTTTCATTATAAAGATCTTTTATCTCCTTGGTTAAATTTTTTCTTGAGTATTGTTTTTGATGTTGTTATAAATGATTTTATTTTCTTAACTTCTTTTTAGGCAGCTAATTGTTAGTGCATAGAAATGCTGCTGATTTCTATACACTAATTCTGTTCAGATTTCTAATTTCTTCATAAATCAGTCTGAGTAAATCCTATGTTTCTAGGAATTTGTTCATTTCTTCTAGGTTGCCATGTTTGTTGGTGTATGATGGCTCATAATACTTTCTTATGATCCTTTGTGTTTTGTGTTATCAATTGTACTGTCCCCTTTTCTGATTTTGGTGTTTTTGTTAATTCATTTTTGAGAAGTCTCTTTTTTTCTTAGATTAACTAAGAGTTTGTCAAGTTTACTTAGTTTTGTTGATTTTTTTTTCTATTGTTTTTCTAGTTTCTATTTCATCTACTCTGATCCTTATTATTTCCTTTCATCTTCTAATATTATACTTTATTTACTCTTCCTTTTGTAGTTATTCAAGGTATAAAGTTAGTTTGTTTGAGATCTTTCTCCTTTTTTGATGTAGGTATTTTTCACTATAAAGTTCCCTTTTAGAACTGCTTGTGCTATATCCCATAAGTTTTGTATGTTCAATTTCCATTTGTTTGATTTGAGTATTTTTTCTTTTCAGTTGTAGATGGACACAATACCTTTAGAATTTTATTTATTTTTATTTAATTTTTTATGTAGTTTTGAGGATGGAACTCAGTGCCTCACACAGGCTAAGCAAGTACTCTATCAATGAGCTATATCCCCGGCCCCCTGTTTTGAGATATTTTTAAATTCCCCTCTAGTTTCTTTGACCCAGTATTTGTTGTCGAGCATATTGTTTAATTTGTACATATTTATTAATTTTCCATGATTCCTCAGATTATCAATTTCTAGTTTCTTATCATTGTGGTTGAAAAACATACTTTATAAGAATATATATATATATATTTGTTATTGGACACATGCCTTTATTTTATTTATTTTTATGTGGTGCTGAGGATCGAACCTAGTGCTTCACACATGCTAGGTGAGTGCTCTACCGCTGAGCCACAGTCCCAGCCCCTTGATATGATTTTGATCTTCTTAAATTTGTTAAAACTTGTTTTCTGGCCTAATATCTGATCTGTCCTGAAGAAATTTCTGAATGTGCTTGAGAAGAACATGCATTCTGTTACCATTGAGTAGAATGCTCTGTATATGTCTATTGGGTCCATTTGTTTTAAAGTACATTTCAAGTGAAATGTTTCCTTGATTTTCTGTATAGATGATCTGTCCATTGTTGAAAGTGGGGTATTAAAATTCCCTTCATGTTGCAGACTGTGTCTGTCTTCAGATTTCTTAATGTTTGCTTTATATATTTGGAGGCTCCAATGCTGGCTTCATATATACTCGCAATTATTGTACCCTTTTGATGAATTCACCCATTTTATCGTGATATAATGATCTTGTCTCTTTTTACATTTTTTGACTTAATAACTATTTACTCTCCTTTGGTCTCCATTTGCCATAGATTATCTTGTTCTATCCCTTTACTTTCAGTCTATGAGTGTCCTTTAAGTAAAATGGGTCTCTCATAGATGGTACATAGTTGTTTGTTTGATACCAGGGAATGAACCCATGGTTGCTTAAGCACTAAGCTGCATCCCCATTTTGCCAACTCTTTTTTATATTTTATTTAGAGACAGAGTCTTGCGAAGTTCCCTTAGAACGTTACAAAGTTGCTGAGGCTGCCTTTGAATGTGTGATCCACCTGCCTCAGCCTCTATGTCACCACATTTTTAAAATCAAGATTTCTGCTACTCCTTGCCTTTTGATTGGAGAGTTTAATCCATTTACACTCAAAGTAATTATTAATCGGTGAGGACTTACTAGTGATGTTTTGTTAATTGTTTTCTGGTTGTTCTTTTTTAGCTTCTTTGTTCCTTTCCTTATGAAATACTTGCTTTTGTTGTGTCTTTCTGGCTTTCTCCGGTGGTGTGTTTTGGATATTTTCTGATTATCTTTTGTGTATCTATTATAGGATTTTGCATTGTGATTACGAAGAGGCATACATGCATATTTTATACTTATAATAGGTTATTGATTACTTAATTTTGATTGTAAACACAAGCCATACACTTTCACACCTCCTTTTCTAAAGTTTTATGTATATGATGTCACAGTTCACATTTTTATATGTACTCCTTAACAAACTTGTAGCTTTCACTTTTTAAAAGTAGCTTTGCCTTTTAATTTTTAGAGATAAATTTGATTTATCCACTGCCATTAAAGAATTAGAGTGTTTTGGGTTTGACTAGTGAGTTTTATACTTTCATAAGTTTTTATGTTACTAATTAGCATTCTCTTCTTTAAGCTTAAGTATGTCCCTTTTGTATTTCTTATAAGGCTTGTCTAGTGAAGATAAATTCTCAGTTTTTGTCTGAGAAAGTTTATTTTTTCTTTATTTTTGAAAGAAAGGATTGTTGGGTATATTATTCTTGGTTGGCGATTTTTTCCCCCTTGGATTTTGAATATATCATTCTATTCCTTTCAGAACTACAAGATTTCTAATGAGGAATCAACTAATAGTCTTATAGTAATTATCTTATATGTGACAATCACTTTTACCTGGTTGCTTTCAACACTTTCTCTATAACTTAACTATTTGATCATTATGTGTTTTGACATTGGTCTGTTTCGATTTATATTTTTTGATGTCCTTTATATTTCCTGGATCTGGCTATTTCTTTCCCTAAATTTGGGATGTTTTCTAGCATAATTTCTTTGAAATATTTTATTATTTTTGATAATACTATAAGTTATTTTATTTCAAATTGATCATTTCAAATGTAGAAACATAATTACTTTTGTGCATTGATCCTCTTTTCTGAAGCCTTGTTAACCTTGTTTATTAGTTTTAGTAGTATTATTAAAAACAAATTCCTTTTGATTTTCTATACATGAGATCATGTAATGTACAAATAAAGATAGTTTTATTTCTTCCTTTCCAATTCAGATGCACTTTATTTCTTGTTTAAATTTCTCTGGCTAGAATTTCCAACACAAAGTTGCAAACAAATAAGAAGAGTGGAGTCCTTGTCTTGATCTTAGAACGTTTGTTCTAAGATCTAGTCTTTCATCACTAAGTATGGTGTTAGCTGTGAATTTTTCATAGATGCCTTTAACAGAAAAGGTATTTACTGAATAATTTCTTTTATAGTGCTTTAAGAAATTATCTTTTAAAATAAAATATCTGCAATTAAATTTAGACATTAAAACACACTATTTCTACATTACTTGGGGTTTCATTATTCTGTTTAACATTTCAGAATATTGGAATGCCCTAGTCTTCTTGAGGTGGACTTTTGAAATTTATTTTTCTGTCCCCAAATCTCTCACTCCCTCCCAATGTTACCTACTGATTTTTTTTAATACAAAATATACTCAAATGTGAATTGTTATGATTACATATTGCAATGGGTAGGGATTTAAAATAACAAGAGACTTTCTTTACTACCTCTAAACTATTAAATAGGTTAGAATGGAACTAACATCCTTGCTTCAATATGTTCCCAAAATAGAAGCAGGGAGTAGCTAATCTTTATTCCTGGGTCTATTATTTTTTTCCTTCAACTTGAACTATGTCATGTACCTTGTTTCTAAGGTCTCTGTTGCCACTCCTTTGGCAATGTGTTGTCCTTGTTTCTGACTCAGCTCTCTTGAGGCAAGCAGCTTCTGTAACTTGTCTGTTGCAGCAATAATACAAAGAAAGATTTTTTAAATACACTTATGAAAATTAGTGGATTCACTGCTTAGTAACTTTAATAATTTAAGATTTCTATTCCAGAAATTGAATCATTGGAAATATTTCAAAGCTAGATAGATTGCATGCAGTCTGAGGGTTGTTTAGCATTGTTCCAATAAGTGGAGAAATATAGCTCATACAGATCAGTCAGGGAAATGCCACAGAAATTTGAGGAGTAAATTATCTCTGGATCCATATAGGAAAAGGCTCCATTAAAAAAGATAACCATATTTTTTTTTCTTTAAGCAGAGTGAAAGCATGGATATTTTGATTAGCATTAAAATGCTGAATGTATCAGAAATGCTTTTAGTTGCAAATTACAGAAAACCTGATTAAGAGTGGGTTGAGCAAATAAGGATTTATTTTCCTCACATAAGTCTCAGTGTGGTTCTTAAAGTGTGATCCATGGACTCCTATGAATCCTTGAAACCCTTTAAGGACAATAATAATAAGAAATGGTTTGATGTTTTCACTGTGTCGACATTGGTACCAATGATTCAAAGCAAAGGAGGTGTTTTAGTCAGCTTTTTATCACGGTGACCAAAATACTTAACAATTATTGGGGTCCATGGTTTCGAAGTTCTCAGGCTATAGATGGCTCCTCAAGGTGAGGCAGCACATCAGTGGGGAAAGGCCCCGGGGAAGAAAGCTTCTCAGCTTGTGATATGGTCAGAAAGCAGAGGGGGAGGGAAAGGGCCAAAGGAAAGATACACCCTCACAGGTCACACCCCTGGTAACCTACCTCTTCCAGCCATATCTTACCTGCCTACAGTAACTACCTAGTCAGTCCATTCAAACTAGTATGGACTGATTGATTAGGTTATAGCTCTCACAGTCCAATCACTTTACCTCTGAACATTCCTGCATTAACACAGGAGCTTATGGGAGGAAACCTCATATTCCAAATGATAACAGAAGGAAGAAATTACTAGAAATTTAGCACAAATCACAAGAGTGGGGAGTGGATTGGGGAATGCCTGATATACTTTCAACTGATCTTTAATAAGCAAGAAAAAATAATAATTTTATCAAATCTCAACCCTTGATTATTTCTAATATTCTGTGGGATGAAATGCAAAGTTTGCAGAAAGTACTTCTCAGTACACTGGAACTTAAAGAGCTTTCACAGTTGAGAAGCAAACTAACCTGGCTGTTTTTCTTATGAAACATCATTTTTACTTAAAACAATGACATACAGGCAAACTATGGTAATAGAGACTTGAGTATTTGGCAGATACTATTTTTAAATAAATAAAAAAGTGAACCTGTTATTTTAAAAAAAACAAAACAGTATTTCTTTCCAATAACATTTAAGCTTCCAAGTAAGTATAAGAGACATTTTATTTTATTTTATTTTTGATAGGGCTGAGGCTCAAACTCTGGCCCTTGTGCATGCTAGGCAAATGCTCTCCTACTAATGTATGTCCTCATCCCAATACATATTATTTATATGTTTTTCGAAAATTGGCAAATGTCAATAGATATGTTCCAAGCAAGTCAAAGATTTTTTGGGCCGGAAGCCTCAGTGATGTTTTTAAATTTTTTACTTTGAAATAATTTTAGATTTATGGAAGAGTTGTAGATGTAAGAGTTCCATTTATCCAATTTCCTCTAATGTCATAGCCATGTCTCATTTGTCAAAGCTAAGAAATTAACATTCCTCAGTAATGAGTATAATTGTAAGGGTTCTGAGCCCTAGAAGTTTGAGATCTGCTGGTCTACAGGTAGGCAATTGTTGGTATTGGTTTTGCTGGTCAAAAATACCATTGAAGACCTAGACATTACTGTTCTATAAATTTTTGATTTCAAAATTGTCATCTCACTTTTTTAAGATGATTCAGAATTCTAGGCTTTGCTTCTTAGTCTAAGGCTAGAATAGAGAAGGAAAGTATCAGCAAACTCTTTTAATGCTCTGTCCTTTTGCCAGGAAACAAAATGTCTCTTAGGAATACCTATCAAAAATAATAAGGTGCTGGTACAGACTAGAGGACACAGAGATTAACCCACAAAATTACAATTATCTTATATTAGACAAAAGTACCAAAAATGTGCATTGAAGAAAAGATAGCCTCTTCAACAAATCGTGCCAGGAAAACTGGAAATCCATATGCAACAAAATGAAATTAAACCCCTATCTCTCACCATTCACAAAACTCAAAGTAGTTCAAGGACCTAGGAATTAAACCAGAGACTCTGCATCTAATAGAAGAAAAAGTAGGCCCTAATCTTCATCATGTGGGATTAGGCCTCAACTTCCTTAATAAGACTCCTATGGCACAAGAATTAAAACCAAGAATCAATAAATGGGATGGAATCAAACTAAAAATTTTCTTCTCAGCAAAAGAAACAATCTGTGAGGTGAACAGAGAGCCTACATCCTGGGAGCAAATTTTTATCCCTCCCACATCAGATAGAGCACAAGTATCTCAGGTGTATAAAGAACTCAAAAATCTAAGCACCGAAAAAACAAATAACCCAATCAACAAATGGGCCAAGGACCTGAACAGACACTTCTCAGAAGAATATATATAATCCATAATAAATATATGAAAAAGTGTTCATCATCTCTAGCAATTAGAGAAATGCAAATCAAAACTACTCAAATATATCATCTCACTCCAGTCAGAATGGCAGCTATTATGAAGACAAACAACAATAAGTGTTGTCAAGGATGTGGGGAAAAAGGCACACTCATACATTGCTGGTGGGACTGCAAATTGGTGCAGCCAATATGGAAATCAGTATGGAGATTCCTTGCAAAACTGGAAATGGAACCACTTTTTGACCCAGCTATCCCTCTCTTCAGACTGTACCCAAAGGACTCAAAAACAGTATACTACATGGACACAGCCACATCAATGTTTATAGCAGCACAATTCACTATAGCTAAACTGTGGTGCCAACCTAGATGACCTTCAGTTGATGAATGGATAAAAAAATGTGCATATATACACAATGGAATTTTACTCAGCAACAAAAGAGAATAAAATCATGGCATTTGCAGGTAAATGGCATTGGAGAAGATAATGCTAAGTGCAGTGAGCCAATCCCCCCAATAAACAAATGCTGAATGTTTTCTCTGATATAAGGAGTCTGACTCATAGTGGGGTAGGGAGTGGGAGCATGGGAGGAATAGATGAATTCTAGATAGGGCAAAGGGGTGGGAGGGAAATGGAGTGGGCAGCAAGGATGGTGGAATGTGATAGACATCATGATCCAAAGTACATGTATGTACATGAATTGGTGTGAACATACTTTATATATAACCAGAGATATAAAAAATTGTACTATATATGTATTATAAGAATTTAATGTATTCCATTGTCATTTTTTTAAATCAATAAAAAAATAATAAGGTACAGTGAGAACTCAAATACATGTTCAGAAGGGGTCAGCAAGGCATGTACTTTGCAGAAGGGTGTGCTCCCAAAGGGAATCTGGTGAGCAAACACACCTGGGTGGGCAGTCTGCCAACATTTATCCCTCACAACATACTGCCTCTCATTCCTGATAGGAAGAGCTCAAGGGTATAATCTATGTGATTAACTAATTTAAAATTGGAGTGGACAAAAGGGAAGAGCTACAATTGTGACTGGCTATTTGTTAGGGAATTTAAAAAATGGCATCTCTGGTCACATGATTCTGTAATTTCAAGATGGTCCTAGTTTAATCACATGATTAGTTTCAAGATGGCTTCCTTCTGACCACAGGCTTCCCTAAATTAATATGGCTCCATTATACAAGGGAAACAAGTTATAGTAACCATGTTGATGTTAACTTTGATAGAAAAGAAATCATAATCTTACATAGCTTACCACATTTCCTTTTACATCTTACGGATCATAAGTCTCTGGGCTATGGGCTCAACCCTAGAAAAAAACAGAACTAAAATGATTAGAGCAAATAATTTATTCCCAGGAGTAAGGTAAGGGGTCCTTCAACCTTGAGATTAAGGGATCTCTGCCTATGTCCTGGGGGAAAATAGCTTCTATTATTAAGGACAAGTAGAGAGGATAGTTTTTAGGTAGATAACTGGCATTTTAAATGTTATCTTGAAACTTCTGTAAGAGATTGCAGAAATTAAAAAGCAAACTGGCTACTGACTATATCCGGAGTGTGGAGAAAGTGGTGGCATTATTTGGGACTGTCTCTAACTACTTTAAACACCTGACATATGAATGTCCACATTAGGTTGTAAATTGCTATTTTCCAGCAATCATTCTACACATTGCACAATAATTTATAAGAGCAAATGAGCGAGTAACTCCCAAGTCCAATTTATCCCCCTTGACAATCATTCCAGGAAATCCCAAAACATGAATTGAAATGACTGTCGTTTTGTAACCTGCCAGGAGAGAGGGTAGAAGGTGAAGTTGAAGAGGAAATTTAGGGTGAGGACCTAGGTGTTTCTCTATTTCCATAAAATATGAAGTGAGCAGCAAGAGGATCAGTGCATCAAAAGCTGGATGACTCAAGGTGATTCTGAGAATAATGGAAGAAAAATGCTATGCCAGAGAATCATAATCAAAGGATTTTTGGGGAAGAGGATCATTACCAAACCCCACTGTCGAATTGCCTATCATGATAGTAATAAGAAATCTGGAAAGATTCCAACATGTATGGGTTAATATACTTTGAGTCTGCATACTGAGAGAACACACAACCCCAAATACAAAGTGCTTTTAACTTTTTGGTAGGAATTCAATATTTTATCATCCTAAATATATAAAAACAATATTATATATCTTGCCCTTGAGAATAACAAGAGTTATTCAGGAAGAAATACAAGGGAAATGTGCTTTATTCATATAACTTTGATATTTGCCACCTTCTGTAGTGAGCTGGACATATGCAAGCCTGCTTTTCTTTGACCTAAGCCTCCTTGTAAGCAGCTTATTGTACACCTTTAGTTCCTTGGAATCTTCTTAAAAGAAGAGTTGGAATGAGACTCCTCTTTTAATTAAAATATGCAAAAGTATTTAAATCTAGATGTCATTGTTGCATACTATAACAGTGGATGAATAGCTCTGCTAACTTGGTCATTCTACAATAAAAGTATTCATAGCAGTCCCACCTATCCCACCCAGAAGCAAAATGCATAGATTTACTAATTTACTAATAGGAATTAATTATTTAGTCCACTATCCCAGGCTTATCTTGAGATTGGAATGCATCTGCTTTCTTGGATGTTATTGGGAATCACTTCCATATATAGGTTACTCTGTTTCCGCTAATGAGCAGTAGTAACAGACTACTTTCAAAACAACCTTGTATGTTGTATGGTGCTAATCTCCAGCCCTTCTTTATGTATCCTTAGCAAGAACCCAAAGTATTTATATCACTAGCCACAAGAGTTAGGGATCCCTGTTCTGGAATTCTATGTGAGATTTTTTACCCTGGCTGGTGAGTGCAAAAATGGGAGAGACATGAGGATATAGGCTTGGTTTGTTGTATTCACAATAAATGAAACACCTACCCACAGTGCTACTCATCCAAGACCACAGTAAACCTGTATTTCAGGGTGTCAGAAAGGACCTTCCTCAGCCTTAGAGTCAGAATGTTCCTAAGCCTACAGGGAGGAGTTAGGGAAGTGGCTACACTTTTACAGCATTGGTGCTAACAGTTTTGGCATGAATATGATGCAGTAACCTTGGTGCATAATCAGTGTATTAGTTTCCTAAGGCAACCATATCCAATTATCACAAACATGGTGGCTCTCATACCTTCTTGATCTTTAGTTTAGTTCTATATTCAAAGGCCCCATTTCAAGAAGGTCACATTCTGAGATTCCAGGTGAACATGGAACATGGGGAGGATATTATTAACTCATTATAATTAGTAATATCAAAATGGGCATCTATAGTACTATTATAAGAAAGGATTCAGCATCTGTAATGTTGTCTCATTCCAGCAAAGAAGCTAGGCATTGGAAGCTTGAATAAAAATGTTAGGATTCTAAAACCCTCTGCAAAGAACAGCAGTAGGAAACATCTTAAAAGAAACTGAGGAAAGGAGAAATCCTTGTAATAAAGGCCAGAATCTGGATAAATTTGTCAAAAAGCTCACATTACATTTCTGCTTGTTGATCCCAATTTATTACAACTAAATATCATTATATTAAAGTCAAAAGTATGACCAAGATAACAAATTGGATATTGATTGGATCCTTGCAAGGAAATTCTAGGAAAGAAGGATGGACTTCATAGTTACAAGAAAAGCAAAGAGAAGTTAACTAGAGGTAATAAACTTTATATGAAATTTTTTTAAGTTGGTTACAGTATTTTTTCAGATTTATGAATAGGATTTGTTGTATATCTAACTTTGCTGGAACTTTGGCCACCACCACCAGTTAATAAACAGTAAATGTGTAGATTGCTGCTAGTTAACAGGAAGATAGGGTACAATGATCAAGAAAGCCACCAGTCAATAGGCATAAAGGATGTCACAAGCAAAGAGCAGGGATGACTAAGAAACTCAAAGGAGAATAAGAAGAGATTTAAACAAAGGGTATTTTAACCACTTCCATGAGGAATGAATAATCAAGAAAACAACATGCTGTTTGTTATTACAGTCTTGTCTAGTATCACCTTATGCTGGATGTGAATGTAGAAAGTACTTGGAAACACTGATCAACTCAAACTTCAGAAAGGAAATCCATAGACAAATCCATAGACAAATACAAATTTTCTAGGTTTGCAGTACTTTCTGCTCCACAATCCTAAAATTTTTCAGAAATAATATTAACACAAATTATAAATGTACCAATACCACTATACATGACTGATACAAATAAGGCTCAAATTAAAGGGTGTTTTTTCCTCCAGCACTGTTTTTATTAACATTATTACTGCACAACAAAATCCATGTACATTTTTTATACTCTGGCCAAAGAAAGCTATTTCTGTCCAACTCAAATATTCGGACAAATAATCTACTAAACATTTTTTTCTGATTTTTAAAAATGATTTATGAGTGTTCTCACAGAAGAATAAGAACTAGATCATCTTCAGTCATACATTTCAATTCCTCTTATAGAAAATAAAATAGTATATCATTGGAGATTTTCCACAAATTCAAGAATGCACTTTTGCCTTAGTTGTACAATTAACTTTTTGATAATAATTTCAACTACATTTCAACTAACACCTAGAATCTGTCATCCCCTTGACCTTATTCTCTATCTACCCTGCCAATATACAGCATTGGATAAACCCAAACATCTGTTTTGTTTGCTGGTGCTAAGTTCTGCTACAGAAAGTTGAAGAAAAGTGCCAATTGGCTCTACTACAAATTTATGCCATTTAATCTCAATTGGGCCTTCAATGCTGCTTGGCAATTCTTCATTCATCCCTGTGATGATGCCCCCAGCAGCTGTTCAAAATCATTTTTACTTTCTAAAAGCTCTCAATCCCCAAAGAAGAAAATCATGGGAAGAAAACAAAACCATTTCTACAAAGTATGATGCAAGAAAACTTCCCTGAAATAGGATTTAAAACTGCACATTAAAAGAGCACAACTACGTGCCTGAGGAAATTGACCCAGATCAATTAACACAGAAATATATTCTAGTAAAATTACTGGACTTTAAAGGGGAGGGCTTTCTGTTAAAAGGATCAAAGTCACTCATAAAAAAGAGAAAATCAGATTATCATTAGACTTTGACAGCAAAGCTTTATGTTAACAGAAAAGTAGCATACTTAACACAGCCAAGGAAAGAAAATGTGAGCCAAAGATTTCACATCCAGACTGACTTTCAAATAAAAAGGCCATAAAATATTTATCAACATGCAAGAACTCAGGAAATGTTCCCATGGGGCTTTTCCCATTTAGAGAACACACTTCTGATAGCAAAAACATCTGAAGACATCCTCAAACTCATGCCTGATGGCACTGATGGCTAAAAGAAGTATTCATGGAAAAAAGAGATGACCAAACATTTTATACCTCCAATAAAGGAATATTACCACCACCTAGGAAGCCCAAAAAAAAAAAGAATCAATTAATTAAAATCTGACCAAGCCTATGGAAACAACTACAGATTTACAGGAAACACAGGATAGATACAGCAAAATCTGAGACTGTGGAAAATTCTAAAGGATAAAAGACACAGTTTCTTCAATAAATAAATTGCAAGAAAAAGTGATACAGGGAGAACTTTGATTAAAAGAGATTTAAGAATTATCAAAGGGAGGCCTAAGTTAAGTAAATTTTTACAACAAACATTGGCGTAACAAACTTATTAAGAAAATGAGTTGATAACCATAAAGTTCAGGATTGAGGTTATTTCTGAGGAGAGAGTTGTGATGAAGATATGGCTGGAAAAATTCTAATTTTTTTATCTTGGTGGTTGTTTACAAGGGTGTTGACCTTATAACAATTACATAAGCTTTATATTCATCTTATTACATTTCTATATCTGTTATATTTTATAATAAAAATGTTTTTAAAAAAGAAACACTACATAGTTGTTTCATGTTGATTATTTTTTTGTTTTAGAGCAGTGAAGTAAATAATTTTAGAGCAGAGCCAGAAAGGGCAGGGCAAGAATTGTCTAATTACTTAGGAAATCAGCCACAACTGTAGGATTGTTCAGTGTTCTAGAGGGAAAAAATAAATCGACCACATTCCTCTGCTTTTGTCCACTTTACAAGTCTCATCACTTCCATTATTTATTTTATAAATGTGGTTTTCTCCCCAGTAATAAAAGTTGTATATAAAAATTACAGTAAATTTTAAACTCATAGATTGTGTAGCACCTGGTTAAAATTGGCATTTTCACATAAATTTTGCAATTTCTTCTTTTTTTAATTCAGATCAGAAAGGTACATTTATTTTTGTCACTTTATCTGTTCAATCTCATATAAAATTAGGTCAACAAAATAAATTCAATTATGTTCATATATACAAAAATAGAAAAAAGTAAAATCTCCCAGATGTGTTACTTGCACTTAGATTTGTTACTTTATTACTAGTTAACTCCTATTACCCATTAAGCTTGTTTTTTATAATAATCATATCTTTAAACCTTTGACAATGGAAAATTGTAGGTATATACAGAAGTAGTTTTAGTATTATCACGAACCTCCATGTATTCATGATGTAGCCTTGGTGAATATCAACACACGACCAATCTTGTTTTATGTCTATAAATATCCAATGCCTCTTGTCACTGAATTATTTTGAATTAAATATTAGCCATCATTATGTTATGTTCATCCCAAGGCATGCTTTCCAGAAAGGAAGCAAGAGAGAAAATAGCGTGCTCAAAGACTTGGCCAAATACTACCAGTTAAGGCCAGTGCCTAAAAGAGACCAAAGCCAACAAAACCCTGTAGCTCTACCCAGAAAACTTCTAATATCTTGCTAAAGTTTTCAACTTTGTGGTTGTACTTATATTACCAGTTATCACTCGTGCTATCCAACACCAAAGCTAACAGATGTAACAAGGTTATCCAGGAAGTTCCCCATATCTTACTAATGTTTGAATTTGCAACGTTTCAGTTATAAATTCAAATCCATATGGACAATGGAAAGAAATCCACTGATGTCATTCAAATTTCCCCAATTTCACTTGTATTGATTTATGTGTGTATATTTATTTATTTCTACAAAATTGTATCCCAAGTATAGATTCTTGCATCTGTTAGCAAAGACAAGATACAAAGCAGATTCATGTGGCTTCCTTGTGTTGACCACTATTACTATCTTCTGCAACATCTACACTGTTCCTAAACTGTTAACTACTAATCTGTTTTCCATTACTATGAATTATTCATTTCAATAATATTGTATAAAATAAATCATACCTCTTAGGAATGACTTTTTTTTCACTCAGCTGAAATCTTTGGAGATTCATTTAGATCATTTTGTTTATCAATTGGCCCTTCCTTTTTATTGCTGAGTAGTTTTCCATGATATTGATATACCAAAATCTATTTATCCAATCACCTCCTGGAGGACATTTAAATTGTTCCCACTTTCGGGCTACTTTAAATAGAGCTGTGAGCCTTCCAGTGTAGGTATGTTGCATGAATGTAAGTTTTCAATTTTGTAGTATAAATTTCCAAGAGTGCAATTCCTGGGTTGTATGGCAGTTCCATTTTTAGTTTATAAGAAACTGCCGTACGCTTGTTCAATAAATAACACGTTAATCTGACCATATGCTAGTTTTATCTTTGGGGTAACCCTCTAGTGTTAACAAAGATTTCAATACCTTATTTCCAGACTTAAAAAACAACAACAACAAACATTATGCAAAGTGACACCTGAGAGTAATGGGATTTTTTTTACATAATAGATAAATCTCAAACATACAAGGACAGAGTAGGGTCTTCACAAATGAATGAATTCATTAATTTTATAAATATTGTGTACTTGTATTTTATATTTAGAAAGAAAATTTGTTCAGAAAATCGTGATAGTAAGTCTCCCATTGTTCTTTTTTAAAATATTTTTTTAGTTGTAGATGGACACAATACCTTATTTTTTATTTGTTTATTTTTATGTGGTGCCAGGGATCAAATCCAGTGCCTCACAGATGCTAGGCAAGCGCTCTACCAGTGAGCCACAATCTTGGTCTCTCTCATTGTTCTTAACAACAATAAAATGTAAATTTAAAGTTCATTTAAGAAAAACAGTTGTTGAATACAAATAATTTATACTTTCCATTAATTCTAGGGTATTGCTTATATTATCACATGACCCTTGATAATCACTAAGATTTACAGAATCAAGTTCTGACTGAAAATGTTTAATAAAATGCCACAGAACACTATCATATGGCAAAAGTGATGAATAAATGTTTAAACAATCAGTTTCTGATGAGTAATGACCATGCTGATCAAAACTTAAGTGAATTGTTCTATGGTACTATATATATTTTTGAACAAATATAATGATCTAAAGCTTTTTCTTGTAATTAAATAAGTTTTTTTTGTTTTTAGAGTTGAGTTCTCTTAATTTTTAATAATTAGCCTATTATTTTATTCACTTAATCACTGATTAATTTATTTTGAATGAGGTTTAAATTACATTCATATAAATGCAGCAATTAAAATATTTTCAAATGAGTGTTTTAGAATTTTTAAGATAAAATAATGCAGAGCTTGGGAATATAACTCAGTGGTAAAATGCCTGCCTAGCATGCATAAGGCCCTGGGTTTGATCCCCAGCATCAAATATATAAATAAAAATAATGCAGTTATAAAATGTTCAGTTTGCTATTACTTTAAAAATATTTTTTCAATGTATTGTCCTGAATTAGGGGCCATTTTTTAAATATTTTTTTTTAGTTGTAGATGGACAAATTATCTTTATTGATTTATTTTTATATGGTGCTGAGGATTGAACCCAGTGCCTTCCACATGTGAGGCAGGCACTTTACCACTGAACTATAGCCATAGCCCTTAGGTGCCATTTTTGACAAACCAGCTATAAAATTGTTTTTGTTGTTGTTCAATTGGGGAGAAATTTCAGTGTGGTTTGAGTGTTAGATGAGATGAAATATTGAAAAGTATAGATCACTGACTTAAGAAAAGCAGGTGTTAACTTGGAAGGCTGAGGCAGGAGGAGCACAAGTTTGAGGACAGCCTGGGCAACTTAGCAAGACCCTGTTTCAAAATAAAAAAGTAAAAAGGACTGGGGATGTAGCTCAGTGGGAAAGCACCCCTGTGTTCAATCCCCAGTACCGCAAAAAAGGGAAGAAAAGTAGGTGTTAAACAGTATGATCTTATTTGGGACAAAACTATATAAACTTACCTATTGTATCTATACATTCCAAAGAAAGTTAAGTAGCATATATATTCATTATAAAATTGACATAGGGAATCTTTGGGGGTAGCAATGTGAAGGCTTAGTTTTAAGTTTTTGCTTACTTTTATTTTCTAATATTTTTATAATGCACATATACTATTTTGCAACAGTTAATTGCATTTTTAATTTTCTGCAAATGGAAAAGTTTTATGGAACACATCATGACACTTGACTGTGAATTATTTTTTAACAACAAAGAAAAAAATGCAAAAATTTTAAGTTAAAAACAATTTTTATGAGTTTAGCCTAAATATATGTATAAATGGATTTTAATTCATAAGTTAATCAGTTTTACTGTTAACATTTGGAACAGTCTATTTTCATATGCTCATATGTAGGTCAGGTTTTTGAAAGTGCCATTTTATTTAGACATTTTTGTTTGCTGGTTTACATTTTATTCTGGATGGTGGGTTTGCTTTGTGCATACCATAAGGTTTGTTGGATGTAAATAGAATATACGAGTACACTCTGAATATACCTATACTAGTTTTAAACAAATTCAGGAGTGGTAATAAGGGAGTAGTGGTGGTATTTACCTACTGGAAAAGCTTATCATTGGCCTGAATTAGCTTGAAATATCACTTTAAGTACAACCACATAAATTGTCTTAAACCTGAGATGTATTTATCAATAGCTCACATAGGAATCTTCCGTCTAATTACCAAGCGTATATTAATTGAGTGCTAACTCTGTGACAAATACTCTTCTTGCTTCTTGGGATATATAAGTGTATGAAAAACAAAAAGACCTGCCCTGGTAGAGTTAACAGTCCAGTGGAGGGAGAGTGTTATGGTTTAGATATGAGGTGTCCCACAAAAGCTCATATGTGGGAAAATATAAGAATGTTGAGAGGTGAAATGATTAGGTTACAAGAGCTGTAACCTAATCAGTGGATTAATCCACTGATATGGATTTACTGCTTAGTAACTGTAGGTAGGTGTGCTGGAGGAGGTAGGTCACTGTGGTGTGTTCCCTTGGGGTTTATATTTTGACCTTGGAGACTGGAGCTCTCTCTGCTTCCTTTTGCTATAGTCCTGAGCTGCTTTTCTTTGCCACATCCTTTCAGCATGATGTTTTACCTCCCCTTGAAGCCCAGACCTATGGAGTTGGCAGGCCATGGACTGAACTTCTAAAACCATGAGCCCAAATAAACTTTTCCTCTTTTACATTGTTATTGGCAGGTCTTTTGCTCACATTAATGAAAAAGCTGACTAAAGCAGAGGGATACATTTAACATAGCACATCAGTAAATTGTATGCTCTAAACAGGTTTCTACAGGGACACAGCCACATCAATGTTTATAGCAGCATAATTCACAATAGCTACACTGTGGAACCAACCTAGATGCCCTTCAATAGAAAAATTCAGTGAAGTGGGATAAAGAGATGAGGACTATGAGAAGAGAAAGTAATTTTTTCAGAAAAATTCAGTAAAGCAGGATAAAGAGATCAGGACTATGAGGAGAGGAAGTTGTTTTATTTTTTGAGAGAGAGAGAGAGAGAGAGAGAGAGAGAGAGAGAGAGAACTTTTAATATTTATTTTTTAGTTTTTGGCAGACACAGTGTTTGTATGTGATGCTGAGGATCGGGCCACACGCATGCCAGGTGAGCGCGCTACCGCTTGAGCCACATCCCCAGCCCTAGGAAGTTATTTTAAACAGGGTGGTCAGGATGTGTCTCACTAAGGTGACATAATAAGCATAGACTTGAAGAGGGTAAGGAATGAGCTATATAGGTATGGGGGATATATGGCAGATAGAGGAACATTCTCCATGTGGGGAACATTCCTCATTAGTTATTAGAGACTAGTATGACTGGGGTGCAATGAATATGGGAGGAACAGAAATTCAGAGAATGTGGTCAGGGAGCTAAGATGGTGGTGGGTAGGGAGATCTTGTAGAGGTTTGTGGGTCATTATAGGTAAGGTCTTTGGGAGCCATTGACGTGGAGCAGGGGAATGACATGATCTGACTTAGATGATTAATGGGATATCTCTGGCTGCTAAAGAAATGTCCAAAATGGAAGAAGACAGTTTTTGTCATAATCTATAAAGTCATTGGCAGTGATTGGACCAAGGTAGTAGCAATGGCAATAGTGAGATGTGGTCAGTTTTTGCAGATGTTTTGAAGAAAAAGTCACTAGGATTGAGATCAGAAAGGCTGAAGGTAAGGCAAGTTTAGGGAATAAAAGAGTGTTTTTGTAAACATAGTAAGTGTAAACTGCCTATTAAGCATTGACTCTAAATCTTATTTCTACTATTAGCACCAGTTACCTGTTAGCAATGACTACAGGGGGAAATAGTGAAGAACTGTAGAAAACACTTCTTTATAGCCAATATAATTTCAGTCTCAGAGAATCAGGGCACACACATAAAATTGCAACCAATTTTAGTATTTGACATTTATTTATTCACTCTGGGCAAATATTTATTAAGGTACTAGTAGATGCTCAGTATTGGTACCAGGGAAACTGGAGATCAACTGATAAGTTTTGAATCCTGGATTCAACCACTTACTACTCAGTCTCACTGTGCCTCAGAGTAGCATCTGGAAAATAAGGATAATAATAATACCTACCTCACAGGGATACTGGGAGGATTAAATTAGATAATTATGTGCAAAGCGTTTAGGACAGCACAAGATAAACACTATATCTCACTCATTATTCTCATCAAAGCCTCTGTTTTCCTTTCCAGTATATTCTCTCCCCTAACCAACCCTAGTATAAACAGAAAAGAATATCTGTAAAAAGAAAGGTATTTACATGAGACAATTGACATGTTTATTTGTTTGACAACAGTAATCCTTTCACTGTGTATATACATATCAAATTAAGTATATGAAAACAACATTCTGGCTGGGTTTGGTGGCAACCACCTATAATCCCAATGACTCCAGAGACTGAGGCAGGTGGATTGCAAGTTCAAATCCACCCTCAGTAATTTAGTAAGATCCTAAGCAACTCAGCAAGACACTGTCTCTAAATAAAATATTTAAAAAAAGCTGGGCAGCGGGGGTTGTGACTCAGTGGTAGAGCACTTGCCTAGCACGTTCAAGGCACTAGGTTCAATCCTCAGCACCACAGAAAAATAAATAAATAAAATAAAGGTATTGTTTTCAACAACAACTAAAAATATACACATATTCATCATTTCTAGTAATTAGAGAAATGCAAATCAAAACTACTCTAAGATTTCATCTCACTCCTGTCAGAATGATAGCTATTATGAAGATAAACAACAATAAGTGTTGGAGAGGATGTGGGGGGAAAAGGTACATTCATACATTGCTGGTGGGACTTCAAATTGGTACAGCCAATATGGAAAGCAGTATGGAGATACCTTGGAAAACTGGGAATGGAAACACCATTTGACCCAGCTATCCCTCTCCTCGGGCTACACCCAAAGGTCTTAAAAAGAACTTACTACAGGGACACAGCCACATCATTGTTTACAGCAGCACAATTCACAATAGCTAAACTGTGGAACCAACCTAAATACCCTTCAATAGAGGAATGGATTAAAAAAATGTGGCATATATACACCATGGAATATAACCCAGCAATAAAAGAGAATAAAGTCATGTCATTTTCAGGTAAATGGATGGAGTTGGAGAAGAAGGTTGGGAGGGGAAGGGAGTGGGGAGGGGGTTAGCAATGATGGTGGAATGTGATGGACATCATTATCCAAAGTACATGTATGAAGCCACAGATTGGTGTGAATATACTTTATATACAACCAGAGATATGAAAAATTGTGCTCTATATGTGTAATATGAATTATAATGCATTCTGCTGTCATTTATTTAAAAAAATCAATAATAAAAAAAGGGCTGGTGATGTGACTCAGCCCTGGGTTCAATCCTTGGCACCAAAATTAAAAAATAATGAATACCTCACATATACAAAATTTAAATAAAATTTTAAAAATACATGGTGGATACAGTGAGCAAGATCAAAGCTACAGTCAAAGTGCAGATAATCTAGAAGCTCAGGCTAGTTTCTACTGTTATACCTGATCCATACACTGACATATCTATATGTTAATTTCCCAGAGTCATATACCCTTGTAAAAATAGGTAAGGAGTCTTTTAGAACTCTCAGGACTCCCTCGGAATCATGAAGCTCTTCTGTTGTCACCAGTATGTAGAGAACACTGTCTCATCCAGTATACTCCTACTTGTCCCTAAGCACGCGTGAGTCAGAACAGAGAGCAGGCTGCCAGTCACCTTTCGTGTCCTACTTCAGCCATGCTTCTATGTGAACCATCCCATCTGTTCTCCTTTTCTTCATCTCCAGGCCTAAATTCTGCTGTTTCTTTATTTAAACCCAGTTTGAACTTCAAAGGTCAAATGCTGACCTGTGACTGATCAGATTTGCAATGGTTTATGCCTGACCGCCTGGATCCACTAATGTAGAATCCAAAGTTGGGTTGTGTCATTATATGTGGCCTGACACTATAAACTCAGACTTTGACTTTTCTTTCAGGAAAATGAAAACCACATGCCTTTTCAAATATTTAAACCAGCTTCCTAGCCATGATCACATTCTAGGTTTTGCATTTCTTTATTCTGCAAGCTATATAAGGGTTGAGGGTGTAAAAATATAGTGCAAATGAGGTCTGGGAAACAGTGAGTGTACTCCTGATATCCTGAATAATTTCTAGGTTCTTAATAGCTTAGTAAGAAGAATATTGTCAATGATAATAATTTGCATTTAATGAGTGCATATATTGGGCCAGTGCTCTGTTAACTCCTTTATATTCATTATTATCTTAATTAATATAGTAAATAGCTTATAAGGAAATTTTATTATTTTCTCCATTTTATATATGAGAAAATAATATGGTTTGAGTATGGTTTATGCCCAAACTTGTGTAGAAGTTTAATCCCCAAAGTCCTATCCTAATGGTGTTGAGAGTGAAAAATGCATTAAACTATGGTGTTCAGAGGTGGTGCCTTGGAATTGATAAGATTAGTATATTAGAGTAGAACTACTATGATTGAATTCTGATAGCTTTATAAGGACACAGAGATACACATGTGTTCCCACTATGATGTGATGCAACCAATGGAAGTCCAAACGCCATGCTGTTTGGACCTCCAGTCTCCCAAACTATGAGCTAAAGAAACATCTTTTCTTTATAAAGTAGCCTGCATCTGGTATTTTGATAGTAATGAAAAGCTGATTAATAAAGAAAATACAAGTATAAAGAGTTGCATTAGTCAAATAGTAAGTTGCAAAGCTTGGATCAGGTTTTCTAGGTCAATGCTAGTACTTTTTAAAATTTTTTCTTTGTTTGTTCTTTTTAGTTATATATGACAGTAGAATGTATTTTCACATATCATAAATACATGGAATATAAATTCCCATTAGGAAAGTTATATCCAATTCATTCTACTGTCTTTCCCATTCTCAAGTATACTACAAGATTACGGGCTTCTTAGGCCTCTTCTTTTTTATTGTTTTTGTTTTGTGTACAATTCATTACCTCATCATTTCCTCATAGTTATTCTTCAACATTTGATGAATATGGGGGGACAAAAAGACCCTTTATAAATGTTCAGCAATTCCTACCTTTTACTAAAAGAAAGTCCTTTTCTCTCTTTGTTCTTGATATGAGGGTTTGTGATGTTAAAGGAGGTATATTCGTTTTGCTAGAGTTGCGTAAAAAAGTACTGGTGGCTTAAATCATGTGGCTTAAAATCACAGAATCTTATTTTCTCATAACCTGGAGGTGAGAAGTCTAAGATCAAGGTACTGGAAGGTAGCTTCCTTTTTACCCTTTTTACCACTGAGCTCCATCCCCATCCCATTTTTTAAAAAAATTCTGAGACAGGGTCTCGCTAAGTTTCTGAGGCTGATCTATAACTTGTGAGCCCCGTCCCCTCAGCCTCCCAGATTGCTGGGATTGCAGGCATGTGCCACATGCCCAGTTCACATGCCTTTTTATCTCTGTGTGTGATTCCTGGTGTTTCTCCCTCTTCTTATAAGGACAGATTGCATTATGGCCTGGCCATATGACTTCATTTAACCTTAATTACCTTTTTAAGGCCCTATTTCAAAATATACATTCTGAGATACTGTGGGTTAGGACTTTAACATATAAAATTGGGGGAACATAATTTAGTTTATAATGAGTGCTTTCCTATTAAGTAAATGTTCCTCATCTGGTAGATTTGAAAGCTATAATCAAATAAAAGAAGTTTCCAGAATGACTATGAAACCTGTATAAATTAGAGCCATCATCAAGATTTAAGCTTGAAACAGTTTTTGAAATGAAGAATCACAATAAACAGATAAACATAAGCTTGAACCTATCCATTGGTAGAAGGAAGAAGAAAGAAGGGAGTTAAAAAGCAACTAGATAATCTGGGAAGACATAGAATTCCCAAACTTGCACAATATGCAACACAAATACTAGTAGACAATGTCACAATATCCCAGTTGATCTCTGAAGAAAATGAATATATGACTACACTTAATATTTATGTAAGGTTCTTATATTTTGGCCAATTGCTTATTTTGAGTTATGGCTCTAAAAATTATTATCCTAAATCATAACTGGATTTTAGAAAGGGTCACACCAAGGAAGACCAGACCCTCTATCTGATTACTAGAAGAGGAACAGAAGAATATAGGATAGGAGACTCAAAAATGGGATCAGAGGAAGTCTGCTAATTCTTTAAAGATTCTTTTAATTGTAGATGGACACAGTAACTTTAATTATTTATATGTGGTGCTGAGAATTGAACCCAGTGCCTCACATGTGCTAGGCAACTGCTCTACCACTGAGCTGCAGCCCTAGTCTCAAGGAGGTCTACTATTGAGTCCTGAGAGACAGTGCAGACATCAGTAGAAGCTCCTGGCTTCAGATAAACCTGTGGGCATCAGGAAGCCAGCAATAGGAACTGAGATTTTGGATGGACTTGAGGTTCTCTTAGGATTCAATAATCAGTCATATTCCTAGACTTAGAGACATGTTCTAAAAACTAAGTCAGAGACTTAGGTGCTGAGGCAGAAAAAACAAGATCTAATTATAGGTATTAGGCCACATACTGGAATTTGATACACACACACACACACAAACACACAAACAGTATAGCACAGCATAGGGATATCAGCAAAGCAGCTTGATTTTTGAACAGGTCAGCTTCTGGCTGTCCTAGAGCTTCCTAACTTTCTTCTGCCTAGGAGCATAACTGATCTGAGAGTCTGGGGTAAGCAATAAACTGAGTTTTGAGAGTTAAAAGGCCCAGAAAGGCTTAGTTGTAAGGGACTCAGTACACCATTTGTCCCTATGGTATAACAAATGTCATAGCCATCTGTTCATTTCATTTTGCATTTTGGTTAATCAGAACCAGGAGCAAAATATTCCAAAAATGCTTCTAGAAAAGCATTTTCCTTGGCAGTGCTGAATTGACTCATCATTTTCTTTTACATGCATACCCCACTGGCTTATAATAGAGCTTGTCTTACACTGTACTTTTCTTAAGACACCCCTACACAATCCTGCCAGTGTGACTGGTTGTCAGTTCAGAGTAGGGATAGTGATTTCATCTAACATTAGCATACATGTAAATATTCACGTTTCATCAAATAATAGAAATTATGTACTCACTTCTTCCGAGGACAAATTTACAGGGAAGAAGGAAGGCAATTAAGAAGCACCTGGATCAATGAAGAGAAGAAAAAAAATTAAAGTTTATTTCTGTGATATATGTTGTCCTGAGGCTACACTGAAACAATGCAGGCTCCCTGGGGCTTCTCTTGTAAACCACCTGGAAGTGTCAGTTGGTACAGATTGTAGCAGACTGTCTGCTTAAAGACATTGACCACATGGAGCCTGTGACATCTGTGGTTTTGGTCTTTAATGACTGTGTACTTGATTCTAATTCCGAGATATGTATTTATCCAGTGTAGGATCCTGAGAATACTTAAAAAGTGATATAAAAGTTAGTAAAGTAAATTGAATCTCTGTGCTTACATCTACTGTGTTTCATATTTAGTCAGTGTTTTAAAATAAAACAGCAAAATTAATGATTTAGAATGTAATGGGGTTTCTTGCTCAACATTTGAATAGAAAAATTAAGAAAAGATAGAACCCAAAGGGGTATCCAGACATCATTTTGCCCAGTGTGGTGGGTTGAATTATCTCCTCCTAAAAGATACATTAAAGTCATAGTACCTGTGAGTGTGACCTTATTTAGAAATAGGGTATTTGTAGGTATAACCAGATTCAGATGAGGTCATATGGAATGAGGGTGGACCATAATCCAATGTGACTGTTGTGCTTATAAGAAGAGGACAATCTATAGAGGATAGGAAAGGCAGAAGAATACAACAGACACTAGTATAGCAATATGTAAAACAGTGGATGTGTAACCATTGTGATGCTGCAATCTGTATACGGGGTAAAAATGGGAGTTCATAACCCACTTGAATCAAAGTGTGAAATATGATATGTCAAGAACTATGTAATGTTTTGAACAACCAACAATAAAAATTAAAAAAAAAGAAGAGGACAATCTAGACAGAGAGAAGGTGGCCATGGGAAGATGATGGTACAGACAAAAGTAATGCTGCCACAAATCGAGGACAGCTGTCAGTACCTTGATTTCAGACCTTTATCATCTAGAACTATGAGAGAATAAGATTTTGTGGTTTTGAGCCACCCAGTGTATGGTCCAGTTTTTACAGCAGTCCTAGGAAACTAGTACATCCAGTTTTGTATCTCTTGTCAGAATTGTACTTAAACAGGGTCAATTAGATTTTAGAGCCTGCCAAGCAATTTTAAAGATCACTGGCAACTGGTCAGTTCTGGAGTTTGATTTCTGGGGGGAAGAAAGCCACAGAGACCTAAGCTACCATATAAAATTAATGACTTTTCAGGAAAATGCAGTCAAATGACTGAGAGCAGCTAATAATGTTTCCTTTGTGAGTGACTGGAGTTTTTAAGCTGCTGGATTTGTGTGTGTGTGTCTCAAGAATATTATAAGTATAGAAAGAAGGAGGTTGGATTCTTAAATCATTCTGTTTATATACATTATCAACTGCAATGGACTGAATGTTTGTGTCCTCTCACCCCAAATTCATATGTTAAAACCCTAATCCCAATGTGATGGTATTTGAAAGCAGGGCCTTTGGGAAGAAAGTAGGTCATGAGGGTAGAGCCTTCATGATCAGGATTAGTGCCCTTATAAAATGAGGAGACGACATGTGAGATCTTCTTCCCTCTTCCCTTTCTGCTGTGTGAGGATACAACCAGAAAATCGCTGATTACAAACCAGAATGTGGGCCCTCCACAGATTGACTATACTGGCACTCTGTTCTTGGATTCTGCCAGCCTCCAGACCATGAGAAATAAATGTGTGCCGCTTAAATGACTCAGTCTATGGTATTCCATTAAATAAACTGAACTAAGATATTAATAGATTCAAAATGTACAAATAGTGCTATGTGTGGAATTAGATGGTTTGCTTTTTAGTCAGCTTTCAAATTCATTTGTGGCAATCTGGTTCATGTCTCTTCCCTTGTAAGGTTTTCAACTTTAGGCTATTATACATTCTAGCAGAGATTCTGCTTAAATCTTAGTAGTAATAAACAAACATCATTATTTTCATCCATGATTGATTAGCATTCTGACATCAGTGATCAATTCCTCACCATTCTTTTAGCAAGGTCAGTTATGGGTATATTTATAATACCATTGAATAGTTGAGGAGTTTGCATTATAAATTTTAGGACCATACAGGATAGAAGGGACAGGCATATAGTTAACCTTGTAATTCCATTTGGTGTTGGGGCACAAAAAAGAGTCAGAAACATAAAGCTTCATCCTACAGAAATATTACCTTCTTGCTATATCCTGACTTTCACACTATATGCTCTGAAATAGCAATGGTGTTTTAGTGTAGAACATTTACAAAGCTGTACTCCTCCTCCCCACCCATTTTCATTTCTCTGCTTCAGCAGCTGTCACTGCTTACCATACCAGGTGTTCCCACAGATCCACAAAGGTAAGCAGTTCACTCATTTGATAAGGGGTTAGAACTTGGGAAAGTCAAAGACTGAGAATTTCCTGGAGGTTTTCAGAAAGAAACCATTATTGGTCATAGAAATTATGCAAGTAGCACATTTACATTAATTTGTGTAGGGACTCAATAAATAAAACTAGGAATTAAAGTAGCTCATTTATTCAGATTTTTCAGAAATAAGTGAAAGCCTTTATGTATTTTGGATGCCTACAAGCTAGCACCCAGTGATCCTACATACAGATATTTCCTGTTCAGCATTATTGATAAATGGATAACAAACCCTGTATTTTCAAACTGCAGTGGGAGTATCATATTAGCAGATGTTATTACAATATGAATATTTTGGCATTTTTTTGTTCTTAGAATGTTACTAAAATAACTGAGTCTTATTAGAGATGATATGAGCTCGTGAAATTTATATTTAGAGAAAATTGAAAGCCAAGTGAGTTGGGACAACCAGAAGCTCATGAGTGGGTGTGAGATTATTTAAACTCTCTGAAAGCCAGAGACAAGTAGTGGAAGTGGGGTAAGAAATTCAGTGCACAAGTTTTGACAGCATCTGTAAATAATGGTATACATTCTCTTTCTCTTGTTATTATTTAAAGCCAGCTAGTAGACAGGAGCTATAAAAACAGCTGGCTAGGATAACTTTTTTTTCACTTCTAAAAACTTATTGAATATTTTTAATGCCAAGATACTGTATCTCTGTGAGATTTTACAAATACAGATTATAGAAAGAACACACAACCCCTTTAGTCTCCTGTGTTTTTCAATTAATTTAATTTTAAATACTGTTATTTGAATTGGCATATACATTATCACTGAGGAAATGAAAAAAAAAAGTAAGCCAGAGATATTAGCCAAGCAAGATTTAGTTGTAATTCCCATTTTGTGTATGTTGAAATAAGCCAGTCTTGACCTAAAATTGTAGAGTACTGAACTTGGAAAGGACCAGAGAAACAAACAACCTTAGGCACCCTCCCCCTTTTTTAACATTTTAATTCATTCTTTTGACAAATTATTGAATGGCTGCTATGTGCCAGGCTTAGTAATAGATGTAGGGGATACAATTGCAAAAAGATATAGTCTCCATCTTCAAAAATCTCATAGTCTAGGGTAGTTCTTCTCAAACTTTAATGTGATATAGATCCACTGGGGATCCTGTTAAAATGTAGACCTCTAATATAGTAGGTCTTGGCTGGGGCCTGAATTTCTGCACTTCTAAAATGCTCCTAGGTGATGCTCATGTTGTTGGATCATGTACAACACTTTGTGAAACAAGCATTGAGAGAGTGAACATGTGAGAAAACAAGTCTAATGTTGCCAATGGCCTGTCCAATATCTTATGATAAAGGCTAGTTTAGTGACTCTTAGCTCAGTGCCCCCTTGTACTCATACTGCTCTGAAGATTAGAGTTTATTATTTGCCTTAGGCACACACTTGAAGTTCTAATAATTGTTAGAATTAAATGCTGCTAATTTAATGATAAGAGTTACAGTTTTATGTTTGCATTGGAAGGTGAATTGAAAAGAAAATGGTTGGAATGGAGGCCCTTCCATGGAAATTCTAGAGCCCAGGAGAAAAATACCCAAATCCAAGAAGGGTACACAAGGTGGCTATACACAATCCACTAATTCATTGACTCATTTGTATATAAAACATTATTTATAATCTACTCTATGCACAGACAATATTTTTACCTACTTCTATATCTAAAATACACTGTATTGTGCTAAGAGCACAAAGAGATGCCCGTGGTTGCATGGTAGCATTACTGTGGCAGATATTATAGGAGATCAAATGCATTATTTGAGCTCTTTCCTCAAAGAATTTGAAATCCATTTGTGAGAACATGCCTCATTTTTTGTTATTCCAAGAAAATAATTTCTATATCCAAGCAAGATCATGATTTTATATGAACAGCTGATAAGTGCTAGAGGAATTTGATGTTGTGGAAGTTAAATATGAGCTGGCATTAGTCAGAAGTCTTGATAAATGCATGAAAATTGAGCTGAATTATAAAAGAATTAGAGAATTTGGGAATTGATTCAGGAGGCATTATGAAAATATTTAATAATGGGGGAAACTCATGTAGGAAGGTACAGAGATAAAAATAATTATGAGAAGTTTAAATGATGGTAATAGGTTGACCTACCTATGGAGGAAGTTGGAATGTGGGAGACCTGATGTTAAGAAAATGGGAATATGGATAAAGGATTAACATGTCTATGAAAGGTTCTCTATAAACAAACAATAGAAATGTGTAACACAAAGACTTTCATCTTGTTCTGATTTTTTGTTTTTGCTAAATGTCCTGCTACCATATGATCACCACCTTATTAAGATTATTAATCAACATATTTATTTACTTAGTATTCTAGATTTATGTAACAACAACATGTAAAAAATAATATGAACAGATGGGCACTGATGGTGTGTACCTGAATTCCAGTGAATCTGGAGGCTGAGGCAGGAGGATCATAAGTTTGAGACCAGCTTCAATTACTTAGCAAGAACCAATTACAAAAGGAATGGGGGTTGGGTAGGGATGTAGCTCAGGGGTAAAATACCCCTGGGTTCAATCCTTAATGCTGGGGGTGGGTGGAGTAAAGAAAGTAATATGAACTATATTGGAACTTAAAATATTTTTTTTGTTTATGGAGTGTGGCTTTAAGCAAGCTCTCTAATATCCAGTTATCTGGCTGTTTTGATAACAAAGTAATCTTTAAATGCACAGCACTTACCAACATTGTCTTGTAATACATTTAGAAGACAGTGGCAGCTATCCAGTGCAATCTTAGATTTATAACTCCTCACAGAATAAATCCATTGAACATTTTATACATTATTTCTACAGTATGTCTATAGTTACTACTAAACACTTAATAATGGAAAGATAATCAACAAAGATTTACATTTTATTGTGAAAGTTTTCTACATAATTCTCAGGATATTTTCATGTATTTGGCCCATGAATGACTTAGAAGATTATATTAAAAAGGAGTGAGAGAAGATAAATCATTTGGCCAATATAAACTGAAGCAAAAAATAACCCATTGATAATAGTTGATGTATTCTAAAATTCCTGAATTCACTTTCCTGAATTTATTGTGAACTTGACTCAAATGTGTATCAATCTTTACCAGTATTTGTAGGGATTCTGACTGTGGAAATGTACAGGGAAGCAGTCCCCTGGTGAGAAAACTCTCAGGGGTAAGAGGCACCCTGTTTCCCACCCTTAGAATGTCCTACAATCTCTCTTAGGATCTAATAATATAGGTAACATATGTGCTGTGTCTAGCTGGTATTTCAGTGCCCTAAATGCCTCTGTGTTAGAACCTCATCAAGCCTCAACCTTGATTACAGGCACATAGCTCCTGGGAATAGAACTTGTTTGCTAATAACTACAATGTTTCACTAAGCTCCGGTGTTCCTGGAGCTGCCACCTATCAGTAACTTCAGACAATGGACTTTCTTGAGAACTGCATAAAGTTCCTAACATTACATATTGTAACTATAAAATGTAAACTATAGAATAAACAACCTTATTGATACGCTAAACAGTAATATGGTTATGGTGCTAATGACCTAATGTAACCTATTATATAAATAAATATGGCCACTTAGACAAGGAGCCACTCTGCCACCTTCCTTGCCTCTACACCTTGTCTATGTCTCTCTTTATTATTATTCTCTCTCTTTATTATTATTCTTTACTAGTATTAATTGGAATTCTCTATACTATCTTCTTGGACTTTGCCCTCATATTTTCTGTTTCCTTTTAAAAACACAGTTTTGACTCTGACTGATCAACTTCCTGATTTATTAGCACATGCTAAATTCAGTTTTATCCCGTCTAAAGTTTCTGCTTAGAAGTTATTCTTTGCAGGGGCTGGGGTTGTGGTTCACTGGTAGAGTGCTTGCCTGGCATGTGTGAGGCTCTGGATTGGATTCTCAGCACCCCATATAAATAAATGAATAAAATAAAGGTCCATTTTAAACTAAAACAAAAAACAAAAGAAAAAAAAATTTAAAAAAGCTGTTCTTTGGGAATTACTGCAATGAGAACTTCACACAATGTGTATGGAATATATGTTCTTACTTGTGCATAGACTATGCTGATCATCTATGTGGCCTAGTCCATCTGGTTTCTTCATATATTCCTCTACTTAGAAGGTTAATGCCTGTCTACACCCCAGTGTAGTTCCATACTCAGACACTACAAGACAGAAATCCCTTGGGTCTTTCAACCCTTTGTTTGATTCCTTTAACTCTTGGCAGCTCCAATTCTGTCTCTGGCAGCTGTTGGGGAACCCCCTTTTTTTTAATAAACCTTCCCTGAGAGGCCCTAAGATAATTCTGGGAAACTTTACTAACTTGCCCTTCCACCCTGCCCCCCTTGTGCTTTCTTTCCTTTGCAGGTGTTTTGCCTTTTCATAACCCTAAATGTATTTCAGATGAACCACTGTAGTTTACAGTTGCTGTAGCTTTTCTCATACTAAGATTCCAAACAAGTTTTAACAGCTGCTAAGGAGGCTGGCAAAATGCCTTGATTGCTAATTCTGTGCTAAACTGCTTTTCACAATGGAACATTCTATAATATTTGATTCTGTCTTTAAAGCAAATAATTTCTACCTTATATTGTTACTGCCTGTATTGCACTTACTTCCAGCTTCAAAAATATTCCAAGTCCATACTTTCCTAAATGGGCTTGATTTTATTTAAAACTCTTTAGAGAAGTTAGGGGTTCCCAACATTCTAGGGAAAGTTATGGAGAAACAGGTATGAGTGTTATAAATAGGGTCAGGTGAGTTGTATGCCAATACACTAAATTGTACCTTCTGGAAACATGATCTCCATAAAGATGAAGGTTTGTTCTCTTGGCTGTAATTTGTAAATAGAAAGAAGGAAAGCTGCTTGGATAAAATTGAAGCAGACAGATTCAGATGTCTTTAGTGTGTTTCCAAGCATCTTGGCTTGGGGGCTGCTAAGCAGTCTGAGTATGAGATGAAGATATGATCTGAATCTCACAAATAACTCCACACTGCAGTAAATCTGCTGCCAAACAATGGAGAGTTCATTATATGTGTAACAAGGAGAGAGATGCCGTGCTAATGAGAAAATCATTGAAAACAGAATCTGAACTATAACTTCTAAAGGTGGCCACAATCAGTTGCTCTGTTGCATATATTCCTGATTTCAAAACAAATAATAGCTGGGTGCTGGGAACATGCCCAGAATCTCAGCTACAAGGGAGTCTGAAGCAGGAGGATCCCAAGTTCCAGGTCAGCCTAGGTAATGTACAGACCTTGTCTCAAAATAAAATTTGAAAAAGGCTAGGGATATAGCTCAGTGGTAGAAAACATTTGCTTAGAATGTGACAGGTCGTAGGTTCAATCCCTAGTACAGCAAAAAAAAAAAAAAAAAAAAAAAAAACTAAACTGGAAAAATAAATTGATAATCTGATAAATAATTGCTAATACCATATTTAACAATGAAACTCCAGAGCACTTTTTTCCAAGTATCTTTATGTACACATTCCATAGTATGCTTATAATTTTATGAGAATAAAACATTCCCAGTAAGTTTTGAAAATGCGTTAAGTCCAGCACGATGACACACAACTATAATCCCAGTGACTCTGAAGGCTGAGACAGGATGATCACAAATCAAGGCCAGCCTCAGCAACTTTGTGAGACACTGTCTCAAAATAAAAAATAAAATAAAATAAAAATGATTAGGGAGAATGTATGTATAATATATCAAAATACACTCTACTGTCATGTATATCTGAAAAGAACACCACCAACAACCACAAAAAAGGGGATTGTGGTTGTATCTCAGTGGTAAAGGGCCCCTGGATTCAATCCCTTGCACCTCCACCAAAAAAGAATCCAGAAATGCTGCATTCAAACAAGTTTTTATTTTAATGCAGAACTTTTCAGAACCTTTACTATGTAAATTTTCATATTACATAAATATAATAAGAGGGATCTACCATTTGCTAGTATCACAGTTTATTTAACCACAGAAATATTTTTCTAGAGCATCTCCAGCAGGCAGAGCTCTTCTCATATTCTCATATGAATATTCTCAGGAATATTAATTCCTTGGCAAACACTGACACAGTTTTCAGCCAGTCCTGAGCCAGTATGCCCTAAATTTCCCTTAGAAGTTACTCTTGTATGACTCACCACAGACAGGTAACATGCTAGTGAAATGGCTAGAGTTTGTTTTGCATCAGAGTCAGCTAAGGATAATTGCCAAAGTGCAGGCTCTGGGCTCTACTCTGATTCAGCAAATCTGAGTTGAATTCTAGGAGTCTATATTTTAATAAGCATCAAGTGAGGTTTCTGATATAGGTGTCTATAGTTTTCATTTTGAGAAACATATCAGAAAGTGTGGGTCATTAATAAATGGTAAAAGAAGTGTGTAACTGATTAATGTCATTTTGATCTCATAAATTTAGTAATACTGATATTGCATATTAAAACTGGGGTGTTATGAAAGTTTATTGATGAAAGGGCAATATGGATAAAATTTCACATTCAAGTAAGTCAGATATCAGTCATTATGAATACACATGTGGCATCTATGAGCTTGTTGACTTACTGACCCCATAAAATATTCATGTAACTTACATTTTTGTTCATGTGGCACATAACTAAAAGTAAAGAAGATGCCATTCCCTTGACTCTTTAACTTGCACTTCCTCTTCTGGTAATGATTGTAGTTATCTGCATATTGCATGATACTTTGTGCTTCATGCCTCTGCTCATGCTCTTCCCATTGCCTGAAATATTTGTTTCTTCCTCTGGCAAATTTGTTCTCTGTTAAGTGTGAGTATATAGGAGTGGATTGGAATGGGCATAACATTTATACAGGTAAACAAGTAGTGCTTGAGGCTGGTAAAATATTTGTAGGTATGTAGTTGTTGGGGCAGGAGTAGTATTTGTTAGTCTGAAACAGTTAATAAAGATAGCATTAAGTTCCAAGACATGTTCATAAAGACGCAGGTGATTCACCAAGCTCCAGAAATTCAGCAATTCAAGAAGGGATTATTCTGAAGAGAAGTAGTTGAAATTGAATCTACTTTCTAAGAAACACTTTTTTAACCTCATTGAATTTTTCTGATTATGAAATTTGCTTTGTTCGTTGTTTGGTAAATATTTCATTCCTTTTTGATTCTTACTTACATGAGTGCATCTCAATAACAGCACTTAGACATGCATCCGCAATGCTTATGGACTAAATGGGATGATCCTGCCTTCTAGGTAGACTTGGATATCAATCAAAGCACTTATTTTTAATCATTTTTGAAAATAAAAACAAATACCAATGCAATCATATTGAAATCCTTTAGATCTTCAGCTAAAGGAAGCCACTTGCCTTACCATCTCCATCATTCACATTTGGTAGTTCACTTTTTGTCATAATGCTGAATATCTGCCATGGTAGACATATCCTGATAGATGGATTATGATCATAATATTTGATAATGGAGCAGAATTCTATTGAAATTTTTAGAGATGTTAGATGTCTCTCCCTTCTAATATAAGACCTTTTTCCAGGGAATAGAAAAGAAAGGATATTGCATTTAGTTATGATTTACGAATGTCAGGATTCAAGTGTTGTAGGGCTTTGTGAGAACGGAAGAAATAGTGGAAACAGGAAGCCTGGCTGCCATAAGCACAGACATAACAAGTAATTAATTGGCTACTGACATGAGGGAACCTATAGAGAACATTAGAAAATAGTATTGTACATGAAATGTATTAACGTTAATATTGTGAACAGCTGGATGGCTGGATGTTTGATAACGAACCAAGTCATTTTAATTTGATTTAAGCTTCAGCTTTTAATTGAATTTATTAGAACATGGGAGAAATTAACAGGCAGCTTCTGGCAATTCAAAAACAATATTTTGGCTCAGAGTCTAAGCTTCTCTCTAAATTTGGGAAATCTGGCTCTGGATGTAGACAGAGCAAAGAAAAATCATGCTGTAATACCAAGGATGGCAGATTTATGTTTCTGATTCCAAATAAACTAGGATTGTCACTGTTTGTTGGAAAGATAACTATTTCTTAGGATATAATCATATCTTATATTGATGAACAGGTCAGTTCTAATTATTAGATGGTTGGTTGAATCAGCTACGTGACTTTTTGCTCCCTGAAAAGTCAAAAACATCGTGTAGAATCATTTTTCAAAGACCTTCAAAAGAGAGCAGTGTGCTGAGGCCAGAGATGAATCTTCTTGGTTAATAGACCCCAGAAGAGCTGGGCAAAAAAACTTTTTTTTTTTTTTATAATGGGACCCTGTGTCTTTTGAGTAGGGCTAGCAAAGACTTATGTGTTCAAAATTGCTGCTTCCTACAAGAAATAAAAAGAATCATCAGTTTTCTTTTCCTGAAAAGGGTACCCTCGGCAACCACATTTGTATCCTACTAACCTCAATGTATAATCTAACCTATCACTGTTTTGCATCCTCAGATAAAATGCTTTATCATCTTGCTCCATCATTTGGTAGAACAATGCAAGGCAGAACAAACTATTTAGTGGTGATGATATGAATCATATTCTGGAGAAGAGGGGGGTGCCTCAGGATGAAATGTAGTTTTTCTTCCCCCTGCTGAGGTGATAGATCTCTTTTGCTCATCTTTTGTCTTATAAAAGAACAGATTCAGTTGTTTTCATACAGTTCCCAAATTATAACAAGCTGAAAGTTTACTTTTTCAAAAATTGTGTGGACAAATAAGGAATAAGACATTTTAACAGTCATCTGCTTAAAGAAGTTTCCCCCTGATTATCTTTGTCTCAGTTGATTTCTCCCTTGTTTTCTGTGGCACTTCATATATAATTTTGAGTGTGCTATTAGACTTATTTTTATTCTTTTACTTTACATATGTCTATCTTAGATCTCATTCTAAATAATAAGCTTGTGAAAAATAGGGATTCTTATGTTTTGCATCTTCTATACAAAAAACCCTGCTATATACACTACAGGTGCTTAGCAGAAATTATTAGAATATGTTCATATGTGTTTTTGGGTAAACCCTATATTGGCAAAGGATACTTAAATATTTATTTGGCATTTTTAGGAAAAAGCATGGAAGTCCTTTTTGTTATTTTTCCTTGGTAGAGACATTATATAGGTGCTCTGTCATTTCTACAACTTGATATTTTTTATTATGTAAATCATAGGTTGGAAATAGTGGATTGATACTTGGAGATAAGAATTTATTTTAAAACAACTTTGAAAATGCAGCAATGAAGGCTTCGAGTCTTACAAATATTATATCTTAAAAGGACCATGTCTAAAAAGTGGTAAATAACCAATCTCTAAACTAAGAGTTTATGACCAAACAAGGTTCAGGCTTTTCAGAAAATTAGTGATGGTGTCTTCTGATGCAAGTGAAGAGCTCTAATGATTGCTTTGGTTCACTGTGGTTGGTAGGACAGAGCAGGTAGGATACAGAAAAACACAGCTACTACTGAAGCCCAGGAATTAAAGGAATTTTGGAAGATACAGTCAGCTTCTGATTATCTATGTATAGATAACTCACACCCCATGATGTATTTTAAATTTTATCACTGGATAGCTTTCCTGTTAACCCAGTCTCTCACCTTTTCCTCTATCTATTTTGTGATCTTTGGAAACTTCAATTAATTTGATATCTAGATTAAACAAATAATAAACAGAAAGTACATTTTTGGAGGAAATAACTGCACAGGACAAAAAACAAACTACAAAGCTGCAATATGGTAAATGCTGGGCTGTGGCTGAAATGTGCTGCTATAGAACTTTCTGTGTGTTTTGAAGGCAGCTTTCCCCAACACAGGTTGTTTAACAACCTCATTTGCATCAGTATACAGGACTCAACTGACTGAGCTAATTAGAAACTCTATAAATAATACTGACTGCTATTCACTGTTACTATAGATATTGGTCAGACAGATTTGGGACCCCAGATATTATATATATTCAACTATTTAATAAATTGCTGAATGATATACAGAAAAAAAAAGTTCTTTAAGGAATCCATGCAACAGTATTGATAAATTCAATGTTTCTGAAAGTATCTGTTGGTGATTTCTCTGGTCTTGACCTTGTACAGAATTCACTCAAAGTAGAGAGAAAGATATCCTTGTGGGAATTTGACATGGTATAGCTGAGGAGAATGATACTGACTGTTAACCCTTAACACAGTACATGTGTTAATCTTTGCCAAAGTACATTATTAATGGGATGTCTTTAAAAGATAGAATTTATCTGACTATAAATTTGTTTGGAGCTAGATAACTCAGATTTGTGCTTTTTAGAACTAATTTCCCCCCTTATATTTGTTTCAACTCTTTCTGTGTATTTGTCTTGTCTCTACAAGTCAAGTGTAAATGTATTAAGAACTCAGACTGTAGCTCATTCACTTATCTTTCATATTCCCCATAGTCTGTAGGGGGAACATTAGGTGCTGGATAAATGGTGTTTGCCTGAATGAATTACTTGATGAATCTATTTTCTTCACATGCATCAGTGTCCATTTCATTCAAGACAAAGAGGCATGTTTTCTTAATGAAATCAGGAGTCAGAAGATTCCATGGCCCTCAAATATTTGTCACAGTAAGAAGGGGTTTATCCAATGGCTGACACCCATACTATTTTCTGTGGATAAAATGATATGTATATATATTTATATATGTTTCTCTGTCTTTCTATATATATACACATATACATATATATATATATATGTGTGTATATATATAATGACATGTATATGATTTTAATATTTCTTTACTGAGACTTCTTTTTTTAATTTCTTTCATTTTGCTTGTACTTTATCATAAAAAAACTTTAGTTCTCTAAGAGATAACCTCCATTTTCTTCTTTAAAAAATGTCAGTTCTCTGACATTGTCCAATTTTTTTCCTCCTTTCCAAACATGACTGGTTACCAATATTGTATATCCTTTGCTATCAGAGAGTAGAAGTTTTATTTTAAAATAGCTGTAAATATTTATTTTTCTTCTGGAATGGAACCAACATATGACCCAGTTATCCCATTCCATGGTTTATACCCAAAGGACTTAAAATCAGCATACTACAGGGACACAGCCATGTGAATGTTTATAGCAGCTGAATTCACAAAAGCTGAACTATGGAACAAACCTAGATGCCACTCAACAGATGAATGTATAAAGAAAATGTGGTATATATATACACAATGGAATATTAGTCTGCCATAAAGAAGAATAAAACTGAGGTATTTGCCGGTAAACAGACGGAACTTGAGACTGTCATGCTAAGTGAAGTAAGCCAATCCACAAAACCAAAGCCTGAATGTTCTTTCTGCTATGCTGATGTTAAAACACAATAACAAGGGGAAGAGAAGAATAGAAGTTCACTAGATTAGACAAAGGGGAATGAAGGGAAGTGTAGGATAGGAATAGGAAAGACAGTAGAATGAATCAGGCATAATTTTTCTATGTTCATATATGAATACATGACTGGTGAAATTCTACATAATTTTCAACTACAAGATGGGATATTAATTAGAATAAGTTATACTCCATGTATATATATAATATGTCACAATACATTCTACTGTGATATATATCTAAAAAGAACAAATAAAAATAAAATGAAAAAATTAATTTTTGTTATTGATAATTGTCTTTAAGCATTTTAGTAGCCCAAGACTGTATTGAACATATAAATTAATTAATGAGAGGATCTTAAGTTGTACTTGTACCAGAAAAAAAAAATTGGATTTCTTTATTATCTCAGCTATCCCCATAAGCACAGAATCTATGGAAGTCATCTCCATTCTCCAGAATGGTGCTTGAAACATAAAATATGATCAATGAAAATTTTAAAAGGAATGAATATAAATAAAGGCAATATGATCAAGTAGCCATACTGATGTTCTAGCTGTTTCTGGAACCTACAAAGTAATTTTCTACCTCATGGCCTTTGCACTGTTTCCTCAGTTCTCAATGTTCCATATGCCCACATGATTAATCCCATCATTTCCTTCAGCCCTGTATTAAAACATTACTTCGTTAAGTATGTTTCCTTTCTATGGTCTGTTAAAACATTCTTCCTCCAACTGCCTCATTCCAATTACTCTTATCTTGCTTCATTTTGTGTTCTTCGTAGTACACATTACTCTGTATTATTCTACAGTATGTGTTTGATGTTGCCTCTTTTCTTGCTCTGCCATGCTGTCACATTAGGATTTGAGGTCTCTGATTTCTATGAATGTATCAGGTCAAAGTCTTATCAGGAAACAGGAATCACTGTAGATAGTTCAACTAAAAACAATTTAAGGAAGGATTACTTACAGCAGTTTAGACAGGGACAAAGGAATAAACAAGGTATATTGAAACTTGATCTGAAAGGACAAGAGGAAGAAATTTACTACAGCTCAGTGGGAGCTGGAACTAGCATGTGGGGGTTGCTTGAAAAAAGATGTACCCTTGTAGGGACTCACTTCAGGTTCTCTCTCTCTCTCTCTCTCTCTCTCTCTCTCTCTCTCTCAGATATATATATATATATATATAATGAACCCAGGCCCTTGTACATGCTAGGCAAGTGCTCTACTACTGAGTTACATCCCCAGCCCAATAAATATTTTTAAAAATAGAATAATCAACAGTAGATGAGGGTTTGAAAAAAGCATCAATGACATTGATCTAACATGTTATCATTTAAGGTCTTGATTCTTTTTCTGGAGGAGATGGTAGGTGTCTGTGGTATATGTTTAAAGAACTTCATAGATAGCTATGCTGAGAGATATTCAGAGTCTTTTGTTTATTATTCAAACCAATCATCACTTGTTTATAATTTATGAGTTATATCTCAACATTCAATCCTGAAAGAAAATTTTCAATAAGAAATTTTTGGTTACTGCATGATTTTATTTCTCAGGGTAAAAAGTATTAAAAGATACCTACTAAATAGCTTTATTATTATACCAAGTAAGTGAGAAAGATTTAGTGACTTTACTGATTAATTAGCTTAAACTCCCAACTTGATTATGAGGATTCAGGAGGATGAACAGCATAGACAGGGGACATAGATATATCTACAGGGGACATAGATATATCTACGATTTCAATTCTAAGTCAGCTGCGTACCTATACTTTTTCACTCTGCTTTATTATAAGAGCCATTCTGGCATTAATGTGGATGACAGACTACAGGAGAGTGTCATTTGCTGATAAATGGAATTCAGGAGGATCTAGTATTAAAAGTGAAATGATGACTTTAGTTTTTTATATATTGAGTCTGAGGTATCGGATACACAAAAGGCAATATCTTGCTGGCAGCCAGCATACACAGTTCTGAATATCAGGAAAGAACCCCAAAAATTATCAACACATAAATTGTAGCTGAAATAACAACAGAATAAAATCACCTAGGAATAATTTGCAGCATGAGAAGATACAAAAGCTTTTTTGGTGTATGGTACCAGGGATTGAACCCAGGGGCACTTAATCACTGAGCCACATCCCCAGCCCTTTTTATATTTTATTTAGAGACAGAGTCTTGCTAAGTTGTTTAGGGCCTCACTAAGTTGCTGAGGCTGGGCTTGAATTTGTGATCCTCCTGCCTCAGCCTCCCTAGTTGCTGGGATTACAGGGAATGACCACATGCTCAACTGTAAAAGCTTTTTAGATGTATTCTCCAGGCCACCTCAGAGCAAACCAGAAACCAGCATCCTCACTGCTTAAATGTCTTCAGTGAATGCATAGGTTTGGAATAATATGTTCCATAGGCTGCAGAGAATGGAGCTTAAAGTGATCTGAGAAGTAGTGTCAAATTATGAAATTGACATAATAAGCATCTCAGACAACTCCTGCTGAATGGTCCATTTGAAGGGGCTAGGCAGAGAGACAGTCCGGGTGTGAGAAAATAATTCTGATAAACCATGAACAGCAGGTTGGAGTGTCATGGTGCCAGTGACAGGATGTGTGTGTGTGTGTGTGTGTGTGTGTGTGTGTGTGTGTGTGTGTGTGGTGGGGGGTAGGTCTCTTGAGTGCTGAGGCATAGCCACCAGAGCCTATCACAGGACATCTGCATCTAAGGTGGAGGGTAGAAGGGAGCTGCCAAAGGAGCTGAGCTGACCTAGAATAATGACTAAAAGATCTTTGAAGGGAGATTTTGCCAGAGCACAGTTGAAGCGTAATGAAATAGAAAAAAAGAAAAAGAAAAGAAATAATTTGTTATGGTTTACATATGAGGGTCTCCAAAAAGCTCATGTGTGAGAAAATGCAAAATGGTTTAGAGGAGAAATGATTGGGTTATAAGAGCCTTAACACAATGGTGAATTAATCCCCTAATAGAATTAACTAAGTGGTAACTGAAGGCAGGTAGGGTGTGGCTAGAGAAGGTAGGTCATTGGGAGCCTGGCTTTGGGGTATATATTTTGTAACTGGCTGAGGGTATTCTCTCTTTCTGCATCCTGGTGCTATGTTCGCAACTTCTTTCCTCTGCCACACTCTTCCACCCTGATGTTCTGTCTCATACCAGGCCTTGACTAATGGAGCTAGCTGTCTATGGACTAAGATCTCTGAAACTGTGAGCTGCCAAATAAACTTGCCCTCCTATAAAATTGTTCTTGTCAGATCTTTGAATCACATCAGCAAAAAGCTGACTAAAACATACTTTCACATTATTGATTTTAAGGAACTTAACCTGGAAAGGGAAGGAGAGGGGTTCATATCTTGAAAATGAGAGAGAGAAAGTTGGGAATGGGGAGAGGAGTAAAGAGAGAAAAAAGAGAGAGGGAGTGGGGGGAGAAAGAGAGAGGGAAAGAAAGAAAGATAAAAGAAAGAGGGAAAGAAAACAAAAAAAGAATACCAAATAAGCAAGGTCTAAAGCATTGAAGGAACAGGGTGGAAAGCATGGTGGAAGAATTTGTCTGGAAGCTAAAACTGAAGAGTGAGACCCTTTATTCAGGGATTGCATTAAATACAGTGAGGATAAAGTAATAAAAAGATTTTGGGTAGGGCTGTGGCTATGACTTAGTGGTAGAGTGCTCATCTGGCACATGTGAGGCACTAGGTCAGTCCTCAAGATCACATAAAATAAAATAAATGTATTGTGTTCACCTAAACTAAAAAAATACATATCTTAAAAGAAATTGGGGATATTGAATTGGGACATTGAGGGAGCTGATATTTCAATTCCCTCTAATGAAAAGGCAAGGATAAGATAAGAGGATTTGGTGGCAGTGGTGGGTTGCTTTGAAAAAGGTTGTAAAGGTTTGGAAGAGAAAGAGCCATAAAGGTGAGCAAGGTGTTACACACCTGTAATCCAAGTGGCTCAGGAGGCTGAGGCAGGAGGATTATAAATTCAAAGTCAGCCTTAGCAATTTAGTCAAGCCCTAAGCAACTTAGTGAAATCCTGTCTCAAAATAAAATCCAAAAAAGGGCTGCGTATGTGACTCAGTGGTTAATCACCCTTGGGTTCAATCTTCAATCCCTGGTACCAAAAACAAAAGCCAGAAGAACTGGAGAGGCCCATACAAATCACTTAATTCTATGGTTTTCAAACTTTATTTTTTTGTCAGTGAACCATTTCTCCAAATGAACTCTTTTGCAGAAGTCTAGCATATATAAATGAGGTAAAAGTTTAACCATTCAACTAAAAGAGATGGACAGAAACCAGTCTGACAGCCTAAAATGTTAAATGTTTCCTGTTACGCCCCTGCAATTCTTCTCATTGCCAAATGAAGTTCTAGAAGCATCTCTGAGAAATGCTCAGGATTCCTTTGAGTAGTTTTAAAACCATCAATGTCTGAGTTTGATCCCCAGCATCACAAGGAAAAGAAAAACTTATATCAACAACAAAAAAACCTCAAAACCATCAATGTTGTTTTTTTGGTGAGGAAACAGAACCAAAGAAACAAATTAAATTGCCCACAATAGAGCAAAGACTGTAATCCACCTCTCCTAATTCCAAAGCAGAACATTTACTGTATTATGCTATCACAATGAGTGTGAACTTAAAATCAATTACTTTCAATAAAAGTCTCCAAGAATCCTGAAGTTTTTCAACAATACTTACCCTTAGATAATTTCTTTCCATACCTCACATTTCTTATTTGTTAAAAGATATTAGAAAACATTTCCTATTAACCCTAAAACTTTAGATTAGATAAGACAGTGTGTTGTGTTTTGAGATCCTTGGAAGGAATTTTGTGATACACTTTTAGTATTTTACTTGTGAAAGCATAAAGGTTTTTCTGGGGGAAATCATCAAGCAGAAATGAGAATAAGAATCATTGGAACATTAAAAAAAGCTAATGGCCAGGTACAGTGCACATACCTTAAATCCCATTGACTTGAATTGCTGAGGGTTGAAGAGCACAAATTTGAGGCCAGCCTTGGCAACTTAGTGAGGCCCTAAGAAAACCTCAAAATTAAAAAAATAAAATAAAATAAAAGAGCTGGGAATGTAGCTGAGTGGCTGAGTGTCCCTGGGTTCAATCTGGAGTATCAAAAAAAAAAAAAGGATACTAATGTACTTCATGTGGTCTTTAGTAACTTATTCTCTCACCTGGAGTTATGATTCTGAAATTTATCATGTAGCTGTAGTTCATTAATTTTTAACATTATTAGTAATACTTTAGTGCAATAGCATTTAAGTATGATCTTAAGGCCACTGGCATAAACATCATCCAGGATCTTGTTAGAAATGCACATTTGGGTCTCATCCAAATTCCCTGAATAGGAAAGTTGGGGGTGGGCCCAGAAGTCCATGCTGTCACAAGCTCTCCCAGCTGATTCTGATTATGCTGAATTTTGAGAATTACTCCTTCAGTGTTATTCTGGATAACTTACACATAAGCTTCTTTTTATCTTGTTTTCTCTCTCTCATTCTCTCTTTCTCAGATTACATAAAAATGAAATAAAATTCAATTAAATTTTTAAAAAGCATCTGAGCCATGGCTAACCAGAAATAAAAAGCTACCAGGATACTAGAAGTGTTTGATAGCTAGTCCTTTTGTAGGCTTACTCAGAAGGGCAAACGGTAGGAAGAAAGAAATGAAGAATTGAATCATGGAGTAATTCAGGAAGAAGGTGAAGGTGAATTAATAGAGAATCCTTTTTGTAGCTATGTTATTATTAAAATATCATTGAAAATATAGAATACACATTAAAACATACATATGTGTATATCTATATATACACGTCCTTATTTGTGTGCCAGTGCATGCGCGCATAAGCACACACCTAAAATGATACATGCTGCTTAAAAAGGTTAATGTGCCCCATTGGTAGAGATATTACTCCCCCTCCCTACTTACCCTTGCTTCTGAATAATTTAGACCCAGCAAGGAGTAGCTTATTTTCACCACAGGACACAACTGTTGTTATTCAAATAGATCTTGCTGCCTTGGCCAGGCATTCTAAAATGAAATGAATCTCTATCTATCCATACTACTTTGACTCCCTTTTTTGATTTTGGAGCTGTAGTTGCCTTTGCAAGCCATCTCTTTTTCCTGCTGCTAGCATCACATATCATCAAACTGAAAGTGAACACACAAAAAGGAGGAAAAAAGCATATTCTTTATTTATTTGGAAAGAAACCAGTTATTAACTGAACATTTATTCTTAAATGGCTTACTAGTGTTCAGACTGCACAAGGGTAGTCCACTCTGAAAGGTAACACACGGATTAACAGTTAAAGATGTCATTGTTGTACACAGAGGACACAGAGGACTAAACTACCAGCTGCCTGGGGATACTCAGGGAAGAATCTCTTGAAAGAAATTAATTGTGCAACACACACACCCCAAGGAAAACACCTCTAGCAGACAGAAAGTAGCACCAAATGAGTTTTGTACATCTTTGGGATTTGTCATTTGCAACATGTTTGGGACCATTGAGATACTGGAGCAATAGTTTATCCTCTTTGCCAGACTTCTATTAAAGGAAACTAGATGCCATTTGAAAATCTCTTGTCCCCACCCTTGTCGAGGTCCTTGTCACTCTAATAACTTTCTGAACAGACTACTCTCCTCCTACATTATCCCTTCTCCTATCCCCACTTCATGTCATTGCTGGACTGACCTTAGAAAAGTGCAATTTTTATCAGGTCACCAGTCCATGTATTAGTGAGGGTCCTCCAGAGAGAAACAATAGGATGTTTATACAGTTATGTGGAAGAGGATTTTTTGGGAATTGGCTCAAAAGATTATGGGGACTGAGAAAGGACATGATAAGTGATGTGCAAGCTGGAGACCAAGGGAGGCTGGTAGTGTGGCTCATTCCAAGTCTGAAGGCCTCAGAACCAGGGAGCTGATGATGTAACTCTCAGTTCAAGACCAAAAGCCTGAGAACTCAGAGAACGGGGCTGCCACTACAAGTCCTAGAGTCTGGAGCCTGGAGAAGCTAGACTTCTAATGACCAGGGCCATATGTAGATGAACATGTACCAGCTCTCAGGGGAGATACCAGCTAGACTTTTATATTTGTTTTCTGAGTTGGGTAGATGATGCTCATTCACATTGAGGTCAGTCCTAGTTCACTCAGATTCACATAGGTTTCAAGGAATTCCTTGATCCCATGTAGTTGATACCAAAAATTAACCTTCAAAGCTGCTATAGTTTGGATCTGTAATGTCTCCAGCTTAGTACTATTGGGAGATGGTAGAAACATTAAGAAGTGGGGCCTAATGGGAAGTTTTAGGTCATTGGGGGGTGTGCCTTTGAAGGGATTATAGAACCTTGGTCCTCTTCTTTCTCTCTTTTTTTGTATCTCCATCATGAAGTGAATGGTTTGGCTCCCACCATGTGACACACCCACAGGCCCAAAGCAATGGAAACAACCAGTCACAGAATGGAAAGTCCAAAGCCATTAGCCAAAATAAACCTTTTTTCTTTGTAGGTTGATTTATCCCAGGTATCTGTTACAGTAATGGAAAGCTGAATAACATAATAGTCCACATATTACATCTTGGTGTTTGCTTTGATAAATTAGAGATCCAGAGCTGACTATATGCCCCATTGTTAATAATTGTGCAGATCTTCCTTACCCATTTTTTGTGCACTATTCAATCCTGGTGTTTTCTGACAATTTTATTTTTTTTAAGTTTGTGCATATTTTTTAATATTTATTTTTTTAGTTGTACACAATACGTTTATTTTGTTTGTTTGTTTGTTTATGTGGGGCTGAGGATTGAACCCAGGGCCTCACGTGTGCTAGGCAAGTGATCTACCGCTGAGCCACAACCCATGCCCTTATTATTTTTTTAACCTTCTTATCTTTACATGTTTTTTCTTATTATTTTGTGTTTAATTTTGGTAGTTGCCTCAAATTTCTTTTGGAAATGTGGAAGGTGAAAATAAACAGATGCATAAATGAATACAGTAAGTCATTCTCCTTCTCAGAGGCTTCCATTGCTTCTTTATTATCATTGAATAAATTCTGAATTTCTCAGTCAGTTGAGGTTCCCAATGATATGGCCTTAACTCACTTGCAGTTTTATTGCCTTCTACCAAAGTATGTACATCCTTTGTTTATCAGATCAAGAAACCTGTCTTTCTCCAAACTTTATCCATGTCTTTATGCATGTTATTACCTCTACCTGAACCATCCCCTTTTTTATCTCTGTATGTTGAAATGTGTTCTATTCAATTTCATAGCTCCTCTGCTTGCTTCTCCCTGAATCCTTCCCTGTGCCAAGTACCATTTATGATTTGCATGCTCTAGAACATTTATTTGTTGCTGTTAATATATTCTGAATTGTATTATAATTATTTGTATATTTAGCTTACACTGCAGCCTCCTCCATGCCCTGAAAAAATTCTAAGCTTCTTGAATGTAGGAACCAAACCCCATTCATCACTGCATTCTCTCGACAGCATGCACATCAGTCTATTGGATATTTTAGGTGCTCAACAAATGATTGTTGAACAAATTTAGATGACTAAAAATAATAAATGCCACTGTATTTCTGTTTGAATAAGAGACCTCATCTGGGTTGGGGCTGTAGCTCAGGGGCAAAGTGCTTGCCTTGCATGAGGGAGGCACTGGGTTCGATCCTCAGCAATAACATTAAAAAATACACAAATAAAATAAAAGCATGCTGTTCATCTACAACTACAATTTTTTTTAAATACCTCATCTTTAAACATTGGGTACATGCAGAGAAATATGGAAAAACTCAGCACAACCCATTTCCATTACTGGAAAGCCCCAAAATAAGGGGTAGGTCCTGCTGTCACAGGGTGAGTAGCCCTTGCTCCTTTATGAAAGATAATTAGCTTCTTTTTAATTCAAAAAACATTAGCCAGTGTGGATTGGACAATTTGGGAGAAAAGCTCTAAAGAACACTAAAAATATACACATGCATGGAAGAAAATACAGACACAGTAACATATCAGTGCTAACCTCCTGGCAGACAATAAGGATATGACTTATTTGTTTTCCTGTACTATAGTCAGTGAAATAGTTGTTGCCCAACCTATCTGAGAAGTCACCAAACACTCTGAGACAGTTTGAATAATTTGATAAATATGCCCTTAGAGATGGAGAACAGGATACAGAGGCCAAAAATAGATCTGATGAGTGAGTGCAGCAGAATTCCTAGTATGACAAAATCAGGAAGCCGAAATTTACTGAGCTGAAAACCATAACAGGAAAGCAAAAGACAATGATAATGCTTCATTCTTAAAGTTGATGCAGTTAAATAAACATACTAATATGCTTCTTTTTCTCACTTTATTCCTAATTTTTATATACCATGTTGCTTTTTAAATGACTGTTTTTGTTGTTGTTGTTCTTGTTTTTTTGATACTGGGGATTGAACCCAGGTGTACTTAACCACTGAACCACATCTCCTGCCCTTTTTCTTTTTATTAGTTTACTTTTTTAAATTCTGAGGCAGGATCTTGCTAAGTTACTTAGGGCCTCACCAAGTTACTGAGGCTGGCTTTGAACTTGCAATCCTAAGAATTACATTCTGGAAGTACATTCTGTTGATGCCTCATCACATACTTCATATTTACCAGTTAGGTAAAGGGAAATAAAGGAAAATGAAAAAATGACATCAGCTGGGAAGCACAAGGAAAAAGGGACAAAGATTATTTCCAAGTAATTATTTTGAAGATTTTTGTTTAGGCTTGAAAAAATGGCATTCAGCATGCTGTTGCTGAAATATGGTTCCCTCTATGACCCTCAGAACCAAACAGTATGAATAATCCAAAGCTTGCCAGAATCCAAGACTTTTATATTAAAGTCATTCTTTTTTTTTCCTCAGGCATTGTGTAGCTGCTTTGCTGTACAACAATGGAAATACATTCCCTGCCTTTTTTCTCTTTTTTTTTGTAATTCAAGAGCAAGCTTTAGAGTTTAAATAAAATTTCTCTATCAAATAAAGTGGAACAGCAGTACTTAGAACTATTTTTCTGTTTTTATTCATGACCTGGGTCACAGAAGAATGCTAGCTTTGAAGTCTTAAAAAAATTTCTTTTTCTTTTTTTATGTTCAGAAGATATCACATTTGTCTTCCACAGTCTAGTAAGGATGTTTGATTTTATTTCTTTGTATGCCCTCTGTTAGTAATGATCCAAATAGTAACATGTGTAAAATAAATCTGCCTTTTTGCATATGATTGATAACTTTTATATTTGAAAAACTAACCGGGCAAAGCATTTTGTTTTTGCTATAGGTCTTCATAAGTCATACATATAAAGGATGCTAAACAGGAAGAGGTAATAGTGACATTGCACTTTAGTATTCAGGTTCTATTTTAATTGCTGTAGGGTTATCAACATTTTTCCATATAGAATTCCATTTAACAACCAACTAGGTGGTCTTAGTGTTTCATTAATGCTGATCACCTTCCATCTCCCTATTAGAGACATCTTCAAATTCATTAAAGGGATGATATCACTCACCTCCTCAAAAACCTTTAGTTTCTCACCATTGTCTACTGATTCTCTTTAGTCTGGCTTTCAAGGCCATTCATGATTTGGCTCCAATTCATCATTCTAACTTTACCTGTCATTAATGACTCCCCTGCCTATACTTATATTTCAGCTAAACATACACATTTTACATACCCCACCACACATTTTCTACCACCATTACTTTTGTTCTTATAATACTCTCTATCTGGATCATCCAACCCTTTATTTCTACCTTTATTTGAAGGCAGAAATCCTACCTATATTTCAAAACCAAGTCTAAATGTCCCATGCTTAACAGTCTAACTTGTCCAATTAAAGTTTTTATCTTATTTTCTCTATTATTTTTGTTCTTAACAATTCCTTTAATTCTGGAATCTACTTTATAATGCTATAGCAGTGTACCAGCCTTTCTTATTCATGCCAATTGTTCACTTTGTTAAATGATGGGTGTGAACCCTCAATATCTGTCGGGGACAGTTCCTGTGGCCTAGGGCTGTCCCCTGCCCAAGGAAAGATGGGGCTTGGTTTTAGGCCAAATCAGCCACCTTTGGCGTAAACAAGTTTGTGCCTGTACCAGGAAGTCCACCCCATTGGCCGGTAGAAACCACAAGAGCTCGGGCCCAGTAAATGCTTCCTGTCTTTCCTATTATGTGTCCACAAGGTTGAGATGTGACCTCCTCTGTGATTGGCTCCTATGTCCTATATACACTACGCACTTTCTTGGTACCGGATTCCTCTTGTTGCGCCTTCAATAAAACCTGTCACAGTTCCGCCGGGTCCTTGTCTTTCTTTTGTTCGACTCTGCTGGACGGAGTCGACAAATATCTATCACTGGATCTTTGAACCTTTCTTTCTTAATTATATATAAATGTCCATATGGTTCTGGTTAAGGGAACCCAGCATCCTAGCTATCTTTTTTCCCCCTTAAACTAGGGTGTGTTATTTTTTTTGTCACTGTGACCAAATTACCTGACAAGAACAACTTAGAGGTGGAAAAGTTTATTTGGGGCTCATGGTTTCAGAGGTCTCAATCCTTGGTCAACTGACTCTCTGACTGTTGGGTCTGACTGTCAGACAGAATATCATGGCTGCTCACCGCTCAGAAGCAGAGAGAGGGCATCAGGAGCCAGGGACAAGATATATAATCCCCAAGAGCATGTCCCCAATGACTTACTTCCTCCAGCTATGCTCTACCTGCCTACAGTAGTGCATTAAAATTATCAATCTAGCAAATGGATTAATCTACTGATTAGGTTATAGTTCCCATAATCATTTTTACCTCTGAACATTTCTGCATTGTCTAATATTAGCTTTTTTGAAGGACTCTTCACATCCAAACAACATAGGGGTACCTAGTGACTTTCAGATAGTGATGCTTTTCCTCCACTGAGATGTAATGTTCATTATGTATGGAAATAACACAAATTTCATTAATGGAAAACAGAGTATAGAACAGAGAGTTTGGTCTCTGAATCAATATTAAAGGTCCGCATAGCACAAGAGGACAGTAGTCTCCTCAGACATTTGAAGGAATGACCCACCCATCAATTTAGCCTATGGAATATGTGACTCTGCAGGAGACAAAGCCTTAGATCCATCAATACAACCACACTGGCATACCTGAGATAAGAGTCTCTTTAGCTTCAAGCAGAATTTGCATAACTCCCAGAACTCAAGCCTCAGGTGCCAACAATGCTCAAAATAATCTTTACAATTGTCTCAGGGTTTAGCTATCTCCCACTGATAAAGGGTGTTATTTATCATTTCTTGACTCATCCTTTAAAAGCAAACGTCCTGGCTACATGTATAAAAGATTGTGAGTTCCCTTTCCTGTTTATTTGATGAGTTAAGTTGGCAGGCAACCACCAGAGGGAAATTGATGTCTGTTAGTGCCACAGGTGTGATTTTTGCAATCTCTCTTTCTGGAAAACCTCCAGGATGTCACTGTTTTGAAGGCAGACTTCCCCTTGGGAAAAAAAAAAGTAAATGAGTCCTGCACTATTGTCATGTGGAGCTGTAGAGGACAGCAAGGGCTAAAAGCCTCTTGGGAAATAAACACAAGTGACAAAGGATTAACTCTTTGGCATCCTTTGTAGAAAACCATGTTCCTTTGTAAAGAGAAAAACTCCTAAAATTTGTCATTTGTGGGTTCATTATAAGACCCTCTCTGGGGAACAAAAAAAAAAGAGCAGTCAAATGATCTGATTGTATGGGTGGTCTGACAGCAACATCTGTCACCCATTGGCCTCAGATGTGTCACAGATGATTTGGCTGCCTAGTGTACTGTTGCCTTCCTTCTTCAGTGCTCCATGCATCCCTCCTAAAGCTGTGTCAAATTATTTGAGATTTAAAAAACAGCTCCTTATCTTTGATAGTTTTTATTAAAGAGCCACAAACTAGGTATGGAGGAACTCAAAGACATTAGGCATAGGCAACTGGGGAAGGAGAAGGTCACAGGGCTAGAAGATTAATCTAGAATCCTAGATTAATAGTTTATACAAACCACTTATTGAAGGTCCATATTCCTAGTGTCATAATGAACTTGTGAACTATTTAGCTATGCCACTAGGAGTTTGTCAGTTATTATAAACAAAACAAAGAAACATATCAATGCTGTGAATACCAGCTTGAATTTTTTTCAGTGTTTTTCTCACATGGATGGATCAAAATGTGGGTAATGTAGGCTAAACAAGTGCAAAGTCTTTTTGATGTAGCACTTCTCAAAATCTTTATTCTGTTCCATGTGCTTTTGTCCATCACTAAGAGGAAGCTGGAGTGGGCAGTATTTCCCAACTTTTTGACCATGAGACCCATTCCTCAGGGTCACCCAGTGATATTAGCTCTTCTCTTTCATGAACATGGTGGTAGACTGAATATTCACTTAACAAAATCCATCAGCAACATTGCTACTCAAGAACAGTTCACTAATGGCAATGGGGGGTCATGGGAGGAATGGAGAAACTTTAAATAAAGCAAAGGGGAGGGAGGGAAAGGGAGGGGACAGAAGGGTAGGAATGACAGTAGAATGAGTTAAACATCATTACACTAAGTACATGTATGAAGACACCAATGGTGTGAAAATACTTTGTGTACAACCAGTGACTTGAAAAATTGTTCTCTATTTATGTAATATGCAATGAATTGCATTCTGCCATCATGTATAACAAATTAGAATAAATAAATAATTTGATAAAAAGAAACAGTTCGCATGCTGAACTAGCTTTGTTTTTTTCTGCAGATGGAACTTGTTCTAGTCATCATAACATTCTGTCCTTGGCTTAACATGCAGCAGTGCAACTAGCAAAATCCAGCATATTTTTTGTTTTAGGTCACTCTGAGAAGTTAGTTTACTTATATTCAGATAAATAATATGTTTTGCACTTATGAAACATTCTTTAGTGAGTTTCCTTTTAGAGTCCTCACACAACTTGACTAAAACCTTATTTCTGAATGGAAATCTGGGTCTTTACTAGTCTGGTAGGAATAACAATTAGATTTTGCTCTGGTTGGAGCAGTAATACTAGGTCTGATGTAAATGACTCCTTCTTTTATTCATTTCTTTAATAAATATTTATTGAGAGCTTACTATTCCTAGCACTCTTTTAGGTGTTTGGGACAGAATTGTTAGCAAAATTCTTCAAGCTCATGGTGGTTACATGCTATGGGGGAAGAAGATAAGCAAATAAATACATTCATGAATAAATGATATGTTTACAGATCAGATAATTAATATGAAGGAAATAAAACAAGGTGGTAAACTGGAAAATGACTAAGGAAAATGGGTTCATTATATAGAAAGTATGATTCATAAGTTTCTGATCTCTATAATGAATTTCAGTGATAAATGTAATATCTCTTATGAATATGAGGAGGTTAGAATTGAAAGAGGAGGTGAGCCAGTCATATGGAGATCTAGGAGAGCAATTTCCAAGTGTAAATCATAGGAATTACAAGGACCCTGAGGTAGGTTCTTTACCTTCTTTTAAGAATAGATAAAAAGCAATTGTAGCTGGAACATAGCAAGCAAGTGAACACATAGTGTGATTTACTTGATCAGTGGTTCTCAAAGTGTGGTTAAGTACCTTGGTAGCCATAGACAGGCTAGTAAGCTGTTCTGTGGAGTCCATGGGATAAGAGATTATGTCTTCAGGCATCCACCCAATTCATGTAGGTCCTGATAGTTCTTTGATTATAAAAAAATCAGGGAGATACTATTCAATACAGTGGTTTCTCAAAGAATGATCTCCAGGACATCAATAGCAGTGTCATCTGGAAACTTGTTTGAAGAATAAATTCTCAACCCCATTCCAAAACCACTGAATCAGATACTCTGGGACTGGGGGCTAAGAACTTGTGTTGTAACAAGCCATTTAAGTGATTCTGATGCTATACAGAGCTACAGAATTACCGAGCTGGAAAATAACTGGGGGTGTGGGTATGGAGAAAGAGTGTCACTGTAGAGTAGGAAGAAGTGTCTTATTTCATTCATAAATCTTTCTTCTCCACTTGTGTCTTGCACCAATCTCCAACTGAGGAGGACTTAGCTTAATAATTCTTTAATTATTCCTGCCTGTATTAGGAATAAATAAGCAACACTCTCAGGGTTATACATAAGTTATTTCAGTTTATCTTTATAATTACCCTGTGAACTAGGTACTTTTATCCTTCCCATTTTACAGATTAGGAAAAGGGAACACACATAAGAAACTTGTCCTAGGTCACACAAGTACTAAGAGGAAGGATATGAATCCAGGAAATCTGATTCTAGAGCCACATCAATAATTATTTCTCTATACTGTCTCTCACTAGACACAAGAATAGTTGGGTGATATGATCTTAGGTAACATTGTTCAAACAATTGCATCCCCTTTTGACTTTGAATTAAAGTCACTGAATGATTCTCACAGAATCATCTAGTGATTCTTCTACTCCAAAGTCTTGAGAGGTAAAACATCTTGCCTAAGATTATACAGATGGTTAGTGTCAGAGCCAAGACTTAAATCCCAACTCTCTCACTTTTGGACTCAGTGTTAATACATTTGATTAGCACAAAAAAAAAAGAAAAAAAGAAAGAAAGAAAAAAGAAAAAACCCACAAACCCACAAAAAAAAAACAAACAAACAAACAAAAATCTTGACATAACATTATAAAAACAACAAAGTGAAGACACATACCTAGCAGCTCATGTATTTACCATCCTGGCTATTGTTAGCACAGTAAGTTCTTTTCCGGATTCTGGTACCCACAAAGGACTACAGGACAGGGTCCCCTAGAGAGAATAATGCTACACTTTGCAATAAGAGTAAACATAGTTTCTCTATACACAGAATTTGTCAGTCTAGGATAGAAGACTTGAACATTAAATTTTATTAGTAATATTTCATTGTGAAATACATGAAAGCAAGAACATGTGAGCACCAAAGTAACTTGTCACCCAGTTCATTTTCTGTTTGTTTGCTTGGTTTTGTTTGAAACTCCTCTTCTTATTTTATCTGCAGTGAAATTTTGCAAAGGAAATGTATGGAAGTTGATATTCTGTATGTTCTAAGATTAAGGGCTTATCACAAAACTTCAGCAATATTAAACTTAAAATCTTCTTTTAGACATATAAATCTGAATGTAACCCAGATTTTCTGTCTATACCTTCTGTTCTACATTTACAAATGTGTGATGTATAATTTAAGTTTTTAATCTCAATGTGTTTGCTCTATAATAAAATTCTGTAATAATAAAACGTACTACCTCAGCTTCATTTTCTTTATAAACATACTAACTATTCTTGTCATTTTTTCTTTATTACAGTGAGCAAATAAAATAAATTATTAATTCTGATTAAAAGTCTAGTCCTTACTAGCATGTTTTTCCCCCATTAAGGTCATTCAAGATACTTTTTAGCGGTTTCTAAGAGGCTATAAAGAAAAAATCAAATTTTGTGGATTAGATGTAATTATAAAATACATTTTCTATTTATTATTGGTCTCCCAAACATCTTCTATTTAAAGAAAAGGCAAATGTCTTCAAAATATTTGGGGATACTTTTAGCATAAAATTTGTTTCATTCATTTTTGGCAATCCTTAAAATAGAGTATCTACAGGAGGGAAGAATGTTCCCTTTAAGCTTTCTGAAGGGGAACTCTTGGAGATCATTTCTTAAGAATTTTTAAGACTAGAGGGTATGTCAAGAAAAAATGGCCATCCTTTTAGTAAGGCTCTGAGGAGGAAGTATTTTACTCAAATATCAGCTTCCCTTTTTCACCTTCTTTGCTTTCAAGTAAAATTAAGGCTTTAGCAAAGAATAATAATAAATGTGAGTCATTTTACTTCAATGCTAATACTGGGTTTTGCGCTGCAATAAAAGAAAACATTTCTAAACAGTTATAGTTGCTGAAAACTGTGTCACAGACCAGTGCACAACAATGTAGAAATTCTGGGTGTACAAATAGCTTTAATTAAGAGCTAGTTAGATTTTCAGGTAAATTAGTATCTTCCTTCCCCAACACAGCATGTTAGCAGTATTACTACAACTTGAAGAATTACTAGAAAGTGTTTTATTTTTCTCATTGCTGATTAACAAGATTTAGAGTAAAGGCTCACTTATATTCCAAGGGGAGGAGTTCTTATACTAAGATTAAATGTCTCCACAGGAGGTCAAGGGACAGTTCCCCGCCCCCATCAGGACATATATAGTTTTGTTTCATCAAACAATATGTTGCTAAATAAATAGTTATATACAGCCATTCTTACTCCTTTTCTCCAACATTTTAGAAGCAGTACTGGACACTAGGATGACCAGCCATCCTAGTTTGCTCAGAACAGAGAGTTTTTCTGGAATGTAGCACTTTCAGTGTCCTTGGCAATTCAACCTGGTTAGGTGCAAGAAAGTAGTTCTGATATGACAATGCAAATGCTTTATACTCAACTAGAGTTAATTCTGGGACTTGAAATGGGGAAATTTGGGAAGATGATACTTCTAATATTTTCAACAGTAGTGAAAATCATCAGTTTCAGTCAACTACAGGCCCAAGAACTAGTTAAATATTAAGGTCAGAGGTAACAGCAAAAGTATAAATCATAATCTTTGGTGATTTAACTTTATTCTGGGTCTCAGAATTTACTCTAAGTGTCAAATAAACAATGGGGTTGGTATGTTGAGCTGAATGATAATAGAAAGGATTATTAAAAATATCTGCATTATTTTTATCTGCTTGAAGTGCAATAAAATGCAACAGGCTGTGAATTATTGTGTAATGATTACCACATTGTGTCATTAGATGTGAGACAGACGGCTGAGATTCAGTTAAATGCACTGTTGTTTTCAGCCTATAGAATTATATTATATTCCAAGAGAAGAATGCATTTCAGTGTGAAATCTAGTAATGAAACCAAGAGTCTTTGGATTTTTGTTGTTGTTGTTGTTGTTCTTTGATCCAGCAAATGTTACATGCTTCCAACCAAGTTGCTTAAACTTTGTGCCACTGTTTTCTGGTTCTTTGACTTGAGAGAGCACAAGATATCTCTCAACTTCTTGACCGAACAATTTTGAACAGTCCCTAAAAGTAGTGGTCCTTTCAAGTTAAGACAGGAGAGAAGTCAGTTTTAATATTGGAGATGTGTTCTGTGAAGATGTGAATTAGAAATAGAAATAGTTTTCCCCCAAGTTCTCTGCTGTTAAGAAACAATATGATTAGCATCAATTGGAAAGTTCTTAGTCTTACCTTCATTATCTGTTCCCAAACTACCTATCAAGTCTTATTTCCCACTGGGCTGTACGGCATGGAAATCCACACATGCATCCAGGATCCAGATTTCCTGGTTTCAAAACCTTGCTCTACCATTATTAACTCTGTGACCTTGGTCAAGTTACTTAATCTTTCTTTGCATCAGTTTCCTCATTTGCAAACTGGGCTTGGATTAACAATATGTAACTCATAGAAGTAAATATACAAAACACTAAGAATACTGCTCAGCACAGAATAAGTGTTTGTTATTATTGGTACTATTATTGTTTTTATTATTCCTTAACACATGCCCTTTGTTCTGAGCCTAATTCTCTCTTCATCTACATCATATTCTTTTCTTTGTATTTTTGCTTGTAAATGCAACATAATTTTTTTCTGTTTACACAAATTTATCCATCTTTTAAAGATTAGTTGTATTTCAGTCTCCTATATGGGACCTTTACAAAACTCATAGTTTGATAAATTTTTTTTAATTACTACCAAAGCACATAGGTCAGCTTCTCAGTTCTTTTCTCCTCTGACAATCTACAAACTTTATGACAGTTGGGGAAATGTCTTGTCTATTTTATTTTGTTTCACATTCCCTAGTATATTTCTCAAGTAAACAGTTAATTGATTCATATCAGGAAACTAACACTTAAATTAGGTTCTTAGATTCTTTTGAGACATGAGTCTATCAATTACATCATTTCGACGATAGGCCACACAAAAATTTTGCTGAATTTACAGTTTTTTTAGCAGCTATGTGTTTGTAGTAGATTGCCATTTTTAGGTTGATTTTCATTCATGTTTGGATTCAGGAAAGAATACAAAGTGATGTTTTTACATGTAGTTCATATATACATCACTGAACCACATTTACTGGAGCCAATTCTAAAAAAGATAGGATAAATGGTGACTTAAAAATTATTATTTTTTTATTATAGGATGCTATGGTTTGAATGTATGTGTTCCTCCAAACATGTTTTAAGTTATTCACCAATGTGATAGTATTAAGAGATGGAGCTTTTAGAGGTGATTAGGTCATAAAGGCTTGGCCCTCATGAATAGGATAAATGTCCTTATATTAAAAGAGGCTTCATACAGCATTCATTCCTCTTGTCCTTTCACCTTCCTCAATGTAAGGAGGCAGAAAAAAAAGCAAAACAAAACAACAATAAAAAGAACCCTGCCATCTTGAAAACAGAGAATGAGCTTTACCAATGTGTGAGTCATGTTTTTCATTGCTGTGACTGAATATCTGATACTAACAACTTAAAGAAGGAAAGATTTTCTTTGGCTCACAAGTCAAAGGTTTCAGTCCATGGTTGGTCAACTGCTTTGCTTTGAGCCTGAGGTGAGGCAGAACCTGATGGGGGAAAGGTGTTGTAGAGGAAAGCTGCTCAGCTCATGGCAGCTTCTAAGGAGAGAGAGAGAGAGAGAGAGAGAGAGAGAGAGAGAGAGAGAGAGAGAGAGAGAGAATAAATATACCCTTCCAAGGCATATCCCCAGTGACCTAATTCCTCCAATTAGGCCCTACCTCCTATAGTTTCTGCCACCTCACAATAATACTATCAAATTATCACTCTCTCAATGGATTAATCTACTGAAGAAATCAGAATCCTCATGATCCAATCACTTACCAAGAGCCCCAGTTCTGTATCCTACTTCATTGGGGACCTAGCCTTCAACACATAAACCTTTGAGGGACATTCCAGATGTAAACTGTAACAACCAGATACCAAATCTGCTGGCAACCTGATTTTGGACTTTCTATCCTCCAGAACTAGGAGAAATCAATTTTTGTTCTTTATAAATTACTCAACCTGTGGTATTTTGACATAGCAATAGGAATAGAAATTGCCATCTACACAAAGAAATAGAATAATGTAATCAACTCCAGGTAACTATCACTAGCTTCCATAACTATTAATATTTTTCCAGTTTTGATTCAGCTATCTTACTCATTGTTTGTATGTAGGTAGGTACAACTGGAATATTTTAAAGCAGATTCATCATATTTTATCTGTAAATAGTTAGTATACATCATTGACCATTGAAGAGATATAAAATAATTTTTAAAAGGACTAAAACATAATTCTCCATATCATGCTAAAATTATCAAATATTTTCCTACAATTTTACAACTTTAATAATACTACTTTATTCTCTTCTACCTCAAATATATAGGTAACCTCAGAAATAGATTTTCCTAGTGGATGACAGGAAATATATGTGAAACATGAAGGGTAGTTTATTGTCTCTGCTATGGTCTTTAAATTAAAGCAGGGACAATGGTTTGATAAAAAAATACTGCATTATAATTTCAATATGATAGATTAGTATAATAATCAAGTGGAAATTTTATATTTATTTAAATACATTTTTCAGCTCTGTGATATCTTTGAATATCTTAAATTAAATGTAGAATAGGGCTATCCATGCTGATGACACAATATAGCTCATCAATCTATTTTAATAGGGCAATTTTTCCTAAGGATGTTAGAACTTAATGGCTCTAATTATTTGAAGACATTGTTTCACAAATGGCTATGCTATCATTTCCTCCTAAATTGATCATAAAGTATAGCAGTGTTGTTAAGGTAGGTGTTTAAATAGCTATTTACCTTATTAAGTTTACCAAATACTGTCATATAAATGGTACTCATTTATAAATGATGGCAAGTTATGTTTTGATACTATACTTTTTTGAGTTACAGTTTAATAGGTCACCTGTATGAGCTACATATAGTTTGTAAATCCTAAATTAACAATATTATACAAAGAGGCACACGATGAGAGAAAATTTTTAGAGACATACAGGTATCTAACAAAAAGTTGAATAGTTCTGTTATGTGAACCTGTGTTGGACATGTATAAGAAACAACATTTAGAATTTAATTTTATTAGCAATTGATACATTCTACCTGTATATTTGAAGTCTATTCTGTTTATATTCTTTTCTCTAGTCTTAAGTATGTATAGTTAGGCAAATATAAACATCCCTGGTAGTATCATGAATCCAGGAAGGTAACAGCAGCATTAATCAACTAGAGTGAAATGTACTCTACTGGCTGTCAGTTCTTTTTGTAAGTTAGGGTTCAATGAACTCCCATTTAGGAATCTTCTAGAATGAACCAAATTCAAATAAAAACTTCCCTGTAGACATTTAAAGTGGAACTATAAGTATGTCTTTTCGTGATCTTTGTTCTGATATTTTTCTTTACATTTATAACTGCTTCCTCGGTGTATATTTTGACTTTTCAGGTATTCTGCTCTGACTTCATAACTTGATTTGATGTCATTAATTTTTATCAAAGCTTGTATGTATTCATATACTCTCACAGAATTAACTTTATGCTTTTATTTTTCCCTTCATTATATGAATTTGACTAAAGCAGAGCTCTCTCCAAGTGAAAAGGTTTTATTTGGAAAATTCCTTTGAAATGACTTCTTTATTATAGCACTCTAAAATTGCCAGACTACAGCCATTTCTAGAATATTATTCCCAAAAAATTTCCCCACTAAAGTGAATTATGGTTTTCTGGTATGTATTTTTTTCTCTTGCATGGTAAATAGGGAAAAAAATAAAGAGGACCTTAACTTCAATTTTGCAGAAAAATGGTTTGGTCTGGTGCCCTGAAATTCAATCTTCAATCATGGGTATTTTGAGCTTAAAAAAATATATTTATATAAGAAATGTTGTTCCTCCTCCCCCTCATCTTTTAGGCTCTTGAATATGATTTTCTTTTAAACTATTATGGGAAATCTACTCTCTGAGTAATGTTTGCCATGAAAATTTAAAACACAAACAGCATATCCAAGATAAAAATAAAGTAAAGCAACTCAATAGCAGTCTGGCAGAGAGCTCGATTTTATGGTCTCATGAGAATAATTAGAAAAGTCAACCATGAAGCTAAGCTATACACAGACAGAGGTGAGAAAATGTTTTTCAGTAGATCTTTTGATCTACAAGCTTTAGGTTACATTTCTTTGTATTCATGAATGTCAGATATATTTAACAAATAGTCTAGAAAGTAGAGAGTAATTTTTAACATGGAAAACCAAGGTCAAGAAGGTCAGTAAGCTTATTCTGTAATTTAGTTCTGCAACCTATAGAATCACCTTACCCGACTCAACCTCTATTTTCTCAACAGGAAAAGGGGAACAACATCTATTCAGGTGAAGCAAGATAAATGTAGTAGATGTGCAAACATTATGAGATAGAAAAATTCCAGCTATTTACATTATGAGGTGAAGAAAAAGTGGAAAATAGAATAGTGAGTGATATCATAATAGTAGAAATTATCATGGAATACATATTTATGATTTATTTTTCATAATCATGGAATAAAATAGTTCAAGGGGAGTGTTTAAGGTGATGATTTCAAAAGAAACTAAAATCTTTTCAATCAAAACAGTAACCACAATAATAAGAAAACTAGAAGACACAAAATGTTGGTTTTATGAAGAATCAGGTAGAAAATAACATAATGAGAGGGAACATCAGCAATTTCAGACTTATTGATAAAGGTATGTTCTAGCAGAGAGCAGACCAGAGGTTTGGATTTTCTTGACAGAAGCACTATCTCCTTCAAGTCACTTAGTTTTCAGGTGACTAACTATACTGCTTTTCCAAGAACTTTCCCAGTTTTTACACTGAAAGTTCCACATCTTGGCAAACCCCTCACTGCCTTGGTCAAACATGGCCTGTTGCTCTCCCTATCCTGTATGCAAGACTTTGGCTATGAGTTTGTTCAGATATTCACTGGAGAATGCAGTTCAATAAAACTTTTAGCCTACGTATTTTAAAAGACCGTTTTATTCTTTGACACACACATTCTCTGCAAGTTAAATATCATTTTTAACAGTTTTGTATTAAAAGTATCTGCTGGGCACAGTACACTTTGTGTTATAGAGTCGATGTTTAGGGTTCTGTGAAGAAACAGAACCAATAGGATGTTACTAAAGCTCAGTCCTTGTCCCCAATGCCAATTCAATGATGAGGACATGGTTTTGAGAAAAAGTAAAAAGAAGTTTTATTGCTTTGCTAGCAAAGGAGAAGCACAGGGGACTCCTTTCCCATTGGCTGTGATTCATCAGATGGAACAGAGGGTTTTTAAAAGTGATTTATTCCAGGTGTTCCCAGTTGGGGGTTGTGATTAACTTGTTAATTTGGGACAGAGCCATTCCTTAGATCTTCTGGCACAATACCTGAAGTCTGAATTACTTGGTTCCTGTGGTGGGTGTGGATTCAAAGACAGAGAACTCTGCCTAGGATAGGAAAAAGATAATCCTGTTGAAGCCAGAATTAGACAGTGTAAATAGGTAAGAGTCGGGTGGGGTCAAAGAGGCCAATTTTGAGTGAGTCTGGGAAGTTGCAGACTGTCCCTCCCCCCATCTTATCAAAAACCTGCCCCTGCTCCACCCATTGCAAAGGTAACCTGTCCCTGGAATTTCCCCTCCCTACAGGGAGCTATAAGGTTGTTAAGGCTGCAGGACCTTTCCCCTTCAGCTCTAGGGTTTCCCACCTTTTGTCCCTCCCACCAGCATTCCTGGGCCTAGTCACAAATGCAGGAAGGAGAAAAATAAGGGGGAAATGGCAGGAGAACACAGGAAGCCTAGAACACATAAAAAGGGCAGAACACCTGTCTCTGGGGGATACCAGGATACCTGCTATGGCCCCCTTCTCCCTCCTGGGAGAAGTCAATGTTACCCCTTTTAAAATAAACCCAGCTTTAAATGCTTGCCTTGACGTGCTTCTCTAATGTTCAAACTTCAACATGTGGGGAAGTGGGACTCCTCACAGATAATCAGCAGTATGTATAACTTTTAGGGAGGGAAAGAGGAAGAAGAATCAAAGAAAACATGTCCATTTAAAAATAAGCCTCAGTGGCAGAGCAGAAAGAGCTATATTAAAAGCATGAGATAGACCACTGTTACTGGATATGTATATGGAAATGTTACCGCTATTTACTTTGGGGAAGCCCTTGCTTCCCTGAATGCTGAAGTATAACACCAGAGAAGCATGCAGAGGCAAGTGTAGAATGCAAAGTGGAAGGCTTTATTAAAGGACAGCAGAAAAGACTTCTCCCTGGAGGAAGAAGGGGACCCAAAAGGCAGAATCCCTGGAAGGGGGAGGTCTTCCCTTTTTTATAGTTAAATTCTTTTAAGTCTTCCCACATTCCTTTCCTTTGTTTCCCTTTATCCTGCAGTGATAGAGTACAGGTGGGACGGCCAAAAGCTGGTAGATGCATGGACTGAAGGAGTAATCTGGGCAGGAAGTGCCTGCGGTGGTTTGATTGGCACCTCCCTGTTTGCTGAGAGCTGCTTCATTAACCCTTTCTTAGAAAGGGTTCCCAGGCCTTGGGGACATTAACATTTCAATTTCCCCAAGTGCTCCTCTGCTTTCCTGGACTCCATTCTCTACAATGACCTCCATTTTCTTTATCTTTCTGCATTTTAGACCCCATTTACCTAACTACACTAACTACCTATCTTTATATCTGGCTTCAGAAAGGGATTTATTATGAGAACTGGCTTATACAATTTGCAATCTATAAACCTGGAGAACCCAATAAGACTGGTGATATAATTACAGTGTGCATTTGAAGGCCTGAGAATAGGGAAGCCAATGATGGAAATCTACCTTCAAGGGTAGATAAAGACTGACATCCCATCCCAAGTACGCAGGCAGGAGGCAAAAGAAGATAAATTTCTTCTTTTTCTCCCTTCTTGTTTTATTCAAGTCCTCAGTGGATTGGATGATACCCACCACCATGGGGGGAGGAATTAAAATTTGCTTTACTGAATCCATATTCAAATATTAATCTCTTCCAGAAACCCCTCACAGATGAACCCAGAAAGAATATTTAATCTGAGAACTTCTTGTGTAAGGGTCCGGCGAAGCATCGGAGGAAGAGACCACCAATAGACTAACTTTATGCAATATGCAAGAGGAGTTTATTGGATCAGCGCGCTGAGTCACCAGGCTGGCTCGCACAAAGAGGAAGAGCAGCCCAGGGCCAAGAGCAGAGGTTACGCTGAGCTTAAGTACACCTTTTGGAGAGGGCGGAGGGCTCTGCATACATCAGAACAAATCAACAGGAGAAGCGGGAAAATTGAACAACAACTCTGAGTCAAGATTAGCACATTTACTAGCGGGAACAGATTGGACGGGGGTGATTGGTTACTTTTAAGTGTGTGGGGGGGAATATTTAAAATGATTGGTTCTGGGCCCGTGGTGGCTAGTGCCAGGCGACTTAAAGTCCCAAGTTATCAGACCACCAGAGGAGTCAATGAGAATGTTTACTGGGGCAGCTCCGGTATTGTCCTAACAGCTACAGAGATCAAAGGCTCCGGGGTAGCTGAGGAATTGAGGAATTTAACATATCAATGGTCTCTTACTTTACAACCCAAGCCTTGCAGTTTAGAAACTTCACAATGTCTGATCTTTTACACTTTTACTCAGGCTCTGGGCTTAGAATCAGCTTAAAAATTTTACCTTTACATTCCCCACTCCTTTTTCTGTTTATTTTAATCTTAAAAGTAATGAGTCATAATTATTGGAGGGTCTCGTTTTCCATATCTGCCAGTGGAGCATATTGTTGCCTGATTACCATAAGTTTCACCTGTCCAATCTGAGCTCGAAGGAAAGAAACTATGCGGTTAAGTAAACAGGGACCCACAGTTAGTAACAGTATAAGAATAATCAAGGGTCCAGCTAAGGCTGATAGGAGTGTAGTTAACCAGTGGGACTGGGCAAACCAACACTCAAACCACCCTTGTTGAGTTTCCCTTTCTCTCTGGCGCTCTTCAAGGTGTTTTCTTAATTTATTCATGGATTCTTTTACAACTCAAGTATGGTCAGCATAAAAACAACATTCTTCCCTTAGTGCTACGCAGAGGCCTCCTTCCCTCATAAAGAGAAGATCTAACCCCCACCTATTTTGTAAAACAACCCCGGAGAGAGAGGTTAAAGACTCCTGCAAGACTGTGATAGAGGTCTCTAATGTCTTCAAGTCCTGATCTATTGCTGTTTCTAACTGGGCCATTTGTTGTGACCCCGGATCATAGCAGCTGCTCCTGTACCAACTCCTGCAGCAGCTCCTATCCCCAATAGTATGGCCAGAGTGAGGTACACTGGTTCCTGGTGGAAACGGGTTATTTGTCCTCCTACTAAACCTTCAAATGATTCTGCATCATGGAAAAGCACCCTGGGAAGTACCTGCACCATCACACAATAATTTACTGAGCTATCAAACACCTGGACTGAAATGCAATGAGTTAATCCTGAGTCACACGCCCACCAGGTTCCTTTCTCGGGAACTAGAAAGCCCTGCATAACATCAATTTCTCTATCTGGGTGCATATATGTTGTTTGCTTTTAGGCGGGGACCCTATACATAAACCTGCCCCGGTTACTTCTGGGAGAGTTAACATTGGATTTTTACCCCAACTACAGGTGGAACTCTGTGTCTTTATGGCGTAAGTCCCATTAACTGCTATCCCTTCATAATAAGGGGGTGTGGCAGAGAGGCATAGCCAGCAGGATTGGGTGAGGTCTGGCTGTGTGGAGTTTAGCACCTCGAAGATTCCTTTAATTAATTCCCAGGGGAAGGAGTCAGCTGTACTCTGGACTGGGGAAGTAGGCAAAGACAGAAACCGGTAGGAATGAGATAGTAAAGGGATTCTGGTAGTTTTAAGTGAAAGGGGTTTGGGATGCTTAATTCCTGGCTTAAGGGGATTGGGCCCTATTGCCATAGAATTTTCTTCCTGCTTAAGTCTGATGGTGAACCAGAGACCAAAGTCATAGGTGGGGCCATAAACATAGAACCGCATTCCCCAGGTATTTCCCGTAAGCCATGTTGTCCTGAGGTAGCCCCTTGCTTTGAAGGTAAAAGTTATGTTGAGGGGATTACACAGACTATTTCTTCCACAGCTAGTGTTCGACACTCGGCTAGTCATACAGTCTCTAGGGTTTATCCAGGTGTTATTTCGACCTACCTGAATCATGCTGTCTGGGGAATTTGGTTTCCACCATGTAGCTCCTGTTTGTTCACAACCCCAAGATTTGCAATAAAAGTCATTGGGCCCTCCACAGGTTTGAGCCTGTTTGCGACTTCGGAAATCAGCTGGACACACATAATAATCAAGACTGGCTAGTCGACACCTATGATGTGGGCGATGACATCCATAATGCATATGGTTACCCCGTGGGGAATGTTGCCCTGGCTTGGGGTCGAACGGGATCTGTGTGGGGTCCTCTATGTCAGGGAGGTCCCAGTCAAAAAGGCCTATGGCCAGTTGACAAATGTCAGGATGGAGAGATGGCCACCAAGTCCATAAGGGGGCTTTATGTGATATAGACCACACTATTTGTCCAGTGGGATTTATAATTTGCCAGTGTTGTTGAACAGGCTGATGGGGATTAGACTGCAGGTGGTCAGGGGAAGAATCTATAGCCCTACCCACACGACAAACACGCAACTTGAGAGGGTTACCAGTCTGTTCCAGTTTCCAGCCGGAGTCTGGACAGGGCGAAGGCTTGAGATGGGAGGCATGAATCCAGGGAGCCATCCCATCTACTTTTACCGCTGTAGGCGTTATAAGCAGCACCTGGTATGGTCCTTTCCAGCGAGGTTCCAGGGATGACACCTGATGTCGTCTCATGCAGACGAAATCTCCCACTTGGTATCGATGTGGGATTTCCTTGTCTCCGGGCTGATAAGCAGTGGCCAGCCGTTTCCACAGGTATCGCTGGGTGTGTTCAAGGGCTTTAAGTCTGTTAAGCAAGGGGGTGTGAAAGGAATCATTAAGTCTCAGGGTTGGGGTCAGGTCCCTGATTGGAGGAGGGGAACCATAGAGAATTTCATAGGGGGTGAGCTTACACAAAGAGACGGAGGGGGTATTTCTTGCATGAAACAGTGCATAAGGTAGGAGCATAGTCCAATCTTTTATGCTGGTCTCTAAGCTTAATTTCGTTAAGGTCTCTTTGATGGTTCTATTCATCCTTTCTACCTGTCCTGAGCTCTGGGGTCTATAGGCACAATGTAACTTCCAATTAATCCCCAGGGCCCTGGCCAATCCCTGACTTACCTGGGCCACAAACGCCAGTCCATTATCGGACCCCATTACCTTAGGCAGTCCAAATCTTGGAAAGATGTCTTCCAGAATCTTTTTGACCACCATCTGAGCTGTTTCTTTCTTCATGGGGAAGGCTTCGACCCATCCTGAAAAAATATCTACAAAGACTAGGAGGTACTTAAGTCCATACCTTCCTGGCTTGATTTCAGTAAAGTCCACTTCCCAGAACTGTCCAGGTCTGGTCCCTCTCAAGCGCTTTCCTACTGGAAGCTTGGATGGGTATGCATTAACTAATTGGCACACTTGACAAGCTCTAGTCACCTGTTCAGCTATTTCTTTTCTCTGCTAGTCCGTCAACAACAAGTCCTTTCTTTTGTATTTCAAGAGTGCCTGTAACTTCTTTGAGCCTAAATGGGTGAGCTGGTGTACATCTTTGACATAGAGTTGGACTTTTTGGAAATGTAAACTTGGCTCTGTAGGATCCCGGAGTTCGGTGTCTGTGTCCCCAGGCCATAAGTTGCCTGTATGTTTCCGCGCAGCTAAGTCTCCCAGTCATTGTTCCCCTGGTGTGGAAACAGCTAACAGGGTCACTCCTTTTAGGGCTGCCAGCTTAGCTTCCTCATCTGCCCACCTGTTTCCAACTGCCACAGGGTCATTCCCCTTCTGGTGCCCCTGACAGTGCACTATAGCCAATTATTTAGGGCCTTTTACTGCCAAGAGAAGGTGGAGCATCTCATCTTTGTTCTATATTTCCTTCCCGGCGGAGGTTAGTAGCCCCCTTTGATGGTATATAGCCCCGTGCACATGAGCAGTGGCGAATGCATAGAGGCTATCAGTATATATAGTAGCTCTTTTGCCTGATGCTACCTCCAGTGCTTTTGTAAGGGCAATTAGATCTGCTTTTTGAGCTGATGTTCCTTCTGGAAGGCCAGAGGACCAGATAACATTAGTTTTGCTAACCACTGCTTCTCCAGCCTGCCGCTTACCATCTTGGAGGAAGCTGCTCCCATCCGTAAACCATATGACCTCAGGGCGGGGCAGTGGCTGATCCTTTAAGTCTCATAGTACACTGGTCTCCTCTGCCAGTATGTGTTGGCAATCATGAGCGATAGGTCCTGATGATTCTTCTGGCAGCAGTGTAGCTGGGTTAAGTGGAGCAGGGGGTCCCAGCATTATTCTGTCTTTGTCAAGCAAGAGGCTTTGGTAATGGGTTATTCTGGAGTTTGATAGCCACCTGTCTGGAGGCTGACAGATGATGCTCTCCAGGGCATGGGGGGCTATAATAGTCAGCTTCTGTCCCAACGTTAATTTATCAGCATCCTTTATTAAAAGGGCTGCCGCTGCTATAGGCCATAGGCAATGGGGCCACCCGGTAGCCACTGGGTCCAATTTTTTTGATAAGTATGCTACTGGCCTTTTTCAAGGTCCCAGAGTCTGAGTGAGCACTCCCCGTGGTATTCCTTTCTTTTCCTCAATGTAGAGAGTGAAGGGTTTTTCTACATCTGGGAGTGCTAAGGCCGGGGCAGATAGCAGCACCCTTTTGATATTATTAAAAGCCTGTTGGTGTTCAGGGGTCCATTGGAATTGGGCATCCCCCCTTATCAGTGGGTATAGAGGGGCAGCTAAAGACGCAAACCCAGGAATCCATAACCTACAAAAGCCGGCAGTCCCAAGAAACTCTCTGAGCTGTCTCTTATCAGATGGGGGTGGTATCTGCACAACAGTTCGCTTTCTGGACTCAGAAAGCCATCGTTTGCCACCCCTAAGTGAATAACCCAGGAAGATTACTTCTTGTTGACAGATTTGGGCCTTTATAGCAGAAGCCCTATATCCAAGCTGAGCAAGCTCAGATAATAGTGCTTGGGTCCCAGTCTCATAGTTCTCTTTAGTGTTGGCTGCCAGCAGCAGATCATCCACATATTGGAGTAGGGTGACTTCGGGGTGTGCAGTTCTGAAGTCATTGAGGTCTCTGTGGAGAGCTTCATCAAAGAGAGTAGGGGAGTTTTTGAACCCCTGTGGGAGTCTAGTCCAGGTTAGTTGGCCGGATGTTCCTGTTTCTGGGTCTATCCATTCAAAAGCAAACAACAACTGACTGTCCTTGTGCAGGGGCAAGCAGAAGAAAGCATCTTTTAAGTCCAGCACAGTATACCATATCCGCTCCGGATTCAGAGTGCTAAGTAAGTTATATGGATTAGGTACCGTGGGGTGAATATCCTGCACTCTGTTGTTGATCTCCCTCAGGTCTTGAACAGGATGGTAGTCCCCAGTTCTTGGCTTTCTTACAGGTAACAGGGGGGTATTCCAGGCTGATTGACAGGGCCTTAGGACCCCAAGAGCCAAGTATTTCTGAATATGAGGTCTTATCCCATCTCTAGCTTCTTTGCTTAGTGGGTATTGTTTAACACTGATTGGAGAGGCAGAAGCTTTTAATTCTACTACTATTGGAGGTTGTTTTATAGCTAGACCTAACCCAGCAGTTTCTGCCCAGGCATCAGGATAATCTTTTATCCATCTTTGGGGTAGTTTACCTATTTGATCGGTCCCAGGGGCTGTGAAGAGTTGATGTTCATCTTCTACTGACATAGTCAAAGCTGTGACTATGGGGGTCTTTACTGAGGGGTTTAGAAACTCCACTTGGGGACCATCGGGGTTAAAAGTTATTTTAGCCCGGAGCTTGGTGAGTAGGTCCCTTCCCATCAATGGGGCCGGGCATTCTGGGATTACTAGGAAGGAGTGGTGAACTTTTCCCTTTCCTAGGTCCATAGTCCTCTTTGTTTTCCAAGCCCGATATTTACTGCCATTAGCCCCTTGCACCAGGGATCTTTTATTAGATAAAGGGCCCAGTGGGGCCTTGAGGGCTGAATATACTGCTCCTGTATCTACTTCAAAGTTCACTGGGGTCCCCTCCACCTCAAAAGTTACCCTGACCTCGGGGAGGGGATCCGAGCCCCGACTTTCCTAATCATCTTCTAGGGTCAGCATGGTAGGCTGACGTGACTGCTTCTTTTTGGGACACTCTTTGGCCCAGTGTCCTTTTTTCTTTACAGTAGGCACATTGGTCTGAGGCCAGGGGCAGCCTTTGGCGTGGGCCCAGGTATCTCTTCCTGTCTCCCTGCTTTCTAACTTCTGGCCTGTCTGTGGCTGTGACGAGGATCTTAGCCAATGCTTTAGTCTGCCTTATGTTTCTCTCATCTTCCTTGTGTTCCCTTTCCTTTTCTCTCCTCTGTTCTTTCTCTTCCTCAGTTTCTCTCTTATAATATACTTTCTCAGCCTCTCTGACTAAATCTTTTAAGGTCATATCTTGTAGTCCGTCTAAATGTTGTAACTTTCTCTTAATATCTAGGGCAGCCTGCCCAATAAAAGCCATTGCAACAGATGCCTTTTGGTCCTCTGCCTGAGAATCAAAGGGAGTATATCTCCTACATGCTTCCATAATTCTCTCCAGAAACATGGAGGGAGATTCATTGGGTCCCTGAATAATCTCCCTTACCTTGGCCAAATTATTTGGCCGCCTAGCGGACGCTCGGAAACCCACTACAAGAGCCCAGCAATAAGTGGACAGATGCTCCCTACCTTCAAAGGTGTTAGCATCCCAGTTGGGTCGGTTTAAGGGGAAGACAGCTTTGATGATGTTAGGAAGTAGGGTTGGTCTCCCATCTGGTCCAAGAACATTCTTTCGGGCTTCTAAGAAGATTCTCTCCCGTTCCTCTGTTGTAAAGAGAGTCCCCAGAAGCTGTTGGAAGTCATCCCAAGTGGGCTGGTGTGAGAACATCAGAAACTCGACTAAACCTGTAAGTCGGGTGGGGTCCTCAGAAAAAGGGGGATTGTTATTTTTCCAATTGTATAAATCGGAGGAGGAAAAAGGCCAGTATTGGTAAGCTTGCATTTTTCCTCCGTGCCCATCATCTATTGTGGGCCCATAAGGACAGAGAGGAAGCATCACTGGGGCTTCTGAGTTGTTCATTGTCCGCCGCCTGCGGGTCCCTTTAGCTGGCCCAGGCTCCTCCGGTGGGGGAGGGGCTGCTGCTGCCGTTGTTGCTGTTGCTGCCACGGGGAAGTCCCTGGGAGGGCTTTGATCTGACCCAAACACCTCTAGTGGCGGGGTGCCCCAGTCAGCGGCAGGAGGGTCACCTAAAACAAATTGGGAGTTTGGGAGCACTGGTAAAGGATAAGGGGGGGGGTGGAGTCCAATAAAGTTAAATCCTGTGACTCAGGGAGAACAGAGGGACGAGGGGGAGGAGTGGAAGGTTTGAGTGATAGAATTGTGGGGGAAGACACTGGAATAGGAACTGGGAAAAGGAAAGGCTTCACCCATATGGGAGGAAATTCACAAAGGTCCTGCCAGGTCAAAATATATGGCTGCTGGTCTGGATGGCCACATGGCCCTGGCTGAAAAACAGTATCTCTGACTTTGCGGATTAGAGAGAGGTGGAAAGACCCCCCTGGGGGCCATTCAACTCCAAGGGTGGGCCATTCTGAAGCACAGAGTGTCTGCCAGGTCCGGCGTTTCACTGTAAAAGAAAGATTTTGAGCCCTTGGGTGGGCATCCATCTAATGATCAAGGGTCAGGGACAGAGACATGGAATAGCCTTGTCCCATACTGAAAGTGACTCAAACAGAGACAGGGATGAGACAGTACTACATGACAAACACGGACACACAGTAAACATTTAACACAAGTTCAGAAGCAGAGATTAAAGACAGGCAGGGAATTTAATCCTGAGAAAAAGAATTGCTGGCAAAACCAAATGGATTGGCAGCAAAATATATCTAATGAGGGCTCTTTCCTCTACCTGATGGGGGGGGCTATTCTGTTTCCACCCCCGACGAGTCCCCCAAGGCGTCCCTCTGAGGAACGTGGCCCGTGGCTTCTGGCACTTCTGTCCGCCACTGCCAGGGGAAGCTCACGCTCTCTCCTGGCAGCCACACGCTGCCAATCCAAACCAAACCTAGAAGGCTGTGAGAGTTCACACCCTCTGGGAGCTCACGCCCACCATTGAGCCAAAAAAAAAAAACTGAACCTGAGCGATCGCAAAGGAAGAACAAAGAGAGAAAGAAGAAGAAGAAGAAATAGGAGAAGAAGAAGAGGAAGAGGCGCCTTACTTAAACTTACCCCTCTTAAAGATGTCCATTGGGGTCTCCCTGTTCAGCGATGTGCGTTTCCCGGCCCATGCACCAAAATGTAAGGGTCCGGTGAAGCGTCAGAGGAAGAGACCACCAATAGACTAACTTTATGCAATATGCAAGAGGAGTTTATTGGATCAGCGCGCTGAGTCCCCAGTCTGGCTCGCACAAAGAGGAAGAGCAGCCAGGGCCCAGAGCAGAGGTTATGCTGAGCTTAAGTACACCTTTTGGAGAGGGCGGGGGGGGCTCTGCATACATCAGAACAAATCAACAGGAGAAGCGGGAAAATTGAACAACAACTCTGAGTCAAGATTAGCACATTTACTGGCCGGAACAGATTGGACGGGGGTGATTGGTTACTTTTAAGTGGGGGGGAATATTTAAAATGATTGGTTCTGTGCCCGTGGTGCCTAGTGCCAGGCGACTCAAAGTCCCAAGTTATCAGACCACCAGAGGAGTCAGTGAGAATGTTTACTGGGGCAGCTCCGGTATTGTCCTAACAGCTACAGAGATCAAAGGCTCCGGGGTAGCTGAGGAATTTAACATATCAATGGTCTCTTATTTTACAACCCAAACCTTGCAGTTTAGAATCTTCACAATGTCTGATCTTTTACACTTTTACTCAGCCTCTGGGCTTAGAATCAGCTTAAAAATTTCACCTTTACACTTGGTATAGTGGACATGTAAAATTAACCCTGAAAAAGGCATTATGTCATACAAATGTGACATATAATCAGTATGGTAACAGAAGAATGTTAATAATGAAATGGCTCTATGAGAAAAAAAATACCAAATACTCTACAAACATTAGAAACTAAACGCAAGTTATTGTACTGTTGTTTTAAGTATGGGGTGGGGGAGGATTCAGTCTCTCCCCTAGACTAAAGTATTAACTTTGAACTTCATTAATACAGTTTACCTCCTGGGGGAGATGGTAGCATTTTATTAAGATACAAATTGGCTATGTAGCAAAAAACTATATCATGAATTAGTGCAAACCTGTTCAGTCATAAAGAAGTATATCTGAGCTCAGAGGTTGGCATTGGGGCAAAAATCGTCTTTTACTCTTCTCTTTATTCACTTTGCAAATTTCACCTGCTATTAAAAGAGAAATAAAAGTAAAAAAAATTAGAAGGAAAAAGTAGGAAATCCACAGGAAGGAAGCAGGCAAGAGTTTTTCTGGAATGTTTATCATTCACTCAAAATTGGTACAATGAAATTAAAATCCATCAAAAGATTATTAAATCCCCTTTTGCCTATATTCCATTATATAAAGCCTATTTGAGTAGCATGTATCATCTAATATCCATAAGAATCATATTGAGGTGGAAATAATGCAACTTGATTAATATGGAAGACCTTGAAAATTATTTTCCAGAGAAGAGGTCCATTAGAGATCTTAAACCTGCCTTACATAGCAGAAACATAAATGTAGACTGTTGTGGTAACATGCTTGCTCATGTATAGCTGTGTTAATATAAGCATCCTATTTTAAATTCTGACTCACTTTTTGTGTTCCCCTTATTTGCATAATAATGTCAAAGCCTTAATAATATGTATGCTAGGTAATTCTCTGAGTGTCTTATTGGCTTATGACACATTTTTGAAAAGGAGAGGTGGCATGTAATTTCTTATTGAGGTTTAAAGAAGATTTTTTTCTACCAAGGAATAGACTCTTTGACCCTAGCTGGTATTAAAAGTCAGTGTACCTCCCATCTTCCAACACTTGCAGGAAGTCTGATTCTGAAATTGTTCTTTTATAATCACCCACAACTTTTCTGGTGTACAATTTGCTCACTGGATATTGTTTTTCTTTTCTTTTTTCTTTTGGTACTGGGGATTGAACTCAAGGGTACTTAACCACTAAGCCACATCTCCAGCCATTTTTATCATTTATTTTGAGGCTGGGTCTTACTAAATTGTTCAGGGCCTCACTGAGTTTCTGAGGCTGGCCTCAAAGTTGTGATCCTCCTGCGTCGGCCTCAAGTTGCCGAGATTACAGGCTTCTGCTACCACACTTGGCAGATCTTTTGCTTTCTTTATGGAAACTATGAAAAGATCAATATTTCCTGCTTTAGATATAGACCTTTGGGCTGGGGATGTGGCTCAAACGGTAGCGTGCTCGTCTGGCATGCGTGCGGCCCGGGTTCGATCCTCAGCACCACATACAAAGATGTTGTGTCCGCCAAATACTAAAAAAAAATAAAAAATAATAATAATAAATATTAAAATTCTCTCTCTCTCCCTCTCTCTCACTTTCTCTTTTTTAAAAAAAAAAAAAAAAAGATATAGACCTTAGACTTAGAAATAGAGAATGTGAGCTATAACAATTTTCCCCACAAAGTACTAGCCATTTTCCTTGGAATGTGGAAGAGGAAAGTTCCTTTATTAATTTATCAGAGAAGTATCCAACACATGACCACTACAAACTATAGAGTTCACAACTCCAAAATGAATTGTATAATGTTATTTTTGGTAGTTGCAGATATTAAAATATATCTTAAAAGAAGACATTTTTTAAAGTTATAATGCTAATTTAAGGGCTAGAAGTTTAGTTCAGTGGCCAAGTGCTTCTGTAGCTGGTATGCAACCCTGGCTTTCATTCCCAGCACGTGTGCATATGTGCATGCATGTGTGCGCTCACGCACACACACACATACATAATAATATGTTAAAATTTCATTAAGTCAGAAACTGAAACCCACTCAAAATTCAGTTAGTCAATTTTGTCCATAAAGGTACTTTCATTGTATCATATAGAAGGAACAGAGTGAAAACAGAAATTACACATAAATGACATGTATGCTTATGTGGTTACATTTAGTTTTTCTTATATTTTTAGGAAAGATAAACATTTTTGTAAGTTTTTTATTTTTAAAAAATAGCTAAAAGTAAATAGTAAGTCTAAAATTGCCCCGGTTTTGCTGGAATTAAATGACATGTAATAAGGAAAAAACATGTAATAAGAATAAATAAATAATCTAGTTCATGTTCTTATTGAACAAAACATTTATTAAGTCCCTACTGTATGTTAAACTTTACTAGACATTTCTTTTGTAAAATTTTCAATTAAAAATTGGTCATCCAGGTACAGAAGCACATGCTGGTAAGAATGCCTGAATTCTACCATGGATGCCAGATCATTGTGGCATTTTTTCTTTGTTTGAGTTTTTCATTTTAGTTTGTTTTTGTTTTGTTTATTTAGAATAACTATCTGTACTTTCCATAAGTTCACAAATTGAATCCCATACTACCTTTGAAATGACTTCTAGAAAAGAAGAGAAAAAGTGAGACCTCAGATTAGGGACACTCTAGCCATTTGTATGACCTGATAGTCTCTTTCTTATGCAGCACCCTTAAATAATTCCTTCATACTAATTTTAGATCTTTAAATTGTTCACACTTTGTGTGCAGAACCTGATTATGATTTTCATATCTATGAAGTAATATAGAACTAAGAAACTTCAAATCAAATATCAGAATAGTAGCATAAATTAATTTGAAATCTGCTAATCTGAAAGTAGACCTAGCGTTTCCTTGAAGAAATGCTTGAAAAGTGGCGTCACCCAATATATGTGAATTTATAATATTGTATGAAAAGTGAAAGAAGCTATGAGTATCATTTTAGGGTTTCAAATAACTGAAAAGAGGTGTGGGGTGGGGGGGAAGCCATTCTGTCTTATTATACAAGTTTTTGGATACCACTAGAGGCAGAGATTGAATTGACTATTTAGGAATGTAAAAAGGATTTTTGTGCCAAAATCATGCAAAACATTCTAGTCAGCAGTGGCTTGGTGGTTTCTTAAACAGAAACAAGAAATATATATTTAGATGACCAGAATCCCAAATCAAGTATTGCACTACAATTTGAGTTGTTAAGAAAATCAGATATTCAATGGTACTATCCCAAATTTGTATTTTGCTCTGTGAAATTGGAGTAGCATGAAATGTTTTTCCAGTGAATTATGCTTCTGGTTTTCCTGATAGTCATTGGCTCCTAAAAGTGAGAAAACAGATGCACCATGGTAATGAACAAGAACAAAAATTGTTATCTTAGGTTGCTTTGTCCACAATATACAGCTGAAGCTGTACCTTTGTTTAATTTGAGAAGTCACACTCCCACCCAGGAAGGGCAATTCTTTAATTTACCTTGTCTGTTTATGTACTTACATTTATAATCATTTCCATAGTGAAATACATATTATTAATTGAGAAAATATTTTTCATGTTGCCTTCAGTGTATAAAGACCCCCTTTCCTAAAAAGAAAATGCAGGGTTCTAGGGGCTTCTTTTATCACTATATATGAATTGCCCTTCCTGTTTGGGAGTGTGACTTCTCAAATCAAACTATAAAGCTGTTTCTCATAAAATTAAAATTTATTCATTCATTTAATTTATTCATTCATTTGTTTTGAGGTATGGTCTTACTCTGTTGCCCAGGATGGACTCTAACTTGTGATCTGACTGCCTCAGCTTCTCAAGTAGCTGGGATTACAGGAGTGTACCACCACACTAGCCTTACAGTTTGTTGACAAGGCATTAGAAATATTTCCATTTAAACAGGAAATACTTCCTCCCAGACTGTATCTTCCTTCTAACCTATGTAAGAAGTTAAGTCATTCTTTAATGGCTGTGCCATAATCATAGACTCATAGAAAGGACCATAAAGGTAAGATAGACTCCTTCATTTTACTTTTCCAAGGAAATAAGGATGAATGAAAGAACTATAGCTCCATTACTAAACAACATTTTTGTTTAAATGATGATGCAAGTAAACCTTTAGCAAAATTAAGTAAATATATAGGAATACAATTGAGTATATAGAGAATATTAGATAGATTTAGATTTATCTTCTTAAAGGTTGAATTAAATTCATCCTAGATGGAATGGCATGAATTCCTTTTCATATGTTAAGAAAAATATGCCAAACTCAGAAAGGCAAGGGTCATATGCTTTCTCTCATATGTGGAAAATAGAGAGGAAAAAAGAAAAAAAATTAAAATAAGATTGGGAGGAGGATCTCATGAAAATAGAAAGAGACCAGTAGAATAGAGGAAGGGAACCAAGGTGAGGGATGAGTGAAGGGAAAGGGGACATTCTGGGGTATAAAATTGACTGAATTATATTGTTATATCATGAATAAGTATAAATATGTAGTAATGAATTCCATTATTATGTTTAATATACTAATAAAAAATAAAAATAAACAAATTCATTTTGGGACCCATCTATGACTGCAACTTCAGAAAACACATTTGGACCTCACTGTATTCCTGAAACAAAAGCTACGGTTTTCACTCTTGAATCTATGAAGGGTACAATGATATGTTAGAAAATTTAGTAAATGGTGTATCTGCTTTTAGGGGGTATATTCCCTTTATTTACTTAAAAAATGTAAGAAGGTATATTTTGCAAAACTCAGTAGAGAGCTATGAGGTTATTTCCCCCCTTTATTTTGCAAAGTCACTTTCTACATATATCCTTTGGTAATTATTTTGATATGAGTTATGGGAGAGAAAAATCCTATTCAGTTGACAATATAGCTTTGGAATAAATCTAGAGTTGTCTTATGGCTGTTCATTAGAGATGTTTTGAGTCTTTTTAATTCAAGGATGTCTTTAGGACCCAATCTCTGAAAAAAAAATCTTAAATTACCACAAAAATGTAATTGGACCTTTGCAGTATGGTGCCCTATGTTTTCACTGTCAAGGATAGGACATTCTGTGAGCCCTATTTAATTTTCTTAATAGAATGTGTTGAGTAAGCATTATGGATTATTATTATTACTATCACCATCATCGTCGTCATCATTAATTGTGTTAAAAGGAAACTTTGGGAGGCATAAGTGACCTGCTGGCAAAGATTACCCACTCTGGAGTATGCAGTGGATCAGTTTTGCTCTCAGCAGTAGGCAGCATTATAATTAATAGAAATTGCCCATATGGGGTTTAAAAGACACTGTGATTATTATGTTCACCAGAAAGACCTGGAAAGTTTTGGAGCTTATTGTAAACTAGTACTCTGTGAACCTACTGCAGTTGACTGCAATTTTTATATTGAAAGGCAGAGCTGTTTTTTTTTTCCAACCTGCTCAGGAAAAAAAAAAAAAAACATTAATGGGCCTTTCTGTGTGTGGTATAAACAGTTTTTCACTAAGAGTTTCTCATATTCTGTTGAGTAAATATTAAATTGTACCTTTCCATTGTTTTCTAATAGTCATCATTATTAAAAAATTTTAAAAAGCCAGGTGCAGTGGTACTTTCCTGTAACCCCAGTGACTTGGGAGGTGGAGGCAGGAGGATTGCAAGTTCAAGACCAGACTCATCATTTTAGCAAGACTATCTCAAAAAATAAAAAGGGCTATGAATGTAGCTCAGTGGTAGAACCAGGTTCAATCTTTGTACCCCCCCCAAAAAAAAAGTTTTTAAAAAATGTATACCCTACATATCCATGGTTCAGGTAAATACTCTTTGCCCTCTAGAAAGTTGTAGCATGCACATTTTACACACACACACACACACACACACACACACACACACACAATTATATATAATGATATATAATATATATAATGATATATAATATATATAATGATACATATATGTATAATGATATAATATATATATGTATATATATATATATATATATATATATATATATATATATATATATACTCATTATATACATATATATCACACTGTGCCCAATAAATATGTATAGTAATTATGTGCTGATCAAATATTTAAAATAGCATCAATACTTTACCACTTAATATCTCAATAGACCTTTTTGATTGTAGTATCCTTGACTTAGTCTTTACATAAATAAAGGTTGGGATTTACATAGAACACAAAGTCCCTTTCCACCAAGTAGGACTATTTTTTTTAAACTCATAAAACCTTGTATGTTCCTATCATTTGGGAATAGGCTAATGCACAAATTTAGTATATTAGTAACCTTTTACATGAAGAAATAAGAAGATTTGTTAGAGCATTAAAGGAAGGACCCAGGAAAAAATAACACAGAATAAATACCTAAATCAGTGTTTCCTAAGTGTTCATGACATAGAATAACCTAGGAATGTTGTTGTAAGAAGAAATTCCAGATATACTTTGATGTGTCTGGGTTTGAAAAACCTAGAATCAGTCTTGCTACTAAATAATCTGAATCTGATGCACATAGTTCCCTTATAGTACTTTGAATAATACTGCTCTGATCCTTATATCCTTAACTTCTACTTTCTTGGTCTGATAGGAAGTGCCTTTTTTTATTAGAATTCAGAAATATCAACAATCACATGTATTAGATATATAACCTTTAGATCTTTACATATTCTGAGGAAACTCTGAAAAACCAGCCTCTACCTCAGAGCAAAGCCTGTCCAAGGAAGGGAAATGACCTTTGTCCTTGGAAAACCCCACAGAGCGCTCCTAGGCACATTCCCACCCTGCTAAGTTGTTTATCTACAGGAGAGATCTGCTGCGCCAGGTGTCCCTGACTCAGTCAGGCTAGGTGGGGACCCATAGCAGCCCCCTAGCAGCCACCAATCAGCATGAGACAGGGAAATACCTGAGATGCCAGATGACCCTCCTAGTAGTTTATGATGTTGGGAAACCATGTAGTTCAGCACGTACACCCCTCTTGGCTTACACCAATCAGTTCAAACGAATACCCCCTTTGTACTGACCAATCACCCCTAGACAACTTGTTCCTGCCAGTAAATGTGGTAATCATGTTTTAGAGTTGTTATTTGATTTTCCCGCGGTGTGTGATGATTTGCTAAAAGAGGCTATGATGTATGTGAAGTCCCTGCCCTCTCCAAAAAATGTATAAAAATGCTACAAAACCTGGGTTCAGGGCCTCTCAGCATCACCAGTTGCTGTGTGTGCATGCGGAGGACCGAGCTAGCTCGCAATAAACACCTCTTTGCTGCTTACATCGATCTTGGGTCTCTGGTGGTCTTTTGGAGGTCATGAATTTGAGCTTAACAAATCAAGTTTGATGGATTTCAATCTGCTTATTAATATAATCTCATTTTCTTTGTAGCATGTAAGTATAATCCACTCTCCTACAAGATTTCTGAGAGGGTGATGTATGTGTCTCTTCTTTTTCCAAACCATCTTGACATCTGTTTGTTCAAGAGGCTCATACTATTTCTGACTCATTATAGTTCACTGGGCTTAATATTTTCTGGTCAGAAACAATTTCAACATATTTGCTTTAAAGATGATTTCCCACATTATATACAAAAAGTAACTTTTCTGCCATGCAGAGAAATATAAGAAGGCAGTGTTTGTAGAATGATAGTCAAAGATACCTCTAGGAGTGGGGCATTAGATTGTGTATTTAGTTGCCAGTTATAGATTATAGGAGTCTATTATGTTAAACTATTATATACCTGGAGTTGAAGTAAAATATGTCAGAACTTTTTAAAAATGAAATCTCAATTCATCCATTGTATGAAAAAAGGAATAGATTGCAGCCTACTTGCATGAAGTGATTGCATTAGTCAGGGAATTTTATTTTTAAAACCTAAAAGACAGACCTTTTTGAATGCTGCTATTATTTACTATACCATTAACAGTTTCTTCTTTCATGGCCTGGCTGATATATTAAAGACCTGCTTCAATCAAAAAAAATATTCTCTATGGTTGCTGGCTGATGGTATAATTATACTATGTTGTTAAGAGACTATTTTTTGATTCCAAGGGTAAAATTCTTTTCTTTAGCTACTACAGAATTGACATGCTTTATTGTTCATTATTCATCATTCTTTTGCTTTCTCTACTTTACAGTCTGGATCAAGAAAAGTTTCTCTGGAGACTCTACCACACATGCTTAGGCATCTTGGTGAAGTTTTGTTTTATTTTTAATTTTTCTTACTTGCCCAAGGCTTCCTAACTACAGCTTGATCCGTGTGTATGTTCTAAGTAGTCTAATGAGGCTGAGTCACTTCTCCAATTCCTAGGCTTTTCTTTCCTATTGTTGTTTTGTTTTTTGCCTATGGCTGGAGGAGGTCTTTCTACAATAATCATACAACTCACCAAACACAAAAACAATCAAACCTGCTCGTTTTCCTCAAGAGGATCAATGTTTAATTTATTCATTAAAAAATTTTGTCTTGTGTTTCTCCCCCTCCTCCTCAGCCTTCTCTTCTTCTTTCTTATGTTTATAGAAAAACTCAAGCAGCTTTTTGTGTTAATAGGCAGGGCCAAGAGCAGAGTTCTGCCTCTGGGAAATGTTTATTCTAGAAAAACACAGGAGACATTTGTTTGGTCTGACTCATCTTGAATATGCCATAATTCATCTTGGGTAAAAAAAAGAGAAGATGTCTTAAATATTTATGCCTATGAAGGCTAAATTTTGTGTTTAAAATACAAATAAACATGGCCAATGAAACCTCTTAACTAATCACTAAATATTTAAAAGTCTCCTAATATTATGATAGTTGTCTCTCTTTCCAAAGATATGCATAAACTTCATGAACACAATCATTTTTTGCTATTTACCTGACAAAGAGTTGCTCTTGAGAAGTACCCATTTTCAAGCCTTCCCTAGCAATTTGAAGGAATAATGCTAAGGGAAAATCAATCTGTGTTTCTATGCATCCCAAAATTGTTTTGTGTCTTTGTTAGGGGATGTGGGGGATGGAGGGAGGGGAAGTAAAGTATAATACCCTGACTCTGCTTTGTCTGCTTAATACTATCTTTATTCTTAAATCTCTGTAAATCTTCTGTCAGAGTCATGACCCAAAGGATTCTGATCCCCTGTTCCTGCCTCTGGTCAGCAGCCCAGAGCTACTAACATAAGTCATCTCCCCAGGTGAGCATGTTCCATTGGAAACAGTGAAAGGGAAAAACTAGATGGACTTCTTTCATTCTATCTTTTTTAACTTTTCAGACTAAACTTAGAGGAAGTCTTCCTCTTAATCCATTTATTTATTTGTTTGGTCAGATATTCTTCACTCATTGTTTATGTAGAATATACTTATGATATGTTCAGTAACATATAAAGTGTAATGGAATAATAATAGGGGGAGTACAAGGTGATGGTGAGCAGTACTGACAACAAAAAGGGCAAAGAATGACCTTAAAGAAACAGAAGTCTTTTCTGCCTTAAAATCTCACTGGGAAAAATGATATACCCAAGTAAAATAAATTAAAATAATTAAAAAGCAACAGCTAAAAAATAATGTAAACATTATATGTGAGTGGTGATAGGGATGGGAGAGCCCACATGTATTTAATTCAGTTCAACATTTGAGAAGATATTATGTTCTAGGCTCTATCTATGTATATATGTGACTGCATGACCAATGTGATTCTGCAACCTGTACACTCAGAAAAATGAGAAATTATATCCCATCTGATTCAAATGTATGATATTTCAAGATCATTGTACTGTCATGTGTAACTAATTAAAACAAACTAAAAAAAGAAAAAAAAACAATTTGAAGTTGGGAATGGTGACTTGTGCAAGCTCTGTAGGCAGTAAGATCACTAGTTCAAGGCCAGTTTAGCAACTTAACAAGACCTCATCTCAAAATAAAGAATAAAAAGGGCTGGGGATATAGCTGAGTGGAAGAGCACTCCTGCTTCAATCCATAGTAAGGAGGAGGCACATCTTGAAAAAACATAACAGAGATAACAATCTGGAGGCAGAGACAGACATGTAAATTTATTATAAGGCACATTGCTGAATGTTTTAAAATCTGAAGTAGTTTGGTATGGTGGTGGAAGCCTGTAATCCCAGTGGCTCAGGAGGGTGAGGCAGGAGGATAACAAGTTCAAAGCCAGCCTCAGCGATTTAGCAAAGCCCTAAGCAACTTAGTGAGACCCTGACTCTAAATAAGATATAAAAAATGGCTAGAGATGTGGCTTAGTAGTTAAATACCTCTGTGTTCAATCCTTGGTACAAAAAGAAAAAAAACATTAAAAAATAAAATAAAATCTATAAAGTACCATGGGGGAAATTGAAAAAGGATAAATTAATTTTGAGTGAGAAGGGCAAGGAAAGTTTTGGAGAAGAGGTATGGTTTGAACTTGAATGGGAAGGATGGGAACGATGTATCTATTCTACAGGTAAGAATTTTATAGTGAAGATGGCAGTGGGGAAAAGCATAGGAAATATTCAGATATTTGTGTTTTAGTCATAATGCATAGATAGGGTGCAGGAGGAGGTCAGATGGAAAGACAGGTTAGATGTGATGTAAAGACTCTCTAAAGCAGTGCTGAGCATCTGGAACTTTATTTTGTAAATAATGGCACTATTGATGAATTTTGAAAAAATCAGGTGAACGAGTCTATCTTTAGGATGTGGTTTATCATTATGGTTGAGAGCTAGTACTCACAAGTCAGACAAAACAGGATTGGATTACAGAATATTTCTTGAGCTTCTTCATTCCAGGCACTGTTCTAGTCTCTGAGGCCATAGTAGTTATGAATATTGGCAAGGTCTCTGCACTTATGGTACTTATTTTTAGTATGGGGCAGGAGAAGCAGATAATAATGACATAAAATAAATTTTTCAGATGGTGATAAGCACTATTAAGAGAATAAAATGAGGCCATATGATAATGGCTGGTAGTGGGCAGAGAAGCTACTCTACATTGAGCAATTGGAGAAAGCCTCAGTGATGAGGTGAAATTCGAGTTTAACCTTGAATTTAATGATGGAATTAGCCAGGAGAATGTCTGGAGCAAAGTCTTCTAATTAAAGAAAATAATAGATTTAAAATCCTTTATGTGGAAATGAACCTGATATGTTCTAGAACTAGACAGAAGATCGTTGTGGCTGTACTAGAATTAATAAAGGGGAGACATGCATGAGACTAGATTCTAGAAGTAGGCAGGGGTCTGATTATGATGTCTTTGTAGACCAGAGTAAGGAATTTGGCTTTTATTATAATTGTAATGGGAAGCCAATAGAGGAGGTTTCAATTAGGGTTTGATATTCTAATGCCAGATTTGTGGACCCCCAGTAGACCTCCAGGAGCTGAATCCAATGCAATCACACAAGTCTTTATTGCAAGCTCAAGCCTGGACTCACAACTGTTCCCAGGGAGTGAGTCCCTGGTCCTTTGTTCAGTGAGATTTTCTAGGTTTTGGGGGATACTCTATGCATCACAACATCACACAGCAAATCATTTCATACCGTGGGAAAATCAAAAAAACAACTCTTAAAATTGATTAGCACATTCACTGGCAGGAAAAAGTTGGTTAGGGGTGATTGGTTAGTACAAGAGGAGGATTCCTTTGAACTGATTGGCTTAAGCCACGAGGGGTGTATGTGCTAAACTACATGGTTTCCCAACATGTTATCAACCACCATAAACTACTGGGAGGGTCATCTTGCATCCCAGGTATTTTCCCTGTCTCATGCTGATTGGTGGTTGCTGGGGGGTTTCTATGAGTTCTCACCTAGCCTAACTGAGTCAGGGACACCTGTTGCCACAGATCTCTCCTGTTATTTGCAGACAAACAACTCAGCAGCATGGGTTTGTGCTTAGGAGTGCTCTGTGGGTTTTTCCCAGGACAAGGGTCATGCCCCCTCCCTCTGGACAGGCCTTGAGATAGAAGCTGGTTTATCAAAAATGGAGTCACATCAGTTTCTCAATAAGACATGATTTAGATTCATGTACTTAAGAAGTTAGTTCTACCAAATATGTGTTGAATTTGTAGGGGGTATAGACAAAAGTGGAGGACTTTGGATATGTTTTAAAGGTAAAGCAGGCAAAAGTTATTTGAGGTCTACTGTTTTCTAGTTATTTGACCCTAAGTAAAATACTAACCTCACCTTAGCCTCAACACCCTCATCTGTGAAAAGGGGATAATAATAGTATTGAATGCACCCCCCAAAAAGTATGTGTTGGAAACTTAGTCCCTAGTACAAGTTTGAGGAGTGACACCTTTGAGAGCTGCTTAGGTCATAAGGGCTCTGCCCTCAGGAATGAGTTGAGGCTAATATCTCAAGATGGAGTACTGGGCACAGTGGCACAAGTCTGTAATCCCAGTGGCTCAGGAGACTGAGACAGGAGGATTGCAAGTTTAAGACCAGTCTCAGCAATTTAGTGAGGCCCTAAGCAACTTAGTGAAATCCTGTCTCAAAACAACAAAAATACAATTTAATTTAAAAAGGGCTGGGGATGTGGCTCAGTGATTAAGTACCCCTGGGTTCAATTCCTGGTATGGAGGAAGGGAAAGTGAGTTAGTTATCCTAGGAGTGGATTCCCGGATAAAAGGATTAGTCTGGTTCACTTCCTTTGGTTCTCAATGCTTTCTTTCTTTCTTTCTTTCTTTTTTACAATTCTTTTTTTTATTGGTTGTTCAAAACATTACAAAGCTCATGACATATCATCTTTCATACATTTAATTCAAGTGGGTTATGAACTCCCATTTTTACCCCAAATACAAGTTGCAGAATCACATCGGTTACACATCCACATTTTTACATAATACCATATTAATGACTATTGTATTCTGCTACCTTTCCTAACCCCTACTATCCCCCATCCCCTTCCCTCTCATCTTCCCTCTCTACCCAGCACCACACAAAAAAAGTCTCAATGCTTTCTTGCCCTTCAGCCATCTGATGATGGATGATACAGCAACAAGGCCATTGGCAGATGCAAGCCCCTTGACCTTGAAGCTAGCTCCAGAACAATAAGAAATAAATTTCCTCTTTTTATAAATTATAGCAATGTACAATGGACCAAGAGAAGTACTGACCATATAGTGTTGTGAGGATTAAATTAAAACATATGCTGTATACCCAGCACATCATATGTACTCATTCAAAGATAGTAATTGTCATTATTAATATTATGATGGCTATTATAACTCTGGATTGGTTATGTGAGAAACAAGAGACACTGAAATCAGCCAGGAAGTGATTGTGATTATCTTAGTAGAGCAGTGGGAATGCCAAGCATCATGTTATTAAATTTAATTAATGAATACCAAACAATTTAAGTAGGAATGCTTAATGACATATATTCAAATGACTAACAAAGTTTAAAATAAGTAAGTACAGAGAGTCAAAAGTTACTTCCATAGTTAGACTCAAAATAAAATTTCTAATGGTCTCTTTGTGTTCCTTTAACTCCTGGTCAACTAATTACTTTTCTGCATTATTGTTTCCTATCACATAAAACCAAGATTCATTTCAAGTATGCTGTAGAGACATGGTCAAAATACATCAACCCCTGCTTCAAATGAAATGATTGTGCATAAGGTATGCTCTCTTTCGACTCTGCACTATAACTAAAGTCTTCCTTTGCTATGTTTGAACTAAGGGTGTTTCTCTTGCTTTCATGAATAAAAATAAAATTAGACCTTCCATTTGTTGTTTCATGCTTTGGGTGAACTTTGTTACCCTAGCAGTGGGAATATATTGCTGATTATACTAGTAATTTTCTTTTAACATCATACAACTTACCAGGTAAGTCATTATTCTTGGAGAATCAAAATGTTACCCTTGTTTACCAGTGACGAGTCCTTGCTTCCCCAATGCTGAAGTATAACACCAGAGAAGCAAACGGAGGCAAGTTTAGAGTGGAAAGTAGAAGCTTTATTAAGGACAGCAGAAAAGACTTCTCCCTGGAGGAAGAAGGGGACCCAAAAGACAGAATCTCTGAAAGGGGGAGGTCTTCCTTTTTTTTATATCTAAGTTCTTCTTTTAAGTCTTCCCACATTCCTTTCCTTTGTTTCCCTTTATCCTGCAGTGATAGAATGCAGGTGGGAAGGCCAAAAGATCAGAGATCTTTGGACTGGAGGAGTAATCTGGGCAGCAAGGGTCTGGGGTGGTTTGATTAACACCTCCCTGTTTGTTGGGAGTTGCTTTTTTAACAGTTCCTTAGGAAGGGTTCCCAGGCCTTGGGGACATTAACTTTTCAATTTCCCCAGGTGTTGCCTTGGATTGCATTCTCGATAATGGTCTCCATTTCCTTTATCTTTCTGCATATTAGACCCCATTTACCTAACTACACTAACTACCTATCTTTAAATCTGGCTTCAAAAGGGCAGTTTTCAGTTACTCATTTCTATTTTCTGGTTTTTATCACTCATGATAGGCTTAGAGAGACTGAACTTGAAATGATTAGTCTATATTTATGAAGTTACCTAGATGACATGATATTAGTCATAAAGGTTAAAGCTTATAAATATTAAAATTTTTAAAAAGTTCCTTGGCGAATATGCATATTTGTCAATTATTTCCTTACAGGCAAGTGATGAGAATCCAGAATTTTAAATACACAAATCAGGAAAAGACATAGGATTCAGAAAATCCAGCAGTTACAATTGTTATTAGTCCAGCAGTTAACAATTGTTATTTTTTGAGTTGGGTTTGTTTGTTTGTTTAATAATTAGCAAGTAGAACAAGAGAGGGAGAGAGAGGGAGAGAGGGAGGGGAAGAGAGACAGAGGGAGGGAGAGAGGGACAGAGGCATCCCAGGGGAGGTTGTTTACTAGTTATTTCATAAAACATCCAAAAGACTTTAATTGCTAATGTTATTACATTGTCATAGCAGTACTGATTCAATTTGAAAATGTAAAATAAAATGTTTTAATAAAAATTATGTAACTGTGTGAAATACTGGCTCATATTGACCATGAGCATGACTTTAAACAAAGAACAACATATTCACCTTCAGTGTGTTTTTGTCACCTAAGTGTGCATAGTCATGATCATTGTTAGTCTTTATTTAATACTAGTGTATTTTCAGAAGTCACATTGAAATTGTGACTCCTATACCCTAGTCATCACTACTGGCTTAATTGAGCTTAGGTGTTATAGCCTTTTACTGTTGTGACTATTAGTATTCTGTTTTTAACTATCTTTGTGGTAAGTTTGGGTACAGAGACTATGTTAGGGTTTTCTATATCTGTGAACATCTTTCAGATGGAAAACTCACAGGAAGAAAATGATAAATAGCTTAACTCAGTAGGCTGAGGTCATTTTAAATAGGAAGGTGAGAGATTGAACATGATAGACAATTTTGGTTTTCTTTTGTTCTTCTTTTATGTTTGCTTCTATCTGTTCTAATTTGTGAAGCTCAAGGCTGCCTCAAGGGCACCTAATATTTAGTAAAGATGGATTGTCAATCCCTCACCTTCCAGAAAACTTGTGAGGTAGGTAAATTGTCAACAGCAATTATTTTTCTTATCATAAGCAGATAATTAGCTCCAAACACCCCTTCCATAACATTTTTCAAATTATATTCCTCTCACATTCAAATCTACCCTGAAATGTATCCAATTAAGGTGAACTGAAAATAGAATTACCATTTTCTGTTTCTAGAATTACTATAAATGTCTCTAAATAGAGTCATATTATTGTATATAAACTAGTTTAACTATGACCATTTTGAAAAATATATTTTTAAAATATCACTGGTCAGAAATTCATGATAGTAACTTTATACATTACCTTATTCTCACAGGCACCAACTTGAGAAGAGAATTACTAATCTTATTTTACAGATGAGGACACAAAATTAGAGTGATACAATTCTTTGCTTAAATCACAGACTCTATATGGGTAACCCAGCATTTGAATCCAGTTCTGCCTCATTTGAAAACCTATTATTTTTAATAACTTTAATGCATTATAGATTTTCACACTGCTTTTAGTCACATGACACAATTATCTTGCTTATTTCTCTCTCCCCCTACCCCAGTATTTAAGCTTCATAAAAACAGACACTTTGTCTGTCTTGATGACTGCTGTAACCCCAGGTCACAGAAAAGTTTCTGGTACATTACAGGTACTCAGTAAATATTGCTGGATAAAAATAATCATTAGAGGTTTTTTGTTAATTTCAAATCAGGTGGTTGCATAAAAGGTACTGAAAATGTGAATGAAGTGCCTCTAGATGTAGATCTCAGGGAGAGATTATCTCAGGCTAGAGACTACTAGACTGGTGTAGCACAGACCATAGACATCCAAATAGGAATAACAGTGCTACCTCAGGGATGTGTTCAAAACAATATTCTGGAAGGAAGAAAAACATATTATAACTTCTTGTCATGTTTATGCTTTAACTTATCCTTTTCCAATTTTTACATTTTCAATATTTCATAGTGTACATATTATAGTAATACATATGGTTTTATGTTAATATACAATAACATAATATCATATACACATAGTAACACACACATATGTAAAATGGGGGGACAAGTACTCACTTTTACTGCTATTTTTGTGTGTTTGAAAACTTCTGGTCCAGAGTGAATAATAAACATAAGCAGATAGCTATAATTCAGTGTAATATCCACTCACAGATATCTATACAAATAGACAAGTATCCTTCATGGTGGTAGTGGTGCTGGTGGAAATTGTATATGGGTGGGGAAGACCTCAGAAAAAGTTCCATGGAGAATTCTATAGAATTAGGAGGTAAAATGGGATTGTTAGTTAGAGGGAACACTTACAAAGCTGCAGAGTGAAACATACTTGATATGTTTTAGAAACTATGAAATATCTGAATGGCTAAAGTAGAAGGAATACAGTGAAGAATGGCAGTACATTATTTTTCGATTATACATATCTAACATGTAGATACATATAGGTTGAGGATGACTGTTCCTTTATCAAAAGCTGGGTGGGGTACAAGATCAAAAAAATTTAGAGATTGCTCTCTAGACCATAGGTAATAACTGTCTGAATAAGGGTGTTAACTATGAGATGTGAAGAAAAAGATATCTTTAAGTGATATTACAGCAGATTAAAGTATTTTGGGGAGGGAGGGGATAAATAAGGGTGGAAAGAGTTAAAGATAACTTCTTGTCTTCAACCCTGGGTGAAGTTATTATATCACTGATATGTACAATTATCATTAGGAGAGGAGGACAGTTTGGCGGTAAGATAATTTTGAGATATAATATGTTCAAAGAAGAAACATCCAAATGTAAAGGACCAGTACAACTATAAAAATGGGAGCCTAATAAGAATAAGTTTTACTCCAGGTATGTATGTCAAAATATACTCTACTGTCATGTATATCTAAAAAGAACAAAATAAAAAAAAAAAAAACACAAATGTAAAGGACCAATAGGGAGCTGGAGATGAAATATGAGACAGAAACTCTGGAACAAATCAGGTAGGGGTTGGGAATTGAGAATCATAACTATTAATTCACGAAGCATTTAATGAGTGCCTATTCTATGTCAAGCCCTATGGGGCTAAAAGGGGAATGAAAGACATGGCACCTGCTTCAAGTTGCTTATGGTTAATAGGGTAAGACAGATAATAAACAAGGAAAATGTTTACTTATAATTATAAACCATGGTAATTCTGTGAAGGACGGCCTACTTTAAGTGGTCACAGAAAATATGGGATATGTTCTGTTTACCTGAGAAGTGATAGATGAGAAGGGACAGGACAAACAAGAGTGGAAAGAAAAGCATTCTAGGAAGAAGATGTAAGGAGGACGGACTGGATGTGGAAAAGATCTTGATGTGCTGTAGGAATAGAAAGAAGGCGAAAGTGGGTGGAGCTTACTGAGTAAAGGGCACAGTTTGAAGCTAGAGAGAAAGATAGAAGCCCAATCAGGAAGGACCTTGAAAACCACCTAAAGAATTTTGAATTCTATTCTTCTTATAATAGAAAGTTACTGAAAGATTTTGAACTGAGGGCAATAAATTGATCTAATTTACCTTTTAGTTTCCTTTGGATGATATAATGGAGATAATTAAGCTTTGAGAACAGATGCATGCTCACAAAGAGAGAGCATAAACACAGAAATAAGAAGGTGAAGGCTGAATCTTAGGGAATGCTTATCATTATGGCAGGATGGCAAAAGAGGAGGCAGCTAAGGGTCAAGAGGAGGTTTCAAACAAGTGGGAAAGGTGTCACACAAATCCATCAAAGGGAGTATTCCATAAAACAGTCTGCTCAACATTTTTACATTCCCAAAACATCTTAGGAAGGAATGAGATCTGAGAAGAGGCCTATATATTTGGGAGTAGGGAACCATTTTGAAATTGTAACTTCCATCAAAAACAATAAACTCCATAGTGAGCAGAGACCACGTTGCTGAAAATTCATTAGTCAATGGGATTTTTGAGTAGAATGATTTGTAGAAGACTAGCAAGTCAAAACTTTTCAGACTAGTTGAGTCCTGTGGGAATTTGGATTTGGAAGTGGAGTATGAGAAGCAGAAGGGAGGGTAGGAGGGCAAAAAGAAGCAACTGAAAATGTTTGGGAACTGCTCCAAAGATTAGGGGGTAATTTAAAGGCCAAAAGTCTGGAGCACACTGAGATAGACAGTTGAGATTATAAGTATTAGAGGGATTTTTTTTCACTGCTGGGAAGCAACCCTGGGCCTTACATATGCTGGGCAAGCACTCTACCACTGACTGATAGCTCCTAGCCCACTAGTGTGAAATTTTAAAGGAAGAAAACCTTCTTTCCTATGAAGCTGGAGAAAAGAAAGAGAGAATAGGTATAGCAACAGAGAAACAGCATTGAAGTAGTAGAAAGACTAGGGAATCAATGAAAGTTGAAATTGATTTTTCAATCAATCAAAATTAGCACACTAATTTTCTGTGTAAGTTCAATATAACAAAGCCTTTTTAAGGGCAGGAAACAGCGGGCTGTCTTGTTTGTCTTGTTTGATTTTTATTTTCCCCATAGTATCTATTAGCATTGTGTATGTGGTTGGTGCTCAGTTAACATAGTTGGGTTTTTTGATAGGATCATTATTCTTGAGGAACTTACAATTGGTAACATTCAAATAATATACACTGTATGGTAATTTCTAAAAGAGTAATATTACTAATAAGAGTTGCAGGTTTTAAGAATATTTGCCTATAGATTTTATTGATGTGGGAACACTTCATAGAGGAGCTGATTTATCTTGGCATAATGCTTGCTTAACTTTAAAGCATTTTTTGCAATAAACTATAAGTGGATTCCTTCTGTGTCTTGGGGTTAGACAGTAGCCTTATTGCAAATTGGAAAGACATGACCACCGTAGAAACTATACTTGTCACATCTTCTTGTTACATGTTCTTAGACTAGAAACTGTTTCATGAGCATCCTGTATATTTTCTAATCTCCATTCCTCTGCTCATATATATTTCCTCCACTTCTACTTTGATCTGTGTCAAAATCTTACCCTTTCTTTTAAGAACTATCTCAAATACCACATTCTCTATAAAGACTCTTTGTCTCCCTCTTCCCAAACTGGATTTTCTTTCTTCTACTACTTTCTATGGTACTTGGGAATTCCTAAACAAATTTATAATGCAGTTATTTGTAATTTGACCTAATGCCCATGTTCATCTTTTAACTCCCACTAAATTTCAAATTTCTTGTAGATAAGATCTGGATACTGTAGTTTTTTTTATCTCTTTTTAAAAAAATTTTCAATATTTATTTTTTAGTTTTTTTTCGGCGGACACATCTTTGTTTGTATGTGGTGCTGAGGATCGAACCCGGGCCGCATGCATGCCAGGTGAGTGCGTTACCGCTTGAGCCACATCCCCAACCCCCAATTTTTTAATCTTTTGAAAAGTCAGCATAAGCCAGTTTTGACATGGACTGAGCAGAATTAGAATGAGGTGAGGGACAGATGTAGCTGGGGAGACATCACTGAAAGATCTTGCTAATAAGAGCTCAACTTTTGTCTTGAGGACCTCTCATTGAATCATTTAATCTTCAATGCTAATTTTTGACACATGTGAGTGATTTTCCTCATCACCATATATGCCCAACTTACAGATTTCCTATTGTAGTACTAATAGATTTTGTGATCCATTTTGAGTTATACGTTTACTGAGCAGAATCATATAATGTATACAGAATAATAGGAAGAGGTAACAACAGTGTAAAGAGGGAACACCTTGGGTCTGTGGATATGGCTCAAGTAGTAGCATGCTCACCTGGCACGTGTGAGGCACTGGGTTCGATCCTCAGCACCACATAAAAATAAAATAAAGATACTGTGTCCACCTAAAGCTAAAAAATAAATGTTAAAAAACAGGGAACACTTTGAAGGCAAACTGATATGGGTATAAATTCTTGTCCTCTTACTTAGTAGCTATGTGTAATATTTTTGCCTGCTCAATACCTATTTACTCTTCTTTTGGTGATTATAGACTGATATTTCTTTTAGAGAATTATTTCTTTTTGTCACTAGTTCATGGGGCTTACAACACTCTTGTCCCCAGCTTCAAGGGAAGGCATACACCCAAGGTCACGAAAATCAACATTGCTATGGTTTAAGTGTGTTTCTCAAAGTTCTTGTGCTGGGAATTTCATCTTCAAATTCATATGTTGTTGATATTTTGAGGTTGGGCCTGTGGGAGATCATGAGGGTAGGACACCATGATGGGATTAGTGCTTTTATAAGAAGAGGAGGAGAGATCTGAGTATACCTGTTTCTTCTCCCTCACCCTCACCATGCAATACCCTCTTCCATGTTATGATGCAACAAGGAGGCATTCATGAGTTGCTACCATGTTGATACTGGACTTCCTACTCTCTAGAACTGTAAGAGATTAATTTCTGTTGGTTATAGATTACTCAGTCTGTGGTATTCTATTGTAAAAGCAGAAAAAAGATTTCAGACAAATGTATTTCATATCTATGACTAAAGTCAAACTGATGATCATCAACTGAGAAAATGAAGCACTCTACCTGTTGAGAGAATGGGGAGTAAGAATGAAGTTTCTGGCTGTTATAATTATACAACCAGGACAAAGCCTGTCTGATAACACAGGCAATGCAAAGGAAATCAGAGTTGATGAACTGATATAAGAGAAGAGACTAACATCATTTAGCCTGTGGAACTAGCCATGGGTGCAGGAAATTCACACCATCTTTTCCCTCCATCCTTATCCTAACATATTTTTACTTACATGAACCAATGAACAGCTTGTTTATTCCTTAAGTCAATTTGAGTTGGGTTTATTTTGCTTGTATTCACATAACAACAAATAGATAAGTTATATTACCTTATAGTCTAAGACTCAATTCTTCTGTAAAAGAGAATGATTCCCCTTTTACCTACCACATAGAGACATTAGGAGGTTCACATATATGTGAAATGCACATGAGAACATTTTGACTGTAAGTGTTCAGGGAGAAAAAAAAAGGATAGATATTAATGTCTTTTAAGGAAAAAAAAAGATAATGTTTACTACAATTGTGTTTTCTTAAGAAAACAAAGAAACACTATTCAATCAACCATTATAGAAACTGGAAAAGCATAAGCCCATGCCCAAACCATTAGAGTTAAATGTCTCACCACAGGATTTCACTTTGATGACTAAAAACCACAGATTTTTTCCCCTTTCTTTTCTTTTTCAAAGAACATGAAAACCTACTTATTATTCCACCTAGAATATGCATGTGATAGCATTTAAATTTAAGGTTGGTTCTTAAAAGCCTGCACAAAAATTCTGAAATAAAGATTTGTTGCTGTCTCACATATTCCTCATATTCACCTTTTCATTCTGAGTACAGGTTGTAAATATGTTTTTAGAGAAAAGCATTTAAGAAATGGCAAAATTCAACCTTGGAACATTGCATTAGTCATTCAAAGAAGATATATTTTCAAATTGGTTCAAATACTTGTCTCTACCACCTTTTCCCTCCCACTCCTTTCTTTATATACCATATCATATTTGATGAACCAGACACTGGTCCATAATTATTATGGATGATTACATGTAAATAAATGACCAAATAAAAAAAGAAGCTGGCTATCTATAATTGGTCTTAAGTTTTTTCATCAATTGAATGAGGATAGTTACTTAAGGTCTTATTTGGATTGATATGTGGAATAACTAATACAAATGAATTACTAAAAAGTTTGCAAATATGAAAATTATATAATTGATATTAATAATAATTTTAGATAGGCACTTGTAATTTTAACTTTGGATGAATATTTTATGGGTTGACTCCTCCTTTACATTAGAGTTTGCTCAAATACTTTCAAAATAGCTCCCTGTTCATTGATATCTTTAATTCTATTTGACAGAAAAAGTCAAAACCTTTCCTTCAACAGAATATTTAGTAACCTTCACTAAATAACCATTAATTAAGCAATTAAAGTAAATTTAAAGAAAAAAGAATTTTGAGAGGAGAACAAAATTAACTCAAAAGATAGTTTAAAAATAGTTTTATAGCACTTCAGTCATTATTGACCACAAACTTCCTAGGGGATATTAACAATGCATTTGATAGTTGCCAAGGAAACCTTAACCTTTCCTGAGAATGTCTGCCCTTCTGCATTGCACCTGATTGTCAGAATAACTTCAGCAACTGATTGTAACTGAGCCATTTTCAACGTCAGGCTTTTTCTTGTCAATTCTTCTTCAAAGTACAAGCTCAAGAACTCAGAATACCTTGCTCTGTATCTGTATTTATGTTTCAGAGGATTTATACACCTTAAATATGGAGGCTTTGTACAATGGTTTCCCCAATCAGTCTTTACCACCATAAGAGATAAAGTAGAGTAACATAGAGACAAAGAGACTGAGGCACAACAGTGTACTTATTGTATGAGAATGATTCTGTCATGAAGCTTGCTGGTTTCCTTTGTTCAGAGCACAAGAAGTTAACTACTTTTAAAAGCTTGTGTTTTCATGTAGGTTGTATAGCCAACACTTAGGGTCTCTGAGTCATTGGAAAAAGCACAATATAGGGAGTCAGGAAACTGACTTACCAGGTTTGTGGCCTTGGCCAACCTAATTGATGTGTTTTTTCATCTGTTAAATGGCAGTGATAATATCTATCTCTTAGGGATGCTGGAAGAATTAGTGCTGTAGTGTATGTAGAATATATGACATAGCTAACATGTTAAGTATTCAAACTCTAATAGGTATTATTATTGCTGAAGGGGTGAGCACCATATCAATAGTGAATACTGAATTGAGGATTATGATATATTGAAATATATGATGAAATTAGAGCAATACATCTAATATTGGAACCATTCTAGAAATTCTAAGACATAATATAATACGTATTGGACAGGGTGGGAACTATTATTTATTAGAGTGTTAGACACTATACTAAATACTTTGCTTTCTGTTATACTGTATATACATATGTTATCTCATTCTGTAAGTTTCACAATCTAAGGAGATAGGTTATGTTACTATCTTTGTACATGTAATATCAGTAGACTTTAAAATAAAGATGGAAGCCTGAGATGGTGGTCCTTGTCTATAATCCCAGCAATTTGGGAGACTGAGGCAGGAATATCCCAAGTTTGAGGCCAGCCTCAGCAACTTAGTGAGGCACTATCTTAAGAACTAGGAATGTACCTTAATGATAAAGTGCCCCTGTGATACTGGGGATTCCTAGTATCACAAAAATAAATAAATAAATAGATAGATAGATAGGTAGATAGATAAATAAATAAGTAGGAATGGGTGGCGGCACAATGTAACCTTTGGGAGAAATATGAAGAATTAATTTTTTCTGTGATAGAGCAGATTAATGTTTTGTTTTTTTTTTTTCTGTGCAAATTGTGCTAATTACTTCCATGCGCGAAGTGGTCAATAACAATAAGAAAAGAAAGGTAGGGAAGAGTGATATAGTAAGTAGATTATTGCTTTTTATGTTTGTGAGGATGCAAGATGTACTGAAAGCAAAATTATTTTAGATTGAAAGTGGAGTGTTTGTATTTTTGTAAATCTAAAATTGTTAAAACAAAGATTAAATTATTTGTGTGCAAATTCAGGCAAAAATCAAAGATAACACAACAAAAACCACTGACTCTAAACATTTATACCTAGGTTATCTAGCCCTCTGCATTTTATTTTTGTGGTGTCTTTGCTAGTTGAGTCTGCTATAAAGGAGGACACCTGTAGGCATTTATAAGCAGTCTTCTAAATGTAAAGATTGTATAAAAGTGGGGTGAATGTAGAGAATCAACAAAATGAGCAGTTCTCCAACCTTCTTTCATGTCATGTCTTGCACAGATTTAGAGATGTCCACGAAACCCTGGGATCTGTGAGTGATCTCAGAAAATATGTTTTTCTTATGGTAAAATACATTTAAAAGTAAACGTTTTAACAACTTTTTTTTTACAATTCTGTGGCATTTCATACCTTGACATTCTTGTGTAACCATTACCATGATCTATCTCCACAACTTTTTCATCATTTCAAACTAAAACTCTTTATCCCTTAAATAGTAATGCCCCATATCCTCCTCCCTTCTACCCCAGGTAACTACTCAACTATTATTCTACTTTCTGTCCCTGTGAATTTTAGTTGTGGTGTACCTAGAAGAGTAAAATTCATACATAGTATTTGTCTTTTTGTGTTTGGCTTATTTAATTTCACTTACCATGTTTAAAAACTTCATTTAGGTGTAGAATACATTAGAATTTCTTTCTTTTTAAGGCTGATTAATATTCCAGGTACGTGTAAGAGGTAAACTGTCCCTTATCTTGGGACCATATTTGGGAAATGGTTGGAACCAGAAACATTTCAGTTTTTCTTTTTTTGAATTTTGGAATATTTGCCATTATATATTGAGATATTTGAGAGATGGAACCCAAGTTGAAACATTTTATTCCTATGTGTATATATACTTTATACACATGGCCTGAAGGTAACTATATAAAATATTTTTAATAATTTTGTGCATGAAATCAAGTGTATGTACACTAAACTATCAAAAAGCAAATGTGTCATTAACCCAGCCACCCACATGGACACTCTGTGCTTGTTTGGTACCACCATCATTCCTGACTCTAAATTTATACACTACAGTTATGATTTAGATGTGAGGTTCCCCAAGAGCTCATGTATGAGGCAATGCAAGAAGGTTTAAATGAGAAATGATTGGCTTATGTGAGTCAACCTAATCAGTGCATTAATCAACTTGAATGGATTAACTGGGTGGTGACTATAAGGCAGGTAGGGTGTGGCTGGAGAAGTTACATTATTGGGAGCCTGCCTTTGGGGTATATATTTTGTTCCTGGTGAGCAGAACTCTTTCTCTGCTTTCTGATGCCGTGTCCTAAACTGTTTTCCTTCTCCATACTCTTATACCATAATATTCTGCCTCACTTTGGGTCCAGAGCAATGGAGCCAGCCATCTATGAAAGTGTGAGCACCTAATAAACTTTATATCCTCTAATTATCCTTGTCAGGTTTTTGGTCACAACATCAAAAAAGCTAACTAAGACAGCTACCAATAGATAATCCTTTTCTTGTATTCTCACTTAAAACAGTAAACAATGGAAGCTCTCAGTCTTTGTCTGTGATGCTGTGTTTGATTAAAAGGCTACTGTACACTGTATTTTATCTTTCTAGGTGAGAAGAAACACCAGAAGCAGTTGAGGGACCAGGAAGTGGATTTTATAGGGATGAGGAGGAATTTTGCTGGATGACTTTTAGAAATATTTCTTCCAATGTCATCTGCCCAACTAGCAAGTTTTTGTTGTTGTTGTTGTTGTTGTTGTGTGTGTGTGTGTGTGTGTGTGTGTGTTAGTGTCTCTCCTCGATTTTATATACTGATGGGATTTCATGCTTGGTTTTGAATGCACACTGCTTTCTTCTTTAAAAAAGTCCACTAAACATTTTCAGTGTTGTTTTGCACACTTTTTGTGTAGTATTAACAGTGTCATCTCAATCATCACTATTATTATGAACATCTTTGTTTGGAACTATTTCAATGATTTCACCATTAGTCAATGAACAACTGTAACCTCATTATCAATGTTAAAAATGTATTTGATATCTACTTCTTCCAGATTACTGATGAACTTTAAAGGTAATTGTTTTGCACATGTAAGGAGATCAGATGTGATTTTTTTCCCCTTATTCAATAAATAGAATACTTTAATGTTATACTTTGTTCATCATTATCACTGAACATAGTTGCAGATCAGAGGTTGTACTTGGCATAAACTGTGTCTTAGTCACTGTGTTTCAAACATAGGCAACGGCATGTACAGTATCCTTCATCTTGACCTCCTTTTGAAAACTTTTACTGCCATGCCTCTGTTCACTGCTGCTAATATGCTGTTTAAGAAGGTGTTTTCACTGTTCATTGATCTAAGCATATCCTGGTCACATAGTTGAATCAAGCCACATTTGGGGAAATAATGAAGCCACATTTGGTGGAAAATATATAGAATAATTTTTTATTAGAATTTTGGTTGGAGGATGAGCAGAACAAATGTCAAAGAATAATAAAATCTTGCCATCATTATCCAGTCCAGTTTTGTGAAACTAATTAGAAAGATATCCCTGGTGATATATGCCTTTTTGTGTGAATGATAATGGATTGGCAAGAAATTAACTCCTTTAAAGTAACAAGGATAAGGCAAGCTTTTGCCTATCACAGCAAGTATAAATCTATACTTGCCTGCTATATTAGCATATCCCAGCACATTTTTTTTTCTATCCTTGGTATCCTTGATTCCTATGAGGACTGCCTCACCAGCTATAGTTTGTGTCTTTCTGGGGCAATAATACCAAACTAGTGATGTTTCATCAGAATTATAGACTTGTTCTGGTGTCAGATTTTCATCAGCATCAGCCTCGGCAAACTTAATGGGTTTCTTTGCTTCTTCATGTTCAGCCAATATTTTATCATCATAAATCTTTAAAAATTTATGCCGTGTTTTTTTCTTATACTACTACAGCCAGCTTATTGAATATTCACAATTCCCTTCAATTTTTGGTTCACCTTGATAGATCTTTGCTTAATGATTAGCATACCATTAAGTGGCATGTGTTCACTGTGATGCTGATGGATCTGTTCTTTTAATACACGATCAAGAGCTTCATTTTTACCTTTGTACAGCTATGTCTTTTAAAAAAAAATTCATTAACTTCTGTTTATCCCTTTTGACATAGAATTCCAACACTTTATCCTGTTTCTTCAGCTCCTACATACTGGGCATTCCAACATCATACTCTTTTGTAAGATGTTCAGTTTGACTTTTTGTGCTATAGGTATACATAAGTGCTTTTTCTTTTTCTTCTCACTGTTTCCATAGGGATATCTTGGGAGTCCTTTTTTACACTTTTAACAATACCTTTACACCAGACAGCAGAGAATAAGCAAAAACAAAAGCAAAAAACAAACAAACAGAAAAACAGTGAATAACATATAAGTAGGTATTGGCCTGTGTGAATCATCTTAGAGGACCTGCTATTGATGTATCCAACCTGCACACATGACATTTTATTACTCTTATGGGTGTTTCTGATTGGGGAATCTGAGCAGGCACAAAAAGATAAATCATAGCTAAAGAGGGCTGAGACAATTTTTCCTGCTTTGAAAACACTGAATAAACTGTGTGTTGTATGTCTGTATTTTGACTTCGATCTGTTACATGAGGTTAGGTGTAGAATTTTTCTCTTGTGGTGCCAGGTTAGTACTGGAAAAATTTTGAAATATGGAGCATTTCAGATTTTGGATTTTGGGATTAGGGATGCTCAGCCTGTACTTTCCCTATTTCAGGCTAATACCTATTTAGGTACTCACACTTTAACAGTGATAAGGAGCATGAAGGAGGGATAATTTTGGATTGGGAGGTATGTTTTGAGTCTTTAAGTGTCACTATGAGGTAGGTTGCTGCTCATCCCTATGTGAGTGACCATATTGATGAGAAACCCATAGACCTACATCTCAAGATCCTCAGAAACTGGTTTTCTTTCTTGATTTCCCTCCAGAGCCTTTAAATCCTCTCTGACAAAAACCTTTAAATCTAGTGAAATCAGTGAGGGAGGGTCAGGTTTTAGCCATAAGAACATGGTGTCATAAGAAAATGTCAAGGTAGTGGCTGTGGTTGTGGATCAGTGGTAGAGCACTTACCTTGCACATGTGAGGCTCTGGGTTCCATCCTCAGCACCCCATAAAAAAACAAATAAAATAAAGGTATTATTAAAAAAGAAAGAAGAAAATGTCAAGGTAGAGAACTGTAGTAAGAGAAGGAAATGAGGGCTTGGGGTGGAGCTTAGGTGTAGAGCACTTGCCTACCATATGCAAAGCCCAGAGTTCTATCACCATCATTGAAAACACACACACACACACACACACACACACACACACACACACAAGAAATGAGATTTTATGAGATGAAATAAGACTGCATGGTACAACTTAATCAAATCAGCATCATTTTTTGTATGTGTGTGACAATAGGAATGTTCAGCACAAATAAAAAAATTTATTTAAAAATTTTATTTCATATCATGCTGGGATTGTAGTTCACTGATGGAATGTTTGCCTAGCATGTGCAAGTTCCTGGGTTCTGTGGCCAAAACTGAAAAAAATAATACTGAAAACCAAAAGAAAATTCATATAATATATTCACTGAAATTTGTGATGAGTGTTGAAATGGCCCTGTATGAATAAGATGCTCACACTATATTGAATTTGCACCTTAGGCTTTGACATAATTAAATCTCCCCAAATAAGTAAAACTCACAGTGATAATGGTGTGAGCAAGCTAATGTGGATGTGTCATGAATTATTTGATTGCCAGTTCTTTAGCTTAATGACTGACTTGTGGATTAGATGTCCAGTTGCCCCCAAATATAAAAAGATCACTTTTTATGTTTGAATGGGACAGATGTGATACAAGAATTTTTTTCCTCTTGCAACACATTGGAATGGAAGAAGACAGGTGATCTCCCCTTTTCAGATCCAGTGTTTCAAGTAAAAAGTAAGAATGAAAGTTGTGCGCAAAACCAAGAATCAAAAGCATAGGCTTATATGTTTTAGTTGTCCCTCAAATCTAAAAATAAGTTTCTATATGGACAGAGAGTATTAAGTCCTGATGCTTGAAACACACTGGCTTTATGAAATAGAGAACATTTTTCTAAATTCATTTTAAACTCAAAAGTAGTAAGTCTGGGAAAAGGGTGGAGTGTGTGTGGAAAAAGGACAGAATGATTTTTTAATACAAATTGAAGAAAGGCTAACCTAAGTCTCTTTGAAAATAAATATAAATTTGCACTTGGAATTGACAACTCTAACTAAATGAACACTCCTTTAAAAGAGAAAATTAATTCTTATTCATGTATTTAAATAGAAATTACATGGATGTGGTTGTTTAAAAATTTATATTTGTATTTCACCAAAAAGTAGGCCGTTATGTTATTTAAGCAAATATTCTAAACAAAGTAATAAAACCACTCTATATTCCTATAAATCTTTATGGTTTATGAAACACTTTCATATGTATTTGTACTAAAACTGCATATTAACCCTTTGATGTATCATATTGAATCCAAGGTTTGGAGAGGTTTTATGACCTACCAAAGAACAGGAACAAATTAAGCATCAGAGGTAGGACTGAATGTAGGTGTTCTATCAGTAAATTTTATCTTCTTTTTTGTGCATACTGTGTTGCTTAAAAGCTTGAAATAAAAGCAAGCTAAAAACTTAGGTTTCCTTAGAAATATAATTAGTCCTACATGAATGTGAAAACTCATGAAATATCTACTAATTTGGTGTCTATGAATTAGATAGGAATTAGCAACTGTCTTCATTGCTCAAGATTTATCAAAAATTGTAACAATCTAATCAAACTACTATAATGATGACAAAACCAAGAAAGTTGAAGATGAATTCTAAAGAGTTTTATAGATTGTCTAAACTGTGTAACAGCTCAGCTGAGACCATATAACCTCCTCCTTTGGAAAAGTTTTCTGGTCTTTTTATCTATGATTACATATAAGAGTAAATTTGGGGGCTGTGGTTGTGGCTCTGAGGTAGAGTGCTTACCTAGTATGTGTGAAGCAGTGGGTTTGATTCTCAGCACCACATATAAATAAATACATAAAGGTTCACCAACAACTAATAAAATATTTTTAAAAAAGTAAATTTTGAAACTTCTGAGTAGTATTTGTGCATTTATGTATCTGTTGGTAAAGAGGGGCATATTTGATACTACATATAATCAATGTATTATAAAATTGAATAGAGCCAGGTGTAGTGGGGCATACTTATTATCCTAATGAATCTGGAGGCTAAGGCAGGAGGATCTCAAGTTTAAAGCCTGTCTCATCAGCTTAGTGAGGTCATTAGCAACTTAGGGGGACACTGTCTTCAAATAAAAAGTAAAAAGGGCTTGGGATATAGATCAGTGGTAAAGGACCTCTGGGTTCAATCCACAATACCACTAAGTAAAAAATAAATATTGAATAGGTCAAAAGCTATGAAATAATACTTTTCTCCCTGACTCCTAATGGCTTTTAATGTTAAATTAAATTAAAAAATCATGTGATGATTGTTATACCAAACTTGTTGTTCAGTTCACTAGGATAAAGAAATGAAGAAAGTTTTATTAATAAATATATCTTTGCAATTTCATGTTTTGAAGTCAAATTTTTTTAATGTTTTCACTTTTTAAAAATTGGCACATTGGGCTGAAGCTGTGGCTTGCACGTATGAAGCACTGAGATCAATTCTCAGCACCACATAAAAATAAATAAAGATAGTTAAAATATTGGCTCATTACATTTGCACATAATTGTGGGATTTATCGTCACATGTTCATATATGCATACAATATAACAATACAATATAATTTGCCCAATATCATTCCCCAGTATTCCTCCCTGCCCAGTCCCTTTTCTCTACTCTACTAATATCCCTTCAATCTTCATGAGATCCCTCAACTTTTATTTGCCTTTTATCTCTCTAGCTTCTACATTTGAGAGAAAACATATAACCCTTGATCTTCTGAGTTTGGTTGATTTCACTTAACACAGTTCCATCCATTTTCCTGCAAATACCATAATTTCATTTTTTTCGTATGCCTGCATAAAACTCCATTGTGTGTGTGTGTGTGTGTATCTTTATCTGTTCATCCATTGATGGACACCTAGGCTTGTTCCATGCTTTGACTATTATGAATTGTGCAGCTATAAACATGGGTATGCATGTATCATATGGAGAAGTCATATATGTTTTAGATGAAATTTAGGAAAGTTTTAACATATTTAGAAATCAGATTTCTAGTTTAGAAGAAAACTTTTGGGTAGTGATATTATTGAGTGGTAGAATCATATATTTTATGTATTTTGTTAGTTTTAAGGCAAACTCAATTTTCTCTTTTATAATTATGAAAGTACATTCTTGGGAAATTTGGGTAATACACCATAGCTGGGATATTCCCCACTCTTCCTATTAGAGGACTTTATCCACTTGTTATTGTTATTTGTTTTAACAGCTCTAATATTGTTATACATTATAATATTAGATAATGCCTAAAGGATACCAATGCCCTAAGTGCTTTGAATTCATTCACTTTCATTTTGAATTTTTACAATTCTGATGAGTTATTGTTATTTTCATTTTTATAGCTAGGAAATCCAAGCACAGAGGAATTAAGTAAATTACCCAAGGTCACTGACCTGGTGAATGCTTAAATGGGTCTTTAGGGTCCTCCTCCAAATCTCTGTCTGTTTTTTTTTAACTCCTATGCAATTTTTTTCAAAGTAAACACAGTTTTCCTTTCCATTTTCTCTTTTTAGTAGGGTCTTTATAGATAGCAATAAGAGTGGTATCTCTGGAGTCAGTCTGTTTGGGTTTAAATCCTTGCCCAGGATTTGGCCAGTTACTTGACTCCTTTGCATGCCCATTGGCAAAATGGAAATAGGAATTGTGTCTACCTCTCCGGTCATACTACAAATGTAGATATTATATGTAAAACAGTTAGGAGAATGCCTGGTAAATATGCAAGCACCTAACAAATGTTAGCATTATCTGTTCAACTTCCATCTCCTGTTGTATCATCATCATCATCATCATCATCATCATCATCATCATCACCATCATCATCACACTTCATGTCTCCTTAGAACTACCGTTTTCTCCATACCCCAAGGTGCTCTTTACCATGTTAGCTAAAGATTTCCAATTTAGATATTTTCTGTTCATTATTTATGATAGTGTTACTCCTTAATGATTAAAGCTATGATAACAAAATACCATTTGCAAGAGGCTGCCTTAAATTTTGCTAATATTTCTCTGTAAAATTTTTTTAAAAATATTTTCTAGGTAAATATGAGTTTGCAATTGAAATATATACAAGAAGGCAGAAAAGAAGCTGTGAAATTTGCAAACAACACTCCTTCATTTTAATTTTAAATAGTAACATTAGAAAGATGTTTCAGAAATCCCAAAGGGGTGGTGCATGCCAATAATCCCAACCACTCCCATTAATTCCAGCTACTCTGAATGTAAAGGTAGGAGGATTACAAGTTTAAGGCCAGCTTCGGAAATTTAGTGAGGCCCTGCCTCAAAATAAAATTTAAAAAAATAAAGGGCTGGGGATGTAGCTCATAGGTAGAGCATTCCTAGGTTCAATCCTCGGTTAACCCCCCCCCCAAAAAAAAAGAATATATAAACATAGAATTAAAATAACTTATAGGTGTTTTCAGTTGAGGACTATTTTATATTAAGAAAGGGCATGATTTGCAATGAAAATGAACCTTTGTGTACCACATATATTAAATTATTTAAAGCAAATATTGTTTAAACTTCAAGGATACATTTTTACAAAACAAAAAATCATCGTGGGAGAAACACCTCTCAGTTTTTAACAGATACCATTAGACTAAAAAATAGTGTCACTGAAGGATTACTAATACATAGCCTCAAAGTGTCACAAATTATTTTCAACTACCTTAACTATTTATTTTGAAGCAGTGATTGCATATTAGGTGATAAAAAACCATAGTTATTCCAAAGAGTAGGAATCATGCAATACATATTCTGTGATCTCAATGAAATAAAATTAGAAATGAATAACAACAGGATAATCAATAACAAGTATAAAACTACTTGGAAATTCAAGCTGTTTTTCTGTGTATACCTTCTGAGTGAAAGGGGCAATGTAAACTAGAATTTTAGGCTATTTAGAAATTAGCAATGAGAACTATATTACTTGTAAAAAACTTAAGGGAAGGAGTCAAAGCTGTGCTCAGAAAATTAATGGTAGTAAAATATTTGTTTATTAAGCTGGAAGAACTAAAAATAAACCTAGCATTAAAGCCATCAACCTATGAGATGAGTAACAAAAATAACCCTAAGTAAAACAAAAGGAAGGAATTAATAAATGTAGAAGATGCAATTAAATGAATTTTAAAAAAGGTAGGCTTGAGAAATAAGTCTGAAAACTCATGATTTGTAAAAAAGGAATTTCTGAAAATTAAAACGGAAAAAAGTAAAATTCAGATTTATAACATTAGAAATGATAATGGTAATATAATCCCTTATATGTGAGGATTTTTAAGTGAATAATTTATTGTATATTTGATAATAGCTGAAATAATTTTGAATGTTGCCAACAAAAAGAAATGATAAATGTTTGAGGTGATGAATATGCTAATTACCCTGATATGATCATCAAACCTTGTATACATGTATTGAAATATCATGTTGTCCCCAATAAATATGTATAATTATTGTTAAAATAATTTAAAAATTCTAGATAATGCAGTGTGAATTTATACTTCAAAATATTTAAAGATATTGACTAAAACACTTAAAGTGTTTTATGAAAACAGATAGTGTCATGAATTGAACAGAAAGCCTAGAAACAAAACTGTAAAAGAAATTAGAATGTAATATATATGATATTCCAAACCAGTGGCTAAAGGATAGTGTAATTGACACCTATTATTGGAACAACTGGCTAACTATAATAAAATTTAAATTAAGTACCCAAATAACACCATTACGTATATATTAAAATTGAGGAAAAGAACAAAAATATGCTCGAAGAATGTATAAGTGAATATTTATATAGTCAGAGGATGAAGAACATCTTTCTGAGCATAACACCAAAGTCAGATGCCATATAGGAAATCACTGGTAGACTTGACTATAAAACAAATTAAAACTTCCACACATAAATCACTGACATTGACAAAATTAAATGCAAGTTACACACTTAGAAAAAATTGCAACCTATATGATAAAGGATATTCTGTGTAAAAATATGATTTTGGTCTTAGATAATAATTCCAAGGGTACACAGAATTCCTGCATTATTATTCACCCAGATAGCCAAATGTCAATATATTTTATAGTTTTAAATTATTTTCTGTCTCCCTTTCTTCTTCCCTCCTTTGCACGTGTGCACGCACACACACACACACACACACACACACACACACACACACACTTTTCCCATACTGTTTTAAGAGTGATTTGCAGATGTAATTCTTCCTCCACTCTAAACATCTTATTGTATATTTTGTAAGAATGAAAATTCTCTTTCATAATTAGTTTGCACTTATCAATATCAGTATCTTGACATTGATACACTATTATCTAGTGTACAGATCTTACTGACTTTTTGCCAATTGTCCTAATAAAGTGCTTTATAGCAAAAGAAAATTCAAGATCATATACTGTGTTCCATTAGAATGTCTTTTTGGATTTCTTTTCATAGAAATTATCCTGAAACTTTATGTATATTTCACAACATTGGCATTTTTGAAGCATACAGGCCTATATTTTTGTAGAATGTCCCTCCATTTGGGTTCATCTGATGTTAGTCATGATCAGTTTCAAATTAAGCACTTTTAACTGGAATACTACTGAAGCAATTCTGAATTCTTAGTGCATCATACTCTAAGCCTGTATAGATAGATGCTGCTGCAGTTTGGGTTCCCCAGAAAGCAAGAGGATTGTTTATTAAGGAATACTTTCTCTTTTTTGAAAAAAAAAGTGGCATATAATGATTGTGCATACTTTTGGGGTACATTGGTAAATTTTTTTGTGTTACTTGGGATTGAACCCAGGGACACTTTACCACTGAGCTATACCCCCAGGTATCTATCTATCTATCTATCTATCTATCTATCTATCTATCTATCTATCAATTTATTTTTTGAGATAGGGGCTCACTAAGTTGCCCAGGCTGTCCTCCAACTTGATGATCCTGCTGCCGAAGCCTCTCTGGTGTCTGGGATAACAGATGTGCTATACAGGCCCTGCTCATTATGATAGTTTGATACATGTATTCAATCAAATTTCAGGTTCAATTCCTGTAATGGGAAAGGAGAGAAACATGATTGGGCCAAGGGAAAAGTCAGGCTGCAGCATTGGTCACAGCGAGCAGTCCATCTAACTTTGCAGGGATGGCCCTTCCTGGTCTTTCAGATTTGAGGAAGTGAGGAAAGAGGAGGAGGGGAAAACTTTATAGTGACACAGCAATTACTCATTATATGAAGATTGTCCCGGGCAAGGGCCTGTGGCTTTCGATAGATATTTCTCTTCAGCCAAGGAAATTCTCAAGGAGTGCCAAAGGGTGAATGCTGGCAGCCACAAACTCTCTAGTCTTGGGGGAATTAATCCCTGAATGGAGATTGGGTACCCAATGTAGTACAGCATCTACCACATTCACCATAATGTTACTGATATAATTACTGATTATTTCTAAAATTTTTATTTTTTTTTGGCCTGGATATCTTAAGAATATTCTACAATGAATGTGTATAGTACATATTATTAGGAACAAATCAAGAAGTTTTTTTCCCAAAGAGAAAATTTCTATACTGCTTTGACAAAGAAGGACTGTATGCTTGTATTTCTTTAGAAATAACATGGCATAATGAGCATTGGTACTATATGAAACTAGTTTCAGATCTAGTCAGCTTTGCAGCCTTAAGCTTTAGCTCTTAATATCTTACTTAATATCACAGAATTTCAGATTCCTCATTTGTAGTTGGGGAAGGCTGAGTGTGTGGTGGAAGGGTTGGGAAAGGGGAGAGGGAAGATAGGGACACCTATCTTGGAGGAATGTTGTGATTATGACAGTTGGATTTAATACTGCTAAATTGCCTACCACATGATAAGACCTCAATAAATGATAGCCAATATTTGTTTATTAACTTAGATTATAAATTTTGTTAAGGCCTCTAGATTTTTCTCTAATATTTGTTGAAAATTATTATCTACATATTTGATAGCTTCAAAGAAGTTCTTTCTCCATTAAAGGATAGAACAACTAAAAACAATTTTTTTCCAAAAATATTCAGTTTTTCAATCTCTTAGGAACAGAATCCAGGCAGGCATTCTCAGGGTATTTGCTTAACCCTTTATTTTTAACTAAATATTCATTTATCAAACAAATGAACTGAGAACAAGGGAAAAGCAATATTTTGTGTTCTGTCATGTATAGAACAACTTTCTAGATTTAAAGGTATATAATTTTTCTTGGTTTGTTCAATACTACACTTGTTTTAAAAAATGTTGCTTTAATACCATGTTTTAGGCATTATAGAATAATCAACCATCTATACCAAATTTAGCTTCTCATGACTACTTGTTGAAAAATTTGTAAGAAAGCACAGTGTTGTCAATTAAAAGAAAATGATTTCTCTTCAGCTTTGGTATGCTAGGCAATATTAACTGGAATTAAATCTTAGAAAATTTCATTGTGATTTTTATGCCATACATTCCTTGCCACTCCCAGTACCTCTGAATATTCTAACCTACTATTCATTGTGTAAATTATGTTTTCTCTTTAATGCATTTAAATTTTACTTTAAATCATTGTCTTGAACTGATGAAAATAAAAATACAATTTTACATTGATAGCATTTTATTGCTCTGTTTGCCTGATACATTCAGCAATGCTCTTTGACCAAATTTTAGTATTAACAGCAGGAGAGATTGCTCATAGACTTTCAAATCTACCACTGTATAGTAATGACCTTCTGTGTTTGGGAGTTTTGACGCTTTTCAAAAATTACTGGACTATAAAAATTCCACTCGATTTAACCATAGTCCTAACTAACTATTTAGAAAGAACAGGGCAATTAATTTATTAAAATAATTGGGAACTTTCCTAAAAAATAAAGTCAAATAATACTAAACTAAAAGCCTGCACACAGAATCCTCAGTCAAATCATTTACTGGTATTACATAGAAACATAAAACAATCAATAGCATGCAAGTTCCTGTATTCAATCCCCAATGCCACACAAAACAAATAAGAAAACCAAAAAATTTGAATATATTGTAGTTTTAATGAATTATGGAATTATGGTAGCATAATATATGTATGATATTTTACTATTTATAATGGTTAACTTTACTTGTCAACTTGACTAGATCACATAGTGTCCAGATATTTGATCAAATATTATTCATAGTATTTTGAGATTATACTTACATTTGAATTGACTGAGTAAAGCAGATTACCTTCCCCAATATAGGTGGTTCTTATCCAATCAATTGAAGACCTGAAAACAATAGAAAGGCTGACATTCCCTGGTGTCCTTTTTGTAGAATTCTTCCTGCCTGGCAGTCTTTAGATTGGAGTGTCAGATATTTTTTTTCTTGCCCATAAACTTGAACTAAAATATTGACTCTTCTGCATATCAAGCCTGTCAACTTTCATACTAGAACTTCATCTTTGGTCTACTGGTTCTTAGGGTTTTGGAGTTTGACTGGAACTAAACTGTTGGCTCTTCAGGGTCTCCAGCTCATAGATCTTGGGATATGCCAGACTGAATGATTGATTGAGCCCCTTCCTTACAATAAATTCCTTTTTGTAGGCATGTAAATCTTGTTGCTACTTCTCTAGAGAATTTGACTCATACATTATAACAATAATGTAATTAATCATATTTTAGTGTATATAGTATGTTTTCACTTTTGTTGTATGTTAAAACAGTCAAACATTTAACTCTCACAACAATATGATGAGTGAGGCACACTTTTTGTGTCCATTTTTAGAGTAGGAACTGAGCCCTGAGAAGGGTAAACAATATATAAAATTGTTATACAAAATTACACACGGTCACTGAGAAGAAACTTGTTAGTTTGAATCCATTGCATTTATTGATTCTTGATTTTAATTCTTGTGCTGTAAGAATCTTATTTAGGAAGTTGGGGGCCTAATCTCACATGATGGAGAATAGGACCTACTTTTTCTTCTATTAGTTGCAGGGTCTCTGGTTTTATTACTAGGTCTTTGATCCATTTTGAGTTCAGTTTTGTGCATGGTGAGAGATAGGGGTTTACTTTCATTTTGTTGCATATAGATTTTCAGTTTGCCCAGCACTATTTGTTGAAGAGGCTATCTTTTCTCCAATGCATGTTTTTGGCACTTTTGTCTAATATAAGATAATTAACTTTGTGGGTTAGTCTCTGTGTCCTCTATTCAGTACCATTGGTCTACCAGTCTATTTTGGTGCCAATAACATGCTGTTTTTGTTACTATTGCTCTGTAGTATAGTTTAAGGTCTGGTATAGTGATGCCACCTTCTTTACTCTTCCTGCTAAGGATTGCTTTAGCTATTCTGGGTCTCTTATTTTTCCAGATGAATTTCATGACTGCTTTTTCTATTTCTATGAGGAATGTCATTGGGATTTGGATGGGGATTGCATTAAATCTGTATAGTGCTTTTGGAAGTATGGTCATTTTGATAATATTAATTCTGCCTATCCAAGAGCAAGATAGATCTTTCCATCTTCTAAGGCCTTCTTTGATTTCTTTCAATATTTTTCATCATATAGATCTTTCCCCTCTTTCATTAAGTTGATTCCCAAGTATTTTTTTGAGGCTATTATAAATGGGGTAGTTTTCCTAGTTTCATTTTCAGAAGATTTGTCACTGATATACAGAAATGCCTTTGATTTATGAGTGTTGATTTTATATCCTGCTACATTGTTGAATTAATTTACTAATTATAGAAGTTTCTGGTGGAACTCTTAGGGTCCTCTAGGTATAGAATCATATCATCAACAAATTAGTGCTAATCTGAGTTTTTCTTTTCCTATGTGTATCCCTTTAATTTCTTTCATCTAATTTCTCTGGCCAGTGTTTCAAGAACAATGGTAAACAGAAGTAGTGAAAGAGGGCATCACTGTCTTGTTCCAGTTTTTAAAGGGAATACCTTTAATTTTTCTCCATTTAGAATGATGTTGGCCTGGGATTTAGCATAGAGAGCCTTTATGACATTGAGATATGTTCCTGTTATCCTTACTTTTTCTAGAGTTTTGAACATGAAAGGGTGCTGTATTTTGTCTCAACAAAAGAAACAATCTGTGAGGTGAATAGAGAACGTACATCTTGGGAGCAAATTTTTACCCTTCACAATAAGATAGAACACTAATCAATAGGACATATAAAGAACTCAAAAAGCTAAACACCAAAAAATACCCCAAAACAAAACAAAAATAAATAACCCAATCAGTAAATGGGCCAAGGATCTGAAGAGATTCTTCTCAGAAGATGATGTACAATCAATCAACAAACACATGAAAAAATGTTCGTCATCACTAGCAATTAGAGAAATGCAAATCAAAACCACTCTAAGAGTTCATCTCACTCCAATCAGAATGGCACTATTATGCATACAAACAACATGTTGGCGAGGATGTGGGGAAAAAGGTACACTCATACCCTGCTGGTGGGACTGCAAATTGGTGCAGTCAATATGGAAAGCAATATGGAGATTTCTTGGAAAATTGGGAATGGAACCACCATTTGACCCAGCTATCCCTCTCCTAGGTCTATACCCAAAGGACTTCAAAAAAGCATACTACAGGGACACAGCCACATTAATGTTTATAGCAGCACAATTCACAATAACTAAACGGTTGGAACCAACCTAGATGCCCTTCAATAGATGAATGGATGAAGAAAAATATGGTATATATACACAATGGAATATTACTCAGCAATGAAAGAGAATAAATTCATGGCATTTGCAGGTAAATGAATCGAGTTGGAGGAGATAATGCTAAATGAAGTTAGCTAATCTCAAAAAAAAAAAAAAAAACAAAAAACAAATGTCAAATGTTTTCTCTGATACAAGGAGGCTGATTCATTGTGGCCAGGGAGGGGGAGCATGGGAGGAATAGATGAACTCTAGATAGGGCAGAGGGGTAAGTGGGGAAGGAAGGAGACATGGGGTTAGATATGTTGGTGGAATGTGATGGACATCATTATCCAAGGTACATGTATGAAGACATGCATTGTTGTGAATATATTTTGTATACAACCAGATATGAAAAATTTGTGCTCTGTCTTTGTAATATGAATTTTAATGCATTCCACTGTCATATATAAATAAAATAATTTAAAAATTACATACTGTAATTTTGAAGTATTGAAGCAGGTATGTATGCTCATTACCTTTAAATGGGGCAACTTGTGTTTTAACATCTGCCCCATTCTAGAAGTACTATGCATAGAAATGTGCTATAATGTACCTCCATCTCTGTTGAAAATCAACAGGTAAGCTCAGAAGGAAGTAGATGAGTGAGTGTATTTATCAAATATCTTGTTGTACTCCTGCCCCCTTGAGTAGGTAACTAGATATTATACAGGTGAGTTTGTGTTACTCTCTTAGTGGAATTTCTGTTGCAATTTCAGGCCAGAAATTTATTAACATTTATAATATTGAGATAATAAAGTTTAATTATAAATTTTGGTGCAGAAGCGTTTGAGTTTGATGTAATTGCATTTGTCAGTGTCAGTTTATATTTCCTGTGCTTTTGGTGTCCTTTTTGAAGAATCATTGCCACAATCAATGCCATGAAGTTTTTTCCTATGTTTTCTTTTGGAGTTTTATAGTTTTCAGTCTCATTTTAAAATCTTCAGTCATTTAGAATTTATTTTTATATACAACATAAGACAAGGAATCCTATTTTACTCTTTTGTATGTGGATATCCAGTCTTTCCCACAGGATGTGCCAAACAAACTCTCATTTACCAATGGTGTATCCTTGAAATTCTTGTCAAAGATGAGCCCATATAAATGGCCATCAGGTATATGGAAAAATGCTCAGCATTACTAATATTCAGAGAAATGCAAATAAAACCAATCAAAATGAAAAAAAAAATAAAAGGAAAAAAAAAAAGCCCAAAATGAGCTATCACCTCAGAACTATGGAGATGACTATTGATAAAAAAAAAAAGTTGTTTGTAAGGATGTAGAAAAATTGGAACCCCTGTACTCAGTTGGTGGGAATTTGAAAAAGATGTACCAACTATGGAAACCAGTATGGAGGTTTCTCAAAAAAGTAAAAATAGAACCACCGTATGATTCAGTACTGTCATGTTTGAAATAATTGAATCAGGATTTTGAAGAGATTCTGCACAACCAATTTCATCACAGCATTATTCCCAATAGCCAAAATGTAGAAAAGGCATACATATCTATTGATGAATGAATGTGTAAAGAAAATGTGGCATATAAATACAATGGAATATTAGTCAACCTGACAAAAGAAATAAATAGGCTATTTGAAGGGGACAAATACTATATGGTTCTACTTTGATGAGGTATCTAAAATAGTTTAACTCAGAAGCAATGAATAGAATGGTGGTTTTCAGGGGCTGAAGGAAAGGGGAAACAGAGAATTACTGTTCAGTGAGTATAAAATTTTAGTCATACAAGATGAATGTGTTTTAGGGATCCTTTGTATGACATTGTGCTTATACTTAATACTGTAACATACACTTAAAAATTTATATGGGGGCTAGGTTTATAACTCAGTGGGAGAGCACTTGTCTCACATATATGAGGTACTGGGTTCAATCCTCAGAACTGAAAAGTGGGACTGGAAAGTGCCATACCCCACCTCCAGGAGCTCTGCCCCCAAGACCAACCCTCCCACACTAACAGCATTCATCGTCTTGAGGGAGAAGATACCAGCAAACAACAGACAACCCACCTATTGGATGAAAAGGGAAGCAGGAAAGATACTGATCTCCAACAAAAACAATTCTTCTATTTTCCTTTGAGATATTTTTTCTTTTCTGTTTTTCTTCTTCTCTTTCTCTCTCTCTTCTCCTGCCCTCACATCCTAAACATTTGTGAACACAAGTACGTTTCATGAATTAGACTACTGAGGATTTATTACAGTTGTGTTGTATATTCTTTTATCTACTATTTTTATATTTTTCTTAATTTTTAAGTTTGTTTTTTGTCCTCTATTGTCTTCCCACTTACTGGTCTCCCCTAAATCACTTTCTGTCTTTTATCCAGTTACTAACCAACTTCTTTAGATTCCTCTTTCATGCTTCATAACATCTAATAACTATATCCTTACCTACTACCTCCTTAACATCTCATCCTACACCCCACCTGGTTTTCTCTTTGTCCACCATCAGAAACTGTAGACCCTTTGCAAACTTACTGTTTGTATTGTAGATTAAACTCAACATTTCTATATATTGTGACAAAACCATAAATGTCTTAATAGAAGCTATTTGGTTTAAGGCTGTATATTGTTTGTATTGGTTTGTGTTAATATTATTCTTCCCCTTAAAGGATAGGTATTGGAACCCTGCAGGGACACCATAAGTCTATAGGGTACAAACTGTAACACCTCAGATCAACAGTGCTAGAAGGGAAGACACACAAACAACATGAAAAAACAAGGGAAGAAAGTGCCCCAAACAAACCAAGATACTACATTATTAAAAATCCATGGCCAACACAGCAGAAGAAATTACAGAGAAGGAATTCAGGATGTACACAATTAAAATGTTATATGAATTAAAGGATGATATAAGAGAGCAAATATAGGCAGAAAAAGATCATTTCATTAAAGAGCTGCATAGCAGATACAGGAAGAAAATAGTTTGTTTCAATAAGGAGATAGAGGTTCTGAAGAAACAAAACAAACAAACAAACAGAAATCCTTGAAATGAAGGAAGCAATAAAATAAATTAAAAACTCAATTGAAAGCACCAACAACAGATTAGATCACTTGGAAGACAGAACCTCAGACAATGAAGACAAAACATGTGTTCTTGAAAATAAAGATGACCACACTGTAAAGATGGTAAGAAATGATAAGTAGAACATTTAAGAATTATAGGATAACATAAAAACCTCAAATTTAAGAATTATTGGGATATAGGAAGGCATAGATTTCCAAGACAAAAGAATGAACAATCTCTTCAATGAAATAACATTAGAAAATTTTCCAAACATGAAGAATGAATTGGACATACAAGAGGCATACAGGACACCAAATGTACAAAATCACAACAGATTCACACCAAGTCACATTATAATGAAAATGCCTAGCATATAGAATAAGGAGATAATTGTAAAAGTGGAAAGGAATCAGATTACATATATGGGAAACCAATTAGGATCTCTGCAGATTTCTCAACCCAGACCCTGAAAACTAGAAGATCCTGGAGAAACATATACCAAACTCTGAAAGAAAATGAATGACAACAAAGAATCTTATATATAGCAAAATTAAGCTTTAGATTTGATGACAATATAAAAACCTTTCATAATAAATAAAAGTTAAAAGAATTTACAACTAGAAAGCCTGAACTTCAGAACATCCTCAGCAAAATATGCCATGAGGAGGAAATGAAAAACAGCAATGAAAATCAGCAAAAGGAGGAATTACATTAAAGGAAAAAAACAATCAAAGGAGAAACCAAGTCAAGTTAAATAGCCAAAATAAACAAAATTACTGGGAATACAAATCATGTCTCAATAATAACCATGAATGTTAATGGCCTGAACTTACCAATTAAAAGACATAGATTAGCAGATTGGATTGTAAAAAAATCTAACAATATGCTGACTTCAAGAGACTCACCTCATAGGAAAAGACATCCAAAGAATGAATGTGAAAGGTTGGGAAAAATCATACTACTCACCTGAACTGTAGAAACAAGTGGGGATTTCCATCCTCATATCAAATATAATAGACTTCAAGCCAAAGTTAATCAAAAGGGATAAAGACGGATTTTTCATACTGCTTAAAGGGACCATACACAAACAAGATATGACAATTAACATATGAGGCACTGGGTTCGATCTTCTGCACCACTAAAAATAAATAAATAAAATAAAGATATTAAAATAAATAAATTAAAAAAACTAAAAAAGGTATAACAATTATATATATATATATATATATATATATATATATATATATATATATATATATCCCCCAAACAATGGAGCATCAACATTCATCAAACTTTTCTCAATTTCAAGAGTCAAATAGACCACTACACAATAACACACCTCTGTCACCACTGGATAGACCTTCCAAACAAAAGCTAAATAAATTGTAGAACTCAATAATACAATCAATAACTTAGACTTAACAGACATATATAGAATATTTCATCCATCAATGAGTGAATACACTTTCTTCTCAGCAGGACAATGATCCTTCTCTAAAATAGACCATATATTATGCCACAAAACAACTCTTAGCAAATACAAAAACGTAGAGATTACCCTACATTCTATTAGATCAAAATGGAATGAAATTAGAAATTGACAGTAAAATAAAAAATAGAAGCTACTCCAGAACACTGATACAACATATCAAAATCTCTGAGAAACTATGAAGACTGTACTAAGAGACAAGTTCATTGGATGGAGTTCATTCCTTAAAATAAGAAGAAAAGGTCAACAAATAAATGCCCTAATGTTACATCTCAAATCCCTAGAAAAAGAAGAACAAATCAACACCAAAAGCAGTAGAAGACAGGAAATAATTAGAATCAGAGCTGAAATCAATGAAATTGAGACAAAATAAATACTTGAAAAAATCGACAAAACAAAAAGTTGGTTATATGAAAAAATAAATAAAATTGATCAACCCTCAGCCATGCTAAAGAAGAGAAGGAGAAAGAAAACTCAAATTACTAACATCCATGGTGAAAAAGGAAATATTATGACAGACACTACAGAAATATAGAAGATAATTAGAAATTATTTTGAAAATTTTTACTCCAATAAAACAGAAAATATTGAAGGCATTGACAAATTTCTAGAGTCATATGATTTGCCCAAACTGATTCAAGATAATATACACAAGATCACCTGTTCAATTTTAAGTAATGAAATAGAAGACACCACCAGAAGCCTACCAACTAAGAAAAACCCAGGATGAGATGGATATACAATTGAGTTCTACAAGACCTTCAAAGAAATACTCATACCAATACTACTAAAATTATTCCATGAAATAGAAAAAGAGGGAACACTTCCAAACTCATTCTATGAGGCAAATGTCACCTGATTCCAAAACCAGACAAGGACACATTAAAGAAAGAAAACTTCAGACTAATATCTCTATCTTGGGAAGAAGAAATAAAGAGAAAAGGCACAAATAACATTGGAAATGAAATGGGAATACATGAGTAGACAGAAGATTTTATAAGATATCAAATGATTTTGAAAACTAAAATGAAATGATGTATTTGACACCTGCCTCCACTTTACAGCATTCAGACACTTTTGACCCTAACCATTGCTTTGCACAGATATGACCTACTAATTGTGGTCACTTTATCTTAGTTTCCAGAGTGTAGGAACCCATAGTGCTCATATTACATCTGCAATTTGAAAGTAGGAAGAATTTAATAGTTCATGGGTTTATCCTTGTCCAATGAGGAAATGGAGCCATTGAGTGAGTAGTGACCAAGTCTGAGGTGCATTCTATATGGTTACTTATTAAAGTCCTTATTGGAATCTAGCCCTAGTAGGTCATGGTAGTGATCAGCTTCATATTAACATCCTTGAATAGACTTTTTTCCTCCTTTCATTCATTCCTTTCCTGTTTCCCAAATACATTCCCTGGGATCATGCTCTCCAAATATATTATCTGCTCACAAGCCCTGTGTCAATATTTACCACATAGAGACAAATGACATGGTTAAAGAAAAGGTCAATTTCCCAAAAAATATAAAGGAGCAGAATAGTGCTATAAGTAAAAAACTGACAAAACTAATTACCATTTGTTATGGTTTGGCTCTTAAATCTTCCCCAAAATTTATGTGTTGAAGTCTTTGAACCCAATGCAGCAGTGTACAGAGCTGGGTCATTTGGGAGGTGATTGGATCATAAGGGTTCTGACTTCATATATGGATTAATCCATTTCTGGATTCATATCTTAATGAGCTATTGGGAGATGGTGCAAACTTTAGGAAGTGGGGCCTATTTGAAGGAAGTAGGTCACTAGGGGCATGCCCTTGAAGGGCATATCTTATCCCTGGCTCCTTCTTTCTCTCTCTCTCTCTCTCTCTCTCTCTCTTCTCTTTGCTTTCTGGCCACCATGAAGTTAGTGGTTTTGGTCCACCATGTGCACACTACCATGATATTGTGCCTTTTCAAATGCCTAACAGCAGGGGAGCCAATTGACCATCAGTCTCTGAAACTGTGAGCCAAAATAAATGTTTCCTCTTTATAAGTTGAATATCTCAGATATTTCGTCACTGTGACTGAAAGCTGACTAACACACCATGAAAAAAAATGAATAGAAAGTAAAACAGAAACAGAAACAGTATTGACTTTCTTCCCACACCATTCTGAAAGTATCAGGTCCAAGTAGATGTTGTTTTTATCAATCATACCTTCAAGGAATAGATAATCCCTATTACATGCATCTCTTTCAAAGTCTAGAAAATAAGAGTATGTTCCCCAGCTCACTTTATGAAACACTTAATAACTTATTACTGAACAATAAAGAAAATATAATGAAATAAAAGTATAGTACTTTTATGAACATGAATACAAACACCTAAATAAAGCATTAGAAAATTAAAAGAAATTTGATAATATCTAATAAGATGAAAAATGCCCATACCACATGATTCAATTCTTCATGTTTATGTATATGACATAAAATTCATGCATATGTATACAAAGTTGGTTGTTAAGTCAAGTTTTTAAATACAAAAATAGGAAGCAATTTAAATATCTATCATAGTGAAATGATCAATGGTGGCCTCTTGTTGTATTAAACAATTAAAATGAAATAGATCTTTGTATAATTGGCATAGTACATTGGTATAAATCAATGAGCTATGTTTTTATATATAAACCTGGGGGATAGTGTAAAATGTTTTGAAAGCAATTTAATATTCATTTTAAATTTTATTTCAATTTTCTTGTGATGAGGAGGATCATACCCAAGACCTTGTGTTGTGCTAGGCAAATACTCTACCATTGAGCTACATTCCCAACCCTCTTATTTATTGAGACTTCAAAATGTTCATAACATTCGCCTAATTCCTCTTCTAGTAGTTTATCCCATGAAAATGAACAAAGTTATACAAAAATATTTGTTTATTATAAGTTAGTTATAATAATGAAAACTGTATATAGGTTAAATGGTCTATGGTAAATCATTGATTAAATATCTTCTGGTCCATTTACACAATGGGATTATGTGTGACCATTTAAAGTAAGAGCTATATCTATATCTGCAAGGGGAACTTTCCATCATATGTTTTGAAGTATATGAATACTATATACATACAGACTTGAAACCGACATATATACCATAAAAAGTGTGTGCACATGCAGATACACACAGATACACACATCCAGAAAGGAATTACATAAAAATGTTGACCCTTGTAATTTCTGAGTTTCAGGATAATAATGCTTTTTAGAGTAATATTTGTTCTTTTCTGATATTCTAAATTTTTTTATAATGGATATATGTTTCTTTTAAACAAAGGAGAAAATTTGTACCTAAAATGCTAGTACAATCTTTGTCTAATATATCTGCAGTAGGTTATACCCTGCAATGAACCTTGTCATTTACTGTTATTTTTACTCAACTATCAACTATAATACAAAGGACCATCTGGATTATCATATAATCCAGCACCATCTAAAGGATACCTAAATCAGGCCCATTTTCTCATTGTGCATCTTCTTTTGGATGATGCTTGTTTCTAAATTCTTTCAGTCCATTAACACTCTAAGGCTGTAAGTAGTGGTAAAATTCTCCCTTGTGCAGATACTGTATCTTTTAATTACCCATGGAAAAGGAAATTAAATTTATTAGGTACTCAGCTAGGATCCCAATCATTTCCAAAGAAAAAGAGGATAATAGTGGACTAAATTACTGAATCTTAAAAGTTGAGTAAAATTATTCCAAAAGGCTATGCTTGAATATTTCAATAAGCAGCTAGTGCTCCTGCTATAATCTATCAAATATTGGGGTAGCTCCTTATGGTTCCGTGAGCTGTTGGCAATTGTCTAACTGTGCTTGAATAGAATACCAAATAAGATTTGGGAGAAATTATATTAAACATGAATATTGCATTATAAAAAAGAAATTAGGGAAAATTTTAAATGCTTAATATTATTAATAAAGCCACACATGTTTAGATGCATAATCATGTGCTACTTAGCAATGGGGATACATTCTGAGAAATGTATTGTGTGAATATTGTAGAGTGTGCTTATTTTATTTTAGTTAGCTCTTTCATTACTCTGGCCAAAATATCTAACAAGAACAACTTAGAAATGGAAGAGTTTATTTGGGGCTCATGGTTTCGAAGGTCTCAGTCTTTAGATGGTTGACTTCATTATTCTGGGCCCAAATGAGGCAGCACCACATGTGGGAAGGGCCCAGTGGAGGAGGAAAGCTGCTTTGCTCTTAGCTGAGTCAGAAGCAGAGAGGGGGAGAGACCACAGTACAGATGTACCTTCCAGGGCTCAGTTCTCAGTGACCAACCTCCTCTAGCCACGTGCTACATGCATACAGTTACCATCTAGTCAGTCGATTCTATGATGGACTGATTAGGTTTCAACTCTTGTATTCCAGTCATTTCACCTACAAATATTCCTGCATTAACATAGGAGCTTTTGAGGAACACCTCATACCAAACCATAACAGTACTTAAACCAAGATGGCATAGGTCAATTAACTAAAATAGCCTCTCAATGGAATCAAGAAACACTCAGATGTATGAAGCAGCTGGTGGTATAATTGTAAACTGTTTTACAGTCAGCTTTTTAATTTTTTAATAAGTAGAAGGAGTATATTTTAAAATAATGATAAAGATACAGTATAGTGAATGCATAAACCAGTAAGTTGTTTATTATCATTATCAAGTATTATGCAGTATACATAATTGTATGTGCTGTAGTTTTATGTCACTGGTGATACAATAGGTTTGTTTACATAAGTATTGTCATAAACCTGTGAGTAACACATTGTGCCATGATGTTACAGTGGTTATGGCACCTCTAGGTGATAGAAATTTTTCAACCTTAATGATGGAACTGTGTCATATATGCTGTCAGTGACTGAAAAGTCATTGTGCATCGCATGAATGTATTTTAAAAGATCTCCTAAAAGCTGATAATCTATATAAAATAGTTATCCATATCTATTATTGTTTGGGATATGGCACAAAGGGAATATTAGGAAAACAATCTAATTGAGATTATAAGCATTTACGAAATAGTGATAATATAGTGACTAATAATGTATATTTATCTAGAATGTGTTCCAGTTAATGTATTCTTACCTCATTTAGTTTTCAAGGTTTTATGTTCAAACTAGGTTTTTATTTTAAAAATCTTTTCCCAGGATGCCATGTACTGGGATAGGCTCAAGGAATGGATATATCAATAGGGCAAAATCTGGTATAACTTTGTATTATAATTATTGGCCTCTTTCCTGGTTACCCCTCTAAATTATGAGTTTTCTGAGGGAAATTACATGTCTCATTTCTTTAAGGACATAACACAATTCTTAGTATATAGGTATTTAATAAAAGTTTAATAAATAAAAAATGCCTTTTTATATTCTAATGCCTTTCTTTGCTGTCAGCTGTCATATCTTATGATTGTCTGCTATTTAGGCTTCTAATGTGATTTATGTTCATTCATTTGTATGTGTGTCTATTATGTGCAAGATTCTATTTAAAAGCTTTGAGAGCTACAAAGATGAGCAACATATGGAACTTTCCTTCTATAAGCTTATAAAGCTTCCTTTTTAGTTGGTGCACTTGGGAATATAAGAAGTGTATAAAAATACCTATAATAAAAGCATGTGATAAGTGTCAGACACTAGTAAAAAACTGGACAAATCAAATAGCCTTTTCCTGGTCCTCATTACCTTGACTTTTCTGCAACCTTCATGAGACTTTAAAGGAGGGAGAAATGGTTCTTTATAGAACGAAAATGAAGAAATGGGAATTGTGGAGGTTAAGATAAATTAGACATGGATCCTGACAACAAAGATCTTCCAGGTTGGTAGGGAAGATAATGCATTTACATAAATAACTAGAATAATAAGAGAAATTATAAGTGCCGTGAGAAAAGTACTGATAATAAGCAGTGGGAACTCAGGGGAAGGAGAAATCATTTTGAGTTTTCTTCTTATGAAATAAGTATGTGCTTTCTGTCAACTGGCCTCTAAGAAGCCTTTTTTTCTCTTTTGTAAAGTTTTTTTTTGGTCATTTTTTTCTTGATGGTTACTAGAATCCTGTTCTTTGGATAAGTGACATGTTCCTGTGTATACCTTTTTGAGAAAGGGATGCATTTATGTGTAGAAGCAGAGACACAGAAGAAAGGAGGACATCTGGGAGCAGAAAGATATGTAGTTAGTATAAATGTTTTTTTTTTCCCTGAGTGCCTACACTATTGGGGAAAGATGAATAATTTGAAGTATAAACAGTTACTTCTGTCCTGTATTTGAAAGAAGAAAAAAATCAATATAGATGGAGCTGATAAAAAGCAATGTTATTGGTTTCCTAAGATTCACATAAATCTCTTTCATTACCTTATAATTACCATTCATATTTATATTCCCTATAGGAGGGATTATTATTCTGTAGTTAAAGATACACATAATAAGACCAGAGCATAAAACTAAGAACAACTTAGGCTAGCTAAGATAAAACAATTACTGTTTGGAGTATGATGATCAAATCATTTTGGTAAAATGCAACTCACAAATTGATTGAAAGCAGATTAGTTTATTTCATTGTCAGATAGTATCCCCTGAACCTACCACTTTGTTGAGGGAGGATGATTCTTTGAGTGGAAGAATTGGTCAGCCTGGCTATTATCTGTGCTGAAGGATTGAGCTTTGCAAAAACAACATCTGGCATGATTAAACTTGACTGCCAAGGTAGAGCCAAGGGTGAAGGATAAGAGGATAATAAAATTTTACTCATGTAGGCAGAACCACTCTACCAGAAATAGCATAGTGAACCAGAAGAAAGGTAATGTGAATATAATTCAGTCTAAAAAGTCAGTGAGACTGGCATGCTGCATTATTTCGGGAAAATTCAAAAACCAATGTGACATAGCCTTTTCCTCAATGAATTCACATTGTTAAAGGTTCAAAGTGTTATTGGAAGAAACCATAATGATACATATTAATGCAAAAGGAAATGTGTTTTGAAATAAAGCTCATTTGTATTTAAACTCTTAAAGGTAGACTAAAAATGGTCATGAGCTGGGGATTATATATTTCTGTGCCCTGCAGTATCCATTGTCTATTTCTTGTATTGGGCATATAAACACTTACGGTTGGCATGGTGATGTCTGTTCATTCAGAGGTGCCAGCAGTGATCTTTGAAATATTATAATTTTTTTCATTTTGCTTTTTGAATAATGTTTAATCCTTGAATATTAAACTTATTTTAATTCATTGGGAAATTATAAAATTAATATGAAAGTCTTCTTTTTGCTAAAATAGCATCCAACATATGGATTGGAAACAGGTTCATTTGCTTCATCATCAGAAATTGTTCATACATATATTTGTGATATATTAATTATATGCATGATGACATTTTGAAAACTTTAAGGATTTGGATAAAAGCTGTCATCCCAAACTAAATACATGCATCTACTTATTACATAATTTCTTTCTTTTTAAACTCTCTGTGTTGAGAAAATTTAGAAATTGTATTTATGGGATTAAGAAACTTTAAGGCTTTGTCATTTTTTGATTTTATCATGTTGGAAAAATCACTTAGCCTCTTTAGGTTTTAGCCTCCTTACCTGTCAAATAAGGGAATTAGAATAATAATTCCTAAGGCCTTTCCAGCTCCAACATTTTGTGGTCCTGTGTTTATACAGAGAATACATTTTTTTAATGAATATCTCATATGTGAGATTCAAAAGAGTTTAGCTTGAAGTTCCCAACATTTGGTGACAAAGAACTACCACATGGTGTAATAATTATATAACCCAGAACTTCTTTGTCACAATTTCTAGAGTAATCTTACAGCCTTGAAAACAAGCATATTTCAATATAACTAGCACGACATGTGGCACATGGTAATCTTGAAAATAAACACTAAATGGGTGGGTGAAGGAATAAAATAATGGTTATTTATGCCTGTGACTTTGGTGACTTATACTTGTATCTGCTCACCTGACAGAAAGGCTTGATCTCTTTCCTTCCTTCCTTCCTTTCTTTCTTTCTTTTTCCTCTTCTCTTCTGTTCTTTTCTTTTCTTTTTTTTTGTACCAGAGATCGAATGCATGGGTGTTTAACCACTGAGCCACATCCCTGGGGATGTGGGAATTTTTTAATATTTTATTTTGAGACGGGGTCTTGATAAGTTGCTGAGGCTGGCTTTTAACTCATAATCCTCCTACTTCAGTCTCCTGGGATTAAACATGCCTCACCAGGAAGATATCTGCTCTTTCTGATAAATGTGATTTATCAATTAAATCATTGATATGAAAGGGCTTTTGAAACCTTACCCATATTCCATAAAAGTAAATGTTCATTATTATTGCTGCCTTAGTGGAATAAGAATTTTGAGTTTGAGTTTTATTTCTTTTTAGTCTACTTTTTATTTCCTAATATAATTGTTAATTGCTGCTTTTTCAGTTTTCTTATAAAATCTCTCCCCATATATTCCATATCTCAATTTAAAAGATTTTAAGGGAAAAACTGCAGATAGCTTTAGGAATGCTGAAATTTCTAGCATTTTGAATAGAAGTCACATTATGAAAATTAAAGACGAATTACCTTGATTTTCTTTATTAGTAGAATTTTGAATAGAAAACCATCCATTTCATTCTACTTGTCAATATGCTTCCCTAGAAACTGTGGAAATTAGACTTTCCCAGAAATACAACTGATGAGATTTTGACTATTCTCCAGTTGCATGAACTGTCAATTATGAATGGTTTGCAATATGCCTAGAGAAAAATTATGCATGTGTGCTACTCAGGTGATAGGAGTGGTAGCTATATGGAATTTCAGAAATCTTGTTATATTAATCTTCCAACTAAAAAAAGAACAAGTATGCAAAAATATAAATCTGATGTGAATGTAAATATTGTAATAATATTATAATATTTCATATGTCATATAAAAATTATAGGTGTCCAGGACAATTAATGATACATGAATATGTTTGGCAGTTAAGTGTTCACATTCTACAGGTAGTCATTTTGGTAGGAGAATAATGGATCTCTGGAGAGGTAAGATATTTCATATCATTCATAAATATCTTTGTCATTTGTTGGTTACTGAAAATAAAATATTGTGAGGATTGTATCATTCTTACAAACCAACCAGATAATTCAGTTTTTAAACATATCAAACTCACATCATGAACACAAACTGTCTGATTCAGTGACTAAGTATATCATTTTTCAGGCATATGTTTGCTGAATAAAGATACAGTTTTATCTTTCAATACCAGATACTGAATTTCAGTAACAAAGTTTTCAATAATTAGTACAATTGTCCCTGTATCTTGAAGGGTTCCAAATTGTCATTACTAAATGAAATCACATGTTATGAAGAATTGTTCTAAAATTCAGTTTGTGTGGATTTTATTAATATTTTTAATATATTTAGATTAGCCAACAATGAACATTGAGGACACAAACTCTGTTCTGTGTATTTTTATAACTTTTTTGTTTATAATAGGTGCTAAATAAATAAATTGTACATCAACTGTAATATTCCTTGTCAATTAGTGAGAACTTTATTGAAAGAAAGAGAAATAATTGAAATAAGCCTGAGAATAAATGAGAATTTATAGTTTATATTAATGAACTTTCCAAAAACTTGTATTCAGGCAGTACTGATTGAGGACTTAGTATTGCAGGGTCATCTCTCTCCCTGTCACTGATATATATGAGACAGAGAAATATGTGTATATGTATGCACATATAATTTATATAGAGAAAAATATGTATGTTTATCTGTTAACATTATCAATTCTGATTATATCTTTTTGGCTTCATTCTTTCCCACTGTATACACATTTTCTCCAAAGCTCAGAGAATATGGCCACAGGCAACTGTGGAACTCCAGGTGTCAGAGAAGGAATTTTAATGGTTTAGTTTGTCTACATATTCATCCCTCAACCACTCACTGCAGTTAGGGAGATGGGAGTCCCTGATGGTTTTCAAGTTCATCATCACTTAGTATTAACACTCTTTCAGATTTTATCTGTTGTAATGTGTTTGCAGTGCTTATATATTTTTTAAACACAAGGAATTCAGAGTGAGTATTCTTTTTGGATTCTTAGATTAATCTATTAATCTAAGATATTAATCTAAGAGATATGTCTTCGATATCTTAGATCTCTCTCTTTCTCTCTCTCTCTCTCTCTCTCTCTCTCTCTCTCTCTCTCTATATATATATATATATATATATATATATATATATATATATATATATATATAAATTTAATTTTTTTTGTACTGGGGATTGAACTCAGGGGAGCTTAACCACTAAGTTACATCCACAGCCCTTTTTATATTTTATTTAGAGCCAGGGTCTTGCTAAGTTGCTTAGGGCCTTGCTAAATTTGCTGAGGCTAGTTTTGAACATGAGGACCTCCTATGCACTATGCATTATTTTGATAGAGTGTCTAATGTTGTGTCTACCCTGGATTCCTAAGGTGAACCGTATTCAATCATAGTAAGTTATTCTTTGATTGTTGAATTTTCTTTTCCAGGATTTTAGTCAGGGTCTTACATCTCTGTTCAGAAGTGAAATTAATCTATTTTGAATTATAATCATCAGAATTTGTTATGTGTGTTACATTGACTTTGTAAAATACATTGGGTGGCTATCTTAAAAGTTAAAAAAGAAACCCACATACATACAGAAAAACAACAACAGAACTTAGTTCACTCATCTAGTTGTGGATTATCTTTGGAGATACCAGATTTAGTCTTAAAATATTCGTACTTAGAATGATGGCAGAACCCAAAGCTGTTCTGATGACATAAATCTCTCTTCCAGTATGGGCTTGAATAACACTGTTTAGGTGGGTCTTGGGCAATATAGGCCTTGGTCACTTTGTTTTAGGTGAGTGGAAAGAGTGTGCCATGTATACTGAGGAAAAAAGGAGTAGGAAGGACCTAATTAGGTATCCTAATTTCTTGCACTTAAAAGACTTTTCAGATGATAGGCAGCCCTCAAATTTATGAAGTATCTATGAACCTATGGGATGTCCTGAAAGCCTATATTAGAGTGTTTAAAATAATATTTACCTATATATTTTATTCAATATTATATATATTCAAATACACTCAGGGTATCTTTTGACAACCTTTTAATGTCCTGATAATTAAAAGTAATGACATCATAGAGTTCTTATGAACTTATATGTTTTTATCAGTATAAACCACTCAGAAAGCATAGTCACAAGTTTGGGAAGAATCAAAATTTATCATTTGTACAGTCTCTGTGGGAAGACTCCTGAGAACTGCAGATCAAAACCCAATTCAGAGTTTTAACTTTTCCAATTATGAAGAAATGACTGTGTCATCCAGGTGTGTGCCCTTGTAAGACACATTTCCAGAGACACACATCTCATATTCTTTAGGGGACCCAACAGGGCAAGATGCTCAGTGATGACAAATACCCAATGGCCATGTTTCTGGACTGGCTCTTCCACATTTAGCCCACAATCTTGCTCTTCACCTCTTTTGTGTTTTAGAGTGACTTATTTCCTTCAGTCTTTTTGACCTGCTGTTCTTTTAGCTGCCTTACAGGGAAATGTGAAGGGAGGAGAATAATTTGAAATCATAGAGTCTTTGGTGAAGAAATATGTCCCTATGTTTGTATGTTAACTATAGCACTATGATTTCTTACATTTAACATTCTAAAATTTTGGGATATAGCAATCTTTTTATTACTTAATATGTATGAGAGGGTTATAACTAATAACAATTTTTTAAATTTGCTCCCTGGTATATAATGTATTTCAATAAATAATTTTTTAGTGAATATAAGAAAGAATGTTATCAATAATTTCATAATCTATTAAATAACCTAGTTATGTGACCTGAAATAATGTATTCAAAACTAGAAAAATAACTAATACATATTCTAGATAGATAACTTTATGGATGTTGTTATTTTTCTCAGTTATCTTTAAAATTATTTTTGATCCATTATTATTATTATATTTTTTGCGGGTACCAGGGATTGAACTCAGAGGCACTCTACCACTGAGCCACATCCCCAGCCATATTTTGTATTTTTATTTAGAGACAGGATCTCACTAAGTTGCTTAAGGCTTCACTAAATTGCTAAGGCTGGCTTTGAACTCTCTATCCTCCTGTCTCAGCTTTCTGAGCTGCTGGAATTATAGGCATGTACCACGGCACCCGGCACACTATCATTTTTTTATTCCTGCTGTCTCTTCTCCCCTTTCAGACACATGTGTGCAAATATACACACATATGTATGTGTATATGTATATGTGTGTGTATGTGTATATAAAATTATAAATATGTATACTCTTTGAATGTCCCATGTGTTTCTTTATAATCCACCTCTTTTTTAATCTCTGCCCTGGTTAAATATGTATTGGAAACTCAATCTTCAATGCAACAGTATTGGAAGGTGGGACCTAATGAAAGGTGATAGGTCACAAGGGTGAGTGAATGAATTATTTCCATTATTCCTGGAGTGAGTTCTTTACAAAAGAAAAAAGAGACCTCTTTTGCTATCTCTTGCCATTTCTTTGCCCTTCTACCATGGGATAGCACAGCATGAAAGTTCTAATGGACATGCAAGTCCCCTGATCTTTGACTTCTCAGCCTCCAGATCCATAACCCTATCATTTTGGTTCATTATAAATAGTCTGTGCTATTCTGTTTTATGTTTGGGTAGGGTTCCAGGGATTGAACTCAGGGGCACTCAACAACTGAGACATATTCCCAGCCCTATTTTGTATTTTACTTAGAGACAGGGTCTCACTGAGTTGCTTAGTGCCTCATTTTGCTGAGGCTGGCTTTGAACTCATGATCCTCCTGCCTCAGGCTCCTGAGCTGCTGGGATTACAGGCATGTGCCACCACACCTTTAGCCCTAAAAGGACTAAAACAGCCTCCTCCATTTCTTGCTTCTCATTTTATTCTCTCCTCCTTTTCATTTTCTGTTCCTATGCCCCTCCCTCAAATCCATATATTTCTTGGATTTCTTTCATTATTCTCCCACACAATTATTGAATCTTTCCTCCTTCATATTTCTCTTAGCCTGTTTTATGTGACTATGACAGAATACCATATACTGGTGAATTATAAAGAAAACAAATTTGTTTCTCCAGATCTAGAGGACAGAAAACTCAACTTCAGGATGCTAGCATCTGATGAGGGCTTTCTTGCTATATCATAATATGGCAGAGGGCATCACATGGTGAGAGGTCATGTAAGAGAGCAACAGGGTTGGGAAAAAGAGAACACAGTGAGAGAGAGAGAGAGAGAGAGAGAGAGAGAGAGAGAGAGAGAGAGAGAGAGAGAGCGCTCTTTTTTAATAATAAAGCCACTCCCAGGTTAACTCATTCACTTCCATTAATCCTTTCAAGAGAGCATTATCCTCACAACCTAATTGCCTCTTAGAAGCTGGACTTCTCAACATTATCACAAGAGTCATTAATTTTTTTAAATATTTTTTTAGTTGAAGATGGACATATTATATTTATTTTATTTACTTATTTTTATGTAGTGCTGAGGATTAAACCCAGTGCCTCACACTTGCTAGGCAAGTACACTACCACTGAGCCACAATCCTAACCCAAGTGTCATTAATTTTTTTAAATATTTATTTTTTAGTTGGACACAATATCTTTATTTATATATTTTTATATGGTGCTGAGGATCGAATCCAGGGCCTCTCACTTGATAGGCGAGCGCTCTACCACTGAGCCACAGCCCCAGTCCCCCAAGAGTCATTAATTTTAACATGATTTTGGGAGGGGCATTTAGACCAAAGCATTCTCCACTATTGCCATATGCTCTTCCACATTTTTTCCCATAGCAGAAACATGAGGGTATGCATTGGGGGTTTGCATAGCTTGGCAGGACTGAGAAAGCAGGAGATCTTGGTCATGTGTGGTCTGGTTCATCATAATCTCAGGATTGATCAGGTGGGGCTTTATCACAGATAAGAAAGTTGCTGTTGCTTGGGGCAGTGAGGGTAGCTTCAACTCATCACAAGGTACTCATTAATCAGACCTGTTGTTCCCAGGATCCAAGATAACAGAAAACAAAGGAGACAGATGCAAAATGGGAACAGAGATGCCACATTTTCTATACTGCTTTTAGTTATCCATTGGACATTTGCACGCTGAAGTGAAAAGTCTAAGTCCTTGTTTCCATAGCTCCTCTTTTTTTGTACAATTTTTTTTCTATTTTTTGCTTTCTGTTTTCTCTTTGTTTTTCAGTTTGGGGAGTTTCTGTTGTCATATCTTCTGTCACTGGTTCATTCCTACACTGTGTATAATCCATTAATGGACTATCAAAGGCTTTTGTTCATTCCTATTGCATTGATTTTTTTTATTTCTAGCATGTTCTTTGTATACTTATAAGTTTCTGCTTATGTTGTTTACCTGTTCTTGCATATTTTACATTTTCCCCATTAGTACTTTTAATATATTAAGCATACTCTAAAACAAAAATCCTGGTCTGACAATTCAAAAATGTCTGCCTTGTTTTTTCTTTATAGAAAACCTTATATTTTTTTTTGTAATCACTGAACATAATGTAATAGGTAAAATGAATTAGAGATAATTGCACCTCTAGTGTGAGATTTTGTTTATCTTGTTAGAAGTTAGATTGTATTTACTGTTGCTGTAAATGTCAGTGGCTCAGAAATCTTCCAGTGTACTTACATTTGTCTCCCCTCTTTGCATTTCCCTAGAGACTATTTCTTATGTATGAGCCTGGTGGTTCTTTTAGCTATAATCAATTGCTATTATAAAGGAGACTGATGGTTTAGTGATAAAATATGGGAGAAGGGGAGGCATTCTGCAATTCTGTGATTATGTGTGAATCTTTCAACAAGCCTCTGTCCCTTAGAATGTGACCTTCACAAATTCTTCTCAACTTAAAAATGTTAAGAAATTTCTGCACCCCCCCTTCAGTGAGACAGAAAAGCTAGAGAGGAATTAAATTAGGTATTTCCCTTTCCCCCATGTCAAAAGCTGGAGGGAGCTGGAGTTAAGTTCTTATCTCCCTTTGTTCATGTCACTTAGGTTCTAGTAAAGCTCTACTAGGTAAGTCTCTAGTAATTTTCTTTTATGCTAGGTCTTTGTTAAAGAGAATATAATGCTCTGGGCACATTTCAAAATGATTACTTTTCATTTTTTCCTGCCAGAAATAGGGAGTCTTTTTTTTCTTTCTTTCTCCAATGTTCTTTCTGAAAACCTGATGGAGTGTCTGGATGAAAAACACAAAAGTGTGTAGGGGGTTCCATTAAAATTGGACCACTGGAGTTCTTAATTCTTGAGCTAATCTACACTGAGCCTCTGAAAGTTCATCAATTCCAGCATCGCTCTCTTATCCAAGGGGCGCACATTCCAAGAATTCCAGTGGATACCTGAAACCCCAAATATTACCCCAACCCTGTACATACTATATTTTTCCTGTATATACTGGGGAGGAGGAAAGGGGTGACCCCTTTCTCACCCTTCATAAAGGGTCATGGCCTGATATCCATGTAATCAGAGACTGGTTAACAAAAGAAAAGCATAACAGATTTTTTAAACAAAGGTTTTACATGCATAGGAGACTTTAGAATGTAACTGGAATCCAAGGCCGAAGAGAGGTCTGAGTCTGGATTTCCCAATGGATCAGGTTTGACATCCATCCTAAAGGCCAAACAAAGAAATGTATGGAGGTGAAGGCAAGAAGAAATTTGTTCTCAACAATTCTGCACTGGGGAGAAAAACAGCAGTCTAGTGACAGAAAGTTGTTCTCTCTGAGGGTCTAATCAACCGTCTTAATTTTGCAGAGCAAGGCCATCTGTGGAGCCAAAGTGACCAAGGATGTTTTTGGTCACTGGTTCTTTTGCAGTCAAACTGAAAAGATTTTAGACAAGTTGCTCAAAGTAGCAGGCACGAGCTAATTAGAAGGGATGGGGAAAAGGGAAAGAAGAACACTCTTAGAGAGGAACAGTTTGTACTTCCTGACCTCCAATTATATTAGGGGTTCCAAGTAAGTTTTCATCCTCCTGCTAAGATTCACCTCTTGACTTTTGACTGGCAGCAGGATTGCATCCGACTTCTAAGTACCTACTGTGCATGGTGTTGCCCCATGGAAGGGAGATTGTACTATTATTATTTACACGTTAAAGATCCAAGGCAACTCTGGGTCACTTTGACACTCAATGACCAGTTCTAATTGGAACTAATTGTTATATATTTTATGGATAGAGGGCTTTGCTCTTAATTATCCTGTTCTACAATCCCTTTCCTTCATCTCCTGATCTCTGTTATAAAAGATGGATGTTATGAATCAGAGGATGTTATCTAAGGACTGATCAGGGCCATATGCAAATTTTTGTAACTTCCTATAAATGTCCGGGGCTGAGTGAATAATTATGTGGCCCTTTGTGGATTCAGGATCCACTGTAATGTGCTTTCTCGGTGCCTCTCTAAGTTTCTCCAAAAGGTTGCAGGGTTCTCCTGAGGGCCTTGATGGATTTCAGATATCTTAGAGTAATTAATAGGCTTTTGTCTTGACCTTCTGAGACCTTCAAGGACCAGAGCCTGAAAATGTCTCATTTTCCAATCATCATGTTCATTCCTAGGAACCACCTATGCTCAGATGGATAATGAGATCTACCCCTAGTCTGTGCTGCAAGGCGTGGCTGAAATTCAGATCATCTCCAAAATGCTCAGTGGCCTTTAGGTTAGTCCTCTTTTCATTATAGGTCAAAGTTTAGTTAAACAGTAATATAATACCCTTCCAGGTAAGACTTAACACATGACATAAGTTTTAGAACACCTCAGTGTATTTATCTGGATCCTTTGAGAGCTTCCCTGAGTCCATTTTTATTTGCCTCTGGTCTTGAAGGTAAAAGGAGAGTGGACCTAGGTTTGCCCAAATTCTCTTCCTGGCATTTCCTGAAGTGGCAATACATGTTTTTCCTCCTCTAGTGGTGGATGATGGGGGTCCTTGGTAGGGAGGACAAGAGAGCTTTTTCAGGGGTTAGTAGAGATTGGGAGGTCTTGAGAATTCTATGACTTTTCTACCCTTGATAGGTGTCTCCTTAGACTTTTCTTCCATCTCAGCAACAACATAGCTGGTTCTGGCTTATACTGCTGACATAATTTGGGGTTCTCCTTCAGAGCAAAAAGGCCTGTGCACAGGGGACCTCAGACCCTTTTCCTTCCTTCTTACAGAACAAGCTGAAAGGTAGTACTAAAGTTTATAATTCCCTCTGGTGGCCATGATTCTCCATTGGTGAGTTTGTATTGAGGCCACACCTGTCAGCAGAAGGAAATCAGGTGCTTTTTCCTGAGCATCTGTGGATCAAACTTGTCCCAGTTTTTCAGAGGCAGGCCAGTGGTGAACTTGGCACTACCTTTGAGGCTGAAGCTCCCATCAGGATAAGAGAAAACAGAAATCAGGTACTTGTGCCAGAATGGTTCACTTTCAGGGGGACATCTCCCTGAACAAGCTTCTTGGCAGTAGGCAGTCCTGCCCCTCTAACTGTACCTGATTTTCTGGATTTATTGCTGCCTTGCCAACTAAGTTCCCCAGGTATTTGGTTTCCACATGACAAAGACCCAGGGAGAGCAAGACTTAGCAGACCTTACTGGCCTCCCCTGGTCAATATTGAACTTCCTGATATGATAACTGATAATTAAATGTTGACCATCAGTGGGATGTACACCTTTGTTCATGCATCTACAAAATTGGCAACCTAGTGAGTATGAAATCTCCTTCTTTCAAGCAAGGTCCAAGGATACTATGTAAGGCCAGGGCCAACAAGGACAAAGGCTCATTTTAAAAGGGTTTTTTTTTTGGGCCAGGGCTGGGGCTCAGCGGTAATGCACTTGCCTGGCACGTGTGGGGCACTGGGTTTGATTCTCTGCACCACACATAAATAAATGAAATAAAGGTCTATCGACAACTAATTTTTAAAGGAATTTTTTTTATCTATAATATGGACCCCAGGGGTCCCAGAAGGACAAAGAAGTTGTCTCAAGGACCTTTTGCCTTCCTCATCGAGAAATTTGAGGAAAAAATTAATTAACAGTCTGTGAGCCTAGTGGGCTAGGAGATACCCAGAGGGATAGTTCAGCTTTCTTCAAAGGGGGTATGTGTGAGAATGTGTCTCCCCTAAATCACTAAAGAAGAAAAAGGGATGGGTACCTCCCCTTCTCTTACAGGCAAGAGATTGGGGAGGTTTATGGGGGCACAGAAACAACAATGGGGCTGTTTTTGGCAAGGTCTGCAGCCCTTCAATGAGTGACAAGAGGGAACCCAAATCTGTCCTAAAAATTATTCTGCATATTATATACCTCTTTTTATGGAGACACCTTTAGCTATGAGAGAAGCATTGGGGAGGGAGGACTAGGTGTGAGGAAGGAGATGCAAGTGGCTTCTATGGAAGTGCTGGCATAACAAAAAACTCACTCAGTGCTGTGATCAACCAACTGCAACAGGATATCCCAATGGGCTGTCGGAAAATGGCATCAGAAGAGGGGCCTTTGAGAATCATCTAAGAGTAACCTTGGTCTGAATCTTGCTGTTGCCTCTCAACTTCACTCAAATTCTTTCATCCAAAGGCAGGTCAGGATCAGAAGCCACTGTCTACTTGCTCTTGGCACACCTTAATCCAGGATAGAAAAGTAGGAAAAGGCTCCATAGAGCCCAAGTGACTGACCAGCAGGGCAGATGATTGGGAACTACAGAAACTGAGGAACCTATTACCTGAGACTTGAGACTGGCAGCTGCACTAATCGATTTTAAGTGACTGAAGGGTGTCCAGTTTCCTCCAAAGGGCAATGAAGGCAACAACTTACCTTGGTGGGTGGTGGGGTACTTGTGCCAGAATGGTTCACTTTCAGGGGGACATCTCCCTGAACAAGCTTCTTGGCAGTAGGCAGTCCTGCCCCTCTAACTTTACCTGACTTTCTGGGTCCCCAAGATGGTACTGGTAGGAGTCCAGCTTGGGTTCATGTTCCATGGAGTGGAATAATGAATGAACACTGAGAATGCAGAGGTAAGCAAGCAAGAAGGCAGGAATTTTATTAAGAAGGACGGTGAGCTGGGCACACCTGTAATCCCAGTGGCTTGGGAGGCTGAGGCAGGAGGATCAGGAGTTCAAAGCCAGCCTCAGCAGTGAGGCCCTAAGCAACTCTCATCTAAACCCTGTCTCTAAATAAAATATTAAAAAGGGCTGGGAATGTGACTTGGTGGTTAAGTGCCCCTGGGTTCAATCCCTGGTACCTAAAAAAAAAAAAAAAGAAAGAAAGACTCAGAACACCTGGATGCTATGTGCCTGGGAGGAGCAGGAATGACATTTAAGTCTTAGAGCATTCCTTCTTTTAAATTCATGGAAGGAGAAGTTGATAAGCTTTTCTCAATTGGTTCTTTTTAAAAAATTTTTAATATTTTATTTTTTTAGTTTTCAGCAGACACAACATCTTTGTTTGTATGTGGTGCTGAGGATAGAACCCGGGCCGCATGCATGACAGGTGAGCACGCTACTGCTTGAGCCACATCTCCAGCCCCTCAATTGGTTCTTGATATTTCTGTTGTCCTGCATGCATGCGTGGATAAAGGCTAGATAATGGATTATATGGACCGTTTCCTTGAGATGAAAATTTATGTCCTTTTGAGAAAAAGGAATTGTTTCATAGTATGTAGGAGGATGTTATAATGACTGTTTTCATGCTTGCCCTCTTGTTGACCTTTACTGTTCCTTTCTTACTCTCCATTGCTTATAGCCTTTTTCTATCTTAATATGATCTGATGCTAATAGACTGAGGGGGAAACCCAGCAAGACCTATCTGCTCAGATACTTCTTGGCTTCTTTGTGCAGTATTTCTTCTGCAAGTATATAGAGCATAGTTTTTATGATATACCTTGGGAAGGAGAAACTCTTGTTTCTATGGCTTGCCTTGGAGGGAGGAAGGAGAGCTGGGAGCAGGACATGAGAAGGACAGAGAGAAACTTTGTTCCTGAGGTGCTTCTAAAATTTCATGTAAATGGAATCATACAGTATGTACTCCTTTGTCTGTTTTTTTCCCCACTCAGCATAATGTTTCCATGTTAATCCATGTTCATGTTCTTTTATTCTAGGTAATGTTTCATTTCATGGTCATACTATAATTTGTTTATCTTTGATGTTGTTTTAGTGAGGTATCAATGAGGAGTGAAAGTAGATCCTTGGTTCAACCAACCATCTGTGTCAAACTTATTTAAAAGAAATATCCTTCTATTCCTGATTTGCTGAGATTTCTTATTTATTATTGTGCTTTCATCCTGCATGATTGTTAATTTCATTAGATTACTTTTATTTCTGGTTCTGTTGAGATAATCATTCTTTTATTCTCTCCTTTTTTCTAATAATGTGGTGAATTAGGTGAAATATTGATTTCCTAATGTTAAACCACCCTTGTGTTCTTAAGATAGGTACAATTTTGTCATTCTGTATTATCCTTTATATTCACTGCTATATAGAGCTTGCTGGCATTTTACTTATATTCTTTGCATTATTTCCTAATTGTAACTGCCAGTGATTTTATCTTCTCATACTCCTCGTTGCCCAGTTTTTGTGTCAAGGTCATTTCAGTCTCATAAAATAAGTTTGGGAGTGATTCCTATTTTTTTTCTCCCTAAAATATATTTTTCCCCTGCTATTGGCGATTAAACTCAGGGGTTCTGTTGTACTGAGCTATATCCCCAACTCTTTATGTAGTTTATTTCAAGAGAGAGTCTTGCTAAGTTGCCAAAGCTGTCCGCGAACTAGGTAATATTTCATTTTATGGTCAGACTATAATTTGGTTATCTTTGCTGTTGTTTTAGCAAGGTCTAAACAGCCTCCTGAATAGCTGGGATTATAGGCTTGTGCCACTGCATCCAGTTCTCTGAAATATGTGTTAGGAGAAAGTTCTATATTAGTTTTTTGTTTGTTTCGTTTTTTGCTGTGGCAAGAAAAAGAATTACAAAAAAAATTAGCAACTTAAAATAGCACCCATTTATCTTCCCATAGTTCTTAAGTAAGAAGTAGGTGGACCACAGCTAGTTTCTTCTGTGTCTCACAAGGCCAAAATCAGGGTGTTGGCAAGGCTATATTCCCTTCTGGAACCTCTAGGAGACAATACATTTTGAAGCTCAACAGGTTGTTGGCAGAATTCGGAATCATGCAGCTAGAGGAATGAGGTTCCAGTTTCCTTGAATAAGCTGACTGGCAACCTTAATTCCATCTGCAAAGTCCCCTTGATATGCTATATAATGCATTCACAAATATAATACCAGAGGCAAAGATCGCAGGGGCCTAAAATCCTTTCTACCACAAGCTGAACTGTAAAATCATCTTTGCCTGGTGTTTTACCTGTATAAAAATTTTAACTACTGATCTTCACAAATAGTTATAATAATTTTAAGATTTTCTATTTTTCCCTTGACTCAGCATGGCAAGTTAGTTTTTTTCTGGCAATTTATTGATTTTATTTAAATATAAAATCATCTCTATACTTTTCCATGATATTATTTTTATTTATTTATTTATTTTTGTGCTACTAGAGATTGAACCTAGTACTTCATAAGTGCTAGGCAAGCACTCTACCATTCCCAGCCCATAATATTCCCTTTGAAATCTCCTAAATTGCAATCATGATACCCTTTTTATTGCTTTATTCTTATTTATTTGTGCTTGCTATTTTATTTTCTTGATCTATTGTGCTAGATAAATTTTGTTAGTTTTTCAAAGTAGTGACAGCCTAGCATTATTAATAAACTCTTCCATCTGTAATCAGTTTTATTCATTTCTGTTCTTAGTTTTATTATTTTCTTATAATAATGAATACCATTATTATTGAATTATGGATTTTAAAATATACAATATTTATTATTTAGAAAAGATTTGCAGTTTATCAGTGCTTGAGATTTTAGCCAATATTATTATACTTGTTGAATTTCAGATAGTTGATAAAGAGGAAATTATAGCAGTGAAATAAAAGAATTTCTGTTATATATGAACTTCACTTAAGAGGGTGTTATATAACATTGAAAAGAGTGCATTTGGAAAGAAACATGAGCTTTAAAATCACATTTTTGGATTGTGACTCTTTGTATCACTATCCATGTGATTTTAATCAAGAACTTAATCTCTCTGAAGTTGAATTCCTTCATGTGGTAGTCAGAGGTGCTGATTGTCAAGTATGGAATTTTCACTTCTCTCTTGCTAGCACTACTTATTATGATTAGACTTCTTGACCTCCCTGTTTGAGGGGCCACTGAATGTTCTGGCTAGTGAATTGTGACTGGAAGCATTTGCTCACTTCTGGGCCAGAACATGATTGCTGGATTTACTTTTCTTGAATTACTTCATTTATCCCCCATAAAAAGGAAACAATGGAATTTCATGGAAGGAATCAAAGAAGCAATAGTTATAAAATTAGGTGAAAGACTAGGAGAGATAAGTATCTGGCTAAACTAATTTAAACCTTTTAGAGATCTGAAGCATAAAAACATTATTCTATCCCCATCTTAAATATACTTTGTAAAACTAGTAAACAGAAAGAAATTCTGAATCTTGTCATGATAGATTTTTGACATTTTTAATTAAATTATCTAAGTTTAAATTTATATTTTTATGTTGTACAGTGTGATGTGTTGATACATGTATACACTGTGAAATGATTAAATCAGGCTAATTAACAACTCCATCAATTCACATGTTTATTATTTTTTTGTATGGTGAGAAGTGTTAATATCTACTGTATTAGTAGATTGCAAGTACATTATTATAAACTCACCATGCTGTATAATAGATCTCCAGAACTTACTCGTTATGTCTTACTCAGACATTATACCATTTGACCAATATCTCCCCATTTCTAACCTCTCCCTCACCTCTATTTCCTGGCAGCCATCATTCTACTCTCTACTCTTTACTTCTGTGAGTTCTATTTTCTAGATTCTACATTTGAGATCATGCAGTATTTGTCTTTCTGTTCTTGACTTATGTCACTTAACATAATGCAGTCTAGGTATAGAGTACATGTTGCCATGAATGACAGTATTTCCTTCTTTTTTTAAGGATGAAGGATATACCATTTTGTGTGTGTATGCATGTCACCTTTTTTAGTTCATTCATCCATTGATAGACACTTAGGTTGATTCCATATCTTGATTATTGTGAATAATGTTATAATGCCCATGGGGTGCAGATATATATTTCTTCAATATGCTAATTTAATTTCTTTGGGGTATATACCTATAACTGGCACTGTTGGATCATCTGTTAGTTCTATTTTTATTTTTTTAAAATTTTTAAAATTTGTTTTAATTAGTTACACATGACAGTACAATGATCTTGACATATCATACATTTGAATAAGATGGGATATAATTTCTAATTTTTCTGCATGTACAGGTTGCAGAATTACATTGGTCAAGCAGTCATGTGTATACCCAAAGTAAATTTTGTGAAAATTCCATGCTATTTTTCACAATGACTTTAACAAGCTACATTCTCAACAGTGTGCAAGGGTTTCCTTTTTCCTGCATCCTTTCCAATACTTGTTATCTTTTGTCTTTTTGGTGAAAACTATTCTAACAAGTATGAGGTGAAATCTCATTGATGTTGAAATACCAAAGTCTGAAAGTTTTCTCTTTCTCCTTTGCTGAGCCCCTCTTCTCCTTTGCTTGTGACTGAGAACACATTTATAATGTTTATTGGGAAAGAAAAGGCAATTATAAGAATCTTTATAGGATCCAGTACCATATTAAAATTAATATTTGAAATTGTCTGTACAAATTGGCATCTAAGAGGTCTCTGGTGTTCTTAATAACAACATAGTCAGATGATTATGCCAATCATTTCAAATAGTTAAGGATTATGGTGAGCATAATCATTATATATATATATATATATATATATATATATATATATATATATATATATATCTCAAAATATTATATACAGCTTTTATTTGTGTGTGAATATATATAGTTTTTATTATTATATTTACTAAGTATGTAAAGCTTTTATTTGTATATTTTATATATTTCAAAACTTATAGCTTTTGTTTGTCAAGTATACCTCAGTGAGGCTGAAAAAAATTTCTTTTGGTTAAAAAACAAAACAAAATAAACAACAATATGACCAGAGGCAGGAGAGGCAGAGGAGATCATCACATAGTGATAAAGGAATAAGTGCAAAGAGGAGAGCTTGATAAAGGAAATACAGGCAACTATGATCATTGCAGTACATAGGTAGTCAATGTGGTAAGATGGTAGGCAAGGGTAGAGTATTCTGGGGTGTTTGCTGATTTAGGTGAAATTAATGGTATACAAGCAGTGGGTTTATTTTGCTACATAAATAAGCTGAAGAAAACAGACCAAAATTTGTACTGTGATTAAAACTGCTAAGAACAACAGACTATGTGTTTGTGGTTCTAAGCCTATTGAAGGAAGTCATGATTTTTGGAGTGTAGAATAGAAAGAGATGACAGTATTTGTCCAAATTTGTGGGATTTTGATAATTTTGCAAAAGAATTTATTGAGCAAAGGTAAATAATAATGAAACAGGGCCAAACATTTACACCCTATAAAAACTTCAAGTTGGATTTAGGAAGCATTTATGTAAAGTCATAAGAAAGAACCTAATATCTATCTCAACTCTTTTTTTTGGTAATTACCTACAAATGGACAAGTCAACTATAAAACAAAGCAGTTATATCTAGTCCACCTATGCACAGCTGAGTGAGACTTATATAGTATGGATAGTGATTGGGTCAACTTCTTTCACCAAACAAATGAACAAACCCCCCTCAAGTTCTGTTTATAACTCTTATTGTGTTACATTTTGCATCTGTCAGACCTAATACTCTACTCATTTGTTCTCTGAGAATTATTATCAGGAGTTTGTTGGAGTTTTGAATATATTTAGTTACATCAATGAGTATCTATCAGTGTATCTAATAAACACTTGAGGAGCAAAGTCTACTGAAAAACACTGCATGTTCCTGGTCCATAAGTGGTAGTAGTTTCAGCACTTCTGCATTTATTTAAGTGAGTCAGGCTAGTAAGCCATTCATTTTATACATGATTTGACAGGACATATTGAGGAAAACTTTCACTTTTTTGTACTGGACAGCTTGGAGGTCAGTTCTAGTGGCTTTAGGAGGAATGGCTTTTACCTAACACAATGAAATAGTGGAACAGTTGTGATCATGCTAAATTAAAGATTGATCAACCAGGCGCAGTGGCACATGCCAGTAATCCCAGTAACTGGAGTGGTTGAGGCAGGAGGATCCAAAGTTTAAAGCCAGCCTCAGCAACAGCCTGGCCCTGCCTCAAAAGAAAAAATACAAAGGGCTGGGGATGTAGTTTAGTAGTAGATCATGCCTGGGTTCAATCCATGAAATCAACCAATCAATAAAAAATATAAAACAGAGATGCTCACATGCATTGGGTTTAATAATGGTAAGTTGGTGGTAAATACACAACTGAATTAGAGGCCCTATTTGAGTTTACTTTGTAGAAAGGAAATTTGACTTACCTGGCAACACTCTAAAGGGGAAATCATCATATAGGGTTATGTCATTATGGAAACTATACATGCAATATTATTTCTTTGTTTTTGTTTGAGATTCACTAACAGCTGAAAGTATCCTTATTGTCATTGTCAAGCAATGGGAAAGAAGAAAACCAGTAGCTGATGATACTCCTGGTTAACATACTCAATGTGTCCACCCCACACTTCAATGTAAAATTTAACAGCTATAGGTGATGGGTTCACCATTTAGGGATTACCACAGAATGCAAATAGGAAAATATGTCTACAATGATAGCTTTCTCCAGAAGTTGGAAAGGATTAGAAGGTAGGGATTCCATATAGGGTGTTAATGTGTCACTTGTGATGATAGGACTTTCCAGTATAGTTTCAAATTTTTCTATACATGCATACTGTTAAAAATAACTAATGCTCAGTGGCTTGGGAGACTGAGTCAGGAGGATCACAAGTTTAAGGCAAGCCTTAGCAACTTAATGAAAGGCAAACCTTAGCAACTTATTTATTTATCTTCAAATAAAATAACAATGGCGAGGGATATGGATCAGTGGTAGAGGGTCTCTGTGTGCAATCCCCAATACCACCAAATAAATAAGTAAATAAATAAATAATTTAGGCTTTTTAAATTTTCAGAAGGAGAAAGCTTATATTTTCACATCTTGGTTCTTACCTTCCCAGTGCAGCTATTATTATATTTTTCTATTCAAAAATAATCCTGATTACTTTCTTTGAAAGTATTGTCAGATCAATTTTATATATAAGTAGCTACTGTTAGTTTAAAAGTTTACTTTTCTTTTTAAAGAAACTAATCAAATGGTACACATGAAATATACAAAGTTCTTTGTTTATCATATATACCTCAATAAAATTGTTAGAAAATAAAACATTATTTTATTTTATTTTTTGTCCAAAATATAGAACAAATAACCAAGAACTTTCCTCCTGAGCCTGAAACTATGTCCTCTCCACGTCACTGCCCCTCAAACCAAATCCTAACTCTACTTTAATGACTATAGAAAACTTACTTTTACTAGTTGGGCAAAAGCTAATGGATGGTGGAATGAGACAGACATTATTACCCTATATACATATATGATTACTGGTGTCACTCTGTACCATGTACAGCCAGAGGAATGAGAAGTTGTGTTCCATTGTGTACAATGTGTCAAATGCATACTATTTTTTTAAAGCTAATGGACTGGAGCCCTTGAGAACAGTAATTCTCTTGAGCAAATTAAGCACAACATTTGCAACCGTTTTTTTTAATTGAAGTGAAATTCACATAATAAATAACCACATCCAAGTGTGTAATTCAGTAGCACTAGAATTTTCATAGTGTTACTGCAACCACCACCTCTTTGTAGCTTCACATTGTTTTCACTGTTCCAGAACACTCCGTTCCCATTAAGTAATTAATCCCTCCTCCCATTTCCTAGGCTTACTGGAAACAACTAATCTACAGATTATGGATTTGCCTGTAATGAATACTATATATAAAAAAATCATAAAATATATGAAATTTTATGTTTGGCTTCCTTATCCTAATGTTTTTGCATTTTCATTTCTGTCATAGCATGTATCAGTACTTCATTCCTTTTTATGGCTGAAAAATATTCCATTGGATATATATCCAGCAATTTGTTGACCCATCCATCCATTAACAGACATTTGGGTTGTTTCAGGCATTTGGCTAATAGGAATAATGCTGCTATAAATATTAACATGTAAATTTCTGTGTGAACCAATGTCATTTCTTTGGAATATGTAACGAGAAGTGAAATTGTGGAGTCATATGCTAATATTACATTTATTTTTTGAGAACCTGCCAGTCCATTTTCTAAAAAGCTCATATGATTTTATATTTCCACAAGCAATGTATGAATATTTCTATTTCTTCACCTCCTTACCAATACTTGTTATTTTCCACTAAAAAAATTATAGCCATTTGGGTGTGAAATGATAGTTCATTATAATTTTGGTTCACATTTCCTTAATGACTGATGAAACTGTTCATCTTCATGTGTTTATTATTCTTTTATACATGTTTGGAGAAATGTCTCTCCAACTCCATTAACTATGCTTTAAAAATTTATTTATTTATTTATTTATTTGGTTCTCAGTATTGAACCCATGGGCTCTTAACCACAGACCCACATCCCCAGCCCTTTTTATTTATTTATTTTATATTTTGAGACAGGGTATTGTTAGGTTGCTTAGGGCCTTGCTAAGTTGCTGAGGCTGGCTTTGAATTTGTGATCCTTCTGTCACAGCCTCCAGAGCTGCTAGAATTACAGGCATGGACCACTGTGCCCAGTTTATTAACAATTTTTAATTGGATTGTCTATTTGTTGTCAAGATGTAAGAATTTTTTAATATAATCTTGATACTGCAACCTTATGAGATAAATGATTTACAAATATATTCTCTCATTGTGTAGGCTCTCCTTCCTTCCTTCCCTCCTTCCTTCCTTCCTTCCTTCCCTCCTTCCCTCCTTCCCTCCTTCCCTCCTTTCTTTTAGTAACAGGGATTGAACTCAGGGTTACATAACTACTGAGTAACACCACAAATCCTTTTTTTATATATTTTATTTAGAGAGAGGGTCTCATTACGTTGCTGAGGCTGGCTTTGAACTCGTGATCCTCCTGCATCAGCCTCTTGAGCCACTGAGATTATAAACGTGTACCACCATGCCTGGGTTCTTTTCATTTTTGTGATAATGCCTTCTGCAGCATAAAGGTGAAGTCAAATTTATCAACTTTTTTTCTTTCTTATGCCTTAAGTGGCAAATATGATAATCTTTGCCAAATTCAAGTTCATGAAATTTACAATTCAATTTTCTAATAATTTTAATATATTTAGCTCTTATGCTTAGGACATTGATCCATTCTGATATATATATATTTTAATATAAAGACTGAGGTAGAGATCTAGTTTCCTTTTTTTTTTTTTGCCTGTGATTTTCCGGTTGTGCTAGTTTCAGTTATTGAAGAGACTATTATTCTTTCCTTATTGGATTCAACATGAGTTGAATGATTCTTTTTTTTTTTATATTTAATTGATTTTATTTTTTTAAATACATGACACTGGAATGCATTACAATTCTCATTACACATATATACCACCATTTGTCATATGTCTGTTTGCATATAAAGTAGGTTGACACCCAGTTTGTGTCTTCATACATCTACATTGGATAATGATGTCCATCACATTTTTCCATCTTTGCTAATCCCCTGCTCTCTCCCTTTCCCTCCCACCCTTCTTCCCTATCTATAATTCATCTATTGCTCCCATGCTCCCCCACCCTACCCCACTATGAGTCAATCTCCTTATATCAGAGAAAACATTTGGCATTTGTTTTTTTGGGATCGGCTAACTTCACTTAGCATTATCTTCTGCAATGCCATCCATTTACCTGCAAATGCCGTGATTTTATTCTCTTTTATTGCTGAGTAAAATTCCATTGTGTATATATGCCACATTTTTTTAATCCATTCATCTACTAAAGGGCATCTATGTTGGCTCCACAGTTTAGCTATTGTGAATTGTGCTGCTATAAACATTGATGTGGCTGTGTCCCTGTAGTATGCTTTTTTTAATTCCTTTGGGTATAGACCGAGGAGAGGGATAGCTTGGTCAAATGGTGGTTCCATTCCCAGATTTCCAAGGAATCTCCATACTGCTTTCCATATTGGAGTTGAATGATTCTTGATACCCATGTTCAAAATTAATTGACCACAGATATTTGAATTTATTTCTGGACTCTGACTTCTATTGTATTGTTATATGTACCTATTCTTTTTTAATATTTATTTTTAATTTGTAGTTGAATACAATACCTTTGTTTTTATTTATTTATTTTTATATGGTGCTGAGGATTGAACCCAGGGCCTCACATGCACTAGAAGAGCCCTCTACCACTGAGCCACAATGCAGCCCAGTATTTATCTATTCTTATACCAACAACACACTGTTTTCTTAATATTTATTCTTTAGGTGTAGATGGACACAACATAATGCCTTTATTTTTATGTGGTGCTGAGGATCGAACCCGGGTCCCACTGTGCTAGGTGAGCGCTCTACCACTGAGTCACAATCCCAGCCCAACACACTGTTTTGATTATTGTGCATTTGTACTATTAGGAAGTTGGGAATTGTTAGTCCTCCAACTTTTGTTTTTCAATATTTTAAAGGCTATTTGAGGCTCCTTTTACTTTCATGTGAAGTTGAAAATTATCTTTTTACGTTCTGCAAAAAAAAGGTCATTGGAATTTTGATAGGTATTGCATTGAAATTGTAGTACTTTGGGGAGTATTGCTACTTTAATAATACTAAATCTTCCAATCCATGAAGGTGGGATATCTTTCCATTTAATGTGATCCTCTTTCATATCTTTCAGCAGTGTTACATTGTTAGTACACAGATTCTGTGGTTTGAATGTCCTCTCTAAACTCATTTGAAAATTTAGTTGTCACTGTGATGGTATTGGGAGATAGGACCTCTAAGAAGTAACATTTTAGTCTATGAAAGCTCCACTTTTCATGGGTGTGTTAGCTTTTTGTTACTGTGAACAAAATACCTTTTAATAGTAACTTAAAGGAACAAATATTTATTTTGCTTACAGTTTCAGAGTTTTCTGTCCTTGGGTGACTGGCTCCATTGCTCTGGTTCCAAGGTACAGCAGAACATCATGGCAGAAGGGCATAGCAAGGGATAATTGCTCAGCTTATAGAAGCCAGAAAATAGAGCATGAAGACCCAGGGGCAAAATATAATCTCTAAGGGCATACCCCCAGTGATCTACTTCTTCTAGGTATACCCCACCTGCCTATAGTTAAGTACCCAGTAATCTATTCTGATTATTAATCTATCAAATTGATTATCTGCTGGTGAGTTTATAGCTCTCATAATCTAATTATTTCACCTGTGAACTTTCCTGAATTGTCTCACATGAGCTTTTGGGGGACACCTCCTATCCAAACTATAACACTAGTATTCCTATAATCAAAGTACCTGTATCATAGTACTTATAATACTTATTTAATGAACCTACTTCTTCAATCCATGTACTACTTGCCTACAATTTTCACCACCTACAAGTAGTTAATTCATCCTTCAATGGATAAATTTGCTGAGGAGGTCAGAGCCCTTGTGATCCTATCACTCTCCAGAAGCCCCACCTCTGGAAATTGCTGCACTGGGGATGAAATCTTCAATACACAAGCCTTTGGGGGATGGTCCAGAAAAAAACCATAACAATGGGTTAGTTATCATTGAAGTGGTTTTGTTAGAAAAGTGAACTCTCTCTTTATACTCTCTTGTTCCTACCCTTTTTCTCCCCATGTGATACCCTCCAACTTGTTATGATGCAGCAAGAGAGCCCTCACTAGATGCTGTCACCATGATATTGCACTTCCCACTCTTCGAAATTGTAAGAAATTTTTTTCTTTATAAATCATTTAGTCTGTGGCACTCTGTTATAGCAACATAAAATGTACCAAGATAGGTCTTTCACTTCCTAGGCCTTTTATTCTTTTAGATACATTGCAAATGATATCTTATATTCCATTATATATTTTCATTGGTGTGTAAATGCAATTGATTTTATATATTGATCTTGTGTCTTGCATCATTGCTGAATTTATTAACTCTATAAGTTTTTTTTTGTGTGTGTGTGTGTGTGTGTCTGTGTGAGGGTATGTGTGTCCTTTAGGATTTTCCATACATAGAATCATGTTATTACACATAATGATGTTCTTTTTTAATTTTTTAGCTGTAGTTGCACACAAATACCTTTATTTTATTTATTTATTTTTATGTGGTGCTAAGGATCAAACCCAGGGCCTTGCACATGCTAGGCAAGTGCTGTACCACCAAGCCACAACCCCAGCCCTATAACGATGACTTTACTTCTTGCTTTTAAATTCAGATTCCTTTTATTTCTTTTTCTGGCCTCATTGCTCTGGCTAGGACTTCTATCACAATGTTGAATAGTAGTGGTGAAAGCTGCATTCTTGTTAATTACCTTAGGGAAAAACCTTTTAGTCCATTGAGTACGATGGTAGTTGTATATTCATAAATGCCATTGATCGTGTTAATGAAGTTCCCTTCTATTCCTATTTTGCTGAGTGTATTTGTCGTGAAAGAGTGTTATATTTTGTACTTATTAAGATTGTCTTTGTTTTGTTCATTTGCCAAGTTAATGTGGCCAATTACATTGACTTTTTTTGTTACAGCAATTTTATTCTTTTTTATATTTATTTATAACTGATACATAAAACATAAAAAATGTATATATTAATGGAGTAACATGAAAAGTTTTAACACATGTACACATTGCTAAATTTTTAAATTAGGTTTTACACGTTTCCTCATTTTCATTGCTCTATGGTGAGAACTTTCAAATTTCTTACTTCTAGCTTTTTTGACTGAATTTTTCAAAATGTTGAAACAACCTTATGTTCCTAGGTAAAATCTTACTTGGTAATGGAGTATAGTCCTCTTAATTTTCTTGGGTCCCATTTGTTAGTATTTTATTGTGATCTTTTTCATTTGTGTTCATAAGGGACATTAGTGTAGATATTTTTCTTCTTTTAGTATCTTCTTACTTTTTATTTATTTTTGTGAGACTGTGGATTGAACCCAGGGGCAATCCACCACTGACCAATATCCCTAGTCCTTTTTATTTTTCATTTTGAAATGGGGTCCTTGCTAATTTGCCCAGGTTGGTTTCAAACCTGCAATCCTCCTGCCTCTGCTTTCCAAGTTGCTGGGATTACAAGTAACACTGTGCTTGACTGCTTTTAATATCTTTGACTTTGGTTATTAGGGCAATGCTGGCCTTTTAGAATGAGTTAGGAAGTGTCCCCTCAGCTTCTGCTTTTGGAAGAGTTTGAGTAGGATTGTTGTTATCTTCTTTAAATATTTAATGGGTTTTCCAGTGAAGTCATCTCATTTTGGGCTTTCCTTTTTTTGGGAGATTTGATTAAAAATTCAGTCTCTTCACACTATTGTTTACAGTATTCTCTTATAATATTTTAAATTTATGTTTGGATAATAATGTCCTGACTTTAATTTATGATTTTAATTATTTTCATGTCCTCTTTTTTAAAAGAATCTATCATTTTTTTAAATCAATGTTGTTGATGGTTTCAAAGAATCAACATGGGGTTTCATGAATTCTCCATTTTTGTTTTTATTTCATTTATTTCTACTCTGATATTTATTATTTCCTTAGTTATTTAAACTATAAAGTTAGGTTGTTGATTTATAATAAAGGTAGATATTTGCAGCTGGAAATTTCCCTCTAGGTACTGCTTTTGCTGTATTACATACATTTTGGCATATTGTTTCTTTGTCTCTTTCAATTGTAAAGTGTTTTATACTTTGCCTGGTGATCTCTTCTTGGACCCATTATTAAAAATGTGTTATTTAAATTCCATGTGTTTGTTAATTTTTCTATTCTTTTGTTACTGATTTTTAGCTTAATTACAAAGTGGTTGGATAAGATATTTTATATGATTTCAGTCATTTGGATTTTATTTGTAATTGTTTAAGGGCCTATAATATGATGTAGTATGGGTAATGTTCCATGTGTGCTTGAGACAAATATGTATGCAGTTTAAATGGGTGGAATCTATATGTCTGTTAGACTGTTAGGTGTAGTTGGTTTATTGTGTTTTAGAAGTCTTCTATTTCCTTATCAATGTTCTATCTATTCTCCTATCAATAGATATTCTGTCCAGTATTGGAAGTGGGAAATGTAATTCTCCTTCTGTTAGTGTGCAGTTATTTATTTCTCCCCTCCCTCTTCAATTCTGCCAATATTTGCTTCATATATTTTGGGTTCTATTGTTTGGTGCACATATGTTTGTGATAGTTATATCTTCTTGAAAATGGTCCCTTTTATCAATATATAGCAGTCCTCTTTGTTTCTTATAACACTTTTGGACTTAAAATTTATTTTGCATTAGTGTAGTCACCCCAGATTTCTTTTGGTTACTATCTGCATGGAATATTCTTTTTCATTCTTTGTCTTTCAAACTGTTTATACCAGTGGACCTAATGTGAGTCTTTTATAAGCAGCATATATTTTTATTATTTTTTGTCCATTCTGCCAGTTCTCTGAGTTAATTGATGACTTTAACCATTTACATGCAACATCATTACTGATAATGCAGGATTTATTTCTATTATTTTGCTATTTGTTTTCTATATTTCCAAGATAATTTTTCTGTTACTCCACTAGTGTATTCTTTTGTTTTTGATTAATATTTTCCCACCATGCCACTATATTCTGTTTTCATTTCTTTTTCTGCATCTTTTAAATTAATTTTCATAGTACTTATCATGATCATTATGGTTAACATTCTAACTTTATCAATTCTACTTTAAATTCACATAACTCCAGCTTCAATAAGCATATATTAATTCACTTTCTATCCACCTCAGTTCCTGTACCTCACCCCTTTATATTATTATTATCACATACAACATCTTTTTTTCCAGTTACCATCTGATGGCTTTTCATTTTAGTCTGAAGGATTCCTTTTAGCATTTCTTATAGAGTAGATTGATAAACTTAATATTTAATATCATTGTTTTTGTTATCTGAGATAGTTGTAATCATTCCTTCATTTCAAAAATAATTTTGCTGGACATAGAATTCTTGATTGAAAGCTTTTTCTTTAAAAATTGTAAAATATCCATTTCTCTTGACTTTTATGATTTATGAAAAGAAATTGGCTCTCAATATTATTGAGGATCTTTTGTATGAGTCACTTCTTTCATTTCTTTCAAGATTTTCTCTTTCATTATATTTTCATTTCAATTATAGTATATTTCAGTGTAGATCTAAGTTTACTTTGCTTGGAGATTTTTGAGATTCTTGGATATGTAGGTTCATGGTTTTTTTTTTTCAAAATTGAGAGATTTGCAGATTTTTTTCAAATATTTTTTCTTCCCCTTTCTATCTTTCCTCACTTTAGAACTCTTATAATACATATATTGGTATATGGGACTTTGAAGCTATATGCATTTTCCTTGATTCTTTTTTCTTTCTATCCCTGGGTTACGTCAATTGCCTTACCTTCAAGTATGCCAACTCTTTCTATTGACTGTTAAAATCTGTTGAGAAACTCTCATAGGATTTTATCCTAGACATTTTTTTTTTCAGTTCCAGAATTTGTACATCAGTATTTTTTTTAATATTTTCTGTCTTTTTATTGGTGTTTACTGCTTGTTCATACACTGTCGTCTTCTTTGTTTTTTTTTTTTGTCCATAGTTTCATTTAGCTTTTTGAGTACACTTAAGGCAGTTAAAGTGTTGTACAGTAAATTCAATATATGATTATTTTCAGGGATGTTTTTTGTCAATATATTGCTTTCCTTGTGAATAGACCATATGTTTCTGTTTATTTGTGTTATGGTTTGGGTATGAGGTGTCCCCCTAAAAGCTCCTATGTTAATGCAGGAATATTTGGAGGTGAAATGATTGGAATAGGAGAGTTGTAACCTAATAAGTCCATCCTAGTTTGTATGCACTGACTGGGTGGTAACTGTAGGCAGGTGGGTGTGGCTATAGGAGATGACCACTGGGGGTAAACTCTAGAAGGGTTCATCTTCCTTGTGACCCCTTCCTCTTCCTTTGCCTCTGCTTCCTGACCCCTCCACGAGGTGAGAAGCTTTCTTTTGCTGTGACCTTCCCCCATGATGTTCTGCTGCATCTTGGACCTAGAACAAAGGATTCACTAACCATGGACTGAACCTCTCAACCCAAATAATCGTTTCTTCATCTAAGTTGTTCCTGTCGTTTATTTTGGTTACAGTGATGTAAACCTGACTAACACACTTTGTGTACTTTGCAGTGTTGTTGATGAGAAGTGAACATTTTGAATATTACCGTGTGGTAACTCTGAAAATAGTTTTCTTTTATTTATTCATTTGTTTGTTTAAAATTTTTTAAATTTATTAAATTTGCTTATTTTGGATATGCATGACAGTAGAGTTTATTTTGACATGTTATACATTCATGGAGTATAACTTATTCTAATAAGGATTTTATTCTTGTGATTGAACATGATGTGGAGTTACACTGGTTGTATATTTATATATGAACAAAAGAGAGGCATATATGATTCATTCTACTGTCTTTCCTATTCCCATCCCCACATTTTCCCTATTTCCTGTTTGTCTAATCCAAGAAACTTCTGTTCTTCCCTCTTCCCATTATTGTGTGTTAGCATATCAGGGAGAACATATGGTCTATTCACAAGGAAATATATCAGGGAGAACATTCAGCCTTTGTTCGTTTGGGATTGGCCTATTTCACTTAGCATGATAGTCTCATGTTTTATCCATTTACCAGGAAATGCCATAAATTCCATTCTTCCTTAGGGCTGAGTAATATTCTACTATGTGTATGTACCACATTTTCTTTATTCATTCATCTGTTTAAGGGTACCTAGGTTGGCACATAGCTTAGCTATTGTGAATTGAGCTCCTTTAAGGAAGAAAGCTGTTTAAGGAAGAAAGTAATTAAACATTCATGTGGCTGCTTCTCTGTAGTGTGCTGATTTTAAGTCCTTTGGGAATGTGTAGAGGAGTGGGATAACTGGGTCAAATGGTGGTTCCATTCCAAGTTTTCCTAGGAATCTCCATACTGATTTCCAGAGTGGTTGCACCAATTTGCAGTCCTACCATCAATGGAAGAGTGTACCTTTTCCCCCCACATCTTCCAAAATTTATTGTTACTTATATTCTTGATAATTGCCATTCTGACTGGATTGAGATGGAATCTCAGTGTGGTTTTAATTTGCATGAAAATTGTTTTCTTCCCCGTCCTCCAAGGCTGGTGTTGTTTTCTATTGGGAGTTGTAGTCATGCATTTGTTCTTAGGGGTACTTCATTCCTTCATTATTACTGGGGCTGACCCTCATTGCCCATCCCAGTTCATTTTGCTCCGGTGTTCAATCCCTGGGTGGACCTCTATACTATTTTTTATTAGAAGATAGGTTTTGCTTCCATGTAGGTAAATATTTATCTGAGTGACGATGGGTCATAAAGATTAAATAATGCAGTCCTCACCTTAGTAGGGGATGAGCAGTGTGATGGCACATATTGTATTCTAACCTCTCGTCATACTCTAGAGAGGATTTGGAGAGGCATTCAAGGATGCATTATGATTATATCCCCCAAAATATTCTGCCTTCTTGCTATTTTCTACAGTCTGGTAGCTTCTAACTTACTGGAAAGCCAGAGTAAGGTTTTCTGGTAAGAGTAGGAATAATATGGTGACATTAGAGATTCAAGGAGAGTACAGAGTATTTGAAATAGCTGCTATAGATCTAGAAAAAGAGGCATATCTAGGAAAAGAATGAAAATTTTTTCAGACATTGATGAGACTTCATTTGAGGTTGGAGACCATGCATTTAATTTATAGTGACACTGATTTTTTAAACTCTTTTTTTTAAATATTTATTTTTTAGTTATAGGTAAACACTATTTCTTTATTTTTTATTTTTATCTGGTGCTGAGGATCAAACCCAGTGTCCCACACATCGTAGACAAGCCCCCTACCTCTAAGCCACGGCCATAGTGACACTGATTTTTACAATTGCTTATTTTTCTCCAATAAGCAGGTGTAGTCCTAAAGAAATAGACTGTTTCATGTTTGATGTGTTGCCAGTCAGTTTTCAAATTAGAAGTGTGGTAAAATAAATACTTACTATTTAGGTGAGAGGCTTCTTAAATATGATGGCCCATGGTCCCTAAGCTGTTTAAGAAAAAAAGTAATTAGTAATGTCTATGTGGCTGAAGAATGGCAGTCATGGGGCTGGGGATATAGCTTAGTTATGAGAGTGCTTGTTGTGCATGCACAAGGCCCTGTGTTCGATCCCCAGCACCACAAAAAAAAAGAAAGAAAGAAAAAAAAGAAAGAGTGATAGTCATTACAAAGCAAGTTGAAAGAAGACACTATATATAAAAAACATATTATTTCATATTAATATTGCAAGAGATAGGGAATTTTAGGAGATAAATTCTTTTTATTCTTGCTTGTTTTGGGTACTGGGAATTTAACCTAAAGGTGCTACAATTCTTGAGCTACATTCCCAGCCTCAGTTGCTGAGCCTGGCCTTGAACTTGTGATTCTACTGCATCAGCTTTCCAAGTTCCTGGGATTACAGGCATGTGCCACTGCACCTGGCCAGGAGATAATGAGTTCTAAGGCGTTGTGACTGTGTAGCTGTAACTGTAGCAGAATGGAGGAAAATTGGATTCCAAATCACAAGAAAAGTAGCTGAGAGGCTTTGAAGCTGGGTCCTTCATATAGCAGGCTCCCTGTTTTGAAATATGTATTGACATGACAGAACAATGGTGTAACCTCTCACAAGTTGATATGAGAATGTGATAAAATGATCATCACAATCTCTATAGGAGGGATGTATCCCTGTCTTCTTCATATTGAAGTTCATTATGAAAAAAATTGGAAAATTATATGATTCACTTGGTATGTGATTTCTTAATATTGTGTTGTTTTTCCTCTGTCATTATTGCACTTTAAAATGAATGGGTGTGGCCATTAATAAGTAGAAGGAAATGATTCAAAGAATTGTATAAAGACTGAGTGACCTAAAATGTGTGAATAATTTTTAGTATTGAATTAAAGTTTAATTTTTGTATAACAATTACTGTAACAATTTTGGAAGAAAATAAAATAGAATTTTGTCACAGCTTATGAGTAAAGTACCCAAAATATCAATAGCCTCTAGGCTTCAACTCAAATTTTTTCACATCATAATGAATGAAAAAATTCTATATATAGATTATAGAGCATGTATAAAATCATTATAGAGACTTCAGAGGAAAAGCATTCAAACAAGAAGATTCAATCTTAATTATTACTTGTGAAGTTTTAATTAGTATGATTTGAGACATTTCGGACTTAAATAAAATTTAAATTTTAGTTTTTACATTAGACAACCTTTGTCCCATCATGGTTTTGAGAAAAAATAGGCGACAAGTTTGTAAATTTTTTTAGATAACAAAAATTCTATCATGATCAGAAGCATTTTTAAATTTTTAATCCAGCAATATATTCCAACTCTCTTTAGAAATATCAAGAGAATATTATAATTTTTGATAGAATTTTCCAACTGTAATTTTCAGCCAGTACACGTACAATTATTTCAGAAGAATTTTTACATTTTATAATCCTATCAATTAATTGGCCATTATTATATTAAAGAACATGTAAATACATAATAGAAATTAAGTTTAATATTAAAATGATTTCAGTTCATTCTTTCCTTCTTCTTTTATATGTTTATTTGCTCATTGCTGCCAGAAATTTGGGAGATTGATTTAAATATTACACAAGGAGAAAATTAGTTAATTCACTTCATTTTGTACATCACTGTATTTTGTTATGTTACTCAAGAGAGTAATTGGTTGAGATGAGGAAAGAGTGGAGTAGAAACGGCTGCACGTCCCAGTTTGGAATTGAAACAGCTGGACAATATCTACTCAATGTCGTGGGTGACTGAGGGATTGCACTGAGGTTCAATATGGAGCAGTCAGAAACCTAGAGTGACTCAGAGACTCTGGTTACTGGAAGAGTGAGGAACCAAGGAATCATTAATCAGATCCCAACCTGTGCCTACAGTGCTGGGGCAGGTCTAGGTAAAAGAATCACACAAAGGGAGAGGAAGGGGGGCATACTTAACAAAATTAGTATAGAAACAGTAGCAGAAGAGGAAGTCAATCTGAATTTAGCTGAACTTGGAACTGTACAGGGGGTTACTGCCTGAGAAGTACTTCACATTTCTCAATTGATAGGTGGAGACAATGGTGGGGATCCATTATTTTGAGGTCACATCTAAGCCTGCAATTTAGGGAAACAATCCCTTGTAGTTTCATCGACCCTGAAGATCACAACAAACATTACCATGGAGGAATGACCTTATAGCAAATGGTCTTAATAATTTATGCATGAGATTTCTGTGAGTTTAAAGCCATTGAAACCTTCTGGCTGGAAGAAGGAATGGAGTGGGCCCACTCTACCACCTGGGTGCACATTCTTCTTCTGTGCACTGAAGACTCCCTGATGAACACAATGTAGTCTATCAAAGATGGACAGGGTTCTATTCATCAAATAAGAGATAACCTGTTGCCAACCCCTCTGCAAAGAAGACCTACAGGTTCCCAGGCCAACTGTGGAATTTCCAGGACACTTAGGTCTGCACTGGAGAAAGGAAGGATGAAATCATTGTGATTAAACCTGGGCCCACAGTGTTTCTCCCCATGTGCCAAGAAATTCCTGGGTGCACTCAAAACTGCCACCTATACCAGGGAGGGATCCAGCTACTGAGCCAAAAGAATATGTTAAAGACAATCTCTTCAGGGGTGCTAGAAAAACTGAATATCCATACATAGAAGAATAAAACTAGATCCCTATTTCTCATCCTGTGCAAAAATCAACCTCAAGTGGATCAAAGGCCAAGTATAAGACCAGAAAGTTTGTTATAGTCAGAGGAAGCACAGGGCAAACATTTCACCATAGGCACAGGCAACAACTTCCTGAATAGGACTTGTATAGCTCAGGAAATAATAGCAAGAATCGATAAATGGATGGCATCAAATTTAAAAACTTTTGCACAGCTGAAGAAACAATGTTATGTAAAGATTACCTACAGAATGGGAGATCTTTGCCAGCTACTCTTCTGTTAGAGGATAACTATCTGTAGTATATAAGGAACTCAAAAATCTTTTAAAAAATATTTATGTTTTTAGTTGAAGTTGGACACAATACCTTAGTTTTTATGTGGTGCTGAGGATCGAACGAGGGTGAGCACATGCTAGGCAAGTGCTCTACCACTGAGCCACAACCCCAGCTCAGGAATGCAAAAATCTTAACACCAAAAAATATCCAAATAACCCATTCGGTTAATGAGCAAATGAACTGAACAGATACGTATCAAAGAAGAAATACAAACATTCAGCAATTATATGAAAAAAATGTTAAACATCTTTAGCCATCTGGGAAATGCAAATCAAAACTATATTAAAATTCTATCTCACTCCAGTCAGAATAGCAATCATCAAAAAACAACAAATGCTGGTGAGGATGGAAAGAGGGTTGAGGCAGGGATGCAGAACTCTTATGTACTATTGGTTGGAATGTGAATTAGTAAAGCCACTATGGATATCAGAATGGAAGTTTCTTAATATACTAGGAATGGAACCACCATACGACCCTACTATAGTGTTTCTAGGTATTTATTTGAAGGATACAAAGTCAGCATACTGAAGAGATACCTGCATACCCATGTTTACTTAAGCTGGAATCAGCTTAAGTGTCTGTCTATATATGTGGAGAAAAAACAATATGGTATATAAATACAGTAGGGTTTTATTTAGTCATAAAGAACAAAATTTTGTCATTTGCAGGAAAATGGATGAGGCTAGAGACCATCACGTTAAGCAAAATAAACTGGACTCAGAAGGACCAGTGCCATATGTTTTCTCTCATATTTAGGAGCTAGAAGGGGAAAAAATGAAAGAAATCATGAGAGTAGAAGAGAGACCATTAAGGTAGGGGAATGGGACTAGAGGGAGGGAGGAACATAGGGTAAGGGGAGGTATTGGGAGTAAGATTGAACAAAGTTTGTTCTACACATGTATGAGTAAGCTACAAGAAAACCCACTATTCTGTATAATTAGTATTCACCAATTTAAAAAAGCCATTGCACAGAAGGAACAAGTTTTCTGATAATCTTAAATCTGGGGCCTCTAGTTCCCTATACCTCAGATGTACTGTTATTTTGTAAGTATTCTGAAAACTTAGAAAAAGACATCTAATCTCATTTTTGTTGTATTTATAGTAGTCAACTTAGTTTCCATGGGGGCTCAAAATTCTCATGTCATTACAAAGTTGGTACCAGCATGTGGTTATGAATATCATGAGACTTGAGTAAACAAAAATATTGGGGGTCATATTGAACTGAAAAATAGCAAACCAGAAATATGTGTTTGACATGAATATTTGGTTTAATGTACATATCTTCAAATTTCAGATGTATCTTATTGGCTTCTGCATCAGAAATTACTACTATTCCTATGTACAATAAGAATTCATCATCATTGTAGAAATATATTCTCTAATGGCTGCTAATCCTGATTAAAACCAATGTTTACTTTGTTTTAGTGGCAAAGTTTGGATTGGATTTATAATATAATTAGGTGTGGCTTAGTTTTCCTAGAATGACTTATTTTAATATAAAAGATTAAAAGCTTTAGGAAACTTCTATGACTTCATTGTAGTATTGAATTCTAAAAGATGTTAAAACAAAGTAAGAACTGTTAGATAATTCAAGAATTTAGTGCTCAGAAAATTTAGTATTTTATAAAAGATTGAATTTTAAGAAGTAGATTCTTAAATAACATCCCTGTGTTACAGGAATTACCAATAGCTTTTTATAGTTTCAGAGAAAAGACACTTTACTTAAGATACTGACAGCCCAAACTCAGAACTAGAATTCCCTTTATGCTCATCTAAAATGTTAGTATGTAAACTGGAGTGGTTTGAGTGATGGGGGTGGAAAAAGGAAAACTATGTGTGATATATTAGTATCATCTTCTCAGAAATTAGTTCAGCTTATGCTGACTCATTTCTTATTAATCAGGTCTTATGCAAAGGGACTCTAAAAATGATAATATGTGGAACAAGTATCTATTCTTCTGTGCTTCAGTTTCCTTATCTTATAAAATATGCATAGTAATATATTGAGTGTCCAAAGGCAAGAAGTTTTTAGAGTCCTTTCTATTTCTGTGATGTTTGATTTTATAATTGACAAAATGTTAAGAGATCTCATTAAAATATCATTTCCCAGGACTTTAAATGTCATTGCATCAAATTTTTAGGATAGCCTATGAGATATAATTTTGTTGAGCCAGCATCATTTGGAAATATATGTGTTTAATGAGCATTTAACTAAAAGACGGAAGCATGAGTTGTGATATTTTTTACATCTAAATAGGGAATTAGTATTTTCAATGTTGAGAACACAAGTACATTGTAAATAGTAGGAGATAAAATAATATTTCCATTGATTCTTGTTATTTGTAGTATATACACACATAATCATAAATTTTAATTTCACATTTCTTAAAATGTTATATCATCTTTGATTACTAGACATAGAAAAAACACACCTGTGTATAGGAAGAGTGCAGATTACTCCAGATCATGTATATGTGTATGTGTATACACACACACACACACACACACACACACACACACACACATATATAATACATACATATACATATATATGTATGTATGTATACATATGCATATTATATATCCCACTGATCTACCTATTTAAGCTGAGCTTATACATACTCAACAACAGGATAATTAGTCAGTAGTTTTACCATATTGTTTTAGTCAGCTTTTTTGGTGCTGTGAACAAAAGACTCTTCAAGAAAGAGAAGAATTTTAAAGGAGGAAAAGTTTATTTTGAGGCTCACAGTTTCAGAGGTCTCAATCCATAGATGGCCAACTACATTACTCAGGGTCTGGAATGAGGCAGAACATCATGGCAGAAGAGTGTGGTGGAGGAAAGCAGCTGGGGACATGGGGCCAGGAAGCAGAGAGAAGAAGCTCCCCTCACCATGTGCCCAAAGGCATACCTCCATGGATCCACTTCCTCCAGCCACACCCTTCCTTGCCTACATTGATCACACAGTAAATCCCTATCAAGGGATTAATGCACTGATTAGATTAAGGCTATCATAATTTAATCGTTTCACCTCTAAACCTTCTTGCATTGTCTCACACATGAGATTTTGGGGAAACCTAATCTTTAAACCATAGCGCAGATCTTTCAATGCAAGGCATTATTAATGGTTTATGGTCATGGTGATGTCTACAGAGAGAATGATATTCAAGATACCAACTTATACTGCTACCAACTGGATCCAGTTGATACTGTGTTGTAAACTATTTTATCATGGTTCTACCACTTGGAGTACTGACATAAGCTTGATTCCCTTGTATATTCAATCAATTACCTTATTAATGAACATCAGACTCAGTGGCAAATAATCCAGTTAGTGAACATTATAATTCGAAAACATATATCTCTACATATATGTGGGCCTAATTTAAATAAGGTTTTATTTTTTCCACCCAATATTTTTGATGTATTATTCCACTCATTTAACAAAAATTTGTTGAACATTTCACTATAAGCAGTATATCATAATAAACCTTAATGATTAAAAATAAGTAGATATATTTTGTTTTCTCAAACTTAATGGGTACAACTTAAGTGAAACAGACAAATATAAAAACATGTTGCTGGTGCTGCAGTGCGTGGCTGTAATCCCAGCTGCTCAGGAGGCTGAGGCAGGAGAATTGCAAGTTGGAGTCTAGCTCAGGCAATTTATTAAGACCATGTCTCAAAATAAAAATAAATAAATAAATAAAAAGAGATGGGGGTATATATCAGTGGTAGAGTACCCCTCTCACACATACACACCAAAACCAAAACAAGAACAACAAAAACCCATATCATTCTGTTGATAGCCTTGGTCATTATAGTTCTTTACCTAATTTCCTTCAGGACATTTTTTTGTGTGTTTGTGTGTGTGTGTGTGTGTGTGTGTGTGTGTGTGTGTGGTGCTGAGAATCAAATCCAGGGCCTCCTGCATTCTAGGCAAGTGTTTATCACTGAGCCACATCCCTAGCTCCTCTTTTCGGACTTCTGCCTGACTTTTTTTTTGTTTTTTGGTGCAAATTAATTTCCTTTAAGGTCCTATTGTCTGCTTATTAATTGGTAGAATTCAATTAACATACTGGAGAGTTAAAAAAATGTGCTGAGTTTCAATTCTGATGCACACAGTTATTTTCTTTGTTAATCTTTGTCAGTTTTACTACAATGTACCATATTTTTTTTTTGCTTCAGCAAGAAAAAGTTTTATTTTCATTTATTTTTTTTTAATTTTTTTTATTGGTTGTTCACAAGATTACAAAGCTCATGACATATCATCTTTCATAAATTTGATTCAAGTGGGTTATGAGCTCCCATTTTTACCCCAAATACAAGTTGCAGAATCACCTTGGTTACACATCCACATTTTTACATAATACCATATAAATGACTATTTGATTAATGGTTTACATAGTCTGAAGAAGACAGAAAAAGGACTACTAATCACATGTCCAGTTCTGCTGATATTCTACTTTAGATGACAACTATAAATGCTATATTTAATCAAAAGCAAAACAAGCCCTTGTTTTTTATTTTAAAATTAATTAATTAATTAATTAATTAATGTGTTCTAATTTGTTGTACATGAAAGAAGAATGCATTTTGATTCATACTACACAAATGGTGTACAAATTTTCATTTTTCTGGTTGTACAAAGGAGTCACACCATTCATTTCTTCATATGTGTAGCTAGGGTAATGATGTCCATCTCATTACACCATCTTTCCTAGCCCCTGCCTCCTCCTTTCCCCTCCCTCCCCCTTGCCCCATCCAAAGTTCCTCTATTCCTCCCATGCTCCGTTGCATCCCCATTATGGATCAGTATTCACTTATCAGAGAAAACATTTAGCCTTTGATTTTGGGGGGATTTCCTTACTCACTTAGCATTATATTCTCCAACTCCATCCATTTACCTGCAAATGCCATGATTTTATTCTCTTCTAATGCTGAGCAATATTTCATTGTGTATATATACCACAGTTTCATTATCCATTCATCTATTGAAGGGCATCTAGGTTGGTTACACAATTTAGCTATTGTGAATTGTGGTGCTATGAAATTTGATATGGCTGCATCATTATCATATGCTGTTTTTAAGTCCTTTGGGTATAAACCAAGGAGTGGGATAGCTGGGGTCAAATGTTGGTTTCACTCCAAGATTTCCAAGAAATCTCCATAATGCTTTCCATATTAGTTGCACCAATTTTCAGTCCTACCAGCAATGTAAGAATATGCCTTTCCCCCCACATCCTTAACACTTATTGTTACTTGTATTCTTAATAACTGCCATTCTGACTGGAGTAAGGTGAAATCTTAGAGTGGTTTTGATTTGCATTTCTCTAATTGCTAGAGATGTTCAATTTTTTTCATATATTTGTTGATTGTGTATATCTTTTTCTAAGAAGTGTCTGTTCAGTTCCTTAGCCCACTTATTGATTGATTGAAGCAGGTGGCATTATAATTCCAGACCTTAAACTATATACAGAGCAATAGTAACAAAATTGGCATGGTATTGGCACCAAAATAGACTTGTAGACCAATGGTACAGAGTAGAGGACACAGAGACAATTGCACATAAATACAGTTATTTCATACTAGACAAATGCACCCAAAACATACATTAGAGAAATGTTAGCTTTTTCAACAAATGGTGCTGGGAAAACTGGAAATGCATATGCAGCAAAATGAAATTAAGCCCCTGTCTCACCCCATGAACAAAACTCAACTCAAAATGGATCAGGACCTACCAAGGAATTAGACCAGAAACCCTGCGCCTATTAGAAGAAAAAGGAGGCCTAAATCTTCATCATGTTGGATTAGGCCCCAACTTCCTTAATAAGACTCCTATAGTGCAAGGAATAAAGTCAAGAATCAATAAATGGGACGGATTCAAAAGGAAAATCTGCTTCTTACCAAAAGAAACAATCAGTGAAGTAAATAGAGAGCCTACAGAAGGGAAGCAAATTTTTCCCATGCACATCAGATAGAGCAATAATCTCTAGAATATATAAATAAATGAAAATACTTAGCATCAAAAGACGTTGTTTTTATAACTGTGTTTTTGCTACTGGGGATATAACTCAGGGCCCTTAACTGTTGAGCCACAACCCCAGTCCTTTTCATTTTTTTATTTTTTGAGACAAGGTCTCACTAATTTTCTGAGGCTGGTTTTGAACTTGTGATTCCAGCCTCCAAATCTGCTGGGATTACAGGTGTGTGCCACCATGTCCAGCTTGTTTTTGTAACTTTCTAGGACACTTGTGAAGTGGGTGAACATTTATTGAAATGTTGTTTGTTCAGCAATTTTCATTTTGATGTAAAATGACATTATAGTGTTTACTGCTATGAAACCATAGCAGAATACACACTTGGCATTTCACGTAGGTTGCAAAAGTGAAGTAGTGATTCACTTGGAAGATTTAAATATTATTTCTTTCTTGGCATTAAACTTGGACTCCCAGATGTATCAGTTGCATAACAGAGCCAAACCTTCCAGTTGGAAAAGCGAAAAATGTCATCCAAGTTAACGAATTCAATTTTCGGCTTATTTATCACCTTAAAAGATTATATCCAGCAGTGAAGGAAGAACTTTTAATTAAAGAAAATTTCCTCTAGCTAGGCTCCACTTTACTACGATTGTGGTTCAGGTACTTCCTGAAGTTGCTTCTTTAGATTATGTTTGTCTCTAAAATTAAGGGCTTTTTCCACAACCAAGAATTTATTATTCTATAAATGAAGTATTAATGTTAACAATTACATAAATGAGTGTAACATTCACATGGAAAATCAATTTAATATGCCAAACCTTTTGAAAATGCAAGGAGAAACCTAGGATATAACCTGCTATCAATTTATCTTGCCAGATGTGTTGGTTAGTCCTTCGTGCCCCCTTTACAATTAAATAATCCTACATGGATAGCCCTCCCTAGTATGAACCATCTTTAGAAATACTTGCTTTTCACACAGTCACTAAGCAATTTCATTTGTTTTTGGAGATATATATTTAATAAACCAAGGAAAATAATTTCTTCAAACATATCATAATCAAGTTTCACATCAGTGGTTTTATTAGATTAATTTTCTTGGCTAATGATAAATATAATTCCCTTCAATGTACAATATGATGGGAATAATTAAAGGATCAAAGTTTCTTTGAACTAAGTATTTCAACCTCAGGGTTAACAAAGTCTCTAGATGTTTAATCTTATCCAAATAAATTTTAAATAGAAAATGAGCTATCACCCTGTGATATTTGGAATGATGAAGTTTTGATATAATTAATTTCATATTCATTATTTTGTTCTTAAAAGATGTCTTTGGCAGCACACAAGTTGGAAGTAAGAGAAATTCCTATGATGAAAAATATTCATATGTCAAAAGCTTTGTAGATCACAGAATCCTTCCACTTTCTAATGATCATTGTACTGGAACAATTAGTGAGTTAAGACACCAAATTAAGATAAAAATGATATGGCTGGCTCATTAAAATTGCAATTTTAAGAAATCACAATGCTCTCAATATTGTCCAACTGAGATGCGATTGATAGGTTACCCTGCTCAGAGAAACAGTAAATGGCTCTATTGCTAATATCTGCTCTAGTCATGTGGTAGAATTCATTTTTGTTATTACCTACTTCTTAGAAGGCCATTTTCTTAGGTCACAAGACATATAGTCTCTTAAGACCTCAATATTCAATGTTTTACTTCATTAACAATTGTCTCTCTTGATAACATCTTTAACATGAAAAATTATATATGCTCATATAATTTTCCTTAATACTTATTATAATAGAAAACTTAGGAGAAGAATGAAGCTTACTTGATAACATTTTTACCCCCAGTCCCAAATTCATATGCTGAAGCCTAGTCACCCAAAGTGATAATATTTTGAGGTGAGACCTTTGGGAGATAATTTGCTTTAGATGAGGTCTTGAGGATGGGGCCCTTATCATAGAATTAGGTCTCCTAGAACAAGAGACAGTGGAATTCTTGCTCTGTTTCTCGCTGAGCATTCACTGAGGAAAGGTCATATGTACACTTATTGAAAAGATGGCCATTTGCAAATCAGGAAGAGAGCTCTCAGTGTACTTGACCATACTAACATCTCAATCTCTGATTTTCAACTTTATAATTGTGTGAGAATAAATAGCTTTTGTTGAAGCCACCCAGTCATGGTATATTGTCATAACAAATAGTGGAGTATGACTAGGACAGATTTTGGTACTAGAAAATGGGATACTATAATAACAAATACTGTTAAATTTTGAATTGGAAATGTTCCCCAAAGTTTCATAATCTGTTGAAGGCTTGATGCCCATTCAGCAAGATTCAGAGTTGGACTTTTGAAAAGTGATTGGATCATGAAGACTCTGGCCTCATCAGTGGATTAATACATTTGATTTATTAAAATTTGAATGGTCTTTTGGGGAGAAATGTTAACTGTGGGCAGGTGGGGCATGGTTGGACAAAGTAAATTACTGGGATTGTGCCCTTGGGAACTATATCTTTTCAAAGGCCTCTTCCTCACTGTTTCCTGGCTGCCATGAGCTGAGCAGCATTCCTCTACCATGCCCTTTAACCATAATGTTCTGCCTCACCTCAGGCCCAAAGCAATGGAGCCAGCTGAACATGAACTGAAGCCTCTGAAACCAGGAGCGAGAATAAGTCTTTCCTTTGCTAAGTTATTTTTGTCAGGTATTTTGGTCATGGGAATGGAAAACTAACACAAATATTTAAAAATGTGGAAATGGCTTGAGATGGTTTTGGAACTGGGTGATGAGTACAGACTGGAACGGAGTTCCCATGTGCATGCTACAAATATGGATGGTAAGAGTGAGTCTGATGAGAACTCAGAAATGAGAAACACAGTATCAGAACCTGGAGTAAAGGTAGTCCTTATTACAGTGTTGAACTGTTACAATATTTTGTGGAAAGTAGAATTTGTGAGTGATCATACTGGGGTTGTAGCTCAATGGTAGAGTGCTTGCCTAGCATGTGAGGCACTGGGTTTTATCCTCAGCACTGCATAAAATAAACCAAACAAAAGTACATCAACATCTAAAAAATCTATAAAAAAGAATTTGTGAATGATGAAATTGGATATTTATCTGAGGAAATTTCTAAGCAAAGAATTAGAGCAGTAACTTGGTTCCTCTTGACTGCTTATAGTATTGTGGTAGGTAAAAGACATATTGAGGAAGGAACTGTTAAGCAAAACAGAGCTATAACTTGAAGATTTGTGAAAATTTCAGCCTATCATGTTCAAAAAAATTAAAAAAGCATTTTTTTTTGAACTGAGGGTTTAACCCAGGAGTGCTTCATGACTGAACTACATGCCCAGACCCTTTAATTTTTTTTTTTAATGTTGAGACAGGGTCTTGCTGAGTTGCTAAATTATTGAGGCTTGCCTTGAACTTGTGATGCTCCTACCTTAGCCACCCACGTTTCTGGGATTATAGGCTTTCACTGAGAAAGCATATTTTGAAGAGGATACTAGGGTGGTGACCAAGCAACATACATGCCTTATTCTTCAAGAGAAGGGGAAGAAAATCATTCCAAAGGTGATTATTCAGTGATCATCAAGGCCACTGCCTTGACTTTCAGCAGGACAGATGGCTTTGGTTCAAAGCCTTGGGGAAAGGATTATACTACTGAATTATGGGGATGGAGTCACCTGGAGCCTTGGAAGTGAGGCTGCCACACCCTCAGTGGGCCTGTAATATGTGACATCAAACAAAAGAGAATTATTCTTGAAATTCAAGATCTAATAGAATTTTTCATAATAGGTTTTATACTTATTGGGTTCTATTATCCCTTTATTCTTTCTGATTTCTCCCTTTAAAAATGAAAATGTCTATCTTATGCCTGTCCCAATGTTGTATTTGGAATGCACACTTGTCTACCTTCACAGATTTTCCCTTGGAGAGGAATTTTGACTTAGAATGAATCAGACCTTGAGTTTTACCCACAGCTTATTTTGGTGATATTTAAAAAGAATTTTGGACTTCAGAGTTGATACTAAAATCTTTGGGCTTGATGGGATATCATGAATATATTTTGCATGTGAGAAGAACAGGATTTTTGGAGGGCCAGAGGCAGAATACTATGGAGTGAATTGGTTCCTTCCAAATTCATATGTTGAAACACTTGACTTTCAATATGATGATGTTTAGAGATAGAACCTTTGGGAAGTAATTAAGTTAAGGTGATATCTTAAGGACCTGACCTTCATGAGGGTTATGAAGGTCATCAGGGACCTTGCTCTCTCACCTTCCTTCCATGTGAGGACATACATGGAAGAAAATGAATCCTACAAGCCAGGGAGCAGGCCCTCATCAAAAACTAACCATGCTGATACCCTGGACTCAAGCTTCCAGGCTATAGAACTATGAGAAAGCATTTTTTTATTGTTTAAATCTCCCAGTTTGTGGTATTTTGTTATGGTAGCCCAGGTTGATACATTTTTATAATAAGTACAGATTTTATTTATCTCAGTATGTTGACACAGGTAAATAGTTTCATGAGTAAAGTAGAAAAACAGAAAACAAAAGAAGGAATTATATAAGATTTTTACAAGTGAATGTGAACAAATTTGGTATTTAAGGTGCTGTTTTGAATGGTTGAACTTTCATGATAGTGATCACTGCGGGACCCATGTCAGAGATCTGTCCCTGACCTAGTGGCCTTTGCAATATTTTCAATGTCTATGTTTATTTTCCCAAATTGTAGTCCTATATGAAGAATTTCACTTTTTTTTTTTTTTCCGACAACTGGCTGGTAACTTTAGTAAGTTCTCTACTTCCTATCATCAAGAGAAGTTCGTGAGTCTAGGAAGACTTTTTAAAATGGTAAAAACAACCACCACAAATCCTTCTAATTATAGCACCTTACTAATTGTATATTTGCTACTATTATAATTCACTTGAATATCTATTTAAGGCAATACATGTTTTATGATTTTGTTAGGGTATGTGTTTGATGAATGTTCCTGATATATGCTTACCTCACACAAGTTCAAGGGACTTAATAATTTCTCTGGTTGAAGTATCAATCTCTGCTTCCTTCTCCCTCATTTTCCCTATATTGGTCAATAGCTATTTTATCCAGTTTCTAGAAAGTGGATTGTTTCTCTGGCATCATTGATATTTTGAAATGAATTTTTATGGAATTTTTAAATCACAGATATGGTTTTATGTTAAGTGTTAAATATAGTTAAGTCTGTTTTACTTATTTTATATGGGATAAAACAAGTATACTCTAAGTTGTTTGGAGAATGATGATGGTAATGATCAGGAAATTTCTGGAACAATGCTTTGAAAAAATACAAATATTATATCTTACTCTAAATGATTTATCTGATATATAAAAACATCATTAATAATCCAGGTATTGTGGCACATGCTTGTAATCCCAGCAACTTGGCAAGCTGAGGCAGGATGATTGCAAGTTCAAGGCCAGCCTCAGCAACTCAGTGAGGCCCTAAGCAACTTAGTGAGATCCTGTCTCTAAATAATGTGGCTCAGTTGTTAAGCACTGCTGAGTTCTATCCCTGGTACAAAAGAAAAGAAAAAGAAATATCATTAATATAATGAGGTACAAACAAGATCAACTTCATATTTTATGTCTTTTTCAAGACTTACTTTTGTCCCACATAGTGTACATACTTAATACATTGTATAGTTAAACTTATAAAAAAAGACATTTTTAAACCTGGCTAGTATTTGTAAATTGAAAAATACAAAAAAGTAAGTGATGCATCAATGTTTAAAAATAGGGAGTGATATCAATAAAAATTAGAGAAAAAGTAGCACCAAATTCTGCTGCTCCATAAAAGCAATAAAAATGGGCCAAAATAGGCAAATCAACATTTTCAGAACTGTGGAAATTAACCAAAAGCTTATAGCAACCTAGAGAGCACTTGTCCAAGGGAAATGGTGGATTTTCAGTGAGAACAATAAACTTTGTAGAATTGTTTTTAAACTTAAAATAATTTTATTTTCATTTTTATATATTTTATTGGTGCTTTATAATTATGTGTAATAGTGGGATTCATAAGGAGAAATACAAGTGGCCAACAAACATATGAAAAAAAATGTTCAACATCGTTTGCCAACAGGGAAATGCAAATCAAAATTACACTGAGATTTCATCTCACTCCAGTTAGAATAGCAAACATCAAGAACCTTACAGAATTTTAACTATCTCTAGTCCCTTCCTCTGCTATAAAACTCAAAACTCAGCAGTATCTGGAAATAACAGCCAACTTTTTTTTTTTGTATCTAAGGGAGCAGAACAGAGCTCATTTGGAAGAATTATAATTAATTATTTGTTCTGACTTGTCTTATGGTTCCCTAGAAGACTGGTTCAAAACCTTGTCTTTATTTTCCCTTAACTCAGAATTGGCCTAACTCCCAAATTGCTTCCCAGGGGACATTTGTTGAAAACATTAACAGGCTAATCTGTGAGTTGCTTCTGCCACAGGTGATAGATAAGAGTTGGAGCAAACAATAGACTAATCAAAAAACTTGGGAGGAAAGGCTGGGGAATGAGAAATCCTTAAAGTCTTTGAAAAGTTACAATGTGTTTCTGGGAGTTTTAGAAGGCCAGCTACATGGTTAAGGGCTGTGCATATGCTAAGGAAATAATCAAGAAGGCCCTAAACTCTCACCTTCTGGTGACTTTGAGGATTTCTGGAAGCAGGAGGTAAAACTAGGGAAGAGCTACACACTGTGTGGCTGAGTGCTGAAGTTTGGCCAACACACAGAGAACCATTTGGCAAAGACTGGAAGATGTTTGGTTAGAGATGTTCAGATAAATCTCTCATCAATTATTTAGTGACCACTAAACTGTGGTAGTTAGAACCTCTAATAAAATGTTGTATAATGTTGAATTGAAATGGTATTGTTTTAAATCAGAATGAAAGCTTTCAGTATTTCAGAATAAGTTCTATGTAACATATAGGCTTTTCACAGGTGCCCTTTATCATATTGAGAAAATTTCCTTCTGTTCCTAGCCTGTTGAATATTTTTACAATGCAAGGGTATTAGACTTTGTTAAACATATTGTGAAGAAATCAGAGGCTTCCTATATTGCTTATGGAATGCAAAATGAGTATAGTCACTGTGATAATATCTTGATGGTTCCTCAAAAAGTTAAACATAGGATTAAATACAAACCTTCATAATTATGCTGGATATTCTGATGAACCTTTTCCTTAACATAGAATTCAAGATGTAAATTTGCACCTGGGCACTATGGCACACGCCTATAGAATCAGCAACTCCAAAGGCTGAGCAGGAGGATTGAAAATTCAAGGCTAACCTCAGCAATTTATTGAGGTCCTGTCTCAAAATAAAAAGTAAAAAAGTACTCTGGGTGCTGGGGATGTAGTGCCCCGGGTTCAATACCCAGTACTAAAAAAAAAAAAAACCCAGCAAAATTGTCCATTATAACTCCTAAAAAAACAAAAGAAATACCAAAGAATTAGCTATAAAACTTTTATTTGCCTTAATAGTTTTATACTGGAATTTCTTCATTATTTCAGGTACAAATCATTTATTTTCTATAGAAAGTATTCAAGAGCCTAGAATAAAAGGGAAAGATTCCCTATTCATATAATTAAAATCACATAATCTTGATAAAACCTAACAGAATAGCACAAAAATAGTAATCAGATTAAGTCATACTTCTGAATATAGATATAAATAATCCTATAAAAATGCTATGGAAGATGGGAACAGTTGTACATGCCTGTAATTCCAGCATCTTGGGAGGCTGAGAAAGGAGAATTGCAAGTTCAAAGCCAGCTTAAGGAATTTAGTGAGGTCCTCGATAACTTAGTGAGACCCTGTCTCTACATAAAATACAGAAAAGGGCTGGGTATGTGGTTAAGTACTCCTAGTTTCAATCCTTGGTACCACCCCCCACAAATGCTATGGAAAAAATCTGGGAACAGATTGAAAATATGTCATATTTTGAATAAGTGCAGTTAATCCCAGAAATTCAAGTATAGTTGAGTATTAGGTAATAAAATAATTAGTCATGGACTGGAATTGTGGCTCAGTGGTGGAGGGAGTGCTTGCCTCATGGGTGAGAGGCACTGGGTTCCATTCTCATCACCACATATAGATAAATAAAATAGAAGTCCATTGACAACTAAAAAAAATTCTTTAAAATTAGTCATGTTAGTACATTAAGAGACAAAATTAGTAGATTGACCATCAAATAATAATTCAATATTAATTTATAATATAACACATTAATATGATGAAGAAAATTTAAAAGCCAGCATTATACTCAATAATCAAATCCTAAAAGCATTTTTGTTACTTTTGAAAATATTTTAGCCAGACATGTTGGTACATTCCTGTGTCCCAACAATATGGGAGGCTGAGTCAGGAGGACCATAAGTTCAAGGCCAGCCTCAGCAATTTTGAGAGACCCTGTCTCAAAATAAAAATTAAAAAGTTCTGGAGATGTAATTCATTGGTTAAGCAACCCTGAGTTCCATCCATGGTACCAATAAATAAATAAATAAATTTAAAAATTTAAAAAAAAAAAAGGCTGAGTATGTAGCTCAGTAGTTAAGTGCCTCTGGGTTCACCCCATAGTACCAAAAGGAAAATAATGTTTTAGGCAGTTTATTAGTAACAGCCAACTCCTGTTGGCTTAGTACATTTAGACTGCTGTAACAAAATACCATAGACTGTAGATACAGGGGCTTATATGCAACAGAAATTAAATTTGCACAGTTCTGGAGGCTGGGTAGTACAAGATCCAGGCACTTGCACATTCAGTGTCTGGTAAGAGCCCTTTGCTTATTTTACAGGTTCAAACATTTTGCTGTGTACTCCTCACAGGATAGAAAGGGCAAACAAAACCCCTTTTGTTTATTTTATAAGAGTAATAATCCCATTTATGAGTGCTCTGCCCTGATAATTGAATGATTCCCAAAGGCCCCACTTTGTAATGTCATAGATAACATTGGTGACTAAGATTCAACACATGAATTTTGGGGGACATATACATTCAGAGTGTAGTACCAACCAACTAACCAAATAAACCCTATATTAAGAGGAATGAATTTTGGAAACCGGAGATATTTATAGTTTGAATGTGTTGTAAACTTTATCCCTAAATTCATGTGTTAATGATATTTGGACCTTTGGGCAGTAAATAAAATTCAATGAGTTCATAAGGGGGAGCCCCTATGATGATAGTGTCTCATCATGTGATGCCCTTTACCATGTTATGTGATACAGCAAGAAGTCCCTCATCAGATGCTAAGATGTAAGTGCCATGTTATTGAACTTTCCAGCCTCCAGAACCAAATAAATTTCTATACTTTACAAATTATCCATTCAGGTGTTTTGTTATAGCAACAGAAAATGAACTAGTAGATGAAGTATGCTTCTCTAAAAATCATTAATTTAGATAACCTTGGACACTTAGCTGAAAAATTATTGAAACTAATATGAATTCACTGAAGTACATAAGAGGCCCATAAATTATTTTTGGGATAAAGAACAAGACAGTAAATATTTTAGGCTTTGAGGGCTATAGTGTATTCTTGTAGCTACTTAACTCTGCTATCGTAGTGCAAAACATGCCATAGATGATAAGTAAATGAATGAGCCTGGATGTGTACCCATAAATCTTTACAGATTACAAGATCAGATTTGAATTGAGGGCATAGTTCAATGACACCTGAAATAAAAAAATTAAGTCCTCAGTCCCTGAGTTTGGTTCTTGGACCAGAAAAAAGAAAAAAAATAAGCTGGGCATGGTGGCACCTGCCTATAATTCCGTTGACTCAGGAAACTGATGCAGAGGATGGCAACTTATCCTTAGCAATTTTTTTTTAAAGAGAGAGAGAGAGAGAGAGAGAGAGAGAGAGAGAGAGAGAGTGTGTGTGTGTGTGTGTGTGTGTGAGAGAGAGAGAGAGAGAGAGAGAGAGAGAGAGAGAGAGAGTTTGAGTGAATTTTAATATTTATTTTTTAGTTTTTCGGCAGACACAACATCTTTGTTTGTATGTGGTGCTGAGGATCGAACCCGGGCTGCACACATGCCAGGCGAACGTGCTACCGCTTGAGCCACATCCCCAGCCCAATATCCTTAGCAATTTAACAAAACTCTGACTCAAAAAATAAGAATGACTGGGGATGGGGCTAAGAGGTAAAGCATCCCTGGGTTTAATCCCAGTACCAGAACTAAATTTTTTTTTTTTAAAAAAAGGAAAAAGAAAACTAAATTATTTTAGTTTCGGTAATTAACCATCAGAAATAACTTTAACAAAATAATGTCATTTATCAGTAGCAGCAAAACAAATGCCCAACAATACTTAACATTAAATGTACAAGACCAATATGGCAAAATTACAAAACTATACTCAGGTACAAAAAGGGCCACACGAAAATTGAATAAAAAAACTATGCTCTTTGATGGAAAGCCTACATATTGTAATGGTGCCAGTTCTCTCCAAATGCATCACAGGGTTAAAGAAGTTCTAACTAAATTACTTTTTTAACATGGTAGGTAGTCTGAAATTCAATGGAAAAAAAATAACTATAAAGGGTAGCAAATAATTTCTGACCAAAGAACTGAGAGAAATTAACATAAACCAGAGTGTAACTTTGTTGATGTTTTGGCTGCAGGTAACATAAAATTAGTTCTACAGTGGTTTAAACAGTAAGGAAATGTATTGGCTAATATAATTGCAAATTTAGAGGAAAGTTGAGTTCAGCTTTGACCTAATCTAGTATTTTCAGTTCCACTTCCCTGCAATTTTTAAACCCAGTTGTTTTCCAACTGGGAATGATTCATCCTTCCAGATAACATTCAGCATGTCTGGAGACTTTTTTTATGTTGGAGATTGAACCCTGAGGGGCTTTACCACTGAGCCATATCCGCAGCCCTTTTTACTTTTATTTTTATTTTTTATTTTTGAGAGGATCTCTCTAAGTTGCGGAGGGCCTCACTAAATTGTTGAGGCTAGCCTTGAACTTGTGATCCTCCTGCATGAGCCTGGAGCCCACTGAGATTAAGGGAGTGCACCACTGGGCCCATCTGGAGACATTTTTGGTTGTCACAACTAGATGGGGCTGGAGAAGGAAATGCTACTGGCATGAAATGGAGAGAGACAAGGGATGCCTGGTCTATATTAAACATCCTTTAATGCACAAGATAGTCCATAGTAATAACGAATTTTCCAGCCCCAAATATTGATATTGAGGAAGCCATGAAACCCTTCTCTAAACTCCATCCTCTTCTGTGAGGTGTAATTATTCATATGTAATAAGGTTCAGAGGAAAAAGACACTGTCTTTTCCTGGGATGCTTGCCTAATAGGAAGAAAATTTGCTAGTTTCATAAAATGAGTTTGGAAGCTTTCTACCTTTTTAAAAAACTGTAAAATTTTATATGAAATAGCTCTAATGCTTTTTGAAGCAACCATAGTTTATGAGTATTTTATCTTCTTTGTGAATTGGTCTTTTAACCAATATGCCTTTTAATGTGCTTTGCTTTATATTCTATTTTGTCTGATATTATGGCTCTCCTAAATTTATTTTCATTAATATTTGCCTGGCATGTCTTTTGTCCTCCATTTCTTTTTCTTTTCTGTTTTTTTTTTCTTTTTCTTTTTGTAGTGCCTGGGCTTGAACCCAGGGCCTTGAACATGCTGGGCAAGGAAGTACTTTATCACTGAAGTCCATGCATAGTCCCATCATTTTATTTTCAATATTTCTATGTTGTTTGTTTTAGTGTAAGCCTTTTAAATAGCATATTGCTTTATATTTAAAAATCTAAACTCTAAGTCTGTCTTCTAATGGGCAACTTTAGTCATTAAACCCTTATTATGATGAATGAAAAATATGGAAGTATTTCAGCCACCATATATTTTTTTCGCCGTGTATTCTATGTGCAATGATTTGTGTATTTTTCTTTTTTGTTATTTCTTCTTTAGAGTCCACTAGAAAAAAATCAGGTTTGGTTTGCTGATTTTTTTCACTACTATTTTGGAAAGTACATATCCTTTCTATTCTCTTTTGCTAAACTTTTGTATTTTAAATTATCCTTATGTTTTTTTTTTGTACCTATACAAAAAATCAGCATTTTCAAACATCTCAAAAATATTTCATGTACCTCAGCATTTTTATTTCTGGTCTTCAGAGAGTTCCTGTTTCTTCCCTTGTTTCTTGTTTTTTAAGGATGGTGACATACTTGTGAGTACTATTTCTGATATCTTCCTGTGTTCAGGAGGGGGAATTTATTTAGCTTGCCATCTTTAACCAGGTGTACTTTTTGACTTTTTAGTTCCAAAAATTTGTCCAAAGGTACTGATCAATACTGACACAACTATTTATGTGTAAGGATATTCAGTGCAACATTAAATTTACAAAAACAAAAGACAATCTAACTGTAAGGAAATAATTAAATAAATTACTTTATATTCATGTGGTGAAATATTATTGGTTATTCAAGGAGTATCTTATGAAATATTTAATTTATAGGAAGATGCTAACAATATAATGTTAAATGCAAAATAATTTATATATTCTATGTTTATGGAAAAGAACTGGAGTGAGGGCTGGGGCAGTATCTCCATGGTAGAGTGCTTGCTTCGGCATGTGAGGCCCTGGGCTCGATCCTCAGCACCACATAAAAATAAATAAACAAAATAAAGATATTGTATCCATGTATAACAAAAAAATATTAAAAAAAAAGAAGTGGAATGAAATATACCAAAATGTTGATAGTAAGTACATTCAAATAAGGGAATTAATTATTGTTCATTCACCCTTTATCTCAATTTTCTACATATGAATTTAATTTCTGATAACTGGTCTCAGTAAGCTAGACTGTAGAAACAGTCTCAACAATTGAAGTTCTCCACTCATCTCAGGTTCCTGTCTTTCTCCCTATTTTTTTTTTTTTTTTTAGTGTATGTGTACGTGTGGGAGAAGTTATCTCTTTCTGTCTTCATTATCTGTCCATGACAATACGTCTCTATCCCTGATGATTGCTGTCTTGTGCTATTCATTTCTATCACAAGAATACATGGATCTGGTTATTTTCCTCTTATTGAGAACACAACAGCATGTGGCCCTTCCTGTATCTTGTAGAACATTGGGGATCTCTGAGGTTGTTACAAGCGCATTTTTTTTCCTAGATTCTCAATGCAGCCATCTCTGTTCTCTGCTTCTATTTTCTGTTAGATTTAGAGGACACAGAAAGATATCCTATAAAAGAGAGACACAGAAGATTTCTGTTCCCCTATTCCATATAACCTTTTCTTTTTATAATTACCCCTGCACCATCAAGTCTCCTTTAGTAAAAGTGTTACTTAGGGCCATTTTTTTTTCAGGGATCCATTAGCCTCTCCTCTTTCTTTACTACTTTTCTTTTGGGGGGTAGGTACTGGGGATTAAACCCAGAGGCACTCTTACTGAGCTACATCTTCAGCCTTTTTTATTTTTTGAGACAAGGTCTTGCTAAATTTTGAGACTGGCCTCAAAATTGCAATCCTCTTACCCCAGTCTTTGGAATTGTTGGGATTATAGGTATATGCTACCATGCCTGGTGACTTCTAACTTTCTTCCCAACCCTGTGGATTCTTTAGTTTGAAATGAGAAAACTGACTTTGATTCCAGATCTGTTGTTAATGGCATAAGGTCCAAGTTCTGACTTTTTAAGGGTTGAGCCCTTGGAAACTTGATATTCCAGATTTGTGTAACTCAAAAGAGTTTTAAATGTCAGAAGCCATGATTTGAATCTTTTACTTTTTCCAAAAGCATGAAAGGCACTGTATAACCTGGGGAGAAGGGGAGATCAAAATAAATAAGAAAATACAGGAAAATAAGTTTAATATCTTGAGATTTATTTCATCACAAACAGATAAAAAGCATAATCTTATTATTTTTGATGAATCCCTCTCAATGAAATCAGAATCCTCTTCCTAAAACATGAATATGGCTTTTACTTTTCTTTAAAACTTCAACAAATTCACATTGGGTATAGATTAAACTTTGCCATAATTGGTCTGTGGTTTTATTTGTGGCCTTTCTTTCTCTATTCCTTACATTGCTTTAATAAAAGATTTGCTTGTTATTCTCCAAATGTAACATTTCATTTTATGCCTCTGTGCCTTTGCTTATACCCTTTCCTCAAGAGTGAACTGCTCGTCCTACCTTCACAGGCAAGGGAAATAATACTTATACTTCAAAGCTCAACACCAATGTCTGATCAAAGCCTAAATGAAGTCCTCTCTGATCCCTTTTCCTACAGCATTGCTGCTTTTTAAAAACAGAGGGTTTTACAGCACTGCACAAAATAATGAAGAATGTGCCATTCCTTAAATATCAGTTCCAGGATCTCTTCCCTTGGTTCTGTGTTCTCTCTGGGGGCAGCTTTAGTCATACCTTTTGCTTCAATTAATTTGAAGACTCCCAAAATAATATTTCCAATTGAGACATTTCAGATGACCCCAGACCCACATACCCAGCTGGTTTCTCTTCAAGTCCATTTGGATGTCTCTCAAGTACCTCAGTTGCAAATATCCAAACTGAATTTATTAGGTACTCAAATATTTGTTGAAAATAATATCAGATGAAAATACAATTCAAATAACCACTCTTGAGTTTCTTGCTGCTTTCCTACTGTAACTTGTGTTGCTATTACTATATGACCATATGTAAGCAGGTTTTCTTTCTTATACTACTATCATCCTGCAAAACACAGAATTTTTTAAATTTGAACTCGAAGTGCTAAACTTCTGAGTCACATCCCCAGCCCTTCCTATGATTTTTCTTCTGAGAAGGGTTTCATGAAATTTCTTAGGGCCTTGCTAAGTTGCTGAGGCTGACTTTGAACTTGTAATTCTCCTGCCTCAGCCTCCCAAGTCACTGGGGTGATCCTCCTTCCTCAGCCTCCCAATTTGCTAGGATTTCAGGCATGCACCTCCATGCCTGGCTTTAGACTTTTTCAATGGGATAACTAACTGTATTTTCTTCAGTGAGTACTTTAGCAACCATGAAGAATTCTTTGACAACTGATATGGAACAGTGCGATAAATGTAAGCTTTGGGAATAAAGTATTACTGTATTTATATTGCAACTCTACTGCTTTCTAGTTATACAGACTTGAGGAAACCACTTATCCTTTGTGATTTCTTGGATTAATTGTCTGTAAAACTTGATACCTAGATTACAAGCTGGTTATGTGGAACAAATAAAATACTGCATATAATAATCTTGAGATAGGAATTTGGGGATACAGAAAAAAACTAAGTATCTTTTCTTTTGTCGTATTGGGGATTGAACCCAGGGCCTTGTGCATGCAAGGAATGCCCTCTACCAATTGAGCTTTATCCCCAGGCCCAAAACTAAGTCTCAAAAGAGCACCCATGAGATCCCATCTTGTGGCATACACCTATAACCCCAGTGATTTAGAAGGCTGAGGCAGGAGGATAGCAAGTTAGAGAATAGCCTATGAAATTTAGTGAGACACTGTCATAAAATTTAAAAAAAATTCTAAAATGGTGGGGGTGCAACTCAGTATTAGGGAGTCCTGGCTTTAATTCCCAGTACCAAAAATTTAAAAATAAAGGAGAAAATGTTGGAATGCAGGAAATGTCCATGAATCTTTTAAATGCAAAATAGGCATTCCTAAACTTCTCAACTGAAGTCCAGCCTTTGCTCCTAACACATGCCCTTGCCTGCAGATGCTCAATGCATAAGCCCTACAGAAACTGGGGCAAAATTGGTAAGTCCACTGTAGCTTCTCCTCTAGTCCATCCCTCTATAAATATTAGTGACCCATACCAATGAGTTGTCCTTCATTCTCCTTTGAATCTGTATTCCTCACTTTTCTCCAAAAGCTTGTCACTCTCAAGATGGCCCACGTTCATTCTTAAATGTGTGTCAATTTTTGTAAGTAATTTCAGCGTATGCTGAAATTCTTTTCCAACTTGTATGCAGTTGAGGTCCCCTTTCTAGGATATCTGTTCAACTAGGTAAATTATCTGACACAAAAAGCATTTACTTTTTGATATTGGTTCAGAAATTATGATAAAAATATTCTGTATAAAAACTGGGAATTCACATATTTCAAAATTTTGTCATTGAAACTCAAGGAAATCCTGATTGTTTTAGACAAAATCTGTATGGTTAACATTGATCTTTAAGGGATTTTCATAGGATTTCAAGTTTTGTGACTTGTTTCAACTTGATTTTGGTTTTAAAAATGTGTTCTACTATTCTTTTTTGGTAAGACAGTCGACTACCACATTGTTGTTGAGCTTTTTTGTTTGTTTTTCTTTTTGATACTGGGGATTGAAACCTGGAGTACTCTACCACTGAGCTATATCCCCAGTTCTTTTTATTATTTTGAGACAAGATCTTGCTAAATTGCTGAGGGTGAAAGACCTAAGAGTCTCATTTTACTTGGGACCTCATTTTGCTTTGAAACTTAACCCTTGACCTACTGCAGTCCTAAAGCACAGAAAGCTCTGCACAACGCAGATGGTGATTGCCTAAGATAGTCCAAGATATTGAAATATCTGAAATTCCAGATGACCCCCACCTAGATATGGTGACCAATATCTAAACCAGAAGCCCTGCAGCTTGGCACATACCCCCCTTGCGACACCCTCACAGTTTAAACCAATCATTTTAAAGTGCGTCAACCCCTTGAACTAACCAATAATCATTTCCATATTCTTTCCCGCCACTTGATATGCTAATCATGTTTTAGAGTTGTTTTATGATTTTCCTGTGGTGTGTGAGGATTTGCTAAGAGATGCTATGATGTATGGGAAGTCCCTGCCTTCCCTAAAGAGTGTAAAAATCTGCTGCAAACCCTGGGCTTGCGGCCTCTCAGAGTCACCAGTTGCTGTGTGTTCAGAGGACCTAGCTAGCTGGCAATAAACACCTTTTTGCTGCTTTCATCTATCTTGGTCTCTGGTGGTCTTTTGGGGATCCCAAACTCGAGCATAACAAGGGTTTAAGTTGACCTGGTTGGTCTTGAACTTATGATTCACCAGCCTCAGCTTCCTGAGTGGCTGGAATTACCTTGTGCACCACCATGTTCAGCCTGGTCCACATATTTGATTTAAAAGTCAATAGACAAGCCAATGGCAGTGGTGTAGGCTTATAATCCTATCCACTTGAAAAGCTGAGATGGAAGGATGGCAAGTTGGAGACCAGCCTGGGCAACTTAGCAAGATCGTGTCTCAAAATAACAAATAAAAAGGGCTTGGGGTGCTGGGGATGTGGCTCAAGCGGTAGCGCGCTCGCCTGGCATGCGTACGGCCCGGGTTTGATCCTCAGCACCACATACCAACAAAGATGTTGTGTCCGCTGAAAACTAAAAAATAAATATTAAAAAAAACTCTCTCTCTCTCTCTCTCTTAAAAAAAAAGGGCTGGCAATGCAAATCCCCACCCCCACCCCCACCCCCATCCCCACCGAAAAAGAAAGGCAAAAATGTCAGTAAACTATTTGTAAATCATACATCACTTCTTGTGCCTAAACTGCTGCTTATTTATTCTTCAGTATGGCAAGAACTAAACCTGAAAGTTGTCTGTGCCTTTGATAAGGTAAAATTTCACTTACATTCCATTCACAGAGAGTCTTAGAAATGAAGTCAACTAATTGTTTGGCTCTTTGTGGCATCTGCTGTCCCCATTAAATATAATGTAGGAAATAAACATAGACATGTACATAACTCCAGGCTCTTGACTACATGATTTACTCCCATGTTTTCCCAGAAACTCTGATGGACTGCAAAAGGCAGACGACACCCACTGAAATTTATTAACAAGCCAGAAAGCAGCTGTTCTGTGAGCTGCAAACAAAAGCAAATGTTAAGCTGTTGAATAGCCCTTTTGTTGTTTTGTGGTTCACTACAAAAGGGCTTTATTGTAACCTTAGTTTTGGAAGTTTGCCTTCTTGTAGGTCGAAAGAGATACCCAAAGGACAGATGGAAAATTTGTATTTAGTAGTGATTACCATTGTGGAACCTCCAGGTGACCATGTTTTTCCCTTCATTTACAAGATGTTCCCAAAGGCTTTCCGTATCTTTGAAGTTACTCCTTCCCCATCTCCCAAGATTGGCTGTGGGGCATAAAGGAAGCAGCAATTTTTGGAGTACAAAATGCAGGAGTGATTGTGTAGAATTCAATCTGGTTAGTCAAGCACATTTTAGAAGGAGACATTTGTGTTCGCATTGCCTGTAAGGAACTTAGAGAAATGCTCTTTCTAATCTTTTTCTTCCTATCAGAATCTTTGAGACCTGGATTGTGAGCCTCATCTAATTATTTCTAACTCAGAATTGTCTCCCTTCTTTGAACACTTGCAACATATTATTCATATCACTCATTTTATTCCTATATATAGCCTTATAAAAATTATTATTCAAATCTCATCTCTCTGATGTGATTATAACGTCCTTGCTCCTTAGGATTGTATCTTAAACATCCTTATCACATCCATCATTTTGTTTCCTATCAAAGGTACATTGCATTTCTTGAATATTGTAGGCTACAGGAAATGTATGCAGATTGAGCTACAAGTGTAATTTCAAATGTAATTTCACTATTTTGAACAATAGAGTACATTATTCAAACATATTCATAATATTTGTTCTCTATTGCAAATTTTCTAAATAGCCATTCCCTCTTGGTTAAAGTAAATATTGTAAGACACTAAATTTTAGAAGCAATATTTAAACCCCAAAGAATATTATAAGGAATGTTCAGATCAAGTAAAATGTTTCAGATTTCTTCTGCTTGTATAATGCTTTTTATTTTTGTATTTACTGTTATATTGGCTTTGCCAATCTTCCTTGCTAGATCATGCTTGCCATAGGTTGTATTTTGGATTATTTCTTGCCCTGCTCCTGCTTCTTTGAGTTTTTCATTTTGGCCTGGCCCTTACTTCCTGACCTGATTTTATCCCAGGAGTTATGGGCCATATCTGTATTCTGACTTGGTCAACTCCTCCATCTGAACTCTAGCTCTGGAAGAGGCCCTGAGCACGGTTTACTCAGGAGTAAAGATAGAATAATGAAGGGTAAAGCCAAAAGTTACTATAAGGAATGTGCTAAGAAGCTAAGGACAATAAAATACCTAAAAATCAACACTAAAAGCAAGAACTATAATGATTGAGACAGATGGCAACAGGAAAAAAAGAAACTAAACTATTCTCATTTTATATCTTCTGTATATTTCTCAACACTTATGTCAATCTCATCCCCATAAAGTCCTTCCTTTATACTCCAGTCCACACTGTCTCCATTCTGCCATTTCTAAAGCCCCATAGTACTCTGTACCTTTATCATAAACTGCATTTACAGTAATTATTATGAACTGCATTTGCAATCAGTATACATTATGAATAATAATCACATATAGTTTTAAATTACCAGTCTGAAAACTCTCAGTATGGGGCAAGATTCCAGATCCAAAAGCATTACAATTTAGGATATTGAAATAATCTTAAAATGTGATTTGTGAATCATATCTGTAACCTTTAAGACTTTTTAGGCAGGAGATAGGCATATGTAGTGATTTAAAATGGAGGAAAAATGGATTCCTGACAATAGAGACCTCTAATCTTGGCATGTTTTCCTGGCAAGATTTTAGACTAGATTGTTAAAATAAACATTTTATGTGCACTAAGAAAAGAAAAGATAATCACCAGGAACCAGAGGGTTTCTTCTAGTAATAAGTCATGCTAAAATAACCTTATTTTTTATCACATTATTAATTTTGTAGATAAGAAGCTATCTTTTGTTTTAAGCAAACATTTGACAGTCTTTATCATGTTATTTATTTAGAATAGATAGGGATATGTGAGCTGAGTGAAATAAAGGTAAATAAGTTTAATATTTGATCCACTAATCCTATATGAAATACACCAGTGCCAGTTGACATCCTCTATGAATACCCCATGCTCTGTTCTTCCTCATTTTGATATAAACAACTTTTATCAAAAATTTGGAAAAAATCATTCCTTAAAGAGTATGCAGATGGCATTAAAGAGAATAGCTAATATTGTACAAGGCACCCCAGAAGAGAGAGGATAAAAATGTGAGTTTGGGAGTTGGAAAGATTGAAGGCTTCAACCAACTATGCTGCTTGCTAGTTGTGTGACCTGGGGAAAATTACTTTTTTCTAATTCATGAAGATCAAATGATGATAGAGAAAATAATAAATGGCTTCTATCTTTATTGGTACTCATACAACCATTATTATTTCCATGAGCTGGAAAGATAGGCTGAAACTGAAGATGGATTTAGCAGTGATGATTAAAATCAATTGTACAAATGGAGGGCCTGAATATGCCACATCTTGTGTGAATAAAACTTGATGGCTTTAGTTGACTGAGCTCAATATGAGTCAGATATATGACATGAAATGACAAACCATCTAATGTTATTTAGGTTTTTAATAAAATTGTAGTATTTTGATTAAGGGAGATAATAATGTCTCTGCAGTACTCAAGCCACAATTGGGAGATTGTGTTTGAGGGGAACTTTGATTTTCCCAAAGGAGGATAAGCAGGATGGTGAAGTGTCTGGAATTCATGTTATAGGAGAAATGGCTTAAATAATTGAAAATCATTCTGCTGGAGGAAAAAAGACTTATGAGATGGGGATTGAGTTGTAGACAATGGAGGGGTATTTTTTCCTAAGTTGCTTATTATGGAGAATTTGAAACAGATACAAAATGCAGGAATATTTGTATAATGATCTCTGATATGCCCATCACCCAGCTGTAACATTTATCAATTTATGGGCAATCTTGCTTTTTCTATTATCCTCCTGACTGAATTATTTTGAAGGGGATCTCAGAAAATTCCAGATATCATATTATTTCATTGGTAAATATCTTGGTATATATCTTCCAAAGTCAAGAATTTAAAAAGATAAGTACAATATCATTTTCATATCCCAAAATTAACAATAATTAATAATTTTTTTAATATCATTAATTAAATATCCAGTTAGCATTTGAATTTCACCATTTGCCTCACAATTGTTATTTCATAGTTTATTTAAATCAGGATATAAGTAAATCTATACATTGTAATATTTTAATTCCATTTAAATCAATAAGTTTGAACTTCTTTTTTTCATTTATCACTGTCCTATAGATTTTTCCAGAGTCTGAATCTATGGATTGAATTCTTGTGGTATCATTTTTTCTTTTACCATTGTATTTCCTATGAAAAAATAGGTGGATCTTGAGGCTTGGTCAGATTTATGTTTAACATTTTTGAAGCTTATTTCTTCCACCAAATAGATTCCATATTTCTAGTCAGTACTCTTTTCTTTTCAAGGTTACAAGCCATTGGTTAACATTACCTATATTTTCTCAATAGGAGTTACAAAAACATTTCTACTTTTATTTATTTATTTATTTATTTTTTTGTAGTGCTGAAGATTGAACCCAGGGCCTTGTGAGGAGGCAAGCACTGTACCAACTGAGCTATATCTCCAGCCCCGAAAATGTTTCTAATTCTATCATTCATTCATTGATTAGTTGGAATAGTTCTAAAATAGGAAGTTCCCCTTATTAACTTTTTGGTTGTCAGAATTTTTTTAAGTAAGTACATGTTGTTACCATCTAAAGGCTTTGATGTAAGCTGGAAAATGATTAGGGTCAGAACGTGATAATGGAGAGTTTAAATTGCCTCCTCAAGTTAGTCTTCCTTTACATTAAGAACCAGTGGGGCTTGGGGCTGTAGCTCAGTGGTAGAGCACTTACCTAGCACACTTGAGGCACACACGGGGTTCAATAGCACCACAAAAAAAACAAATAAATAAATGAAACAAAGGTATTGTGTTCATCTATAACTACAAACAAACAAACAATGGGAGCTGGGCACACAGTGACACACACCTGTAATCCGAGTGGCTTGGGAGGCTGAGGCAGGAGAATGGCAAGTTTAAAGCCAATCTCAGCAACTTAGTGAGTCCCTAACTCTAAATAAAAGACCCTAACTGTAAATAAAATACAAAACAGGGCTGGGGATATGACTCAGTGGTTAAACACCCATGGATTCAATCCTCAGTATCAAAAGAAAAGAACAAAAACAAAACAAATAAAAAAGCCATTGGTGATAATAGTTATTTCCAAATAAAGCACTTTTTAAAAATTGAGAAATGAGAATTGAATATATTTATCATTTACAACATGATGTTTTGGTTCTTTATAGTTATACATGACAGTGTATTCTATTTTTGATATAATTATAGAGGCATGGAATATATTTTATTCTAATTAGGATCCCATTCTTGTGGATTTATGCAATGGTGAGATTCCCAGTGGTTATATTCATATATGTACATAGGAAAATTATGTCAAATTCATTCCACTGTCTTTCCTATTCCTATCTCCCTCACTTCCTTTCATTTTCCTTTGTCTAATCTACTATCATCTACCTCATACATAATTTTGAAAAAAATATGTATACATTGTGGAGTCAGTTGAGCTAGCACATGCATTATTTCCCATTTTTCTGTGATGAGAATACTTAAAATCTAATCTTTGCATTTTTCAAAATATGTTCTGATGTTATTTTTTTCACATAAGGAAGCATTTATTTGAGGTTTAACATGAAATCATTCAAATAAAATTGTATAAACACAAATCCACATTGAGTCATAACACAGATAGCAAAGGACAAAGTAAAAACAAAGAAAACTAATTGGCGGCTATATACAGTTGGACACGGTAGTTGTGTCTTTTACACTAGAAAGTCTTTTACAAAATAATCAGATCAACAGAAGACCAGTCTTCAATGTCGTCCTGCAAGATGGGTATCTTTAGCATCTCCCGTTTTCTCCAATGTCCTCCTCTAGTATGGCTGGTAATTATTTTGATGATTGCCACCCCCTTGAGAAGCCTTGCCATAAGTGCTCTGTTGACCACTGTAGTCTGCATATTCCTGTCCATACCCATAGTTCCCATAGTTATACCCAGTATAATCATATCCACCATAGCCACTTTAGTTCTGATCACCACCATAGGCACTATTGTAATTTCCATATCCTTGATCATACTAGTTATTAAATCCTTGGTTCCATTTTGGCCCTGACCTCGGCCACGACCCTTGGTACACCTCACCCACCAGCTGCACGCACCTCTTCCTCCTTTTTTGTTGTTGCTGTAGCTGCCTATATACCTCTTTGGGCTGTGCAACTTTGATTTCACACTTCCCAGAACCAATTTGATATTATCTGCTTTCTAACAATTTCTCTACTGGCTCTTCATCTGTATATGTGATAAAACAAAATCCTCTTCTTTCGTTTGTTTTTGTATCCATGGGAATTTCAATATTTTCAATTTCTCCAAAGGCTCCAAAATATTCTTTAATTTGTTCTTCATAAGTATCTGGGTTCAATCCACCCACAAAAACATTTTTAGGGTGTTCTTTCCATTTCAAAGCTTTGGCACTTTTGGGGTCTATCAATTTGCCATCCAGTTTGTGTTCTTTCAGTTCCAAAACCTTATCAACACTAGCAGCATCTCTAAAAAGCACAAATCCAAATCCTCTTGATGTTCCAGTGACTGGATCTGTTTTAATCCTACAGTCTACAACTTCCCCAAATTGAGACAAATATTCAGTAAGACCTTTCTTGCTCTTATCCTAGCTCAAGCCTCCAATAAACATTTTACCGTCATCCTGCTGATTCTTGCTCGCGTTGATCTTGGATCCCTCTTCGAATTCTTCTATGTTGCTATACTTGTTCATGTTCTTGATGGTGGTGGAGCTGTGGGCAGTGGGGGGCTGGTGCACAGTCCTGGCCACAACAGCAGTGGGGGCGGACGGTTGTGTTCCGATGTTATTATTGTAGTCACTATGTTGTATAATTGATCTCTTGATTTTTTTTCTCCTAACTGAAATTTTGGTTAAAATGCTTATGGTAGAAATTCATTCTTTTTGGCTGTAGAATAAGTGTGAACACTAATTGTGAGAGTTGAATCAATCTACATTTAATTTGGAAAATAAAAAATACTGCTAACCAATAGAATGCCTCCAAAGTGGAATGGATTGCTTCATAGAATACACAGCTGCCTGTCCTATGTACAAGAAAGGTTTAGATGATAGTATTTCAGGGACATAGTGAAAGAGAATCTTATGCTAGGTAGACATCTTAAAAACTCTTTCTCATCTCTGAGTTTCCATGACCCTAATATGTTCCTGAGGACCCAGAATGGAGAAGGACATACAGGAACTCTTCCAAAGTGACAGGTATGTAAGGAATCCATTTTGAATATTTGTGGTGAAAATTTCTGATCCAAAAAGCATATGTTGAGGGCTAGTGTTGTGGCTCAGTGGTGGAGCTCTTACCTAGTATATGTGAGGCACTGGGTTCAATTCTCAGCACCACATACACATAAATAAAATAAAGGTCTATCAACAACTAAAAAACATTTTTAAAAAAGCATATGTTGTAAATTGTTTTAAGAGTACTTTCTTGTTATCCTGCTCATACTGATTGCTTGTTGACACCTTGGAACTCTTGATCTTTGCCTATTGAGAAGATTTAATAATCCTTTTGTTAACAGCTCATAGTCTGGTCCTAATTGAGGGCTTTTCCCCACAAATCACAATTATACTGGAGTATTCACAGATGCCACTATTCCTGTCAAAACCTTAGACTGCATATTTTATCACTGGAGTGGGATTCTTGCAATGCAAGTGCCATCTTGAAAAATTTTAGCTAAAGATCATTAATAATTCTTTGTATTGTTATATTTTCTTTTGTGCTTTTTTCATGACAGTAGTTCTAAGGAATGTTAGTAAGTGCCTCCTTAACCTCATTATACCAGAAACAAATCAGTGTGTGGTCAAAATAATTGAGAAAACTCTGTTATTCAGGACTCTCCAGAGAAACAGAGCTAGTAGGATATATAGACAAATAGATACATATATAAGAGGAGATATACTATGGGAATATATTATGCCTCACAAGATTATGGAGTCCAAGAAGTTCTACAATATGTGTCTGTGAGCTGGAGAATCAGGAAGACTGGTGATATAATTCAGTTCAGTACAAACGATGTGAGGAAAAGGGGAGCTAATGTCTAAATTCCAGTTCAAGACAGAAGGACTAAAGTCCCAAGAGGCCTCACGGTATAAGGTATAAGTCTCAGAGTAAGAAGGCCCAAGAATCAGAAATTCTTAATATCCAAGATTAGAAGAAGATAGACACCAGAGCTCAAGAGGAGTGATGGGAGTTTGTTCTTCCTCCATCTTTTATTCTGTCTAGGCATTTAACAGATTGGATATTATGCCTGCCCACATTGGTGAAGGTGAATGATCCATACTCAGTCTACTGACTTAGATGCTATTGACTCAGTCTACTAACTCGCCCAGAAATTCTATCACAGACATACCCAAGAATGTTGGATCAACTATCTAGGAATTCCTTCATATAGTCAAGTTTATATATACATGAAACAGCATAAGCCTACTTCTTGTCAATTTGACTCATACACATCTTTTTAAATCATAATAAATTTCCAAGTAAAGGCAATAACAAGGTCATAGTTTCACCTAACATGGTATAACTATCCTGCCTACAAACAAAAACATACTAATCCCTTTCTCAGAAGAGGAGATAAAGTACTTGAGTGATGATTACTCTTTTTCTTTATTTTTATGTTTTTGTGGTGATGGGAATTGAACCCAGGGCCTTGCACAGGCTAGGCAAGCACTCTACCACTGAGCTACATTCCCAGCCCGCTAATTACTCTTTTTCTGATATGCTGTAACTTAAGTACTCTAATGGAAATTTAACAAAAATTAAATATTGATACAATGTCAGGGTATCTTATGCTGCATAATAAGGGAATATGAAAGGAAATACAACAGATATTTGTTTGATACATGTGCGTACACACAAAAGTATTAATAATAAAATATTAAGAAACACTGATGACAAATATTGTTCTCATTTCTATAAACTGGTCATGTTGTAGTTGGCATTTTGATTACCTTCTTCCACTACCTATTCTGTATTCCCTTTGCCTTCAGCAAGTATTTCATGTGTACTACTTCTTTACTTGGTAGGGTGAACTTAACCTTCATTCCTCAAAGGTCTGGGCCATTTGTAATCAATCTCCCCTAGATTATTGTAGTTTTCCATTGACTTTTTTTATTGGTTATTTTTAGTTATACAAGACAGTAGAGACCATTTTGATAAAATTATACATGCTTGGAATATATCTTATTCTAATTTGGGATATATCTTATTCTAATTCAAATCTCGTGTGTGTACGTGATGGTGGGAATCACTGTAGTGTATTTTTATATGTACATAGGAAAGATATGTCAGATTCTTTCCACTGTCTTTCCTATTTCTATCCCCTCACTTCCCTTTATTACCCTTTGCATAATTTTCTGAACAATTTTCCATTTCCTCTTCCTTCATTCACCCTTTGTTTTTTGGAGATTGGCCTATTTCACTTAGCATGATAGTGTCCAGATCCATCCATTTACCAGCAAATATCTTAGTTATTCTTCTTTATGGCTGAGTTGTATACCATTGTGCATACATACCACAGTTTCTTTATCCATTCATCCATTGATAGGCATCTAGGTTAGTTCCATAGCTTAGCTATTATGAATTGTACAGCTATAAACATTGATGTGGCTGTGTCACTATAGCATTCTAATTTAAAACCCTTCGGATATATACTGAGGAGTGGGATAACTGGGTCAAATGGTGGTTCCATTCCTATTGTTTTGAAGAATCTCCGTGCTGCTTTCTGGGATGGTTGCAATAATTTTCAGTCCCACCAGCAATGTATGAGTGTACCTTTTCCCCCACATTCTCGCCAACATATTGTTACTTGTATTCTTGATAATTGCCATTCTTACTGGATTGAGATGAAATCTCAGTGTAATTTTAATTTGCATTTCTCTAATTACTAGAGATGTTGAACATTTTTCATATATTTGTTGTCTGTTCATATTTCTTTATTTGAGAAGTGTCTGTTTAGTTCCTTTGCCCATTTATTGATTGGGTTATTTGTTTTTTTTGGTGTTAAGCTTTTTGAGTTCTTTGTATATCCTGGAAATGAACATCCTGAGGTGTAGGTGGCAAAGATTTTCTCCCATTCTCTAGGCTTTCTCTTCACATTCTTGATTGTATTTTTTGCTGTGAAGAAGCTTTTTAGTTTGATGCCATCCTATTTATTGAATTTTGATTTTACTTCTTGTGCTTTAGTTATACCTGCCACCAGATTGCTGGCTGATCACTTTGGGGAAATAATACTATATATGGGACTCTATACTGGGCACTAGATTGGGCACTCAGCAGTGGCCATAAAAAGATCAACTTTGCTGAATGGAATTCAGTGTTGCTGAACACATACATTATCTCCATCCCTGATGACCACTTTGTTCATAAGCTCCTTGAGTAGTGACAGAAATGGCTAGGACAGAGGCTGACTGCTATCCACAGAACATGTCAGACTGTCCATTTGATCATTAAAATCTTTCTCTACTGAGGTCAACCTTTAATGTGCATTCATATGAGACACCAATATCCTCACATTTTTTTTTGCCCATTCAATAAGATCTCTCCACATACTTCTCCCCAAATTGCTTTGTCACCAGTCATGTTTCCCCCATATTCTGACCATTCAAACAAACCATTTGCTACAGCTATGAATTGGTATATAATCACATATATGACCATTTCTCCTTTCAGTCAAAGTATACAGCTACATTTACTGCCTGAAGCTCCGCTCTCTGGGAAGATTTTCCTTCCCCACTGTTATTCAGGAATGTCTCAGAGAGGAGCTGAAATGCTATAGCCGTCTACTTTCAGGTAGAGGCTGCATGTTGTACACAATTCATCTCTAAACCAGGCCTAAGTTTTCTCTTCCCTTGCCACTTGAATGTAGGTTATTTCCATGGCCATAGGTTCAGGTTAGGAGAGAGCAGGAAGTACAGCAGGAATGGGGACCATAGGCATTTATGCCACTTTTTCTTGTTACTTGTGCCTTCTGGGACTTCTCAGGCCTGATCCTGTACACACCACTTCCATTGATGATGGACTATTATTGTGCATAACCAACTTTATGGTTGGGTAGGTCAGATAGCCCTCAGTTCATGATGGGCAGCTCAGGCTGCATGGTAACTCAGTGGCCTTTTGCTAAGCATTCAGTTTCCATTAAGATCCAGCAGCCAACCAAGAGATGACTCTCAAAAAGAGAGTATTTTTTGTGGATTATGACAGGACCTTGCTCTAAAATCCAAAGGATATCTGTAATTCATCTATAAGGCTTGTCAGAGGCTCCAAAAATATTCCTATGTGCCACTGATGCCCCAAGTACTATTGCATCTGTTAGATCATGTGGCCCAAGTTGTGCAGCAGCCTGGACTTCATGTAGAATCTATTCTTTTCTGGGACCCACCTACACTAGTAGCTTTTTCGGTCATTCTCTAAATGGGCTGGGATAACATACCCAAATGAGGACTATATTGCCTCTAAAATCCACACAGGCCCATTAGGCATTATATCTCTTTCTTGGTTACAGGATAGAAGAGATATAACTACTTCTCTTTCATGTTAGAAAGTATACCTTGGCATGCCACATATCACCAGCTTTATAGAAACTTCACTGAATAAAAGGCCCCCTAAATTTTCATCATATTTATTTTCTACACTCTGACACACAAATCTCTTGCCAAGAGGTATGGATTGATTGCACTTCTTGCTTTCTAGGTCCAACCAGTGTATTATTATCAATGCAACAGACCAGTGTGATGTCTTGTGGAAGGTAAAATTGATCAAGATCTCTGCAAAGTAAGTACAGTTTATCTTCCATATCCAGTGTTCTGCATCCATACAGTCAGTCAACTGTTGATATTTGGAAAAAAGTTGTGTCTGTTCTGAATGTGTACAACCTTTTCTCTCATTGTGATTCCATAAACAATATAACAACTATTTACATAGCATTTGCATTGTACTAGGCACTATAAGTAATCTATAGATGATTTAAAATATACAGGAAGATGTGTGTTAGTTATATGCAAATAGTATACCATTTAATATGAAGTACTTAAGCCTCTGTGGATATTGGTATCCAAAGGGTGGGGGAGAACATGAAACCAGTCTCCCTTGGGAAATAAGAAGATACCAAGGGATGATTGATGACATAGGGCTGGAGAGTTGATATATACCTAAGATAGGACAGTGAAGGTATATTGCTTGCCTGCTGAAAGTAAACATTCTGATACTGACTTTGTCAGTTGGTTGCTGCTACTTGACCCCTGCTACCCTAGGATCCAATTATTTCCATTATATTTAGGTTTCCAAATTGAGTCACTGTGGTTTACACTGTGGAATCTGGCTTACAAGAAAAACAATTGCTAAGCTCTTCAAAGATGCTTGAGCTCCCTTCTCAAATTTATGTCTCAAAGTATTGGTGGAAGGTCTTATGACCTTCACCAACTGGGTAAGTAGGTCTTAAATATTATATCCACTCTAATATTCCAATTTCCTTAAACTTTAGAATATTTTTCTCCCTATTAATCCAAGAAAGTTTACTCATTTCCAGTTTGCTCATGGTGGGCCATCTTTTGATCCATATTTCAGCCAACTAAGCAAACAAATTGTTAGACCCCTTTCTTATTTTCTAAGCTGCAAGATTAAATGCAGAATCTCTGCTTAGTAGACCCATATTAACAAATTCAGCCTGGTCCAACTTTGTGTTCCTTCAACCCTTATCTGTTGCCCTTAATATCCTTTCCCGTATATGTTCCTCAAATTTCTCCTTGTGTAAGTTGTGAAATTGAAGTAATTCTTTAGGAGTGTATCCCATTTCCTTATAGCTAACACTTTTTACCTTACCATTGATGGTCTGCTAGAACTTGAATCTTGTAGGTCTGGAAGCAAAGAAGTGTTATGAAGATGGGTTCTGAGGAGAATTAGTATTGTCTTTCATGACAACTGCCTGAGAAAAGTTTTCCTTGGGCAATGTAGGGTCCATTCCTTCAGGAGGAGATAGAAAGTCTAGTACCACTGTGGGTAGGGAGGCCACTACCATTGGGGGTGCATATGCCACTGCCACTGCTGGGTCCTCAATGGATTGAATGATGCCTGGCTCTCTCTCTCTCTCTCTCTCTCTCTCTCTCTCTCTCTCTCTCTATATATATATATATATATATATATATATATATATATATATATACACAAATGTAATGCCTTTTCCTCATTTAGTCAGTATACTTATTCAAATGCTAATCTCTTCTTGAAATACCCTCCCAGACACACCCAGAAATAATGTTTTTCTGATTATCTGGGCATCCCTAATCTCAGCCAAGTTGACATGTAAGATTAACCAGCACACCTTTATTCATTCATTTATCCATCCATTCATTTATTTTTATATCAAGAATTCTAGGAACACTTACTGTGCTAATTTGTATTGTTAATATCCAAGAGGATTACATACTACAGTATGTGGAATTTCCAAAACTTGCTTGGCCAAAGAATATTTTTTCATAGAATAGAATATGGAATTTTTTTTAGAGTTGCACTGGGATTGAACCAAGGGTGCTTAAACACTGAGACACATCTCCAGCCCTTTTAAAAAATTTTATTTGGAGACAGGGTGTGACTAAGTTACCTAGGGCCTCACTAATTTGCTAAGGTTGGCTTTGAACTCACCATCCTCCTCCCTCAGCCTCCCAAGTCACTGTGATTACAGATGTGTGCCACTGTGCCTGGCACTACTGTTGTTTAATGACACATATACCATTTTGGAAATAAACAAAGGAATCATCTGATTCCTCTCTTTGTCATCTGAAATTTAATTCATAAATTAATTCTGTCAATATCTACTGTTAAAATGTATATTAATTTTTTTTCCAATGCTAGGGATTGGACCTAGGGGGCCTCATGCATGGTAGGCAACCCACTCTACCACTGAGCCACATTCCTAGCCCATGAATATGGCTCTTTATTACCACTGGTCAATACTCAAAACCCAGCCTTATTACAAGGCTACTTCCTTTCTATAGATTTCTCTTCATTCAGGTAACTTTACGGTCAATCTTTTTCACCTCCTTCAGACTTTACTCAAATGTCACCTTCTCAATCAGTATAATATTGAATAATTTCCTAATCCACATCTTCTTTTCCTCCTTCCCTTTCTTTCTCTTCTCTCCTTTATTTTTGAATATATTACATATCTCTGATCTTTTGATTTGCCTATTTATCTCATTATTGCATTCCTCCTCCCACTAGAATGTATATTCCATGCAAGGTAGGGTAGGTCTAATCCTCCTCTTGCATATTTTCAGCATCTAAGAGTGTGCCAGGATGTAAATAATACTTAGTAAATGTTTGTTGAATAAGTTAATCAGGTACCTAGCTCTAGAAATGCTAACACTAAGGAGACATAGGGGACATGTGGCACATGTCTGTTGCCCTTAATATCCTTTCCCATACATGGAAAAGCATTGGCTCTGTGGTTAACCAGACCTGGATTTCTCTACTGATTCTGCCATTTATTTACTGTAAGAACTTGAACAAGTTATTTATAGCTCTGTACCTATTAAAAACAGAAATAGTGAAACATATGCCTTAGGTTTATTTGAATTCTTCAGCAGTATATTAAATTACATATGCTGTATAACAAGGATGATATTAAATGATATAAAGGTATTTAAAGTACCTAGTGCGTGTCAAGCATAGTTTCTAGCATAATGCTCAGTATAGTTTCTATAAAATCTCTATACTGAATAACTTTTATCACCTTTTCTTCTTCTTCTCAATTCTTCCTTTAGTCCTGGGGATGAATTTTCACTGAGCTAGAATACTTGTTCTCTTAGGATCAGCAATACATAATTATGAAGTTTTGTTAGCATGAGATCTGTGAACATGAGAGAGACATTTTTCCCCTTTGTATAAATCAACTAGGCCTTAATCAGTTAGGTCATGCCAGGCATTGTCTATTAGTCTACACAACTAACAATCTCGGATGGATAGTTGCTACCTGGTTGCATTAGAAACAACCATTTCAGAGATAATGGGAACCAACAGGTAAGATGTTATCTATAAACTCCTCCTTTAGAATTGCAATCAAAATCACATTATAAGCTATGTCAAATGATCAGTTTCATTACTTTTTAGTCACACTTCATTTTTGATCCAGATGTGTAGCAATTTGGTCACTCAGCCATTTGTAAGATCTGACTCTGAATGACTTAGATGTTTTAACAAATCCCTCAGAGGATTGGGATTTTCAATCAGTGGGGATACTCAAAACTACCATCTCAGGATCTGGAACTGATCTCACTGAGTAATACCATAAATGTTTGTGCAGTAGCATCATGGTTAAAATAAGTATGTGACCACTTTGAGGAACAATGCTCATTTGGTTTTCTCAGTTCTTTTAGATTTGTAGAAAAATTGGTCTCAAAAGGAATACTCACATCTTGAATGCATTGTTATATTACTGTCAAATCTATCTTTTCTTCCTGAGGCCCCTCTGACTTTCATCCCCATACTGGATTCATTTATATTACCAAAGCACTTGAATGAAGACCAAAAGAGATAGCATTTTCAACCATTTTGATGGACTTAGATCAAATGTTCAATCACTATGATTATAATTCTTAAATCTAAAGGTAACTTTTTAATTGATTATACAATGCAGAAAGGTAGATAGTGCTGCATTTAAATATAAAATGTCATCTTAATGTAACTACTGTTTTCCCCTAAGTGTATCAATAATTGCCCCAATCCTTTATCTCTATTCATTCTACCCTATTTTTCATTGTTATGCACATTCTATTTCTGCTCTTGTTTATTATTTTCGGAAGTATATTATATATTAAGTTGTGATCAGGGAATGGGGTTCAAGTAAAGATGTCTCTACTCTTGAGGAATACTGACTGGAAACAGGAAAGAAGAGATATTTTGGTCATTTGTTGCTATTCTTTTTATTTGGCAGGGTTTCATTTCTTGCTAACTCTAGACTTTTTGTGCTAATGTGGAAAGTTAGAAGTATAACCGTCTTTTTTTACTCCAGAAATGTATCTCTTTGCTCCTATCCACATCTTTCTAACTTCTTTTGCTCCTAAGATCTCTCTGTTGAGTAATATAAGCAGAGACAGGTTTACTTAGAAATTAAAGGGGCTTAATATAATGGGTTCCTTGCTTGAATTGGCCCTTAAAGACAATGTATTTAATTTTATACTCGTAACTTTATACTGGGCCTTAAAAAATCCTGAATCTGTGTCTGATGTCATCATTCCTTCTTTCTCTTCTACTCCCTCTTGAAGAGTTGCTCTAATCCCTGCAATGTTTGTGTTGCCATTCTTTATGCCCTTGACCTATGTTCAAGACAAGCTGGAGGTCAATCTTCAAGTAGCATATGGGTTCTCTCTATGGCTTCTTTTACTCTATTCAATGTGAATTAATCCAAGAGAATAGGAAAGCCTTTTAGGGCACAGTGACGGCTGTGGTTCTAAGAAAACATAGGATTCAGAGAGACTTGAGTTCTACTAAGGCATTTGCCAGTTTGACATTTGTTAACATTTGGGAGCTTTCATTTCCTTACTTGCAAAATGGAAATAATAATATTTACTTTTCAGATTTGTTCCGAGGATTACACCAGAAAATCTAGGTGAAAGCATCTTACTCAAGTGCTTGGCACTTACTCTGTATCAACACTTAAATTCCACTTCCTTTTCCTTCTGCTGCCATAGCAGGACACAGCAAAGAAAACTGTCTCCTTTAGGGAGAATGTTTTCTATCTGCATTTTTGGGTAACCTTCTCTGACCTACAAAAACCATAGAAATGCATGTCATTAGCCTAAAAAGGCAAGTGATTCCCCAGGCAGGCAAAGAATGATGGAACTGCAGCTTTATTTAAGAGAGTGGCAGCAGACAGCAAGGGCAGCAGCAGCAGTGTCCCTGTAAAGCCACCCATCTTTAAGCTCTAGTCTGTTCAGCTCTGATAAGAGAATGTACATCCTCCCTTGTACTCCACACATGAAGTTTGTTTTCTCTCTTTCTGTATTCCCTGATATGTTTAGGGAATGAGCATTTGCTCTTAAAATGGAAGAATGATTGATTCTTTCATGGCAGGGAGGTTGGGGGGAGTGTAGCACAAAATTTTATTTATTAAATGGACAATATTCAGATGTGTCCCTTAAATAATACTTAACAAAAGACAGAAGAGGCCCAAGGATTCTACAGTAAGCTGTTAAGTTGGATTACCTGTGTTCTTTTCTTTTTGAGCACTTTTTTATTCAGACTATTTGCTCATTTTGAAAAATAGCATCATTAGTTGACATAATTTGAACACTGGAATTTTGAAAGATTATATAATTTCTTGGCTAAAAAATTAAGGAAATTAAACACTTCATTTTTCCAGGTAAGCATTTTACCCTAGGCAATAGAGGAAATTTATTATTAATACTATCTAGAAGACATATTGTGCCCGTGATCTTGTTGTAAATGTCTAATCCACAGATTATGTGTATGCTTGTCTGTTATACATTTTTATCTATGCAGAAATATAATGCAAAAACAGACTAGAATTGAGAAGACCCTGAATTCTATTCTGAGGTCTTTGTCAATCAACTATGGTGCTTCCAGATTGGTCATTTTATTTCCTACTGCAAATGATACATCTGCAAAGCATGAAGTTAGCTCCTTGTTCCTAGATTGTATTGTGATCACAAATGAGATAATATATGTACTAATGATGTAATTTCAGTGGAACATAGGCCAGCTGGTATTAGTAACAACTTCTTACATTAACATAGAGATTTATAGCATAAAGAAGATTGACACACTTGATATCTGAGAGAAAATATAGAGAATTTTTAGTTAGCATGAACTTAAAATAACATTTTGAATCAAGTTAGGCCACCACTTATCTGGACTTTATTAATATAGCTCTTGGTTGACATACCTTCACAGAATGATAAATTAATATTATGCCAGTTTTTATCGAGGATCTATATAAGAACAGCCAGTGGAAAAGTCTTCTCTAGGAACATTGCCTTTAGGTTGAAAGTTTCTTATATCAAAAGTTTCATAACAAATTCTTCTAAGAGTTTGCTTTCAAGCAAAGGTAAAAGAAAACAAGTCCATATCCAGGTTAATTGGTATTTTTTCATCAAATAATACTACATAATTAATCTTGTTTCCAATTTTACCTTTACTATCAGGAAGCTTATTGTTTCATAGTTAAATGTAGTGATAGCTATAGCAATGTCCTTAGCCTAGATTTTTATTAAATTATATACTTTTATCTACCTTAAAGTCTTTTTGTATAGATTCCATACAATGGTGGAACCCGTGTGTGTGTGCGTGCGTGCATGCATGTGTGCATGTGTGTATGTGTGTATTTTAGTTTTGTGATACTAGTCCTTTTTATTTTTGATTTTGAGACAGGGTCTCACGAGATTTTAGAACCTGGCCTCAAACTTGCGATCCTCCTGCCTCAGCCTGTTGGGTCACTGGGATTATAGGTGTGTGTGAGTAAAATATCTTTTTTTTATATTTATTTTTAGGTGTAGATGGACACAACACAATGCCTTTATTTTTTTATGTGGTGCTGAGGATCGAACCCAGGTCCCGCATGTGCTAGTCGAATGCTCTACCACTGAGCCACAATCCCAGCCCCATTAAAAATATTTTTAAATAGGCAGTCAGATAAATAATATTTCTATGTAAATTTAGTGGCTCATTTGTGGTTACTTATTAGCTAGGGCATAGCGCTTGGTTTGATTCCTGTGTATATTATTTAATATTGCTCTATTCAATGATAATCCTCAGCAGCCTAACCCAACTGTATGCAAACCTTTGGCTACCAAATGAAATTGTGAAGAAATGTGGAACAATTAAAGGTTATTAATCCTATGCAAACAGCTAAAACTATGTTGTCAATGATAATGTACCATAATCAAATTTAGAAATGAATAATGATAATTGTTCATACACATGTAGCAGAATAATATTTTTGCCCCTGTTTCCTTAGTAATGTTCATGAAACATTAAGATCTGTAATTCCATTTCTTATCACATACCATCATAGCATCAGAGTAGTAAAATATGGGAAAATATGTGTTATGTTGAAGCAAATGTGTCAGAGTTAGCCTTAGACTATTTTTATGGTCCTTTGTTATTTGGATATAGAATGGTCCCCAAAGGTTCAAGTGTGAAAGGCTTGGTCCCCAATGCATCAACGTTCAGAGGTAGCACTTTTGGAAAGTGATTGGATCAGGAGGTCTCTAGTCTCATGAATGGATAACCCTCTGATGGATTCATAGCTGAAAACACTACTGACTGACAGGTGATAGAAACTATCAGAGGTGGGATCTAGTTGAAGGGGATAGGTCCTTGAGGGTGTGCCCTTGGTGACTATAGCTTGTCCCTAACACCTTCTTCATTGTCTCTGTTTCCTGTCTGCCATGAGGTGAGGGACTTTGCTCCTTCACATTCTCCTGGTCATGATGTCCTGCCTCACTTCAGGTCAGCCAGCTGACCATTGATTGAAACTTCTGAAACCATGAACCAAATAGATCTTTCTTTCTTTCTTCCTCCCCCTCCCCCTCCCCCCTCCCCCTTCATCTTCTTCTTCTTCTTCTTCTTCTTCTTCTTCTTCTTCTTCTTCTTCTTCTTCTTCTTCTTCTTCCTTTTTTTTTGTACTAGGGATTGAACCTAGGGGTGTTTAGCCACTAAGTCACATCCCATCCCTTTTATTTTTTATTTTGAGATAGGGTCTCGCTAAGTTGCTCAGGGCCTCACTAAATTGTGAGGCTGGCTTTGAATTTGCAATCCTCCCGATTCAGCCTCCTGAGTTGCTGGGATTATAGGCATGTATCATCACACGTGATTTAATTTTTCTTTAAGTTATTTTTCTCAGGTACTTTGTCACAGTGACAAAAAAATCCTAAAACATTGTTCATTATCTAAGAGCATTGGAGTATATTTTCTTATTCCCAAGAAAGTCACAACAGAGACTTTGGTAGACTCCTGAAAATACTTATGATTTCAAAAATAGTATTGGTGGGCTGAGGGCACTGAGTTTTAAAATTCACTTCAGAAATCTTTTATTTTCTTATTTATATACAGAACAGTGAGGAGAAAGATGGAAGCGAATGTCTAATGATGACTTGTTATAGCATGCTATTGAAGTTGGTCTTGGATTTTATTTGTGAAATACGAGAATCTCTTTCTAAATAGAGAAGGGTTATCCCAATGGGATATCCAGCTCCTAAAATTGAGGGACTCCTTTAGACTTAAAAAATAAAATGCCCATGAATAATCAATCACCTGAGGCATCTGTAAAGACTTGATGAATCATTTAAGGCAAGGATGAGGGGTGGAGTCTTTCTAATACAGTTACTAAGAGATTGAAATGATGCAGGTGCCCTCCCCCTTTTGTATTCTCACATATCTGGGATTTTTTTATCATTAAAGAAAACCCATGCTGGGAGGGGTGCACAGATCTGTAGTCCCAGCAACTCAGGAGGATCACAATTTCGAGGCCAGCTTTAGCAACTTAGCAAGGCCCTAAGCAACTTAGTGAGACCCTGTCTCAAAATAGAAAAAAAGGGTGGGGATGTGGCTAAGTAGTTAAGCACTTCTGGGTTCAATCCCCAGTACTGAAAGAAAGAAAGAAAGAAAGAAAGAAAGAAAGAAAGGAAGGAAGTGGAGGAAGTGAAGAAAGGAAAGAAAGGAAGGAAGGAAGGGAAGGAAGGAAAGAATGGGAGGAAGAAAGAAAGAAGAAAGGAAAGAAAGAAAGAAATCCCATAGCTTGTATGTAATGCTAAAACAGGGAAAAATCACTCACTTTCCAAGGAACAGTTTCCCTTCTTTAAACAAACTGCCAGGGCTAGGAAACTAAACAGTACTTTTGAGAAAGAAAATGATATGAGAGGGGATTCAGGTTGGGGAAATGTGTATTCTGATTGTATATGAGGCTGAAATCCCCAGGGTGAAAGGGGAAGGAGGGCCAGTGTTGAAACAGGGGATAAACTATGAGGAAACATTGACATTCTATAAGAAGAAATTCAGAGACCAAGTTTCCACTTTCTTTTTTTGTATCAAGGATTGAACCCAAGAGTGTTTTACCACTGGAATACATCCCTAGCCCTTTTTATATTTATTTTTTATTTTGAGACAGAGTCTCACTATGTTACTTCGGGCCTGACTAATTTCTGAGGTTAGCCTTGAACTTGCGATCCTCCTGCCTCAGCACCCTGAGTTGCTGGGATTAGAGGTGTGTGCTACTTTGCCCACCTCTATTAAGTCTTAATAAAAGGCAGAAGTGTAGGAGATACTTCACCCAAGTGTTGCTAGACATAAGAAGAAATGAACAACGAAGAATGCAAAGTTTTAATAAGATTAAATAAATGGTGGTTTTTTTTAGTATTTACAACATATATTAAATTCAATGGAAGAGAAGCAATATATAAAAAGTCTATTTAATGGAACTTATGATTTTATTTAGGATATAAAATAGAATATGAAGATATGTAAAATTAATTAAACATATGTGTGTATATATTATAGTGGCAGCATGAATCAAACAATGTTCTCTCAGAGGTCAAAGTGAGGAGATCAGTGTTGATGTGGATAAATGGAAATGGCATCACAGTACATGTTTTTTGAATCAAACATGTTTGTTTCAATCTTGGCTTTGCTACTTATTATTTGTGTGAGTTTACGCAGGTTATACAAGTCCTTTGAATAAGACTTTTGTCATTTGTAAATGAGGATGAAAATAGTGCCTACTTCATTCGATTCTTTTAAGGTTTTAATAAGGTTACACATGCCAATCATGAAGCACAGCAGTTGGAACATGCTAAATATAGATGGTAAGGAAGAGATAGGTAATGAGAAAGTTTGAAAGAGTTTGAAGGATTAAAAAAAATGGATGGAAGATGTCATCCCACATGTTATGGTTTAAATATGAAGTATCTTCCAAAAGCTCACATGTGAGACAAAGCAAGAAAGTTTAAAGGTGAAATAATCAGGTTACAAAAGCCTTAATCTAATCAGTGCATTAATCCCTGATAGAATTAACTGGTTGGGAACTATCAGCAGGTAGGGTGTGCCTGGAGGAGGTAGGTCCCTGGCATGTACCTTTTAGGTATATAGTTTGTGGTGAGGGGAGTCTCTCTCTGTTTCCTGGTGCCATGTCCCTAGCTGCTTTTCTCTGCCACATACTTCTGCCATCATGGGCTGCCTCACCTCAGGTCCCAAGGAATGGAGTTGGTCAACTTTGGACTGATACCTCTGAAACTGTGGCCCCTAAATAAACTTTTCCTACTCTAATTGTTCTTGTCAGTCTTTTGGGTCACATTGGTGAAAGAGCTGACTATAACACCATATCAAAGTAAAAAATGATCTGTATCATAGAGGTAGGAATGGCTTGTTTGTGGGACAATTAAATGAATCTGAGAGAACTACAACATTCTCTGAGATGAAACAAATTTTAAAAGTACATTGGGATGGTTGTACTCACCGTAAGGAGTCCTAATAAGATTCTTTGAGATTTTAAGGGAAAAATTTTCAGAAAAAACCATATGAGCATCAAACTAATTCAATTCAGCATACATTGATAGGATAGGATTATTTATAGACTTAATGTATAGGTACTATGTATTACTGAAGAATCTAGAAAATGCAGTAGTTTAATCAACACCCACCCTTTTCTCTGACTAATCAATGTGCTCAGATATATATCTTTAGGTTGATTTTGTGTCTAATGAAAGCTACATGATAATTAACTATATTGTTTCTAGAGTGAAGGGATGGATTCCCATGGGGTCCTCCCAAAATATTAGAACAATAGTGAGAAACCATCAAAAGTTTGGGAGTATAAGCCTAACATAGCCAGATAACTCTTTTGGAAGCAAAGCTGTGAGTAGTGGAAAGGATGAACTGGAAGAGTAAAGTATTGGAGTCAGGGAGGGAAATTCAAAGGCAATGATTCTTAATAATTGCAAATACCTTCTGACATATAATTTGTTTTGAAAATACTGTGATATATAAGTTAGCAAGTTAATGACAAATTGAAAATCTTAGTGATTTTTTAAATAAAGTTCTCAGAAATTAGTGAAATTTCATTTTTTTTTCTGGAAAAGGACCACTAACTTATTTCTATATATTTTTGGAAGATAAAATATGTAACTTCAGTTGAAAACCAATATATCTATTCCCACCCAATTTAGTTAAATACCTAGAATGTTTTCAGAACCTTGGAAGCCCCTGTGTACCCTCTGCTATAGTTGTCAGTCTTTTCTGGAAATATATACTAACCTGAGTAATCAAAACCCTCTTAATTATGATTATTTCTGATATTTTTGTTAAAAAAGTGCTTTTTTCTTACTTTATAGTAATGGAATCACACTTTTCTGTTATTTGCTTCAATAGCTTGATATTATAATTTGTAGATTCCTCTATGTTAATGCATATAGCCATACTTCATTCCTTTTTATAGCTGTATACTATTCCATTATAAACAATTCCCTAATTTAGTTAGCTACTCTAATATGGGTATATATTTATCATTTCAAATATTTTTATAATGATGGTTATTTTATAGCAGCCTCAGTTTAGATGCCTTATTTCTGACCTGTCAGCCCCTCCAACCCAACCCTTACCCTCTTCTGTGCTTCCCTAGTAATTATTCATACAATTTGGGTGGTCATAAAGCCCAGAAGCTATATTTACCACAGACTAAGGAGCACATGTGCAATGCTCCCTGGCAAGAGCAGAGTATCATGCCATGCTTCAATCAGACTAAACCATAAGGATTCTTGTCTCCACACTGATGGAGATGATGGAGGAAACCAAGTCCCTGAAGAGCAGTCTTTGACCTGGATGACATGGGGAGAGAAAGTAAATAGCAGATATATTAGTCTCTTTATGCTTCCATTCTCCAACAGATGGTTTAAAGATGAAGTATTTTCATATAGCTTTTTTGAAGATGTCATGTGAGATTCAGCAATCTGTTGCTGAAAAACTATGTTCAGCTCATGAATGTATTTGCTGATCCACTTTTCTATCTCACTTCATTTTTGTTTGTTTGTTTGTTTGTTTTTCTTTTTTTGTTAATGAGGATTAAACCCAGGGGCACTTTACCACTGAGCTACATTCCCAGTCCCAGCCCTTTTTTCATTTCTTATTTTGTGGCAGAGTCTTGCTAAGTTGCTGAGACTGGTTTTGAACATATGATCCTTCTGCCTCTGCCACCCAAGTTTCTGGAATTATAGGTATACACCACCATTCCTGACTCATTTTATATTTTTTTAAAAAATATGGCATATTTTATACATTTCTCTTCACTTTTTTTTCTCACTTCTGCTTATCTGTGATTAGATCCCACAATAAACACTAACATGTAAACTTTTGCCTCAGGATCTATTTTCCAGGCAACCTAGTCTAAGAGGGCTGCAGTGGGCATTCTTAAACTTTTCTTTTCTTTTTTTTAAATTGGTGTATGTGTGCAAAGAGTGTGTCTAGAATTACTAGGAGTAGAATTACTGAATTGTAATTTTGTATGGTCTAATTCACTAAGCAATGCCAAATTGTTTTTCAACCTAATTTTTAACCATGTGGACTTTCATGAGCAACATACAAGAGTTCCTTGCCTCTCCCAAACTTGAGGTGCTTTTAACATTTTTTATATTTAAATTTATTTTTAAATGGATGGATCAAAACATAAAAATTTCATTTAAGTGTACCCTTGCAATATTTTGATACATGCATATCTTTTGTACTGTTTAAATAAGGTTAAACACATCTACCTTCTCAAATATTTGCCATTTCTTTATGGGGAATATTTTAAAATTCCTTTTTTCTAGTTTTTTTTTCCTTTTTATTGTACCAGGGATTGAATTCAGGGGGAATCGACCACTGAGTCACATCTCCAGCCCTATTTTGTATTTTATTTAGAGACAGGGTATCACTGAGTTACTTAATGCCTCACTTTTGCTGAGGCTTGCTTTGAACTCATGATCTTCCTGTCTCATATTACAAGCATGCGCCGCTGCACCTGGATTCTTATAGCTTTTTGAAATGTGCAGTACTTTAATGTTATCTATAATCACTCTGCTGTGCAATAGCCCACCAGAACTTCTTATTCATATCCAACTATAACTTAGTGCCCATTGATTAACCTCTCTCTATCTCCTCACCCCAACCCCAGCCCTCTCACCTCAGCCTCTGGTAACTACCATTCTACTCTCGATTTACAAGAGCTCAAGTTTTTTATATTCCACATGAATGAGACCATGTGGTGCTTGTCTTTCTGTGCCTGGCTCTTTCACTAGAATAAAACAGTTTAAGACTTCATTTGGGACCATAACAAAAAAATCCCTGAACAGCCAAATTCCTAAAAAGCTATTATTTTTTAAAAAAATATTCAGTACAACTGACCTATGAAGCCATTTAGTCCTGGACTACTTTATGGTGGGGGTTGTTTTGATTGTTGGTTTAATCTCTTTACTGTTCAGAATTTGCTTCTTTTCTTTTTATGGTCCTATAGATTGGCTTTTATTTTTATTTTGAGACAAGATCTCACTAAATTGAAGAACCTGATGATGAGTTCCTCCTGCCTCAGCCTCCTATATAGCTGGAATTACAGGCATGTGCCACACTGCCGAACCAGATTTTCTATTTCTTTATGATTCAGTATTGTTAGGTTGTATATTCCAGAAATGTATCCTTTTCTTTTAGGTTATACAATTTTTGACATATTATTTTCATAGTAGTCTCTTATGATCCTTCATATTTCTGTGGTTTCACCCATCTCCTCTTTCATTTATAGTTTTATTTGTGTCAACTCTCTTTTTTCTGTCTCCCTCTTGATTAGTCTAAACTAGAAATATTAGTCCAAAACCCAACTCTTAGTTTTGTTTCTCTTTTCCATTGTCTTTGTAGTTTCAATATTATCTATTTATGTGCTGATCTTTATTATTTATCCCTTCTATTAACTTGTTTGTTCTTTTTCTAGTTCCTTGAGGTATGAATCTAGTTTATGAGATCTTTTTCTTAATATTAAGTTATTAATTTCTATAAACTTCTAAGAACTAATTTCGTTTCATACATAAGATTTGGTATATTTTGTTTCCTTTCTGTTTAAGTTAAGGTGCATTTTAATTTCTGTTTTGATTTTTTCTTTGATCTATTAGTGTTCAGTAATGTGTTATTTTTCACATATTTGTGAAGTTTTCCAATTTTCCTCTTCTCATTTATTTTGTTTTATACCATTATATTTATAAAAGATACTAGACAGACTTCTGTCTTCTTAAATTCTTCTTTTTTCTTTTTAAAAGGCATATACAAAGGTGTATATAGGAAGGTAGATACAATTTCAAGGGAGAATGTGGGCTATGTCCAGTCTGAGAAGCTCTGCCTTGGGTTGGGGGTCCAGTATTTATAGAAGGGCCTCATAGGGCCAGACTGGAGAGGGAGCCAGGGTAGAGCTGCACAATTTCATGGCAGGTTTCCCTGTGCTTGCTTTTCCGTATCATTTTACAAAGGCTTGGGTCAAGGGCCTATTGCTCAAGATATACAAATTTGCTTTCTGCACCTCAATGGCTTGTGGGAATTTCCTTTAAGATTTACTATTTCTCTTTCTTTATCCAAAATCCCTATCTTATCCCTAACCACACTACAGACTTCGATCCCTTAATCTTAAGGGTTGGTTAGTGAGGCATGAAGATGCATCCTCTATGGCTCTTTCAGGATGGCAAGGGAAAATGATCCTGCCTATACGGAATCAAAAGTCTCATCGTCTCATCCTGACTGTTCTAAGGATATAGACACTGGTCTCATTTGCAGGGGTAGATAGAAATTCTTATATTATCACCGTCTTAAATGTGGAATTGTTGTGATCAAAGTTACTGCCCCCTGAAACCCTGCGTTGGGCACCAAATATCCTGGGAGAAGAGATGTCTCCAGAGAAGGGTCTAAGGAGTCCCCAGAGGAAAGGGGGAACTCTAATCAGGACCAGCAGGGTTCTTGGCATATATGATGGAAAAGAATTTCAGCATAAGCCAGACAAAGGTATAGACGGAGATTTGTTTAGGAAGGTAGATACACATTCAAGGGGGAATGTGAGCTATCTTGAGAGTGAGAAACTGTCTTCTCAAATTTCTAAGACTTTTGGTATGTCCCAACGTAGGTTCTATGCTATAATGTCCCTCATGCACTTGAACAAGAATGTGTGCTGCCATTGGATGGAATATTTTTTCAATGTCTTCTAGCTCTATTTGCTCTACAGTATTAATTAAGTTTGCTGTTTTGTTATTTATTTTTTGTCTGAATGATCTATCTATTGTTGAAAGTAGGACATTGTAATCACTCACTATTATCTTGTTATTATTTGTTTCTCCCTTCATTTCTGTTAATTGTCTTAGGTGCTTCAATATTGGGTATACATAATACATATTATTTATAATTGGTATATCTTCTTGATGTTTTGACTTCTTTTTTATATTGTGATCTCTGTGACAGATTTTTACTGAAAGTCTATTTTGTCTGACATATGTGTAGTTACTCTGCTTTCTTTTTTCTTTTTCTTTTTCTTTTTTTGGTATTGGGAATTGAACTCAGGGTCACTCGACCACCAAACCACATCCTCAGCCCTATTTTGTATTTCATTTAGAGACAGGGCCTTACTGAGTTGCTTAGTGCTTTGCTTTTGCTGAGGCTGGCTTTGAATTCATGATTCTTCTGTCTCAGCCTCCTGAAATGCTGGGATTACAAGCATGTGCCAGCACACCTGGCCTCTAGTACATCTTTTTAATGATATAATATTTATGTCCTCCTGTTCCTTTAGGCAGTGTTCAAACTATTATTTAAGTTAGTAAGCTACTTGATAGAAGAGACCATCCTCTTATTTTTTCCCAGATGTTAACCCATTATCTGGAAAACAATAGATGCTCAGTAAATACTTATTTTATTTAAATTTTTTACACTGTTATAGTATTAATTTATTTGTTTGTTTGTTTATTTCATGTGGTGCTGAGGATCAAACCAAGTGCCTCATATGTACTAGTGAGACATAACCTAAGCCCCAGTAAATATTGATTGAATGGATGTACTAGTCAGCTTTGTATTACTGTTTGTTACAGTAATATATGAGACAATCAATTTATTAAGTAGAAAGGTTTATTTTGGCTCAGTTTCAGAGGTTTTGGTCCATGCTTGCTTGGACCTCTTGCCTTTAGGCCTGCATTAAGGCAGTATATTGGGGTGAGGAGTGTGTTTAGTGGAGCAAGTGACCCCTTTCAAGGCAGCTGGGAAGCATAGAGAGGGGAAAGGGGGCTGAGGCCCCAATATATTAATCAGGGGCATACCCTATGTGATTGGAAGACTTCTATATATGCCCCACCTGTTAAAGGTATACTACTACCAATAATACCATGGGTTAGGTAGCAGACCTTAGGAGGACACTTATTCAAGCCATAGCAGTGGCTAAGTGAATTCCTGAATGAGTATGATATAGGATTTGAGATGAGAAATATCAACACTAATAGTGTGATATAGTGGCAAGATCATAGGGCAACAAATCAAGGGGGGCAGCTTGATATTCATTCTTTGTCTACTCTAATTTTACACAAGTCATTAAATGTAGGTTCTTGATTTAATCATCAATAGACAAAAGCATTGTCCTAAATGATTTCTAAGCAAATTTCCAACTTTAAAATTTATGTTCTATGAACCAGGGAAAGTTAAAATTTAAGAGATGAAATTTGAATTAGATCTAAAAGGGTAGAGCAAAAAGAGTGGACATTTGGAATGGAAGGCAGTATAAATGTTTTTGTTATAGAATAAGCTTGAATAGTCAACCTCGTCTACAGGACAGAGTTCATGTTGGGATGTAATGGATTGTTAAGTTATTAAAATTAGGATGGAGTACTAAATTGGCAACTTTTGAGTTTTAGGATAATGAGGTGAATTTAATTCTGTAGATGATTGACTTGGTTTCTGCTTGACTTGCCTGTTTTAGAGTAACATCATTATTCCAGGTCTTTCTTACTATGCTTTCTCCACCTGATTAGTCAAAATTTGACACTATGGTTTGAACCATTAACTTTTTTCTGCTTCTCCTCACATGATATTTCCATAGGCCAGTGTTTCTCAAAGTGTCATCTGATCCTGGAAACTTCCAAATCCCCTAGGATGCAGCTTAAAATGCAGATTCTCAGGTCCCACGCAGATCTGCTAAATCTGAATCTCTAAAGGGTGCTTTCTAAGAATCCATATTTAAAATGAGCTAATCGGGTGAGTCTTATGAATAGAGCCAGCTTCATGGGCATATGACCTGTTCAGTTATATAGGGATCCACATTAAAAAGGGCTCTGAACTGGTTCATTATTCTGCTGCTCTTTTCTTTTGCCATTCATAATAGTTTTTAAAAAGGGGCCTTACATTTTCATTTTGCACTTGGTCTCACAAATTATATAGTCAACTCCACTTATGGAAAGTTCTGATGTTTGAGTACAACTGCCCTAGCTCAATCCTTACATATTTCCAGCTTTTATGTTTAAGTGACAAATGTTTAGGTGACAAAAGTCTGTGTGATTTTTGTTGTTGTTGTTGTTTAGTATAATAGCAGAGTGCAGTGTGGCTTATAGAAGAACACAGACTGGAGGTTGTGAGAGTAGTTAGGAAGCTACTATAATAAATCATTCCTGAATTGGCAGGAGTTTGAAAAAGGATGGTACTAGGAATGGGGAAAAAAAGTAATGAATGTCAAAATCTAAACAAAAGTATTGATGGGATTTAATAATTGTTAGTTGTAAACCAAGAGGCTCCAAGCTTTGAGGACTGGTGAATGAAACAGGAATGTTATAAGGAGTATTTGATTTTAGAAGGAAAAAAAATTGAAAAAAAAATCCCTCCATTCTAGGAACATAATATATTTGAAATGGTTGCAGATATTCTGGGTGAAAACTCCCAGTTGAAAATTACAAACAGTAGCTGAGTGCTTGGTGCAGAGATTGAAGCTTTTCAAGGCTTCAAAACTGCAATAACACTTGAAGCCATGACCATAGGTGAATTGGACACAAAAGAGTAGAAGTGTTAAGTCAGTGAAAGACTAAATAAAGAGATAGCACCTGCTATCCATAGTTAGGAGGCAGGAAGGCAAGTACGGTTGAAGGGGAAAGGACGGAGTAAGCATGCATATGCTAGGAATCTTACATTTGTTTCAGTTTTGAGTTGGTAGAATAGATTTGGTAACCACCTGTTCTTTTCATTGTTATGACTCTATTGAGTCTTTCACATGCCAAAGTATGATTATTAGTACATGACTGAGTAAATCAGATATCATCAAGACGTTAAGCTTCCTCTGGTTATCTGTAATAATATATAGTCACACCATTTGGCAATGCATGTTACATTGCAGCTTGCCTTAAGAAACTAGTCAAAGGATAAAAAAAATTCTGTTTAGAGAAATTAAAAAAAACACTCTGAGAATGTGGTGATGTGGTGGATACTTAACAATAATATACAACGTTGATTTGGTATTACACTTGATTTGACTTTATCATGATAGAGTTATGATTTAAAAGGATTAATATACTTTTTGTTAGAAGACATAGGTTAGGTTACCTGTATTCTAATCTATTAAGATGGAACTTTCTACAGGAAAGTCAGTTTAAAATTGCTGGAATTCACAGAATTTCATGCTGTCTTCACCTATCACATCTGATGAGGTAAGGATTTAAAAAGGGATCATTAATCCTCCTGACAATTTCCCATGTTAGCTGTAAAACACTGGTCATGACAGAAAATCAGACTCAAAACTTAAATAATGTTTCCATTTATAATTTGAGATATGTCTATTGCACAGAGAAACAAGTAAATTATATGAAACCTTTTCTGTGATGTGAACAAATCAAGTGCTTTAATAATACTTTGCAAATCTTAAAAAGAGCTCCTGACAATAATGCATCAGCTTTGGAAGCTGTATGAAGCAAAAAATTAATGCCTGCCAAGTCAATGCCAGTCTTTTATCCCAAAGCTAAAATTAACAAAGACCAACCAACCCTCTAACATGTCCAAAAAGAAGAAAGCCCTAACGTGTGTTTTAATTAATGCTTATTGTATGTTATTAGCAAAACAGATGATGGTCTAGTAATTACCTTTGTAAATAAAGAAAACTCCTCCCTTAATTAGCCTTTTTATAAAATGTCCTTAATATTTTTATTCTTTGTGAAGACTGACTTTAATTTTAAGAAAATTCAGTATGCTGAAATATGAGAAACAGATTATCTAGGAACAAAAACCCTTTGAGAATTCATAAAAACTTTGAGAAAGCTTCTGGGCAGTGTGCAAGGAAAGGTCTCAATTATTTTTAAGTCACATAAGGAAATGTATTGTTAAGTTGTAAGCAAAACTGTCAGCAGTCTCATGATACCTCAACACAATGGGCATCCACTTGAATTATTATTTTAATTTGCCTTTTCTTATTAGAGGACATATGACAGGTTTCCGTCTTGGCTGTGAAATGCTCTGATTTTAATTTTTGTAAAATCCTTTGCAGTCATCTCATGCTGTATTTGATGAGAGGCTAATTTCCAACATTCCATTAACAAGGTCTCTTCAATGAGTATGAGGTTTTAAAATGAAATTTGCATATCTACCATGCAGTGATTCAATATCCAGTCTTATTGCTTCTTTGTTACTGTGGAACATGATGCAGATTAGTAAAAGCATTTGGTTCTACACCTCTTCCGTTTCTCCACTGATGGATATGTTTGGATAGATCTGTTATTATGCTAATTTCTTTGTGTTATCTTTAGTTGCCTGGGACCATGGAACAAGAGAATTCACAAATTTTGGAAAATAATAAAATGAGTCTCAGCAAGACAATCACAGGAACACATTCAGCTGTGAAATTCATCTTGAATTATACAAATACTTTCATGTTTGTCCAGCATCAGAAACACTGAAAGGAATCGGAGGGTGGAAGATGCTCATTTAATGATAATACATATTTTTTGCTATTTGGGGAACACCACCTTATCCTTACATTTAAAGGCTATAGTACAAAGTGCAAGATATTAACAAGAGGAAGGACTAGAGGAACATTTTATGGGTAGAGCAGGCTGATGGGGACAAACTAGAAGAATGATGTTGGAGTTACCTTGGGGTGGATGAATGAAATTTAGATCGTCTGTGAAAATATGAAACCATTGCTAGGTCCAGGAAATTGACAAAGGTTATAAAGGGGTTTCAAAAATGATTCCTGGAAGCTGAGCATGGTGGTGCTTGACATGATGCTAGCCACTCAGGAGGTGCAGGTTCAAGGCCAGTCTGGACAACTTAATGAGACCCTGTCTCAAAATAAAAAGGGCTGGGGATGTAGCTCAGAGGTAGAATGCTCTTGAGTTCAATCCCAGGAGGGGATTCTCAGGCAACCAGTCAGTATTAATGCTAACCAGGAGGAGGAATGTGAAGGTATTGGGGTAAATACTCTGACCAAAGTCCAATTTTAGGTCATATAAGATAATTCAAGTGAAAAGACCTTATGGACAATAAAAGTCAATGGAGTAAAAATAAATGAGGAAAGTAGATGCAGATTACTTATATTCAGACAAAACTAAGGTAATGAAAATAGAACTGCTGTTTGAATGATTGGAAAGAGACTAGGTCACCCTTGCATTTTAAACATTTTGAGAAGCTTGAGACCAGAAGAATGTGTTGGGGGCGGGGAAGGGGAACTTTCCTAAAGGAAGCCTCTGGGCTGCTTCTTTTGGGTTTCTTTCTTATAGTGTCATCTGCTGTCCACAAAGAGCTTCATGCTGTGGTAACTATTATTTTGATGACTGTACTTTATTGATATGTAGTGAGTGAAATAAAATAACAGAGTGCATCCATTCACCAGCAACTAGGATGCAAGTGTATTATTATTATAAAAGGCTTGAAGGTACTCAGAAGTCCCTGGCCACTTATGTAGTTAATTCAAGCAACATGACTCTCATTTTGCTAACCAATCACTCTCTCTGACAAAAAATCATTGGAATAAAAGTCTTTCTTTCCAGGCAATAAAAATGAACAGGGCAGTTTTTGTAATGACTCCTGTAATAGCAGTAGACTACAGAATTTAAGCAGTCCTTCCACAGCAAATAACAAACAACTAAATGAATGAAACACATATGTCTTATATTGATGCAAATTTCTTAAATTATCTCCTTTGCCACTAATGTAAATATAATTATGGGAGAATTCATTCCAGAAAGTCTGGCCCTTTAGGAACAAAAGGAGTAGGTTAGCCACTTTGTATTTTAAATAAATGATTTTTGGATAAATGAAACTTCCTTGGATTTATTATTGCTGTTGTAAAAATCTCTAGCTTTCCAGGAGAAATACATATATACAATGTAAAGATAGGGGCTGTTCACTGGGGAACATTGTACCACATGTGCATTTGGGGGCTCTGACCCAAGAGGGACAATGGTTAGGGTTTTACTAAGTCCATAGGTTAAACCCCAAGGTACCAGAAAGCTTAGAGCTATATCTCCCTATGAATTCCTCAGATCTTGGGGGCATCTTCAGATTTCTTTAGTTAGATAAAGCTGAAGTTTATCTAACTCTTAGATAGATGTATATTCCAAAAGGTAAGAGTGAGAATCTAGGATTGTTACCATTCTGTCTCAAAGAAAAAGAAATCCCCCCCTTTTTTCCTTTCTAAAGGAGATTGGCATTTCTCTCTCCCCTTCACAAATTGAAAAAAAATCCATTGTTGTTTGTGAATTGTCCATGAAATGCCTATTACTGGGGTAGGAAATGTGGATTGGCTCATGTGGTATGACTTGATGGATAAGGTCAGGGGGTAATTATAAGCAGGACTGGTCTTATTATTTACTGTAATGTGATTAATAAGGAATCTTTTTTTTTCTCCAGAACATCTCATATGAATACTAATGAAAACAAATATTAAAACCCAGCAGACTTGTGCCAGTTATAGTGGTGCATGCCTATAATGCTGGTGACTTGGGAGGCTGAAGCAAGATGATTGCAAGTTTGAGCCCAGCTCAGCAACTAAGAGAGGCCCTCAGCAACTTAGTGAGATCATGACTCAAACTAAAACATAAAAAGGGATGGGGATGTGGCTCAGTGGTAAAGTGCCTCTAGGTTCAATCTCCAGTACAAGAAAATAAACAAACAAACAAACAAACAAAAACCAAACAAACTTAATGGTCAAATTGACTTCTGTGGAATAAAGAATATAAGAGTGACACTCTTTTGAAGCTTTCTAGATTAAACATGAATCATCATCCTAGTATTATAGTATGTTATGTAATTGTGTGGTTTTTGCATAGTTTCTATAGTGACACAGAAATTGGCAGAGCTTAATATGTACCACAGAAAGACATGTCTCATAGAGGCTTTGATGAGGCTTATGTTTTATCCACAAAGCTTCTGTTAAAGTGAGAAACTTAAAAATCACCTGGTTGATCAGACTGGACAACTACTCCAGAAATTTCAGAATCCATTTTTTTCCCCAAGAAAAATTTGTTGTTTACCTTTATCACTTCAGTTTACTTCACACTCAAGCTCAGTGCCTCAGTTTTGTAATGTGCTTCAGTTTGTATGATAGAGAGTATCATTTATTGTGTTGCAGTGAGCTTATTGCTGCTATGACCAAAAGTCCTGATGAGAACAATTTTAGAGAAGGAGAAGTTTATTTTGGGGTTCATGGTTTCAGAGGTCTTAGGCAATAGATGGCTAAGTCCATTGCTCTGTGCCTTGGATGAGGTAAAACATCATGATAGAAATGGGTGGCCGAGGAAAGCAGCTGGGAACATGGCACCAGAAGTGGGGAGAGAGGGAGGGACACTCCACTCACTACTGACAAAATATAACCCCCAAAGGCACACCTCCAATGACCCATCTCCTCCAGTTATACCCTATCAGCCTGCAGGTACTACTCAGTTAATCCCTAATCAGAGATTAATGCACTAATTATATTAAAACTCTCATAACCCAATCATTTCACCTCTAAACTTTCTTGCATTATCTCAAACATGAGCTTTTGGAGGATACCTCACATACAAACCATAACAACTAATTTATGTTTGTTTATAATTTGTAGGTTCTGAATACCTTATAGTTTATAAATCATCTTGTAATTGATTAGCATATTAAATCCTTTCAACAGTTATTTAAGGTAAGAATAGATTTCCATTTCCAATATGAAGAAGTAGAGACTAAGAGCAGTGATCAAGCTTACGAAAGTCCCAGAGTTTGAGAACTTGGCTGGATCCTAGATTTCAGATTTCAATTCTATATTTGTTTCAATCACCACATCTCCATCATCTTATATATTATCACTTTCTCAGAGAAGTCTGAATTTTTCTGGCAATGTATGGAAATATTTTCTGAAATATTGATATATGTAGACTAAAGAATGTTATGGATTTTAAAATTTAGATGAGAATAGATGGCTTAAAAAATGTTAAATTTCTCACCAAGAATGATGAGCCACAAATAATCTCAGTAACTTGGGAGGCAAGGAAGGAGGATCACAAGTTTTAGGCCAGTCTCAGCAACATGATGAGACCCTGTCTCAAAATAAAAATAAAGGACAGAGGCTGTAGCTCAGAGGTAGAGTGCCCCCAGGTTCAATCCCACTCCAAAACCAAATTAGGCATATCTTTTGACTCCCAGGAAAAGAGTATGCATACTCAAAATAGTCCTTCTATTGAACTCCATGCTAAAACTTTGATTATTATCTTCAATTGATTGGAATCAGAAAAAAAAATGACTTTAGGTTTTGAGATATTCCATTTTGCTGGTTTAATTTTTGAGATAAAATTTGGTTCTTTCTCATTAGTAGTAATTTTCAATGAAAGAGGAAAGTATAAGTTTATGTCTTCAAATGGAAGATTATACACTTTACCTTGTTTATAAGTGCTATTCATGAATTTCCATAGAAACAAACTCCACAGAATTATAAGACATGTAGTACATTATTAGTTGCAGCCAACCTATTATCTGTTCCACATTTCTTCTTTCTGACAGACTCATATTTTATTTAGGTGTCCACTTGAGGCACATGTAGTAGATCTTAGTGGTTTAAGAAAAACTCCATCCTATTGTCAACTAATCAGTTTAGGATCTAATTATGATCAATGGTATTCAAGATCTTCTGGTGAAATTATTCCTCACTTTTAAGAGCCATGGGAAATCATTGTCTCTGTTACCAAATGTTGTGATGACCATATAAACATGCTGTACAAATCTCTTGCTGAGGTGAACATAGTTGACTGAGGACCTCAGCTTCACCTGTATGGATTTGCAAGCAAAGCCGGTGACTGCAAAGTGAGTATATTGGCATAGACCTATTCCTGAGGGATGTGGGTCTCCTCTGTTTCAAGCAACATTGGCTTGAAAACTTGCCATCATCCTAACAAAAAAAGTGTATAGAGCTGCACTGCAGTTTGAAATTCTTCCTACTCAATCTTTTCCCATCCACTTTTCCCTTCATAGATGCTGTAGTTTTGATAGGACCCCTCCCAAAATTAGGTGATGAAACTTAATGACCAAAGTATTAAGAGGTAGGGCTTTGAAGGAGTGACTAGGTCATGATGATTCCCCCCACATGCATAGGATTAAGGCAATTATAAAAAAAGGTTTCATGCAAATGTTCCACTAGCTTGTCCTTCCACCTCTGTCATGTGACTAATAGTATTCCTCCCATTCGGAGGATGCAGCCTTCTTCAGGTATTTAGTCAGCTTTTTCACTGGTGTGACTAAAAGACCAGACAAGAACAATTTTAGAGGAGGAAAAGTTTATTCATGGGCTCACAGTTTCAGAGGTCTCAGTCTATAGATTGCTGGCTCCATTCCTCCGGGCAGATCATCATGGTGGAAGAGTATGGTGCAGCGAAGTGGCCCACGTGATGCTCAGGAAGCAGAGAGACTCCACTTGCCAGATATAGAATATATACTACAAAGTCACGCCTCCAGTAACCATCTCCTCCAATCATACTCTACCCACCTTCATTCAGTTAATCCCTATCAGAGGATTAATTCACTGGGTTAGGGCTCTCTTAACCCAATCATTTCATCCCTGAATGTTATTGCATTGTCTCACATATAAGCTTTTGGGGGACACTTCACAAGCAAACCATAACACCAGGCAACTGAATCAGCCAACACCTTAATTTTAGGTTTTCAGCCTCCCAAACTGTGAGAAAATAAATTCTATTTATAAATTATCTGGTCTGTAGCATTTTGTTATAGCAGCACAAAACAGACTAAGACAAAATAGTTGTCAGACCTGTGTCATGGGTTAAAGGATTCTCCTGCTTCCTGTGCCTTCCTCTCCTTTATTCTTCACAGATATTCCTCCAATAAATCTCTTGCACGTGAAGTTCCATCTTGATTTTTATCTTCTCAGGAGCTGAACTGACACAAACATACATGGAGAAGCACATAATCCAAATTGATACTGGAAGCCTTCCTACAACCTGAAAGAATAACCTGTGAAGTACTGGGAAGTAATGGGAAAATGAAAGGATCTGGGTTTTTTTGTTGTTCTTGGTTTGTTTGTTGGTACTGGTGATTTAAACTAGGGTACCTTACCACTGAGCCACATCCGCACCCCCTTTCTTTTTTTAAAATATTTTTAGTTGCAGATGGACACAATACCTTTATTTTATTAATTTAGTTTCTTTTTTTTAATGTGGTACTGGGGATCAAACCCAGTGCCTAAGGAGTACTAGGCAAGCACTCGATCTCTGAGCCATATACCAGCCCTTTTTATTTTTTTAATTTTGAGCCAGGGTCTCACTAAGCTGCTTAGGGTCCCACTAAGTTGCTGAGGCTGGCCTCGAACTTGCAATCTTCCTGCCTCAGCCTCTTAAGTCCAAGGATCTGTTTTGATGATGTCAATGTCTTAGTCTTTTTTGGCTGATATAAAATGACATATAGTGGGTCATTAATAAAAACAATCAAATTTATTCCTCTCTGTTCTGGAGTCTGGAAAACCTAAGAACAAGTTGCCAACCCATTGCCTTCTCAGAAGGCCTTCTTATTTCATACGTCATCTTCTTGCTGTGTACTCCTGTGCTGGAAGGGGAAAGCTACCTTCCTAGGGTTGCTTTTATAAGGTTGTTAACCACCTCCGAAAGCCCCCTTTTCCTAACACAAACATTTTAGTAGTTAGGATTTTAGAATATGAAATGGGGACGACACAAATATTATGTCTATTATAGTTAATCAAGTACTCTGAATTTGTCTTTTTTTAACTATTATGGGAATACATTCATTTCTTTATTGGTTAATGAGTTTAAACAGTACTTTTTATTAGAGCCAAAATAATCAAAATTTATATAAGTGGTTGAATAGGGAAGTTTGTGGAGTTCTTAGAACCTATAAGGACATAGAATTAAGGAAGTTTATTGTATGGTCAAAAGAATGGACTTTAAAGCCCAGTTACCTGTGTTCTAATTCCAGATCCACACTTAGTAGTTCTCTTAGTATGAACAAGTAATTTAACTTTAGTGTCTTCATTTTTGAAATGGAGTTAATAATATCTCCTGCTTCACAGGGTCATTAGAAGAATTAAATGAATTATATGTAAAATACTTTGAACAATACCAAGCACAAAAGCAGTGTTATATAAATGTTTATTAAGAGTAGTAATATGTTCTCAATTAATGTTAATAATAGCTATTATATTTACATTATCATTACTATTTTACTGAGTATGTAGGATTAAAATTCTGTGAAAATTATATTTGAAAGAGAGAATAATTAAGATTGTGATCAGTAGAAGTAATATTGCAATGTTTATATGATATATTTTTGGTACCCAGGATTGAACCCTGGGGTGCTTAACCACTGAGCCACAGTCTCCTAGCCCTTTTTATTTCTTATTTTGTAATAGGTTCTCACTAAGTTGCTTAGAGCCTCACTAAGTTGACAACGCTAACCTCAAACTTGCAATCCTACAGCATCACCCTCCTGAGCCACTGGCATTAAAGGTGTGTGCCACCATGCCCACCTGTAATGTTTATTCTATAATTTAAACTGATATTCATATATACATTCTAATTGGTATAGTAGTTATTTTACATGAAAAAATACCAAGTCTCAGGAATAAAGTCATTAAATCATTTCCGTTCAGATGACAGATCTTTCCTACCACATCAAATCAAGCAGATAATGTCTGTCTCAACACATGTAGCTAATCTTCCATTTAGACTGGATGATTTCTGTCTAGTAATAATGCAGCCATATGAGCCACATATTTTTAGTTCAGGTCTGTTTGATATTTTCTATCTGAATCATTATAAGGGTAGATTAATCATACTATTTTTCCTTCTCATTGGAGAAACATTGTTCAAGAGGAGAGATGGAGAACACTACAGCCACTTTTTACTTAGGATTGAAAATTTCTAAAACTATTGGAAGCTCTAAATTGTCAAAAAAGATATGGATAATTTATTTAAATCAAGTCTTATTTTTGATAAATAATTTTCATGGTTATTTATTATTAAATTACTGAATTCTGTATTCTTGCTTTCTTCCCACCATTAGACAGTACAAATGCTATGGCCATATACAAACAAAGGTGTCAAAGTTTTTTTTTTTCTTTTTTGATACCAAGGATTCAACTCAGGGGTGCTTAACCAGTGAGCCACATCCCCAGCCCTAATTTGTATTTTATTCAGAGACAGGGTCTCACTGAGTTGCTTAGTACCACACTTTTGTTGAGGCTGGCTTTGAATTCACAATCCTCCTGCCTCAGCCACCGGAGCTGCTGGGATTACAAGTGCCAATGTGACCAGTGGTTTCACTGGTTTGATTTTAACTGAAACCTATAATTCAGTACAAATGGATGAAATCATACATATGAAGCCCTGGACTAAGATTCAATGCATTTCTATATGGTCTATAGATTTTTACCTTCTTCCAGGTAACTTTTCATTTATTACTGAGAAATAGTCATTAACATAGACTTATGACTGAAAAGAGTGACTCAATGTCAACAAATAAGTACATTCATGTCAGTGGAAAACAGCAAAGAAATTCTAAATTATTGACATTTAATTTCTTTGTATTTTTCTGAATTAGCAAAAGAGTGTTTAACCAAGAAGGCATTGGAAAAATCAAAATATATTGGTTATAAAATACCAGTAAAGCATGTACTTTACTTAGAGGAAAATAAAAGTAGAGACTCAAATATCAACTTTAAAAAAATGTTAATTTCAAGCTAACAGAAATATAGAAATAATATCAAAGAACTCCCATTGTCCTTCATACATATTCACCAATTGTTAACATTTTGTCACATGTCCCTTATCAGTCTTCTTTTTAAATAAAAGAAAAAATACTAGTATCTAGCATATTGTTTATACTGATGGTTTTCCAATTTCTCCAATAATGTTCATTTTAACATTAGGGCATCACACATTGCATTCTGCTGCCATGTGACAATAGTTTCCTTTAGTTGGAAAGTTATCTCAACCAATTTTTGTCATTTATGATACTGACAGTTTTGAAGATTATAGGCCATGATTTTATAGACTCTCCCTAAATTTTTATGTCTGATGTTTCCTCATCATTAAATTCAGGTGCCGCAGTCTCTGGCTGGGCACAAATCACGAGTCTCTACACAGCTTGTAGATTCAAACAGCAATTCTTTATTCCCGATCTCACACCGGCCCTCTACAAACACGTTCTGGGGAAATCCACGTTGTTCTCTGCCCAAATCCACACTCTGCCCAAATTTACTCCACATGGGCTTCTGTCTCCGAAAATATACTGTCTGACCCTAAGCACTCAAGAGGAACTCAGCAGCAGGATACGCCCTATTCTAAAGGGGGAACACCCTAATCTCCTATTATGCTAAACTGCCCTATTCTAAAGGGGGAACACCCTAATCTCCTATTATGCTAAACTGCCCTTTTCTAAAGGGGAAACACCCTAATCTCCTATTATGCTAAACTGCCCTATTCTAAAGGGGGAACACCCTAAACACGGATCCTGCCCTGGTCCTTGAGCAAGGTCACCTTTCAGAAGTCCTTCCACTAGACAGCATGGGAGTAAGCTGGCAAGGAATTTGTCATACCTACTTGGCTGATGGCTCCCAGCATTAAGATCTTGCATTTTTGGCAGAACCATCATAGAAGAGATATGTCCTCTAAAGTATCGTATCACCAATGACATTAAATTTGATCACTTGGTTAAGATGGTGTCTGCCCATTTTCTTCACAATAAAGTGACTATTATTCTTTCTGCAATTAATGAAGAATTTGTGGAGAAATGCTTTGATATTATATAAATACAATATATTCTTATTCATGTATCAGACAGTAATTTTAGTGCCTATTGTGATGCTTAGAATAAATTATTACTGTGATTATTGTAAAATGGTGAGTTTCTATCATTTTATCAGCATTTTTAATAGAAATGGCATTAAAACATGCATGAATATAGAATATTCCTTCCAATTTGTACTAGATGATCATCAAAAAATTAGAAAGGAAGATGTTCCGGAAAAAAGGGAGACACAGTCATGTGTGGTGGTACATGCATGTAATCCTAAATACTCAGGAGTCTGAGGCAGGAGGATTACAAGTTCAAGGCCAGCCTGGGCAAAGTAGCAAGATCCTGTCTCAAAATTAAAAAAAAAAAAGAACTGGGGTTGTAAACACTCCAGGTTCAATCCTCAGTACTGAAAAAATAGTAAATTAAAAAAGAAATGAAGACACACTTGACAGCAAGCATCACCAGTTACAGTGGAAATGAAGAGGGAAAGAATATAATGATAAAGTCTAGGAATTTAGAAAGCAGAGAAGTATTTGTGTGCCTCTGAGCAAAATGCTTCAATTTTTATTTTATTTTCCATCTTTAGCTGAAGAAACTGCAAAAAGCCCCAATACAGCTGCAAATGGTTGGCTGAGGAAATCACTCTGGCCTTGGTTTCCAACCCTTTAGTTTAAATGTTTACCCCACAGTTTCCATAATTTTGATTTTATGCCCAGAATTTCCTTCTCTGGGAATGGAGAGTTTGCATGACATATTGATTTAGCTTGTTGGGAAAATGATATTTATTGAAGTTCATCATGGGCCCCAGGCACTGTATCCCTTGAGTAAATGCAGATGTTCCCTGAGTTACTGTGGGATCTGATAAACCCATCATAAGTTAAAAACATCGAAAGTTGTAGTGCATTTAATCAACCTAACCTACTATACCTGGTAGTTTACAACACAGTACTCTTAGAGTATCTGTTGATTCCCTTCATGATCCTCTTGCTGACTGGTACCTGTGGCTCTCTGCCAGTGCTGGCTGGGCATTGTAAGAGGGGATTGTACTGTGTATGGTAGTCCAGGAAAAAGATCAGCATTCAAAAGTCAAAGTAGTTTCTGCTGAATGCATACTGTTTTCTCACCATTGTAAAGTCAAATAATAATTAAGTCAAACCTTCATAACTGGAGTTCATCTGTAATACCTATCTCTGTCTGTGCTTGACATACTGGTATTGAGATAAAGCCTCTCTCATGTCTTTCTGTTTCTCTGGAAGTCAGAATAAAACACACTGATGGCACTCAGAGAGATGTCACATAAACTTATGTACTTTATGTTACCTAGTCATTATTTAATATTAATAATACATTAACTAATATATGATCATGCATGGTTAATGATTAGTATATTGATTAATAGAAAATGACTCTGAGGCCAAGAGAAAATGTAAATGCATTTGAAACATTTATTTAATAAATAAGGAAAAAGGGCAATGTACATATATTAACAAAAATTGACTTAAAATATAATAGACTTATAACTTAAAATGTAATGAACCTTTTTTCATTTTAAATATCTGCATCATATTTATCAAATCATTAATTTATTTAGTCAATAACATATGGTTTCTAAGTTTTCATAATTGCAAGCAGTGTTGGGAAAAACTATTCATAAATAAACAAATAAATAAGATGATTGCCTTAACTCATAGAAGAGGAGCATGTGAATAAAAAGGGATGGAGAATTTTAAGGATTTTGTTTTCTATTGCCAAAATATCCTCCAGAAAGATGCCATCATTTATAGTACCACAGGCTTTGTATCTTCATCATATTGAAGGTAAACATTATTTTGTATTTGTAATTTGATAATCAAGATATATTTAATTTCAATAACCAGGGAATTGTTTTCAAAGGTTTACTGGTATTTAAATATCACACTTTTTATCTTCCTATGTAAGTCTTTTCTCTATGTTTGAGCTCTTGCAATAATTTTCCTTACTAAGTTTTGAAGGTTCCTTATATATTTAGATTAACACATCTTTGCATTCATCCTTCTATTCATATATTTTATATCTTTTAATAGAAGATTAAATATTTATTCCTGAATCTTTCATTATTACATAGGTTCAATACTAAATATTTAACATGTTATATTGTTCCTGTTTTAAATAAGATATTTCTAAAATAGTTCCTCTCATTAGATTTTTTTAATATGTGTATATTTGTGTCTATGTATATATATATATATATATATATATATATATATATATATATATATATATATATATAATTTATTACTTTTACTAGATATTTCCTATACTCTTACATTCTTTCCCTTCCCCCTGCTTGGCAGTACTGGGTGTTGAACCCAGAGGCAGTCTAACACTATGCTATGTCTTTCATCTGTCAGAAGTAATTTTTCAGGGACTGGGGGAATGATCTAAGTGAGCCATCCTTAGATTCAGATTGCTGTGGGATGTTATTTTGTAAAATTGTTTCAGGCTTCTTGCATTGACAAAAACTATGTCTACTTATGATCTTATGACCTCTTTTAGCTAAGAAATACAGGTTTAATAACATGTTTCCCATCATTTTTAGATAAAGCATTAAGCTTAGTGGCCTCTATTTTAAAGACTCTTGAGCACTGTTGGGATTTGCTGTTTTTTATTATAAAAGATAGTTCCAAATTTTCAAAATTTGTTTGAACCAATCAGTTACCACTGACACTTGCTAAACAAAAAATAATTTGAGTATATACAAAAAGGAAAGCACAAGAAAAACAGAAAAAAAAATTGTAACATAATGTCAGCTGAGTTCTTTGTAGTGTGTACTATTCTAAATTCCCATTTGGTTTAATTGTTCTTTGCCATATCAGTTGAGTTTTGTTCACTATGATTCCAGATGAAATTGAAGAATTTTTTTTCACCTTTGAAAAGGTGCTTGATGTTTTGTACACATCTATTCCTCTGAATATAATCCATTTTATTCCCTAAGGTGGGGACATCAATATTTTCAAACAAGAAATGCAGCCAAATGAAACCAATGATCAACGGATTTGGGTTCAAAGAGCTAGTTTTCAGTTCTGCTGTTTAGAATGTATATTTGTGTGTAACATGGCTCCAGCTAATTTGAGGTTCTAAGGAAAGTCCCTATTTCTATCATTTATGTTCTGCTTTTCCAAATATTTTAGCTGAAAATCACAAGAAAATCATTGAAATAATGTTTCTAGGATTATAAGCATCAAAATGGTAAAGGGTGTTTTTGTTTTTGAACATGTCTCTACAATTTTAACTGTCTTTCCTTCTCTAGTTAGATCTAGGAAATTCATATCTGACTGTAATTTTTCTCTTTAAACTACAGCAATCAACATTGTGGCAGAGTGTTTGAAACTTGATTTGCAGTTCATGTGCATTCTTAAAATGTTGCTTGCTTGCTTGCTTTTTTCCTCCTTCCCTCCCTGCCTCCCCACTTCCTCCTTTTCGTCTTTCCTTTCTTTCCCTCATTTCTTTCTTTACTCAAGATTTAAGGAAATGCAACGACTTAAAAGTAGCAAGTCACTAAAATGTTAGCTATATATATATATATATATATATATATATATATATATATATATTTTTTTTTTTTTTTTTCTTTTTTCTTTTGATGCCATAAAGTGATTCAAAACTTAAGGATTAAGCTGCTAGTGTGATGCTGTTACATAGCATCCTGGGATGATGGAAGGAATGGGGTTGGGGAGTAGAGAGAGAGAGAATGAGAGAAAGGAAAGTGATGAGTTTGATTTTCCATTCTAATTTTCTGGGAAGTTGTAAAATAGCACATTATATTGGGAAGTGAAGTACACTGAGAGGCTTGAGTCCTAAATTAAACTGTACTGTAAGCTCACTGTGTAAAGATATAGGTAAAGTCCATCAGGGTTATGTGGCAGACATCTGTAATCCCAAAAGGAGGCTGAGGCAGGATGATCTCAAATTTGAGGCCAGCCTCACCAATCAGTAAGACCCTCAGCAACTTAGTGAGACCCTGTCCCAAAATAAAAAATAAAAAGGGCTGGCAATATATATATAACTCAGTGGTAAAATGCCCCTGGCTTCAGTCCCCAGTAACAACAAAAAAGGTAGCCATTTCATCTGTCCTTCTCTGTTTAAAAATAAAATCTATGAGACTTTTAACCTCCAAGGTCACTGGAATGTCAATTTTTTTTCCTTTTTTTAATATTTATTTATTTTTTTAACTTTATTTATTTATTTATTATTTATTTTTTTTTTAAATTTTTATCTTTGGTTGTTCAAAACATTACATAGTTCTTGACATATCATATTTCACACTTTGATTCAAGTGGGTTATGAACTCCCATTTTTACAGATTGCAGCATCACATCGGTTACACATCCACTGGTTTACATATTGCTCTACTAGTGTCTGTTGTATTCTGCTGCTTTCCCTATCCTCTACTATCCCCCATCCCCTCCCCTCCCATCTTCTCTCTCTACCCCATCTACTGTGATTAATTTCTCCCCCTTGTTTTTTTCCCCTTTCCCCTCACTTCCTCTTGTATGTAATTTTGTATAACCATGAGGGTCTCCTTTCATTTCCATGCAATTTCCCTTCTCTCTCCTTTTCCCTCCCACCTCTCATCCCTGTTTAATGTTAATCTTCTTTTCATGCTCTTCCTCCCAACTCTGTTCTTAGTTACTCTCCTTATATCAAAGAAAACATTTGGCATTTGTTTTGTAGGGATTGGCTAGCTTCACTTAGCATAATCTGCTCTAACGCCATCCATTTCCCTGCAAATTCTATGATTTTATCATTTTTTAATGCAGAGTAATACTCCATTGTGAGGACATACAATCAAACAACAAGTACATGAAAAAATGCTCACCATCTCTAGCTGTCAGAGAAATGCAAATCAAAACCACCCTAAGATACCATCTCACTTCAATAAGATTGGCAGCCATTATGAAGTCAAACAACAACAAGTGCTGGCGAGGATGTGGGGAAAAGGGTACACTTGTACATTGCTGGTGGGACTGCAAATTGGTGCAGCCAATTTGGAAAGCAGTATGGAGATTTCTTGGAAAGCTAGGAATAGAACCACCATTTGACCCAGCTATTCCCCTTCCCAGTCTATTCCCTAAAGACCTAAAAAGAGCATGCTACAGGGACACTGCTACTTCGATGTTCATAGCAGCACAATTCACAATAGCAAGACTGTGGAACCAACCTAGATGCCCTTCAATAGACGAATGGATAAAAAAAAATGTGGAATGTAAATTTAATGTGGACAAAAAAAATTGCGTGTTCTCCTTTGATGTATGTCCAGCACTTAGAACAATGTCTGGCACTATGTAGAAGCTCAATAAATATTTGTTGTGTAAGGTCCCTTTAATTGTATTGTTAAGTGTTTTTTTTCTAAATGACTGACAAAAGCAGTAACATGGTAAAAGTAAATCTAAACTTGGGGTTATGTGATGCATTTTTTACTCTTCCTCAATGTACAAGCCTCCAGAACCTTAAAAGACAATAATTTTTGTGCCCTGATGGATCAGTGACTATGTATTTGTATACTTTGAAATTTTAATTATACTTTATGCTTAGGAAACCTAATTTGCCTTCCTGGATTTCCCACTAACTAGCTTTATGATTTTGACCAAGTTATTTTAACATTTTTCTTTCCTGCATGTGTAAAATGTCAATATTGGTTAGTTTTCTTTAATCATGCATTCATTCATTTGGTTAGGTTTTATGAAATGCCAGTGAAGTGAGGGAAGTTGGTGAATAAAGTGACTGATTTATCAAATCATTAAGTCTCTAAAATCGTGTGACTGTACAGGTAGCTTTATAGGTATAGACATTAAAAAGATTTGCTAAATTATTTACTGAGTTTAGCTTTATAATTTTCAATTATATTTTATGCTAAATGAAAAATTACTTATTATACTTATATTAGTGACTTAGACTCTTACCTTTATTTATTTATTTTTTAATCAGGAAAACAGAAATTAATTAAACTATTTCAGCTTTCTCTTTGGTGAGGACTGAGTCTTGATTCTATACACATTAACTTTTTCTGTTGGATTTATTAGATGTATGGTTTTAAAATATCTAATTATAATAAACCCTGATATTACGTATGAGCCTGCTGTTATCAGCAGAGCTTTTAATACCACACTGTGTTTTTTTGCTGTTTTTTTCCTCACCTCATGGTGGAAAAGAAATACTGACATTTTCTAAAATGTTCTTTCCTGAGAACAAAATGGTTATGATTTTCCATACATTTATGGTACAAAAACAGGGAAGTATCACTTGATTTCTCATGTGTACATGTGTCTTCCACATGTTTTTTTAACGAAGATGGGAGTGATCAGCATGATCGATCTATGACTTACAGACTCCTATTATATACTTGAATGACTGTACCTCAGTGATCGTATTTGGTGTCACTTATTGTATTGTGTTGTCATTATTTGCCTTTTTGGCTTCATTGATGCATGAACTTGTAAATTCAAACTGAGCCATTATGTCTCAGAATGTCAAATGGCAGCATGGTCTTTCTGCAGCTGTAGCTGCTGCTTTCTGTCTACTGACTGCAACCTTACATTGTTTGAGTTTAGATACCACTGGGTCTTTGTTGTTCGTGTCATTGTTAAGGTAGGCCTTACATTCAGTAATTGCTTTGGTAATGAGATTAGACTTCTTTTGATTACAGTTGTCTATGCTTTTGACTTCTGACTTGATTATTTTACAGAATGAACTATTTGTATTTAGACACAGAGAAAATGTAAAGATGCTCCTTGACTTACCATGGGGTTAGGTTTGGGTAAACTCATTGTGAAGTTGAAAATATCATAAGTCAAAACATGCATTAATACACTTAACATACAGAGCATCATAGCTTAGCCTAGAGTACTTTAAGTGTGCTCAGAACACATTAGCCTGCATTTGGGCAAATCATTGAACACAAAGTTTATTGTATAATAAAGTGTTGAATTTCTCATGTACACACAGAAATGGGCATTTTGGTAGACATAACAGGATGCAGAAATGGAAAATACCATATCCAAAATACACAGGCAAACCAGTACATTGTAGAGAACTGTATTTACCCCAGTTAGCCACAAACCAGGAGTGGTGGCTTGCTGCAACTAATATCACAAAAAAGTATCTTTCTGCATTCCGCTAAACTGACAAAAGATGAAAATTCAATGTTTGAAGTATGTTTTGCACTGAATACATATCAATTTTGCAACATCCTAAAATTGAAAAATCCCAAGTCTAGCCATCATAATAATGTTTTAAGTACATTATTTTGGGTATTTTGAGTATTATGATTTTGAGATTCACTTGGGAAGCCTAAGGATGGGCACAATATTTGGAGAACCTGATAATTATTAAGATTCATGAAGAAAGCATGGCTTTCCTCATTATTTGTCTCCTTCACTAATTATATAAATATTTTGATTACCAGTTTATTGTATGAATATTTTTATTACCAGTTTTGGGTCCAGAAGTGTTTTAGTGGCACAGGAAATAAATAAATATAACTAGGATCTAGATTTAACAAAGTAATTCATATAAAAGATAAATCCTGTATATAATTTACTCTTCTTTTTCTTTTTTTCCAATGACTCATCCCAAGTATTTTACACACATGCATCTCTCCCAACTTAAAAATAAAACAACTTCCTATAATTATGGCTTTTTCTATCTCTTCTTTTCTGAAAAGTTAAATTTATGAAGAGCATTTTTCATTTATTATCTTCATTTTTTTCTCTTATGGTTATTCCGTGACTTGCTGAAACATAATCTCTGTGTTGAAACTGGATGGCCAATGGAATTTAGGTAGAAATATGTGTTTTCCAGAAAATGCTCTTATAGCAAAGGGGTATTCTTTCTTGCCTTTCTTCTTCATGCTTACCAGAATGCATTGTAATTGCTCGACCTTAAGCAGTTCTTTGGGCCCTGAAGTAAAGGCCATGGCTTGAGAAAGATACAAAAGCACATGGAAGTGGCCTACATTCCTTGTGAGTTTTAGAAGCCACCCTAGGTACCCTGATTTGTACCCCTTTAGAAAGATAAATAAGCTTTTTGTTTAAGCTACTCATTTTGGATTGTCTGTCACTTTTAGCCAAACCTACTATTAAGTAACATATTGGGTAATACTAGCCATTCTTATGGCTTAAAATATGATTTATGTAGCAATGACTCCCCAGTCCAGATTCTTGTCTTTCTCCTGATCTTCAGGAGATTCAGGATGTCCTGCTCAATTTATCCACGTGTATGCCCATGCATATCTCAAATTCAACATGCTTAAAGGTGTTTAAAAATGAAGTAATTTTCTCTAATTAACTTCCTTGCTATGTTTCAAATCTCAGTGAATGTGATACTGAGAAGAGCCCTGAATTTTGTCTCTCCCTTCTTAATCTTCACTATTATAATCTGAATTTAGGTACCAAATGTCATTCTTTCATACTGCTTCAAAATTTACCGAACTAGTCTTTCTCCTCCAGATAATGCCACATCTCTAATCCATTTGCTAATCTGTCATCATAGTTATGATTCTGAAACACATATGTTTATTTCTGAAAGAATTATTATTTTGTTTAAAATTCATCCATGGTTCTGTATTATCTACTGGATGAGATAGAGCCTTCTTTGCTTGGCATACAAAGCTTTCCATGATGTGTATCCACACTACCTCTCCTACTTCATCTCCACTGAGGAGACTGTTGAATTTAAGATTTCCTTTCCATCACACATTATATTCTCTACATTTTCTCTCTCTCTTTATTATCTTTCCTCACCTTCAGTTCCATATTTATGCTTTTAACTAAATAATAACATATACATTCAGTTCTATTTTTATGTCCAATATGGAGTCTTTTCTCATCAACCCCAGGGAGAATTGGCCATTCCATCAGGTATGTACCATTTCACTTTCAGGTTTCTATACTGTCATCTACAACCCTGGTAGGTAATTGAGTAGAGAGAAAGTTGTATTCATCTTTGTATCCTCAGCCCTTACTAAGATACCTGATAGAAGTGGATACTTAGTAAGTATTTATTAAATTCTAGTAGCATTAGAAATGGAAAGTAAATTTCAATTAGGGACACATGAAAGAGGCTCAGTAACTAATTCAATGAGGAAAGGAAGGGAAAGGAAGAAGTCTGATTCTTATATTTTAAGCCTGGATAATGAAAGGATATAGATATGAGTAAAGAAAATATATAATGCAGGAAGGATAAAATTTGGCATGAAAGATGAGGTCTTATCTGGCCTTTTTGATAACCTGGTGGTATAGATAAATGAGAATTGGATAAAAGTGAACTGAAGTACCATTAGCTTCCTATAAAATATTCTCTTATAGGATTGTCAGTGGACATCATAGTATGTGATTGATCAGAATAGGCTGAGAGACAACTCTCAGTGCCACAGAGTTTACAAGATTAAAAATATGAGTCAGGATTCAGATATTGACCAGGAAATGAGCATCATTGGGTTAGAAGAGTCTGATTTAATTCAACACAGAGGGCTATTTGCCACCATATTAGGTCCACATAGATAGCTGCCATGGTTCAGATGTTGATCTTTATCAAAGGAGACTATTCAAGTTTGGGAAAATTGTTTATATTGGATACCATAGCACTTAATAACTCTGTTACTTTCTGTCAATAGTGAAAATATAAAACATTTGTTAAAAATTACTTCCCTCATATGAATGAATGTATTTATGAAAAAGTTGAAAAAGCCTAACATTGCAGTCATAAATTGGGCACTAGAAACATCAAGAAAATCACAAATTTCTGGGTAAGGCTTCATTTGTACTTCTTTCAGGCAAAAATTCTAAAATAAATAAGTATATAAATAAGGCCTACATAGCAGTAATATTCTCCACCATATTTTATGGGGAATCAGAGGTACCAGGAAGATAAAGAAGCAAACAATCTCAATTTAGTGTTCAGAATCTGTACATTAATATCTTTCTAGCAGCCTACTAGGAAGACCTCTTCTCAGAATTATTGTCATTTTTTGATAAGAATATCTGAAAATTCAATCTCCAAATTGAGCCAGAATCCAATAAATCAATTTAATGAATGAAATATTTACTGAGCATGCTAAATCCTGAGGATAAACATAAAAGACACATATTTCTTGCCCTCAAGGAACTCACAGTTTAGTGGGGGAACTCTTAAAAATGCTTTCAAAGACAGTCATCTCAAAAAGACACTTTGCAGAAGGGAAATTATGCAAACATATAGCAGAATTGTGAAGTCGGTGTTTAGAGTCCAGCAGTTTGGGAGCACTTACTGTACTATACCAGACTAACGTGGCAACTTCTTTGGTTCTTGAATTAGCATTTTTTGGGGAGGAGTGTCGTTGATCCATGAAGACAAAAGAGCATCCCTGAGTTTAGGTTACAGCCTTGCTAAAGGTTTATGAAGAAGGACAGTTCCAAATAACTAGGCTAATAATAAAAATAATAGACTAATCTATAATAAGTCTAGGCAAATTTTACTAAATCAGTTATATGCTATTGGTATGGGAGAGTTTTAGATAAATTTTAAGCAAAGGTAAACATCCTAGGGAGCAGAAGTTCCTGAAGTTTTATCAAGTGATTTTTTTTAGATATTTTTGGATTAGATGAATAAATTAGCTGTATATCTTGATTTAGCTGGGAAACCATCATCATCACTAGTTAGATATGTATTTTGAGGTAATCATACTTTATTACCATTCAGTATACTAGTAGGATTATTTCTTACTTATTGTATTACTGTCAGAGGAAGAGGCCAGAATCAAGGAGGAGTTCAAAATGGGAAAGTTTGAAGTATATCATTAAGCACAGGCAGTTGCTAGGTGTCAGGCAATAAGCTGGGACTAAAATAGGAATGAGCATCAAGGAAACAAAATCTACCATTTACTGAGGCATTCTCCTAAGTCCTAAACATATTGTGTCATTTATTTTCCTGTTGTCCTATTTTTTAAAATTTTTCAGCTGATAAAATTTGGTCTTGAGATTAAATTTTTTCCCCAAATCCTATAACTAAACAGTCAGTGAAATTCAAACCTAAATGTATCCAACACTAAACTGAGGCTCTTAACCAAGTGTTTTCAATTGTCAAAATGCTGAATGTGCTGGGTGTGGTGATGTATGCCTGTAATCCCAAAGGCTTGGGTGGCTGAGGCAGGAGGATCACAATTTTGAGGCCAGCCTTAGCAACTAGAAAGATCCTCAACAACTTAGTGAGACCCAATCTCCAAGTAAAACAAAAAGGGCTTGGGATGTTGCTTGGTGGTTAAGCCTCCCTGGGTTCAATCCCTGGTACCAAAAGAAAAAAAAAAACATGTTGACTGCATGACCTGGAACACAGTAGATCAGGGCTAGGTTGGTGAGCCAGTTGAAAGGTGTTAGAGAATAAAATCAGGAATGGAAAGGGAGATATCAGACATATATCAGGTTTTAGAGGCTGGAAGGGTAGAGGGCCAAATAAATTATAAAGTGGAAAGTTTTTGGAATATTAAATACTTCCTCATCCTGACTTAACGGTTTATACCTGCTAAGGATTTCTCTTTTTATAGCTTGAATAATTAATGTGATTAATAACTACAATTGTGAGTTATTGACAATAGAATTCTGGAGCACACTTTGACAAAAAACAACTTAAGCCTGAATGGGAAATGCCTAGATAGCTTCAGAGTGGTTAAGATTTTTGCTTTTATATTTTGGCATGGGGTCATGGAATGGGAGTAAAAGGTGGGAGAGGAAGTACTATCCAAGTAAAGATAGTATTAATTCTGTATCTTAGGAAAGATTTGCTGAAGTCATTAGTCATATGAATAGGGTTTCACTTTCAAAATGCATCCTGTACCTTTTCATTATATACAGGTTCTGATTTCATTTCCCATTTACTTTAAAGATGATGATGGTTCAGTATCTACATTATCATATGAATCTGTGCTGGGCTCATTAAATATATTGTGCTGATGGAAATTTCCCCAAATTATGTTGAGTACACAATTGCTTGCATGTTTCTGTATGTATAGGTTAATATAGAAATGTCCCAGGAAAAGAGATGTCTCCAAACAAGGGTCCAAGGAGTTCTTGGAGAGCAGGAGGAACTCAACTTAAGACCAGTAGGGATTTTGACTGTTATGGTTTGGATATGAAGTATCCTCCTCAAAGCTCCTATGTTAATACAGGAATATTCAGAGGTGAAAGGAATGGACTGAATGGTAGCTGTAATCAGCTGGGGCATTACTTGAGGAACTAGGTCATTGGGAACACTCCCTGGAAGAGTGCATCTCTCTGAAGACACACTTTCTTTCCTCCACTATGCCCTTCCACCATGATGTGCTGCCTCACCTCTGGCCCAGAGCAATAGAGTCAGCAGACCATGGAATGAACCTTTGAGACTGTGAGCCAAAACAAACTTTTTCTCTTCCTCCAAGTTGTTCTTGTTGGGTATTGTGATCACAGTGACACAAAGCTGACTAATACATCGACTTATATGACAGAAAAAATTTTCAGCACACAGTCAGAAGCATAAACAGAGGTTTATATAAGAAAGCAAATACATATTAAAGGGAGAATGAGGCCAATCTCAAGAGTGAGAGATGTGTTTTCAGGATTCCTGGTTGATATATTAAAGAAAACTTTGTGAAAAGTGGGTATAGAAAGGTATTTTTAGATATCAGTCTGGTGATCTCAAGACAGTTTCTGGTGGTCTGGTCAATCTTAGGATCCTCAGGATGACATGGTCTTCATAATCTGATTAATAAAATAGAACTGAAAAGTTTTCTAAATTACAGGTTCCTCAAGATACAGTATCTTTCTTTGCTTAATCTATTTATTGGTGGATTAGTTAACAATGCACAGGTAGACTTACAGATATCCCAGGAATTTGGGAGGAACAGGCCTCGGCGACAGACTTAGGGAATTTTAGTCCTAGAAAAGCATATGAGACAATTCTGAATTAAAATATATTTTAATTTTGTCCTTCCTTTATGTCTCCTTCTATTTCATATTCCTATACCCTACCTCAGAGAGAGGGCACATTGATGTCTTTCATTTTTATGGGATTATCATTCTGTAGGGTTCACCACTGCCCTTTAATTGCATAAGCCCTTAGAAAATTCTATGCATTGTTTTTAGTAGCCACTTGTTTAAATCACATAGAAATTATTTTTTGCTACCTCTTTGTCTTCTTTTTTCATAGTTTTTACTCTTAGGAATTTGAATTTTTTATATGGTATTTCTTGCCTTCCTGGGAGTACCATCTACCTATCAACACACATCCTAGATTTCTTAGAGAAGATAATTCTGCTGTTAGTAGTCACTATTGGTATGTCCTTGCAACTAGAATATAAACTTCCTAATACCTTGTCAATTCCTATGCTTGAGTCACTTTTTAAAAATAATATAATGGGGCCCAAGATAAAGTAGTTCTATGCACACCACTTTAATTATATTTCTGCTTATCCTTGTGGGACTCAAAGTTGATGCTTAATGGACACTGGCTAAAGAATTGGCTGTGTTGAACTGGGGATCTACAGAACACTATAATAATTTATATATATATATATATATATATATATATATATATATATATATATATATATAGAGAGAGAGAGAGAGAGAGAGAGAGAGTGTTTGACTGAAATAGGGACTAGTACAATGTCTCTCAAAGGATAGATTTCCTGGTCTATCTGCATTAGAGTCCCCTGGGATGTTTAATAAAACTTCATGTTTCCTGCTTCTACCCAAAAGGTTATGGGGCAACACCTGGAATTCTGCAAATTAATAAGCTCTCCAGGGGATTCCAAAGCACCTCAATAACTATGATACTCAACAACATTTACAGAGTGCTTACTATACTAGGCATTATGCTAAACACCTTAAATAGCTTGTTTAATTCTCATAAAAAAAACATATTATATAAGGTCTTTGTATTGCTATTAGAAGAGGAAAGTAATGCACAGGAGAGGTTAGGAAACTTTTAGGAGCATTAGTGTCTCCCTTTGATTGAATTTATCAAATTATTTAAGTAACTCATTTAAAAATTCAGTAAACCTGACCCTTTGATGTCAGATAGATATGTTCCTTTACTCAAAGGTCAGAGCCTCATTCTCTTGTGCCTTCATTATGAGAGGTTGGGTATGACAACAATCTTGTTAGTGAAAAGTATACTGGTCTTTTCTCTCTTTCTTAACACCCTAAAAAGGGTACTGAAACATTGCCATAATGTTAGCTGTAAGTAAGCATGTGAGTTTCTTTCCTTTTTTTTTAAATATTTTTAGTTGTAGATGGACATAATACCTTTTTTTAAAGAGAGAGAGAGAGAGAGAGAGAGAGAGAGAGAGAGAGAGAGAGGAAGAGAGAGAAGAGAGAGAGAGAAATTTTTTAAATATTTATTTTTCAGTTTTTGGTGGACACAATATCTTTATTTTACGTGGTGCTGAGGATTGAACCCAGCGCCCGTGCATGCCAGGCGAGCACATTACCACTTGAGCCACATCCCCAGCCCAATACCTTTTTTTTTAAAAAAATTATTTGTTTGTTTGTTTTTAATTGGGTGCTGAGGATTGAACCCAGCGCCTCATGTGAGCTAGGCAAGTGCTGTACCAGTGAGCCACAACCTCAGCCCAGGTTGTGGGTTTCTTCTACTATAGGTATATATATATATATATATATATATATATATATATATATATATATATATATATATATATATTTAGGTGTGCATGCTCTTTAGAAGCTTAAAATATCAGTGCTCAAATGGAATAAATAGGGTATTTGCCCAACATTTTACCATATACATTAGCTAGGTAATCAAACCAAAGATCAAAAGATGTAATTGAAAAAATTAGTTGCTGGTTTTTAATTATTGAAATTTTAAGGCAGTAGAGTGGAAATGATTTGAATTTCTGTTCAGAAGGCCACAGGTCCTTAGGAATTTTACAAATAAGTCTTTGTTATTTTGAAAAGGTAGGGGGTTCCCCATTTTACAAATAATTCCTATATTATCTTGATAAGGTTAAATCTTCCTTATTCATTTTATGTAGAAAACATAACCGTATCAAAATCTGATCGACACAATAGAAGAAAAGTAGGCCAGTGGTTCTCAATTCTGGGTATACCATATAATTATTTGGGGAGCTTTTTAAAAATGATCATGCCTAAGCTCACCTGAGTTTCTGATTATTTGATTTGAGGTATGGTCTGGGGTTTAATGTTTAATGTTAAGTAACAGACCAATGTTATTTGTCCATATAATACCAGATTCTAAATGAAATACTAACAAATTGGATCAAGTAGTTCATTAAAGTAATAGTACCCCACAATTGAGTAGAGTTTATTTGAGGAATATAAAGATGGTTCACCATTAGGAAATTTGTCAATATAATTCATTATTCCCAAGAACCAACGCCAGCATTTCTAGGAAATCTCTGAGTAAGTTTGGACTAAGAAACCCATTACCATGATAAAATGACTTATCACAAACCATAGAAACATTATTGTAAAGTGAGACATACTAAAGTCGTTAAATTCACATTAAAGTCAGGATCAAGTCCAGGATGCTCAATTTAATCAACAAGAAATATTTTTTGAGATCTGGCTACTGCACTATGACAATGGATAAGTGGTATGGATTTTGTAAATAAAGAGATATAATCAAGACATGAAATTATGTACCTAACAAATTCAAGACTATTAAAATATTAGCATTTACAAGAAAAGATATAAGGTAAACAAATGAACTGTAACTATGGAAAATAAATAAAATTTTTAAAACTAGGAATATATAATTAGAAAACAAAATGAAGAGTATATTATATAAAATATATGTAATAAGTATAAATAAAATACTTGAAACAAAATTTAATAAAATATAGGAACTATGTGAAGAATGTTGTAATATTTAAATGAGATTTAAAACAAGTTTTCCCAAATAGAGAGGCATTCCATGTATTTGTATACAGTTTTTAAAAAGTCAATTCATCTCAATTTTCTCCACAAATATAATGCAACTAAAGAAAAATATACCCCTTAAAAACCTGTCACAAACCACACATAATATCCTCAAGTGTTCTTTTATTGAAACCAGATGAAATCATTTAAGTTCAAGTGGAAAAATGATGCCTGAGAATATTTAAGAAACCTGTGAAAATAAGAAGGCCTCATGGGAATTTGTTTTGCCAGATAGTAAATCTTAGGTTGTAAAACCATTTGAATACATTGATGGATATATGATAGATGGATAAATATGTGGATACATAGGTGATTGATAGATAGATAGATGTAAATTTGAGGAAATAATCAAGTCCTGAAACAGAACTGAGTATATATTGAAACCCAATATTTGACAAATTTTGTCTTTTATTTCTGTGTAGAAATGATGTTTTTTTAAACATAAGGGATATTAAGTTAGAGTTTGGTTGGAGTAAGTAGTTCTGGTTTGCTATTGCACAGTAGGGTGATCATAGATAATGATAATGTACTATGCACTCCAAAAAAACAGGAAGAAAGGGTTTGAAAGTTTTCACCATAAAGTAATGGTGAATGTTTGAAGGAATAAATATATTCAATCTGATTAAAGCATTACACAATATAAAAACATTGAAACATTATATGGTAACCATTAATATGTGTAATTTTTATGTCTTTTCATATCAGTTAAAATAAATTTAATACAAAATAAAAATACATGAGTATAATGATGCTGGCATAATTTGCAATCCATATGGAAAAAAATACATATATATTCTATCTCACAACATATACAAAAATAAATTCAAATGGTATGAGGATATAAATGTCAAAAACTCAAAACTATTAAAAGGAAGTTTAATGTTTTTTTTTCTTTAATTCTAACCAAAAGAGGAATTGTAGGCACCAGAAGTAAAATTTTAGATCTTGCTACATAAACATAAAATAGAAACTATAAATAACATTAAAAGACATTTAGAAGATTGTTGTCCCTAATGAACAGAGATCTCAAAAAAAAAAAGAGTAAAAGACAAATTATACAAAAGAAAGTGGGCAAATTAGATGTGGAAACAACTTATAGACAGGAAATCATGTAATTCTTTGAAGTTTTGGTAACAGGTATATACATTACTTATGATACTCAGAAATCACAGTATAATGTTGATTTTTTAAAAAATCAAATCATAATAAAAATGTATATTTCATAGAATATGGATTATATTAGATTTCATTTAGGTCTGATTTTCAGAAAGGTATAAGAACAACATAGGGTAAGAGGCTGATTAAGGAAAGTCCTGGCAGTTTTAATTTTGATCTTAAAAATGTGTGGACAATATATCCCCTTTGAAAAGTTTAGACATTTGAAGTCTCAATTACAATATTTTAAAGCCTACTTACTAATACCAACTGTTTATTGAACAAATTATATGGGTCATTCATAGGACTATCCATGCATAATTTCATTTAATTCTTAGAACAACTTATTTTTGACAATTATAATTAGTATTTGCATATTAAATATAGTAATCCAAGACTCAGTGAGATTATGTAACTTGCCCAATATCACTTAATGGTAAAACAAGGCCTTGTACTAAGTCTTTCTGACTCTACAGTCCATCTTTTTAACTTCCATTTGTGTATGTTATAAATGACAACTGTGGAAACTGAAGCATTTTAGAAGCCTCCATCTCTTAATAGTTTGTACAACCATGCTTCTTCACCTTTCTCCCCCTCATCTACCTGTTGGGCAATTTGATGAATTGGACAGACCCATTGTTGAAAAAAACTCCAACTACACACACACACACACACACACACACACACACACGCACACTCACACACATACAAACACACACACAAACACACTCACATATAAACACATGCACAACTTTGCATATAATTTTCAGGAAATTATGGACCCTCTGAAGCCTAAGCTGGATCTTTGTGTCATGAGGCTCTATTTACCCAATGATGAGGAGATCTGGAAACAATGATTTCACTATTCATACAAATGTATAACAATTTGGGGGAAACTGTATTGAATGAGTTTTTAAATCTTATATGTGTTTTTTAATTTTTTTTTAAAAAATTTGGAGGTTACTAGTGGTGAACCCACTGGTACTTTACCACTGAGCTACATCCCCAGCATCCACCCCACCACCACTTTTTTCAATTTTGAGATAGGTTCTTGCTAAGTTGCCCAGGCTGACCTCTAACTTGTGATCTTCCCTGCCTCAGCCTCCTTGCTGGGATTATAGACATGTGCCACCATGCCTGGCATGCTTTATTTTTTGTGTGACTATAGAATGCAATGGAAAATTTGGATTAATTATTAAAATAAATTAGGAGAGGAATGAAAAGAAATTAAAAGAATTCCTGTGTGCTAGATTGCCATTCACTTAGCAAATAATTATTTGATTATCATTAATTAATTACTATTAATTAATGATAGAACATCTACAAAATTTGATGTTCTGTCATTAATTAATACTAATATCAGAAATAAAATACTCTTGTGGTAACTATTACTTCACTCACAGTTATACTCCAAAATGTCTTCTTAAAGATAATGACTTTACCTACCTTTATATCCAGTTTACTCAAGGATATACTTGTTGGTACTTAATCCAGATCATAACATTTCTAAGGAGTGCTTATTTTAGTCAACTTTTTTCATCACTGTGACTAAAAGACCTGAGAAAAACAATGAGAAGTGGAAAAGTTTATTTTGGCTCATGAATTCAGAAGTTCAGTCCATCATCAGCCAACTTTATAGCCCCAGCCCAATGTGAGGCAGAACATCATGGTGGAGGAAAGTTGCTTAGGATATGGCAACTAAGAAGCAAAGAGAGAGCTCCACTATCCAGGGACAAAATATAAACCCCAAAGGCATGTCCACCCCACAGTGATTTAATTCTTGCAGCCATATTCTACCTGCTGAAGTTACCACCCAGTTGATCCATATCAGTAGATTAATCTAATAATTCCACATCTGAAAATTCTTACATTGTCTTACACATAAACTTTTGGGGGCATGCCTCACATCTAAACCATAAAATTTATTTTGTAAGCCCAGTGCTGAAATAATGTATTTGCTGTGTGTACCGGTTCTTGTTAGATCTACTAGGCAACTATTTTGAAGATCATTTGCCATTTTACAAGAAAAATAGCATCTCATAATCTCATCAGTTATAGTGGTTATGTGAATCATAGACAGGACATATAACTAGTAAATGCATAACATACATGAGGAAGTTGGATTACCCAAAATGTCTTTTACACTAAACACTAATACCTAGTTTGTGGCTAGTCATATAATAGATAAGAAAGTCTGGAACAGTATGGTACTCTTATTGAGAGTAAATAATGGTAAAATCTCCACAAAGTACGTACAGAAATGTGAGTTATTGAAAATGATGAGATTTTTAAAAGGGTGTAGGTAGTAATGGATCCATTTGGGTTAACTGAGAACTGATGAAAATACAGACTTGATGAATAGGTCTCAATTAAATAGTCCCTTAGTTTTCTCTTTTGCTTTTGCTTTTTTCTTTATACCTGGGTATCTTGCCAACAAACTCACCCAGAACTTATCTTAGTGAATTTCCATTCCATATCAATGAATTTCTTTTGACCCTGTGATTGCACAATGATATTGAAGTATACGCAGAGAGAGATTGATGATCCTAGAATGAACAGCCAAACAATTAACTGCATTTTATATAGATTCTTAGTACATGTGGTGTGTTTGGGTCTTGGCTGCAATTACTTGTGACAGGTTCCATTTTTGAAAGTTTGTAGATGGAAAGTACCTTACTTCTGTGCTGCAGACTGGCTGGGCACAATTCAGGAGCCACTTGTCAAAAGAAATGAACTTTATTTTTAGAACACACACTGCACCACACAGCTCTTCAAGAAAAACCCTCACAGCCCAACTGCCCAACTGCACCACCGGCTTCCCACAAACCTCTCAACCTCCCCACCTCCTCCTGCTCTTGAGGCCGATTGGCTGGGTCGTGTGGGCAGAGCCAAAAAAAATCCCCCAATGAGCAGCTCTGTGGTCTGAAAGGGCAGGGAAACATCCCAATTAGCATCACCGCAGAGGAGCCAATCAGTTGGCAGCTAGAAGTTTGCTGGGGCCGCTGTGAGCCAATCATCAGCTGGCAGCTGTAAGTTTGCTGGCAGCTGGAAGTTTGCTGGGGCCCCTTGGGCTGTGGCTCTCAACACTTCTGTGCTGAGAATTTATGTGCACCAGAGGATTTTAGTTTGAAATTTTTCCCTCAGTTTGCCAGAATTTCAGTACCACATCTTTTCTTTTGTCCTTACTTAAATGTTCATGGTACTTTCACTTGGCAAAATACTAAACTTTTGTATTGACATTTTAATTTTAAATTAATTTTGGATCTGGAAAAAAAGACTTATTATATTAAGGAAACCTTAGTATTAAAACACACACATATCTCTTTCTAATAGATAAAGTTATTAAATCTTCTCTTGGATCCCTAGGTTGATGTCACTTTGAGACTAGGTGGGATAGTGTATTCCTTTTGTCAAGGGTATGCAACAAATAAGTCTGTTAAATGGAGGATATAAAAATATAAGTCAAATTCCCATATTCCTTTTTTGTTGAAAACATTTGTATAATCTTCTTATGTTCTAGAGAATTTCTTTTTAGAAGGATTCCTAGATTTCTACATTAGAAGTGTGACTGGATCTCATAGGCTACAGGCAGCTACTGTTCTGATCACTGAGTCTTAAATTGGTTTTCCCTAATCAAAAGATCCTGTCTGGTACAATTGCATGAATAGGTGACACATTTCATCTTAGTAGCAGACAAAGCAACCTAGGTTCTGTGGCACTGATGTAAAGGAATAACCATTACTGATGTAAAGGAATAACCATTATTTTGTCTTTCTAAATGTTATCTTAGGCAAATGCCATTGTGGTTAAGGTTCCTATTCACCTCTATCCCATTTTTGTCTGGTATGATAATTGTCCTCTTGCACAATAATACTCTTCTCCCTCTAAGTAACACTAATAAAGAAGTAGCATTCTAGTAGCATGAGTATTAGATATAATTTCCTAGTCATTGCCAACATAAAGTCAGGCAACTGATACAAAACACTCCTATGTATATGTATGTATCTTGTGTGTGTGTATGTTTTTCCAGGTTGGAGAAGAATAAAAAGTCCTTTTTGCATTCTTAAAATCGATTTTCTACAGTAAGAAAGAAGTGAGCAGGTAACAAAATGAGCCATAGGTTATATTTCTAAAGGTTTGAAATGAGCCAAAATTTCCGTTCTGCTCTGTAGTCTCAGTGAACTTACTTTTATGAAATGTCTGCAAAACTGCCTAGGTTTGTTTCTAGTATTCTGTGAGCTAATTGTTTATGTTATTTTAAATTGATGTTTAAACTCTGTTCTTTGTGCTGCTGGAATTGATATTGTCCAAAATCATGCTGAAGGTAATCATATGAAATGCAGTGTTCTACTTTCAATAGTACATATTTTCTGGCATCTCTCTTCACTCACTGCATTTTCAAAATAGTAATAAATAGTTGTAATGATGAATATGACATTTGTAAAAAAAAAAGTCCACTAAGCCAGGGATCAAAAGATTAAATCTAAAATACAATCCTGACTTTGTAATTAACCAGATGTATGACTTAAAACAAGTCACTTCCCTCTCTCAGCCTTATATTATTACCTTTGGAAAATAAGAGAGATGAATTCTTCATGTGCCCTTTTCCTGCTAAATACCTGCTACCTATTGTTTTAGGGCTTCCTTTGATGGATAATAACATTTATTATGAGGTACTATTTTTCAACCTCTCTGGAAGAATATTTCCATTTATTTATAGAATTATAGCAGCAATTTCAAAGTATTTGGGTTTTTTGACATTTGAGAAACAATTCACCATTGAAGTATAATTATATCTTCTTTTAACTTTCAACTATTTAGCAATACAGTAATAAATAAACTGACAGAATTTATTGACAAAAGAGAAGTTCATTGTTTGTATGAGTTCATATTTTCCCCTGTGATACTTTAATTTCCTTTATTAAAAATCATCCAGTTTTGTTCTCATGTTTCAGGAGAGAACATTAGGATGTGTTTCAGGTATTATTGCTTATGTTTAGTGAGTCAAAATCAGAGGAATCTGTAGAAGTAAATTAAAAAAAAAATAAATCCCTAATCTAAAGGAAGGGCGATATGGTAGAAATACCTGTTATTCAACATAAGGAAGAAAATGATTTCTTTTTCTTTCTTTTGTTTCTATGTTCTTTAGTTACAGTGGCTCTTACGTATCTTGTTTATACAAGCTGACATTTGTAGGGCATAAAGTTTAGGCCTTTGGATCATAAAATGACAAAAGGCAGGAGATCAATTGATACAGCTGAGTTTTACAGGTTAGTTCATCATTCATTTATTAAATTGTTCAGTATTTAAGTACATATATGTGCCAGGTACTGTTCTTTGACCTATATATAATTTTGTCAACCAGTGTGTTTACCCACCTTTTTAACAATTCTAAGATGTATATTGGAGAGGAATAGCTAACAAACATCTTTTTGCTTATCACTAAGCTTCATCACTTGTAATATTAGATTCAGATATCTTCAAAATGAAATAAAATGTTGGTTATACCCTTCCTATCTTATTATCATCACTTATTCCATGAGGCAGTCAACACCCTTCCCTTGATATATTTTCATTTATTTAATACACATGTATCTCCTATATACCAATTATATCCACACATTCTATTTTTTGAGATTGAATTACATGTGTTTAAATTCTATACAAATTGTATGTAAGTAGTATTATTATTGTAACATTCTGTAACCTGATTTTTTTTTATGTTCAAACTTAAGTTTTTGAACTTAAACTTATGTTGATACAAGTAGCTTTACTTACATTTTAATTACTATACACTCTTCAGATGTTTAAATATTCCATTGTTTATCTGTTCTCTTATTGATGCAATTTTTAAAAATATTTTAGTTATATATAGACATATTTATTTTATTTTTATGTGGTTCTGAGGATTGAACCCAGTGCCTCACACCTCCAAGGTGAATGCTTTACCACTGATCTACAACCCCAACCCCTTGTTGATGCACTTTTAAATTCTATTTTTTTTATTGTAGTATTAATGGCTCCATAAGGAAAGAAAAATATTGTAGAGATATTCTTATGTAAATGTGTGAGAATTTCTCTAATTGTATAACTAAGACTGGCATTGTTCAAACAAAGAATAAGACCATTTTCAAATATTTAAGTTATTGTTGATTTGTTGTCTAAATAATTTACATGCAATTATTGATATTACCATCAGTAGAATCTGAGTGTTATCATTGTTTTACAACTTTCGAATAGTGATGTATTAGGGTTGTTTTCCTTACTTTTCTGTTTTATGAACATTTCCATAATTTAGGGATTCTTCCTTCCTTGAATTTTATTTTTAAATATTTATTTTTAGTTGTAGTTGGACACAATACCTTTATTTTATTTTATTTATTTTTATGTGGTACTAAGGATCAAACACAGGGCCTCAGACAGGCTAGGCAAGTACTCTACCACTGAGCCACAACCCCAGCCCACTTCCTTGAATTTTTGATAAGAGTCACCAGTTAAAATAACCAAGGGCTAGTTTCATTTTTCTGATTGTAGAGGTGTGTTTTTATTATTGATATAACTTATTTAATGGTTATTGATTTATTCAGGGTATTGTTTTTCATCAGGCAACTCTGATAATTTATTTTTTCTAGGCAATTATTTATTTTTAATTTCAAACTTATTGATATGATATTGTTTGTAATATTTTAGCTGATATGTGTCTGAAACAGACTTGTTTCATCTTTTATTTGCTGTTTTTTCTTTTTTAAAGTATGGAACTTGTTTACTTTAAAGGATTCTTCCTTTTAGAATGACCTGCTGGATGTTTGTAGGACAAACCTGGCAGAATATTTTGGAAACACACAGTAAATTTTCTGGGAGGAAATTGAATCTCTACTAGTAGAAATGAATTCTGTGCTCAAAAATTTGTCCTCTTTATATTTATAGCCTAATTCCAATATCTTTCTCTTTTTACATCTCTCATTTTTTTCCCTTTAAATGTGTTAATCCTTTGCTTAGTGACTGTTTGAGATAAATGGGGTAGAAAATGGAAAATGTGTGTGTGTGTGTGTGTGTGTGTGTGTGTGCGCGTGCGCGTGTGTGTGTGTGTGTTTATATTCTTGGAAGGAGCTTCCCATTTTTATTTTTGGTTCTGAGGATTGTACCCAGAACCTTCCACATACTAACCACATGCTCTACCACTGAGCTATAGCCCTAATCTCCCTGGAGCTTCTCATTTTGAAAAATGCAGTGGAGTGAAGATTAAGAATTTTGACCTTGATGAGAAATTAAATGTTATCCTTCTAAGATAATAAAAAGACACAATTTAAAGTGCTTGACATCAAAGAGAGAAGGCCAATATTTAACCAGTTTTGAAACAGAAAATATTCCATGAATATTAAATCTTTCTATGTATTTGATAATTCTTTTTTCTTATTAAAATGTTCTGTAGCTGTGATGGTTAATTTCATATATCAACTGGATTGGGCCATGGAGTGTCCAGATGTATGGTGAGACATTCTTCCGGTTGTGTCTCTGAGGGTGTTTTTGGATGAGGTTGACATTTGAGTTGGTGCATAGACTCAAGAAGATTGCCCTTTCTAATATGAATAGACCTCATGTAATCAGTTGAAGGCCTGGATAGAACATAAAATCTTGCCTGGCTTTTTGAGCTAGGACATCAGTCCTTTCCTGCTTTCAGACTTGAATTGAAACATGCATCTCCTTGGGTCTTGAGCCTATTGGCCCTTGGACTGGAACTTACATTTTTAGCTGCACTGGTTGTCAGGCCTTTGAATTTGGACTGGAATTGCACCACTGACTCTCATGGGTTTCCAGCTTGCTGACTACAGATCTTTGGATTTCTCAGCCTTTTAAATTGTGTGAGCCAATGACTTATACTAAGTGATGCTAAAATACTTATCATAAATTGCTCCTCATATATATAGAAAAATATATATATGAAAATAAAACACAGGCTCTAATTTTATATATGTGTTTGTGTGTCCTCTTAGTCGTTTCTCTGAGGAAACCTAATAGAGCTGTTTATTGGAAGAAAATCTTTAACTCTGTTGGAAAATAAATAAAAAACCCAGGAACAAAGCAATCAAAAAGGTTTATTCTAGCATACAAGCTGAGGGGAAAATCCTCAAGGATCAAAATAAAGCATGTATTCTAGGAAGGAATAATTCCTCTGCCCAATTTTTCAGATATATCCTTCTGTCATTATTCTAAGCAATTTAGAGAACCAACTATCACTAAGTAAAATAAGCATCAGGAATTATAGACTGGAAAGCTTATATTTGAATGGTATCTGTGACTTGGATACTAAATAAGGTATCCTCACTTTTCCTCTAGATAATATTTTTTTCTAATTTAGAAGTATTATAAACCTATGAGAGAAATTACAGAGCATGTACAAAATAATTGGGAATACAACTAACAATAATTGAGAATCTCACTATCTAGAAGCTATGACTTTAGACAGTTCAGGTTATTTTTCTTTGTTTATGTATGTATTTTATAAAATTGTGATCACACTTTATACAAATTTCATATCTGACATGTTCACTTGATGTTATATTTTAATAATTTTATTATGTCACTAAGTATTATTTTTTACATTTAACATGATAACAATGACATTTTTCAAATGACTGCATGTGAAGATTTTTAATGGATGGAATACAATTTATTTAATGATTCCCTTGTAGGACGTATAAGTTGTTCACAGTGATTTTTGCTATTTATAAATAATATTGTGATATGATTTGCACATAATAAACTTTTTGTATGTTTTCCCATATTTACTTAGGGTAATATGCTAAAGCGGATATTATTGGTTTAAAAGATACAAACATTTAAAGATTGTTTTCACTACTTTGCTTACTTTATAAACCATTTCACTTATACATCTTGTAATTTATGAGAACACTCATTATTCAACCTTTGATTATGTTGAATGTTGACAAATTAAAACTTCACAAATTTAACTAAAATAAAAAGATTTCTTATATTAATATTGATTTTCCTGTCATTGGTTTCTAGAAAGTATTAATATTTATTTATTTATTTTACCGGGAATTGATCTCAGGGGCACTCAACCACAGAGTCACATCTCCAACCCCCTTTTGTATTTTATTTAGAGACAAGGTCTCACTGAGTTGTTTAGCACCTCACTTTTACTGAGGTTGGCTTTGAACTCGCAGTCCTCCTGCCTCATCACCCCAGAGCCACTGAGATTATAGGCGTGGATTACTGCACCCAGCTAGAAAATATGAATTTTGTCAGCATGGTGATATATGTCTGCAATCCCACAACTAGGTAGGCCGAGGCAAGTGGATTGCAAGTTTGAGGCCCGCCTTAGCAACTGATTGAGACCCTGTCTCAAAATAAAATTTAAAAAAGGGCTAGGGATGTAGCTCAGAGGAAGAATGCTCCTGGTTTCAAACCCCTAAACCAACCAAAAACTAAAATTAAAAAAAAACAGAGAGAAAGAGAAAGGAAGAAAGAAAGAAAGAAAAGAAAGGAAAGAAAGAGTGAGTGAATCTTTTATTTCACATTGTTGGTCTCTAATTTTCTTCTGTAAATTGTTCACATTTTTTAACAGCTTTAAGTATAACTCATCATTTACCATACAATTCATGCAAAAAGAGACTTGAAAAGTGTTTCTAGAGTTGGATTTCCTCAAACTCAGTTCTGTGATTGCCTCTAGAAACAGGCATCTACACTATCTTATAGATACAAGAGGATGAAATATATTACAAGAAGAACTGTCTCAGCCAAGATACTCCACTTAGGTTGAGCCTAGGTTAACCTACAGAGGTTTAATAAATCCCATTCAATATCCATAAAACTGAAAAGCTAAGTTGTGCATGGTGGTGCACACCTGTAATCCAGCGACTGGGGAGGTGAGGCAGGAGGAGTACAAGTTTAAGGCAAGTTTCAGCAACTTATAGGGCTGGGGATGTAACTCAATGGTTTAAAAAAAAACAAGACGCTGAAAAACCTAAACTAAACCCTATTAGTTAACTGTTGACTGACTCAAAGGCATATGGGCTAAATAAATGCCACTGAAATGTTTGTGATTGCTTATTATGCAGCAATAACTAATAAAATAATAGATTTTAGTATATGGTAGAATGTTGACCCATTTTGTGTACTTATTGTTTTTCTTAAGTATTTTGTAGCTATTCTTAGCTGTTTATACTGGTTTGCTTAGTAATGTAATTCTTTATGTATGTCTCTTATATTTTACCTTTTCCCAAACTAACTTGAAAAGATCTTTGAAAGAAGACATTAATTTGTACTTCTTTAATAGTATCCATCAAAATACCTAGCTCAGAGCTTTTTTTTTCCTCATAGTGATACTGAATACTGATAATTCACTATTGAATTAAAGTGAATATTCAAACACAGAATTCCTATATTTCCATTTTTTTTCATTACCAGTAATGAAATTTAGAATACTTAGTGTCATATAGAAACAGCCTATATTTAGATGAGTTTCATTTTATTCTATATTCTCTTTTCCATTGTAGCAATGACTATAGCAATTTATATCTAATGGAATATGCTACTTTGGAACGTGATAGAATTCATAACATAGGTGCTACATAAATGGTTTTCACGTGTCTTTGGTTCTCAATTTTACTTTAGCTCACCATGTCCTCCAAACTTATTCTGGAATTTTCCACACTTTTTTATGGTTTTCATTATAAGAAACAACATAACATTTGGATATAGGGAAGTGTTTGAAATAGGTGGCTACCACTGATTCACCCAAGTAAGTAAAAATATTTGCAGATTTTTAAGGCATTTTTTGTAAATTTTATATGTATCACTTTTGAGTAATAGAAAAGAAGATTCATTAAAAATAACTTATGAATTGTAACTCAAAATTGCCAGGGTTTTGATTTTGCTTGAGAAGAAAGAAAAGGAAGGTGGGAAAGAATAGCAAGGTCTAGTGAATATATCACCAATGTAATGCTGATTAATTCTCTTGAGTGGGAAACTATTTTTTATTTTACTATCTGGATTTGCTGGAACCATCTTCCTCTCAATATTTATCCCACTAGATCTTATTAATAGTACTTTGTCTTTTGGCTGTACCTTTCCCTCTTTCCATCTGTTTGTGGAGCATTTTAATAGCCTCTACAGATCTCCACTACAACTAAATGTGTTCTGAGGCAGCGTATGATAGATGGTTCTGCTATTGTGTTTAATCATTTCCATTAAATATTATACTGCAACTGAGTAATGATGAAATTAAATAAAAGAATAATATATTACATTGGTTTTCATTTAGAAAACCTCATTAATTTATGTTTGCATTTAATAAAATTAACCTCTTAAATCATTTGTCCAAAGTTTAAAAAACACATTTCCCAGTTAAAAAAAAGAGTTAGGAAAGAAAAACTGAATTACAAGGGTGATGATAACACTTTCAAGACATTGTAGTCTTATGTTTCAAGATGTGTGACAAGCATATGATGTCTCTAATTTTCATTCTTTCAAGCTTTTCTCAGGATCTTTGTACAGATCATGTGACCTTGTCCAAGTCACATAGTATCTATGAGCATCTGCTTTTTAAAGTTTTTATTTTCCAAACTGATTATCTTACTCTGTACATAGTAAAAGGAAGTATACCTATGCTACTTTAATAATTATTCTCCTGGTATATTTACTGTATAATGATTATAGAGGTATATATTAAGATAGATTCAGTATGCCAGTCTCCTCCTACCTCTTGAACCATACAAATACAATTGCTTCTGTGTTATGAATATAAATGGCCTCTCAATATTATGTGGATCTCACTAGTATGTGGCAAAACAATGGTGTTTGTAGTACAGTGCCTGTCTTGCAAATAAATACTCAATAAGTGCTTACTGCATTGAATTTTCACTTCTAAAAAAATAATTCACTGAACTGACAATTAGGTGCCTAGTTATTACATTGAGCATCCACCATAGTATTTGAAAAACATTGATATTAAAATGAAGCAGTTGTTAGAATAGTTGAGGAAAAATTTTGTTGTCAAGGCATTTATAAATTTTGATCATGGCATTGATTGATAAAACAAACAATAGTATTCTATTTATCTTTTTTTCCCAAAATGCTTGCTAAGTTGAGGATAAGCAACTGTACTTTGCCCTGGATCATTAATCTGCCCACACACCTGTCTATACTATTTAATCATTAACTTCTTTTTTTCTTTTCCATTCTTACTTCAGGATAATAAACCCTACATAACTTTTAAGATTTACCACGTAAGGATAAAGAATCTGACATGCAGAGTAGGTTTGGATGTTATGATGGAAAAGAATGGGTTAGAATCAAGAGCATGCCAACAAGATGTACTATCCCTAAACCCAGAACTATGAAATAAGGAAGTTGAGTTCTAACTTATGATGAAAAGTAATAAATCAAATTAAGGGACAAAATTAAAAATATGTTCACTATGTAGGCAGAACATTGAGAAACTATGTTGAATCGTTGTGTTCCCTTTATCACCATACTGCTAGACTTTTGCCTCCTTTTATGAGTATTAAAGATCAGTGATAATTCAATAAAAAGTAAAAGTGACCTCTATATGAGCTTCTATAATGAGATGTTGAGTCTCTGGCATCAGATGACAATTCCTCGAGTCCTGGAAGCAAGCACAGAAACCAACAAAGTATCAGAATGACCTATTCCAAAATTTGGGTTTCTTTCTACCTGTCCTTTCTTAATTTCAATAAATTTTAGGAACAGTGCATAATATGAAATTTTTTTGGTGGCAGAGAAAATTAAGGTTTCTAAAGTCTGCATATGGGATATTGCAGATAGTCTGCAGATGGGATACTCCATAATGACATGGCCAGAACTCAACTTTGTGAAAACTTACTTTCAGGTGGTCAGGAACACAGTGCTACTGAGCAATCCTCGTCAGAATGAATGCATTAATCATCATATAGACAAAAGTGATATTGTACAGGTTTCCTGGAAAAGTGCTCTAAACATAGAGGGCAGCATATTCTGAGAATAATTATTGAATTCAGTGCTATCTTTAGAAAATTACATAAGTAATACCAGGCAAAACAAAGAATAAAAGGAAAGATGGATCACGAGAGGAGCACTTTTTATCTAATTGCAAGTAATAAAATTATTTCTGCTTAAATTTATTTATTGATATGCAAAATTTCTGAGATATTACCTTTTTATTTTCAATAAATAGACTTTTTTCCTTGCACATGGGCTCATGTACTGTAGAGACATATGTATGTGATAATAAATTATATGCATTAAAAAGTTAGAATTCTGATCCATTTTCTACATTTGGTCCACATAAGGCCAAATGCATCTTTTTGACAGTATCATGCAAATACTCCACTGCCTTCCCTACCATGTTTCTTTTGGCCTCTGAGACTGCTTGAACATTGGGGACCCAGTTCACCCTATTGATAGAACTTCAATTCCCCATCTTAGCAAAAGGCCACTTGAGTGAGGCCACTTGTCACAACTCTTGGGGTTCCACTCTTTTGTCCATAATTCTTCCAAATATTCCTTAAGTCACTTGAAACAATGAGGAAAGAAAATTATCTTTATTATGTTGTCTCTGAATCCAGCGGGGCCAAGATTTAGCTACTTTAAATGAAAGAATATTTGAGGAAGATAGGTATATTCACAAACATGAATCAAGGAATTGGAGCAAGGTTTGAGTAGTGGGAGATCTGTTGGGTATAGTCAGAGATGGAGACCATCCAGAAGTTTGATCTAGGCTCTTCTTGTTATAGTTACATGACCTTGGACAATTGTTTAGCCTCTTTGAGTTTCATCTGAGTAAAATGGGGATAGTATTATTTATCTCCCAAGTTGTGATAAGAAAGGAAAGAGAAAAATGACATACAGTGAGCATTAATAAATGGCCTCTTAGCTTATCTTAGAATACAGTGTCTATAAGACATTAAAGATGCCAGTACAGGTAAGCGGTCATCTTCTTCCTTACAGGGTTCCTAGACAGGCTGAATTGAATAAGTGGTGGGGAGAGAGAAGGCCTTGAAAGTAAAGGAATAATGGTGTAATGAAAAGGAGTTACTTAGACCATATTTAAATAAAAATATAGAGTTATAAACAATCTATCTCATGCCCACAAATCCCAAGGAAAAGAAAGAAAATTTTTTAAAATCAGCTTTCAGATATTACTTTTTATGTTTACCATTCTATTGCCAGAAGCCTGATTAAGTTGGAAGTACAATCAGTTTTCTCAGGAAATGGTAGGGTGTTAATTATACTGTTGTGAAACTCGGGTCTCATGTGTCAGGGGGGTCAATGGAAATTTTAGTCACTGCAACTTTGCGGGCATTCCTCAAACTATGAAGTTTGCAAACTTATTCACATATCCTAAATAAGGAAACCCATTAGCCACAGAACCAGCTATTAGCAGGATTACTGTTAACAACACTTTCAGAAGAGAGAGGAGTTGGAGAATAGAACCACTGCTGCTAACCCCAAAGGAGGTGGAGAAGAACCATATGGCATATTTCATTGTTTGAATATACCTGTGCAATGTTAGTCTTGTTTTTTTTTTATTACACCCTAAGATGTATGTTTAATGTTTTAAAGAAAGTAGATAGAGAGAACTTCAATAACAGAATTATGCCCCCAAACATCTCCCTGTTGGTACTTGCAATTATCATGAACCTCTTTTTTGACTTGAGATTTTGATATTCCTCTTTTTAAGATGCTAGTAGTTTTGGGAGGGATAATGTATTAAGCTATGAATTGTTGTTAATCCTTAAGTGAACATTAACTGATGAGATCCCTTCCAATAAGAGAAACCAATTAGAAAGAGATTTTCCAAGAAAGAATATAGGACGGTCTGGGGATGTGGTTCAAGCTGTAACGCGCTCATCTTGCATGCACGAGGCACTGGGTTTGATCCTCAGCAACACATAAAAATGGGGATGTTGTGTCCACCAAAAACTGAAAAAAATATTATTAAAAATTCTCTCTCTTTCCCCCCCTCTCTCTCTTAAAAAAAAGAATATAGGAAATTATCTGGTGGGAGTGAGTTTGATTTGTTAGAAAGGGATGGGGGACAAGCAGCATTAAGATACTGTGGAGAACCAGGTGGTAGTGCAAAAGTATATTAATAGGAAAAAATGCTAAAAGAAGAGAAACTGTGGAGGAAATTTCTTCAAGTGATTACCATGTGCCAAATATTAGGTCAGGCACATGTACATTTACTTTTTTTTAATGCTGGTTAGTCTTTATCTACTTCACAATTTTGCCTAGGGCCAGGTATGTTAATAGCTTCAATTATTATTTTGAGAATTTATTTACTTATACCTATAAGTTTTGATTCAATTCATAGTTCTTGTCTTTGAGTTTTCACATGTGAGGCTGAGTAAAAAATGAGTCCAAATTCCCTAATGAACACCACTTTCCTTTAGAAAATGAATTAGAAAATATTTGATCAGTTACATCCTGATAAAAGAAAAGTAATGCACTATAATTCTTTTCTCTGACTAATTTAAAAGTGTCTTTTTCAAACCCTTCAAATCCTCCTGCCTTATCTGCAAAGGGGTGAAGATAATTATGGATGTTACACTCCAGGCTAAGCATACATTTCAATGAAAATTCAGGTTCAGTAATGAGAACTTATGGAAGAAACACTAATCCTATGCTTTCAATCTGTTCTTATGTATTTGGTGTTCATGAAAGAAGAAAGCAATAATATTCAATTTTGTAAAATGGACAAATGGCAAATCTTATTGTGGGTAAAATTTCTTTTAATCTGAGTGCCATATTAATTGACACTAAACTCAGAGAACAAGTGATTTTCATTTTATTTTCTTTTATCTCCAGAAGATAACACCCTGGCAAATAAAAATAAATAGGAGAATTATTTGATTTTATATGCATGAGAGTAGGAGTGTAGCCAAAGAAAATTCAGCCTTCTGGGCTATGTTTTCTCACCTGTGCCTTCTGTGTGATTTGTGGTGCTAGTATATTATATCTTACATTCCCACAAGTCTCTGGATTAATTAGCATCTACAAATATGAATTTACAGAAAGTCTCTAGAGAAAACATAGAAAAGTGTGCATTTACACAAAGCACATTAGCTGTGTATACTCCTAACTATGACATTAGTTTGACACTTGAAAAGGTACTAATTCTGTGTCAATCAGAAACAAAAGAATATTCTGTTCTTGAGCAATTAGGAGATGGGGGGTTAAGTATGTTAGTGCCAAATTCATTTGAACCAAATACAACTCTGTTTGACATGTGTAGCACCATTGGAAATTATTTTAATAATTTGTTTTCAAATCAATCAGTTTAATGGACTTAGTCAATCATGGCTAGCTTGAAATTTGTAATTTTAATTGAAACTTAGACTCAAAATTGTACTTTTGTGCAATTAAAATTTACATTAGCTGAACAAATAGAATACTACAAACAGGTTGTGAGGTAAAAAGAGAGAGAAAAGTGAGAAGTGAAAGAAAAAGCAGAGCTTCCCAGTGTGGTTATATTAGTTGTCATCTTTGAAATATATGCTTTGAGCAAAGAGCCAAAGACCCCCAAAGGAATAAAATGCATAATTCTAATAATAATACTTTTTGGTTATTTTATGTATGAGAAATCACATACTATTGTGTTCTCATATGCTAGAATTTGGGGTAACAATGTTTTTGAGGCCAAGATATATAGAAAAGTAATGATCATCAGGAGAGAACTTTGATCTTAAACCTGTAGAAACACTCAATATCAACCTCATTTTTATCATGAAAGGTTGACAGGGAGGCAAAAATCTTAAGAATTTGACACAAGCTTCACAGGTTAAGCCTGAAAAATGCAATGAATTACCATTAGTTTGCTTCAGCACATAGGATCTCAGTGGGAGACAGCAAATGGAGAAGCTGTTTGTTGCACAGGTGAACTTGGGGCTCCTGACAGTGAACTTGCCCAAACAAAAGCACCTACATGACAATTTAATGATGATTATAATAAAAAGGGAATGAGCATACTTTTCTTTCTCTGCAATTAAATCAAACTTAAGTCAATCAGTTTAGATTAAAAATCTTTTTAAAAAAGGAATATTTGGAGAAGAAAGACAACAATGGAAGATGAATGAATTTTGCCAAGAAGTGATTTCTATTCAGAGATAACAACTTGTAATATGGAGATTAATAGAGGTTCTATACTATTTCTCAATGTTATCATTTATAGTTTCTTGCTCTCAAAGACATGATATTACTTATAATAAAATTAAAAACTTTTTTGCACACATGAAAGTACTTTATAATAATCAATGAAATTGAGGAATCCACCCTCCCTTGAAAAATATGGAACTTACTTACTGTTTCTATCTCAAGGAAAAATTTTTTTTTCATATGCATGAGAGAAACCAGAATTCATATGGCATTTAAAGAGGTGTCTTTCTCATAATCTTTCTAAACAATATTAAAGACTAATAGGGCTATGCAATTATTTTGCTGTCAAATAAGTTAGCATATGATCTTTACTAAACTTCAACCTATTTGAATGAACACATATCTTTTTGGTACCAGGGATTAAAACGGGGGTGCTTCACCACTGAACCACATTTCCACCCCTTTTTATTTTTATTTTGAGACAGGGTCTCTCTCAGTTGCTTAGGACCTTGCTAAATTGCTGCAGCTGGCTTTGAACTTGTAATCTTCCTGCTTGAGCCCCCTGAGCTGCTGGGATTACAGGTGTGTGCCATCACACCTGGCAAGTGAACACATACCTTTGGGTGAAACACATATAGTGAAGTAAGAAAGGCAGTGAACTCTGCCTAGCAAGTTAGCATCTAGAATCAACCCTAATGATCAATGTCCTGAGAGCCAGATTCCATCCTTTCTACCTGATTATAAAACATGACAGTATTTTTAGATGAATCTTATTCTTTTACAAAATTGTTTGATATACATAGTGATGTATGGACATCTGAAAATGCTTTCCTAAAATGATGGCAATATGCATGTTTTATATATGTATAATCACATTTCAGAAAGATATAAAGTCACTGAGATAGAACCAAGATACTTTTCATATTTTATTAGTTATTGATGGATCTTTATTTATATATTTGCTTACACATGGTGCTGAGAATTGAACCCAGTGTCTCACATATGCTAGACAAATGGTCTACCACTGAGCCACAACCCTAGCCCTAGAACCAAGATATTATCATCTCTATATAATAACATTTTTAGTATGAATTTGGAGGAAGCACGTTTCATGCAAGTTATGGCATATCTGTATGGGTGGTTCTCAGATGTATATTTCCAGCCTTGACTTCTTTGCAAAATTTTAGTTCTCTATAGGCAACTGTCTATTGGGTATCTCCACCTGCATATCCTACGGGTCCCTGAAAAAAGTATGTCCAGTGTAGGCATCAGGCATTTCTCTACCCATGCTTCTTTCTTTGCTAGTTATGCTTTTGATGGAGATTTGGACTTTTATATTTAATTTGAAGCTACTTACTAATAGTTTTACCTCCTTAGTACTTTCCACATTTAGTATCTCCTCTATATCTTCACTGTTTCAGCTTTAGTTCACTCTAACTCATCTACTCCAGCTATTTGTCTTGCTTCCAGTCTTGCTTTCCAAAAATTATTCTGTCTACATATAGTGACTGAATTAGCTGTTATGGAATATATCTAATCATTTTACTCCTATAACTAAAATACTTCCAGGAACTGCTGGATAAACATATGTGTTTATCTGAGCCACTATTTGAAGCCCATAGACTATGATAATAGGAGCAACTAAAAGCTACAAAACCACAAAGACAAAGATAAGTTAGGAGGAAAACCCAGATGAATATGTGTGTATGTGTATGTGTGTGTGTGTGTGTGTGTGTGTGTGTGTAAATATATCCATATATATTTGTTCATACACACACACACACACACACAAACAAACACACACGTACTCACTTTGGAAGATATTAAGTGGATGGATGAGTAATAATTTATGTAACAGAGTAGTGAAAGGGAGAACTTAAATATCTATGGTGGGAGAAGTAAATTCCTATAACACAACAGAAAGGATGAGGAAGGCTTAAGTTTAGGAATTGAAGTAACCATGTAACTGAAGTCAGATTACCAGTTTTGGGTAAATAGAAACAAAAAGATTAATTGAATGTCTGCATAACTAATAAGACCCTAGATCCCCTTAAGGGATTTAATTCTACTTTAAAAAATAGCCATAGAATGGAATGTATATTTTTCATAAGTTCTTTGATATTGTAGAATACAAAGATATATCTCACAATGCATTTGAAACTTATAATTATTTGATAGCCTGAGAAATTATGTTTGTCTATCACTGTTGTTCTTTTGTAAACTTTTATCTATGCCTTTCAGGCAACATAGTGTACAGATTCATAATAGACATTCAATGAACAATGTGTACAAATAGGACTTTTTATTGAAGCAGAGTTTTTGGCATGGGAGATTTCTAGAACCCATAATCTTCTAAAAATCTTAAATCTTTATTGATGAAGTATAGAGATCCTGCCGAATTGTGGTGGTTGGTTTTAAGGAGGAGCAGCACATCGACACCATACATAAGGTCTGAGGATGCAGAAGCCTGGGGGAGGCAAAAATTGGGTAGGAAGCATCCACTGCACAATTACATAGCAAATTTACAACATACTTTGTATTTTGGTAGTTAGTAGAGAATGATTAGGGCAGCATGGAGATAGGATGCAGAAAATTCAGTCTTTGGGGAATGGAAAGATAATAAGGTTTAGATAAAAGGTAGGTGGGTTAAAAATAGGATGAAATTATGTTTCATATGAGCATGGTATGTGTTATGATTTTGAATCTTTTTCAATTTTCATATCTCTCTAGTGCCAACTTGGGAGACATATTATCATGACTGAATTGGAGAGTTGACAGTATACCCGTAAGTATCATTGTATAGTTTGGAAGATGGAAATCATAGTACAATTTTTTTTCCATACAAGCACCCCAGGAAATTAACCTCCAAATTCAACTGAGGAATAGGCACTGTTATGGCTTTTTTATGGATCAGTAAACTCATGAAATATGGCGAAGCTGTGTAAGTAGACCAAAGATGTACAAGAAGATATACACTTAGCAGAAAATAAATTTGAGTCTTGCTTCTCAACTCTTGATTTAACTAGAGACAGTTCTATCTCAAATATGAAGTTCTATATTGAAGCATCAGAGAATTAGGAAGTAAAATCTGATGAGCATTTTTTTCCTGAAATATTACAGCTGTCATTCCCAGGGCCCTAGTCCTGAGATAGTGGCAGGTTAAGACACTAAATTTATATTTTTCCAAGAACTTTTCATGGACTATTGCCATATCAATGACAATGCAGACAGAAGCACAGGTGATTTTAAAGAACTGACTATTTGGTGTACCCTGTGTATAGTATAGATACTCTCTGGAGCAGCTAGCAATTTTCATCTTTTAATTTATTAAAAATATTACTGTTTTTTTGACACAAACTTTCTTTTCCAAGAAAAGAATATCAGTGGTACATATTGCAGCAATGCTTTAACATTTGAACTTCAATTGCAAAGATCAAAATAACAAGATGACATCCAAAGAAAAAAGTGATATGGATAAAAGTTAAATGTTTTAAAATTTAAAAAGCTAGTATGCTGTTTCCTTTTTTTCTCTCTTTTCTTTTAATGCATTAAGCATCATCTCATACAACTATGAATGCAAATCGTGATCAGTTTACTAGGTAAGGTGATAATCAAAAGGACATATAATGATATGTTTGTCTTTCCTTTCTTGTCTTTGAATTTAATTTTCATATATATCCATGTTTTTGCAGTGACATTGAATGTGTGTCCTGGATGCAGATACTTATGCAGGTTTAACCTAGTGCAGGCAGAAGAGGGAAACATTGATAACTAGGAGAGGATACATGGAGCAATGTGGACTGGGTCAGTATATATTATATGAATGAGAAGCAGGGTTCTGACATCAAAGGGAACTAGAGTATGCATTTTTTGTTTGGTGAGGAAACTAGCCCATTGATAAGGAATTAGCTTTTGCTATCTACTCTGTATGTCTATAATATATGTTTTCAAGTGGATTCCTTTAAGGATTTTTCATTGTACTTTAAATAATTGTCATGCCAATATGTTATCTTTTAGGATGCTTGAAAAGGGACAAGTTTGGAATACTCTGCCCAGTATAGGTGTTCACTTCACCTAGTTACCCCTTTAAGCTCTGGGAGACTTGGTGTCAGGCAATGAAATGCTCTGAAGATGATATATATTTCCATGATACTATTTATTTATTTCTCTCAGCAAAGTGACTTCAAGGTCTTTTAGTTCATTAAATAAATTGGATAGATGTATACCCTCATGAAACCAATAAGTAAAAATAATACCACAGTGATTCTATGAGACAGCAAGTTTAAAAATTTTACTTAGTAATGAAAATAGGAGCAAAACTACTAACACATATAGCACTTCCTATGTGCCATGCACTCTTAGAAGTATGTCACATTTATCATCTCATCTCACTGTCACAAAATTCAGTGTGATAGGAACTAATTCTATACTTATTTTACAAAAGAGGAATTTGAGATTTGAGATTCTGTCTCAAGTAGTGTGACTCCTATGACTCTAGAGACTGTACTCTTTTTTAATATTTATTTTTTAAGTTGTAGTTGGACACAATACATTTATTTTATTTGTTTATTTTTATGTGGTGCTCAGGATTGAACCCAGGGCCTTGCATATGCTAGGCAAGCACTCTACCACGGAGCCACAACACCAGCTGGAGACTGCACTCTTTATTAATATTAGGTATTGCCTTTTATCAAACAAAGTGATGTGTTTTGGGACCTAGATTTATGACAGGACCACAGTGTAGGCCTCTATGGGAGTAGGTGAAGTTTGTGACTTGCTCAGTTCAGTTTTCCCTTACTCTTTCCCCTATTCCTTACTATTCTCACTTCATAGCCATTATCCTCCAATGTCCCAGGTTGTACCACTTTCCTGCACACTTTTGGTCTAATAGAAAAGCACCTGATAAAATATATGCCCTAAAGTATATATTATATTATAATTTTCAGAAATATATTCTTTCATGTGCTTAAAGTATTAACCCAAAAGTATTTGTATGCATTTTCAAAGAGCATACAATGGAGAAGAGATTGGAAAATATTTTTTAGTAGGTAAGATTTTTAAGAGCCTCTCAAACTACAAAAAATGTATATAATACATACTTCTACTGCCATTATGGACAGTGTAGTTTTATGGCACTATCAGTACTTACTTACCAGATGCAAAGATCAGAAGAAATTTAATAGTTTTCATGTTGCTTCAGAGATGCTCACTTCTTCTACTCACTCTGTATTCATTACTACTATCTGAATTTCTGTAGAAAGGACATATTCCCACCATTTGTGGTACAATATGGACTAATTCCTGGCTCACTGGGTTGCCAGGTTTAGCACATATAATGTGACTCTAATGTAAATTTGAATTTTATATAATGAGTTTTGTTTTTTGAAATTCAAATTTGACTGAATATCTTGTATTTTATAAGGTAACCACACTCAGGGTAGATTCTAATTGTTTCTAGACTAGAAATATTTCTAATTATGGGTGTATATAATAATCTAAGTATGAGATGGTAAGAATATGAAGGGAAGTGGTGGCTAAAGAGAAAGGATAAATCCATACAGGTGACAGAAAAATCGAAATATGGTGGTTCCCTGTGAAGGAGGTGATGGACAGTGTCATTGAAAGAGATCTTAGATGTCTTGCATAAAATTATAAGGAACAAAGAAAAAGTCATTATAAAAGACTAAGGACAGGGCTGGGTTTTTGGTTTAGTGGTAGAGTGCTTGCTTCACATGTGTGAGGCTCGGGGTTTGATCCTCAGAACAACATAAAAGTAAATAAATAAAATAAAGAAAGTTATTGTGACCATCTATAACTAAAAATATTTTAAAAGACTAAGGATAGAAGCTCAGGGATTTTGATTCCGTTTAGGGACAGCAACAGGTTGCATAAGTTAATCAGTTGAGTCCAGAATGTTCAATCAGGTTAAGGGGATTGAGCAAAATTTAAACATTATTTTAGGCCATTGGCCCAGAAATCATGAGGTCAATCAGTTTGCTATTCAATGCCTAGTAATCACAGATACAATACTAAAAAGAAAGTGTTAACCTTCTGAAACCATATAATCATATTTACATGAATAAAGAATATCCCTTGCATTTAATGGTTTAGTTAAGATGATAGGAAAATCAATCCTGATAGTTTACAATCAAAACTAAAATCATGGGGCTGGGATTGTGGCTCAGTAGTATATTGTTCTCCTAGAACATGTGAGGAACTGGGTTCATTCCTCAGTACCACATGAAAATAAATAAATAAAATTAAGTTATTGTGTGTGACGACAACTAAAAAATATTAAAAAAAACTGAAATCGCAAAATGCTATATCTATATTGGGCTCTGAAAAATGTTCTTATGTCACAAAATACTTCAAGCATACAAGATAATCCAGTTTTATTTCCTGTTTGGTTATGAGTTTGCCCCGCCCCTCAGGAGATGATTCCTCAAAGATTAGATGACAACTAGTGGCTAAATTAGGAAATACAAGTGTTATAGAAATGGTTGTAGTGTGAATCTTATTTTCTGTTCTAGGAAGGATGCCCATTAGCTATTTCAATTTATATAACTTTACTTGGATTTCAAAAATTAATAAATCATTCTTCATATTGTAAGGTGAATACTTAATCAGGCAGCTCTTGCAAGATGCTGATGCTGATAGTTAGAATACAATGTAAGAACAGCATTTTAAATGTAAAGACAGTATTGTAGGGCATATGCAGTAGGGAAAGAGCAGGGTTACCTTGGGAACCGTAATCCTGAATTTCATGACTTGTCTTGTATGATTACAAATTTAATGCTGTAGGAGGATTGTGTGACTTTTCCCTTTATTTTGAGGATGATTTATTTGTGAATAATCAGGAAAGGATCAGGCTTAGCTGTGACCTGAATCTTCCCAAACAGGGAGTATCCTGCATCCTTTAGGAAGGTAGAAGGGAAAAAAAGAACATACAGGAGGACAATATCTTCAAAAGTACATGAGTTCAGCACACTTTTTCACTGTAGAAAAAGATAGAAAACAATTTTGTGCTTTGACTTTATTTGCAGCTGAGTGTTTCCAAAATGCTTTGAAATGGTCACAGAAGTATTACTTCTCTTGAAGCTCCACAGGAGTTTGAATTCACGACAGTGAATGAATTCCAGGGAGAAGCACAGAGCTGGCATGAGAAAGCAAGAAAAGCTAGAGAAACACACTATTATTTTGCATGGATTTAGTGAAGTACAACTTGCAACAATGAAGTATTGGTATAATTGTCTGAGAGATAACAGCATCAGATAGACAAAGTCTGTTAGCAGTCAATATATGAGTTGTGTTGTTTTTATGAAATATCTGGTTGTACATTCTTTGTCGAAGGAACCGCTGAGCTAGAGAAAAATTAAAAAAAAATAATAATAAGAGAGCTCATGTATAATGGCATAATCTGGAGTGAACAAACTTTATATACAGAGTTATGAAAAATGGTGTTGTGAATGGATAATTATGATTGTAATGCATTCCACTATTTCTCACATATGTAAGAAATTTTTAAAAAAGCTTTTTAAAAAAGGAAATATATGGAGTCAAATATGAGTATGAGATTACTTGCATGCACAAACCTGTGTCATGCTGACCAGGTCAGCTCAATACTTGTATCTATACAACAAGCATTTTAATGAAAGGGAAAGTATATGATCTATTGATAGGGTGTATTTTTACTACAGTTCTGAACATATTAATGTCTGTAAGAAGTTAGATATTTATAATATTTTTTAAAAGTATTAATTAGATTATTTTTCTTTGGATATTGCCAGAGAAAATAAATTTTGAGGTTATGCCGATTCTGGTAAGAGATATTCCAAATGCTCTTCTGTATTGAGTTGCTAAGGCACAAAGACCCATTACATACAATCACACAAAAATGGAGATATATAAAGTCAGAATTCCTTTGGGTCTTTTTGGAGAAGGATTTAATATAGAGGTCAAAGCCTAAACAAACTGCTGAAATTAATATGTTGATGATTAGCATTTATGCTAATGTCAATTCTTTTTTTAAATTTTTTTATTAGTTGCCCAAAACATTACAATGATCTTGACATATCATACATTTGTTTCAAATGGGATACATAATCTTATTTTTCGACGTGTACAGATTGCAGGATCACATTGGTTATATAGCCACGTTTATACATACTGCCATACTAGTGTCTATTATATTCTGCTACCCTTTCCCCCCTCCCCTCCCCTCCCCTCCCATCACCTCTTTCTACCCAATCTACTGTGACACGTTTCTCTCTCTCTCTCTTTTCTTCCCCCTCACACCATCTTATATGTAATTTTGCATAACAATGAGGGTCTCCTACCATCTTCCGTGTAATTCCCCTTCTCTCTCACATTCCCACGCACCCCTCCCATGCACCTCTCGTCCCTATTTAATGCTAATCTTCTTCTCATGCTCTTCCTCCCTGCTCTGTTTTGAGTCACCCCCCTTATATCAAAGAAGACATTCTGCATTTGTTCTTTAGGGATTGACTAGCTTCACTTAGTGTAATCTGCTCTAATGCCATCCATTTCCCTGCAAATACCATGGTTTTGTTATTTTTTAGTGCCGAGTAGTAATGTCAATTCTAATACTCGTTGGTTGGTTCCAGTCTCTTTTTAGCTATGTAACATTACTAAAGTCAATCAATGTAAGCACCAGAGGCGTGGAGATGCAGTATGTGCTGTACCAAAAAAAATTTAAATTGTTGCTATAGGTGATAAATAAGGGAGGAAATGGTGACTAGAATTTAGTTTTAAATAACAATGATAAAAAGAAGAATGAATGAATGAATGAAGTAATGAATGAAATATATATTTCAAAACATTGAATACTAAGTATATCATCAGGGGGAAATTTTGGTTAATGGAGGGGAAAACTATTAAAAGTTTGAGAGAGTGCTTAGCATCAGTAGAAAGAACTCAACAATGATAAATGAATAAAACTGTAGAATATCAGTCAAAAACAGGTACTGGTAAGAAAAACAATCTTCCTGGTTTTGATCAAATTATGATAAAAGTAAGTTATTTTAGAATGGACAGGCAAGCAAAAAGGAGCCTAGTTTGAAGTTTTCACTGACTACCTATAGATTGAAATGAATAAGAAATGAAAGAAAAAATTAAAGGAAGTAAGGCCTATGTATAATAAAATCAAAAACATTTTGAATGTAATCTTTTGCCTGAGTAGACTGTACTATCAATGAAATGCTAAAAGCATTTGCATGTAAAAAGAAATATTAGGGCCTCAGAATTTGACAAGTATTTGGGATAATACAGTATCTACTTTGAGTTCACATTGCTTTTTTATCACCATTTTTCTCATGAAATGTCTTACCCTGTAATGAAGAAAGTGTTTTAAAAAGATAGCTGTGAGTATTTTTATAATTGAAACAAAAAAGATTGAATTGTGTTTCATCAGATTGATATAAACCTGAAGCTCTACTAAAAGAAAGAGGAAAAGGAAAATGATTTCTCAGAATAAGAATGATTTAGAAATAAGCACAGTATCAAAATTGATCAAAGGGGAAGAATTGGTTAAGTATAAGTTTGCATGAAAATGGTAGAAACAGACAAAGGTAAAGGGAAGAGCACAATGAAACTGGAGGCATCTATAGATGTAGCAAATGAAAGGTATTCATAATAACAATGTACATTGATATCCAGAAAATTCAAGTTATATTTATGTAGTTCCCTGAATCTCCTGATTTGCAGTAGGCTTTATAACTTATAAGTTCTAAATGCATGAACTATTTCTATCTGCACAAAGGGAATTTTTATAACTTATCCATATTTAGAAGAAACCAATTTGACCCCTTTGGTTCCTTAAACTGTACTTTCTATAGGAGCTCTATGGGGATATTTCACATCATTATTTACATTTGTAAGCAACAACAAAAACATTAGTAACAATAACAAACCTTTCACAATATATTTCTGAATTTTAATATATTTCTGAATTTCAAAAGTCCTTTAGTTTTCTATAAAATAGAACATCAGAGAATGTGAATGGCAGAATAATGTATACATGCTTATATTTATTTAAAAAGTGAAAATGAGATTTTATAAATAATTTTTGAATGATGTTATAAGAAACCCCAAAAATGAAGTCTAGCAAGGTTTCTTTTACTTTTCCACTCATTTTGTCTACTCCTTCTACTTGATGATTTTTCTTGGCTGTTAATATTGATATTATGTTAGAAAACTAAAGCCTTTCATAATAAAGCATACTTAAATGACCATTTTCAAATAAATTATTTGACTCAATTTGAATAAACATTTCATGCAATAGGGTCAGATTTGCTACCTGAAGAAACCTCTGCCTTTATAGACCTAGATCATTTTCTAAAATAGACTTATATCACAATCCCCTTCTGTGGTTGAGATGTAAGATGTCTCTTTCATGCCTAGAGAGTTCCAAACCTGTTTTGACATCACTTTTGCGCCTAATGTGCCCTCTTTTCTTCTTGTAAGTTCCACTTTCAAGTGTTTCTGAGAATCCTTTTTATTACCTGAACAGCTCATTACCAAGCCTGTGCATTATCTAGTTGTTTGTCTTTTATTCCTCTGCCCTGATGACATTTTGTATTTTACCCCTTTAAAATTTGTTACATTTTATCTTTAACCATTGTTTAATTCTCAAAAGGATACAAGAATGAATATATATATGCAAATAGGAATATTATAAATATTTATTAACCTTATCTCTTTTTTATATCTTTATTTATTTATTGTTATATGGTTCTGAGATCAAACCCAGTTCCTCACACATACAAGGCAAGCACTCTACCGCTGAGCTACAGCCCCAGCCCTAACCTTATCTCTTAACCCCCAGGTTAAGATACCCCTATACAGGCCATAATATTTCTTTCTGTTGGCAATGGAAAATGATAAACGAAGTCAATATATAGAATTTTAAATAAAGCTTAAAATTATATAATTTAAAATCATTCACACTTACCTTTTTTTATCCAATAGAATATTTATGGGGGTTGGGGCTATAGCTCAGTGGTAGAGTGCTTGCCTAGCATGTGTGAGCCACTGGGTTTGATCCTCAGCACCACATAAAAATAAATAAAGTATTGTGTCCATCTACAACTAAAACAATATTTTAAAATATAGATATTTACTGATATCTACTCAATGCCAGGCATTATTGTTTTATTATTTAATTTTTTAAAACTACTGGAGAATGATATACATATTAAAAGTTGTAGATATTTAATGCATAAAACTTACTGAGTTTGCAGTTAAGTGTATACCCATGAAATTTCACCATTATTGAGACAATGAACAAATCCATTACCTCCTAAAGTTTCCTCCCACCCCATTTATTATTAATATTTTTGGAGTATGTGGTAAGAATACACCAAATACATAGTAAATTTAAAGTATACAGCCCTGTACTGTTGGATATAGGCACTATGCTGTGTTGGAAATCTCTGTTAACTTATCTGTCTTGCATTACTAAAATTTTGTATACTTTAACCCTCATTCCCCTCTGAACAGCCCCTGACAGCCACCATTCTACTCTCTGCTTCTATGATTTTAACTATTTTAGATTCCACACATAAGTGAGATCAAGCAATATTTGTCTCCCTCTACCTGACATATTTCATTTAGCATAATGCCCTCCAGGTTTATCCATGTTTTCCCAAATGGATAACAACTACAGTATAATACTCAAATAACAAATTATCTACAAGTATTTTGAAGTATGTGAAACATACACACATATACACACACACACAAATATGTGGCCCAAAGAAGCAATTAATAGATATACTCTCTAAGGTATTAGATATTCTAGACTAACACTGTGAGTCACTGTTTTTGTCAGCTTTTTACTTCTGTCACCAAAAGGCCTGACAAAACAATTAAAAGAGGAGAAGTTTATTTTGGGGAACATGGTTTCAGAGGTCTCCATCCATTGAAAGCCTGCTCTACTCCTCAGGGTTTCAGGTGTGGCAGGACATCATGGTGGAATAATGTGATAGAAGAAAGCAACTTGGAATATGGTACCAGGAAGGAGAGAGAGAGAGAGAGAGAGAGAGAGAGAGAGAGAGAGAGAGAGAGAGCGCTAGCTCTTGCTGAACAAGGACAAAATATATACCCCAAAGCACACCCCCAAAGACCTATATCATTCAGCCACACCCTACCTACCTATAGTTACCACTCAGTTAATCCCTATCAGCAGATTAATGCACTGATTAGGTTAAAGCTTTCATAAGCAAATCATTTCAGTGCTAAACTTTCTTGCATTGTCTCATGCATGATCTTTTGGGGATACTTAATCTAACCCCTAAGAGTCACCTATCTAAAATATGCTCAAAGAGCTAACATAAATGAAGAGAATGAACAAATGGGTGATATCAATAAAGAGAAATGATAAAAGGAACCAAACAGAGATTCTATAACTGAAAAGTACAATAACTGAAATGAGAACTAACTACACAGTTTTAATAAGAGATTTGAGCAAAAAGAGCAAAGAATGAACAAACATAAAGATCAATTCTTTAAAATTACCCAGTATGAGGAACAGAAAGAAAAAGAATGAAGAAAAATAAACATAATCCAAGAGATTTGTGACACACCATTAAGTGTACTAATGTAAGAACAATAAGAATTTCAGAATGAGAAGAGAGAGGTTAGGGGAAGGAAAATATTTGAAGAAATAACAACCAAAAATCTCACAAATTTGATTGAAGACATGAATCTACATAGTGCACAATTTCAACAAACTCCAAGAAGGATAAACACTGAGATACATTATAATCAAAATTGTTGAAAGACCAAGAAAAAGAGACAATCTTGAAAGTAGCAAGAGAGACATGTAGCACCATGTATAAAATGTTCTTCTATAAGAACAAGAGCAGATTCCTCAGAAAAACCATGGAGGGAGGGAGTTAGATGATATATTCAAAATTCTGGAAGAAAAAATCAGTCAAGAGTTCAGTAATTTGGATATATACTGGCCCTTCAAAAGCTCTAGAGTGAGCACAACAATGTTCAGAAGTGCAATGATTAGATCATGAACTCTAACATAATCAGTGGATTAATCCATTGATATGGATTAACTGAGTGGTAACTGTAGGCAGGTAGGGTGTCAGGGAGGAAGTAGGTGCCTGGGAGTTTGCCTTTGGGGTTTATATTTTTTCTCTGTTTGTGGAGCCCTCTCTCTACTTCTGACTGTCATGAATTGAGCTGCTTTTCCTCTACCACACCCTTCCATCAAAGTGTTTGGTCTCATCTGGGACCTAGAGCTAAGGAATTGACCAGCCATGGACTGAACCTCTGATACTGTGAGGCAAAATAAACTTTTCTTCTTTTAAGTTGTTTTGTCAGGTCTTTTGGTCACAGTTATGACAAAGCTGATTAAGACACCTGGAAATAGTATACTTAGAAAGTGAATGAATACTTAGGACAGTTCCAGGTTAAAAAAAAGCAATACTATGGGATTTCATAATTAGTAGACATTCCCTATAAGAATGCTGAAAGGAATGCTTCAGATGAAAGATACTAGATTAGAACTCTAATCTATACAAAGAAATAAAGGATTCTGGTAATTGCACAGGTAAATATAAAAGCTTTAAATATTATATTTATTTTGACTTAGGGCACCTCTTTGATTTCTTATGTGACATAAAATATATTGAATATTAATTATAATCTATATTAATTGGCACAGGTATATAATGATGGATTTTTTGACAATTATTAGTACAAATAGGTTATACGACAAAATTCTATTGGAGCAAAGTTTTTCTATGTTATAGAAGCTAAATAGTTACCAATTCAAACTAGATTGTTATAAATTTAGGATGTTAATTTTAATCCCCATAGCAACCACTTAGAGAATGTCTAAGTACACAAAAGTAAATGAGAATGAATTTGAAATGGTATAATACAAATATCTATTAAACACACACATAAAAGACAATAATGGAGGAGAAGGATGAAAACATATATAGCCCTTACATAGCATACATGAGGCCCTGAGCCTTATCTCTAGTCCTGGCAATTGATAGGTTGGTGAGTAAAGAAAAAATGAAAAAGAAAAAGGCAGAGATTAACAGAATTATATAAATCTTTATCCAATTAGGTATCATCTAAAAGAAACTTAGTTTAGCTCTAAAGATACATAGATTTAAAGTGAAAGAATTGAAACAGATATTTCATATATCAAAAGAAATGAAAAAGAAATATTTATAAACCATGAAACTGATAAAGATCTAGTATCCAGATATACAAAGAAAACTTAAAACCCAACAACAACAAACCCCACACAATTTTAAAATAGGAAAAGAACTGAAATAGACTAAAAAAATGAATTCTACATTTTAAATTGTTATTTGTATGGTATGTGAATTATATCAACAAAGCTGTGATATTTCTGAAAAGCAAATTAATTAGGTGAAATGAGAGAGTGCTGTGACATTAAGTTAGGCAGTGGTTTCTTAGGTATGACACTTAAGCAGAGACAACAGAATCAAAAAATAGATAAATTAGACTTCATTAAAAGTAAAAACTTTCACACACACACACAAAAAAAAAAAATCATCAAGAGAGTAAAAAGACAACTCCCAGAATGGGAGAAAATATTTGTAAATCATATATCTGAAAGTGGTCTAGTATTTAGGATAGATAAAGACACTTTATAAGTAAATGATACAACACATATATCCCAATTAAAAAAATGGGCACAATATCTGAGTGAAAATTTCTCTAAAGAAGATAAACAAATGGCAAAAAAAAAAACACCCCACAAAAAAGATGCTCAACATCAGGAGTCATCAAGAAAATGCAGTCAATTGCAAATCAAAATCACAATGTGATTGCCTTAGTCTGGCTGGGCACAAATCATGAGCCACTCAAGCAGGAACAAACTTTATTTCTGAACTCCTGCGAATGCCACGCATGCAGCCTTCTCCCGGGACACACCACACCAACTGGAAATCCCTCCTCCGCACTTCCCCAACCAACACAACACGAACTCCCCAGGAATCGCCGTGAGAACTCCAAAGTAGCAGGTCAAGGCGGACAGCATGGGTCTAATATACAATTGAATACACAGCTTAACATAACCAACATCATCTCAATGGCTTGCTGGCATCACCTTTCAACCACTCTGTTCTGGCAAAAATGCCATTCATCATCCCAACTCGACTGTGGCCCTCAACATGTGATATCACTTTACACCCACTTGGATGGTCATAATTTAAGAAGGAAAAGAACAACAAATGTTGAAATGGATGTGAAAGGATTAGATCCCTCATAACACTGGTGGTGGGAATGTAAAAAGTTTCAGTCATTTTGGAAATCAGTTTGGTGGTTCTTCAAAGAGTTGAGATCAAATTATATGACCCAGCAATTCCCTCTCTAGATATACACCTAATACAAATGAAAACTTATGACCACTCAACAATGTGCACACAGATGTTCATTGCTAATGGCTGCAAAGCAGGAAAAAACCCAAATATCCATAAACTGATAAATGGATTAAAAATGAGATGTAGCCCTATAATGGAATGTTATTGAGCACTAAAACAGAAATTAAATGGTGGTACATGAAACAATTTGGAAAATCTTTGAAAACATATGCTATGTGAAAAAAGAAGTAAAATAGGGACACATAGTGTATGATTTCAGTTATATGAAATGCCCATATTAGCAAAGATATACTGATAGTTATTAGATTGTTAGTTGCCTAGGGTTGGGTGCTGGGGTGCTATGAGGCAATGGAGATCATCTGCATTTAATGGATATGGAGTTTTTTTGGGGGGTGATGAAAATGTTCTAAAATTAGAATGTCATGATGATGTACAACTCCATGAATATAATCAAAATAACTGAATAGTATCATTTATAGTACATGTACTGTATCTCAAGGAATATTTTCAAAGTACGTATATTTTATCTCGACAAACTTTTTTTAAAAAATGGGACTCTAAACTGTACACAGTGGTGCACACCTGTAATCCCAGCAGCTTGGGAGACTGAGGCTGGAAGAGTGCAAGTTCAAAGCCAGCCTCAGGAACCTAGTGAGGCCCTAAGCAACTCAGCAAGACCCTGTCTTTAAATAAAATATAAAAAGGGTGGGAGATGTTGCTCACTAGTTAAGCACCCCTGAGTTCAATTCCCAGTACCAAAAATAAACAAACCAAAACAGAAAAAAGGAACTGTATTGATTACAGGGGTATTTATCAGTAATAAAGTCAAATTTTGTGAATCCATGATTTTAATTTAAGGCTAATACTTAATGACAAAACTATACTTACTCAATAAAATTTTAAAAAATGAATTAAATCCCCAGCACCACACAAACACCCACACAATACCCACCCCCCCCACACACAGACACACATACACACACACAAATAGAACTAATGAAATCTGAAAAATGTATTGAACTAAGATTAGAAGCTCATTTTATGTCATTTCTAGCACATATTTCTAAGATATTCCTAAGATATTTCTAGCACATATTCCTAAGATATTCCTAAGATACCACTTAAGATATAATGGAAATTCTATAGCAACACAAGGGTTTCAGTCTTAATAAATGCACAGGCCCATATAGAGCAGTGCATTTTTCATGCATGCAGTTGGATATATGAAAACACATCTAAATAACTTCTCTGCAAGATATACTTGGTTTATGTTATTTTTAATACAAACAGGATAGAGAGCTACAAAGTCATGTTGTATTCATATGACTATGTTCTTTTAAAATCTGTGGTGTTGGACAGAAATTTTTAGGCATGATGCATTACCTTGTGTTCTCATGTGTAGAATAATGTGAGTAGTGTCTTCAGTCTCTTTGCCCTCCTGGTTATAATTCAGAGCTTTGAGTTCTCACCCCCAACTGGAGTTACAGAAGTTCCCCTTATTTCTGAGGTACATGTTCCAAGATCCCAATGGATGCCTGAAACTACAGACACTACTGAACACTCTCTCCCTCCCTCCCTTTCTTTCTCTCTGTGTGAGCATGTGTGTGTGTGTGTGTGTGTGTGTGTGTGTGTGTGTGTCTGTTTGTGTGTGTGTGTATATACATGTATATACACACAATATGTTTAGTTCTACACAAAATACATATAATGAAGTTTAATTTATAAATCATGTACAGTAAGTGATTAGTGACAATCACCACTAATAAAGTAGAATAATGATAAAAATACTGTGAATTAAAAGTTATTTAAAAACTTATGAATTACTTATTTCCAGAATTTTAAGTTGATACTTTGGAAAATAGTTTACTGCAGATAATTGAAGTCATGGAAAGTGAAACCTTAGCTAAGGGGACTACTAAAATCTTTCAGGCTTTGGGGGAATTCCTATCTTTGTATAATATATTACCATTTTTGAAGTACTTTTACATATACTTTCTCATTGAATTATCATAATGTTAGGTTGTTACACAACTTTCATAGCTAGAGAAAACAAATGCTCATCTAAGATTATATTATTCATGAAGAAGATGAAGCTTTGACATTGATGGTTTCCAAGCTTTGTCAAAGTGGTTTGTACCCAGAAGCATCTGTTGAAATGAGATTCCTATATGGGGAACAAAGAGGAGGTGAGGAATAAACATGGTATCCTAGTGCTACCAGAAAATTGTAAAATGAATTACTTTCTCAGACTCACTACTTGTCATTCAGGATAGAGCAAAGACCTGAGTTCTGGAAGCTTTTGAGAATGAGGAAACAGAATTTAAGGAGTAGATTGAAATGACAGAAAAAGTATTGACTCAGAATAGCACATAGTAAAGAAATATATGTTGATTAAATATAGTTAGTATCCTAGGATATTTTGCTAATATATAAAATAACTTTTTGGGTTATGGATGTAGTTCAGTGGTAAAATACTTGCCTGGTGTGTGTGAGGACCTGAGTTAGATCCCCAGAACTGCAAACCAAACTTTTAATTAGAAATATATATTTTATTTTCATCTGTTTCAGTCATTTGAATGAGCTCCTGCTGTTGCATAAACATGTTAGAAAGATGTATTCCATAGGCATGGGTGGGTCTTGAATTTGTATGTTTCCTTTTTGTAGTGCTAGGGATCAAAACTAGGGACTCCAAATACTGGCAAGTGCCCTACCACTGAGCAAAACCCCCAGCCCATCTGTTTCATTTTTGGAATTACATTTAGAACATCAGAGAGGTTAGAGGATTTACATGTGCTCTCTTGATGGTTAGAACTCTAAATTTCTCTGTCCTATTCTTACCATAAAGAATTTAGGCATTTGAATTCTTTGCTTTTGATTTTCTTTTGATAAAACATTGCTTTTCATTGTGTTTCCTTTGTTCCCTTCTAAATAAGCCTGTAATGGTTCTCTATGTCATCTTTATCCATTTCTGCAAATGAAATTAGTTTGCTTTAGGTCCCACATAAATAAGTCAAATGTAATTATTTAATTATGAATTGTAACTCTTCCTTGTCTCTGCTACTTACTTATCCTGTTGCTTGGAATATCTTTCTTTTTCTTTTTTGATGTATTGTTCAGGAGTTTTCTTGGTTCTTCTTTTTTTAATGTATTGTTCAATGTTCAAAGTCTAATACTCAACCTACAACTGAAGAACTACAGTGCCCTCCTGCTTATCTAGTATTATTTTCTTTTCTTTGGAGATGATATATGTTAGCAAACAACCTGCTGTATTTTTCACAGTTGCAGATAAACTAACCCTGATTTTCAATGTATTGCATGTTGTCATTTTTTTTCTTCCAGAAAGAGATGAAGTTTGGTGCTCTTGTTAAAAGTACCAAAGACCAGTCTGACTGAATTCTGATTATACTTCCATTTCCGATTTCAAGTGGTTATTTCTATCAAATACTCCAGGGTGAGTCACTAGATTTTTTTTAAAAAAACCTCCTTTATTTCTCCACTTGGAAAGTAGATAGAATAATGTTACTATATATGTACCTCAGTAAGAATCTGAAAAATGGTGAGGATTATCATTGTTTAGCATAACTAAATTTTCAAAAGTGCTAGAGGAGGTCCATATTGTTTATACAATTATACATCATTTAATGACAGGGATATCTTCTGAGAAATCACCTCAATTTCATTGTTATGTGAAGAAAGTTACTTGCACAAACCTATATAGTATCACCTGCTACACACCATGGCATATATATGGTCTAGCCTATTGATCCTTGTGTCATGATGAACCAAACAACATGGGGGGAGATTAAGTCAAACATGAGAAAATGATGCAATCAAGAGACATGGTAAAAAAAATGTCTGAGGCTGCTGCTGGTGTACACTAAGCTTTTTTAAATAAATAGGAGAATACTCTAAGATAACAATAAAAAGAAGTAATGGCATATATAAAAACCAGGAACATAGTCATTTATCATTATAATCATGTATTATGCACTGTATCCCATTGCATGTGCTATACTTCAATAAGGCTGACAGTGATTAATGCATTTTGCAATGACATTCTGATGGCTATGATGTCACTAAACAATAGATTTATTATAATTTTATTGGAATGCTATCACATGGGCAGTATGACATTGACCAAAATGTCATCATATGACTTGTGACTATATTATTTATAATTAAAATTAAGAGTTTATATATCTCTGCAAAAATCAAGTGAATAAATAAGTTCATTTAAATACTTTGTAAAGTTAAATATAACATTTTTAAATTAAGAAATTACTTTCATATGTCTTCTTTCTCCCCCATTTTTATAGGTGCTTAATAGTTGTACATAATGATGGGATTTGTTGTTACATATTCATACATGCACACACTACTTTTCATTTATGTTAGGTTTTTCTCAAATGGAGCCTATTTAAGCTTAGATGACTCTGGTTCCTTATAGCAGTTTACCTTCCACTTTTAACTTTAATTATTTATGGAAATTTCCAGCCATTGAGATACCCAGTATTCCATAGTGAGTTCCTTCCCAAGGCTTCAGTTAGCAGTGTAATTATTGGTCATGATGGCTTCAGTTCATCAAGTAACAGAAAACTTTATGTAATAGAAAACAACAATGAAGAAATGTATTTATCCCATTAGAAGAAATTCAGAGTGGGAGTATCCTTGGTAGGGCATTTTAGTTGGCTCAGTAATAATATAATTCAAGGAACTAGGTTCTTTTCATTTTTCTGCTATGATATTGTTACTATGACAACTTTGGGCTTGGTCTGTTTTCACTCAGAGTTACAAGATGGCTACCCAGAAAGAAAGAAGGGCATAATAGCTATTAGGTAAACAATCAACAGTGTATCCTCTATTTCTGGCAGCCTCTTCATTTAATCTTTGCCAATGGAATGTCTTTTGAGAATTTCCTACATTGCTTTTGAAGATAAGCCTCAAGTTTTGTCTTTATTTCACTCATATTACCTGACTTTCAATAGCTCATATGCATTTAATTTGAAAAAAGTTATTGAGGTACATATATCTTTTATTACAAGAAGGTGTGCCCATTTTATAACAATTCATTGAATTTTCACATATGTATGTTTGTCTGTCACAATAATAAAAATATACAATATTTCTATAACTCAAAATGTTCTCTCATTCTCTTTTTCTAGTCAGTTCTCTCCAACTCTGGTTGCAGGAGACCAAACTATTTTCCAAAGTTAACCAGTTTGCATTCACAGCAATTGACAGGAATTTGCAATTGTCCATATCTTGCCAATCTTTTAAAAATTTTATCCACAAAAATTTGATTGTCATACATTTATTTTTCATATCCTAAATAATATCTGTGTTAGCATTTTGTTGGAGTAAGCAAATACCTGACAAGAACAGCTTAAAGGAGGAGTTTGTTTGGGGCTCATTATTTCAGAGGTTTTAATACATGGTTGACCAACTCATTGCTCTGGAACAAAGATGAAGCAGAACATCATGGTGAAAGGGTGTGGTGGATGAAAGCTGTTCAACTCTTGGCAGCCAGAAAGCATGAAGAGTGAAGTGGTAGTTAGAAAAACGTTTCTGTAAAGGCAAGATGGCAAATATTTTAGGCTGTGAGGGTTATGGTCTCTATTGCATATTTTCCTCTATCCTTTAAACATGTTAAAAAATATCCTTAGACATTGGGCTGTGCCAAAATAGACTATAGGACACAGATGATCCATAGACCATATTTATTTTGTCTGTTTCTATTCTCAAAAATGTATAGCTTTAGCTGTTATATTTAGGCTTATGAGCTATTTCGGTTAATTTTTGTATATGGTTTGTAGTGAATTCATGTTCATGTTGTTTTTTTATGTATATGTCTAATTGTTTCAGCACTTGTACTGAAAAGACTCAGGGTTTCTTAGTAATTATCTTGAGACTGTTAAACAAACAAACAAACAAAACACCAAATTGACCTTATTAGTGTAGATCTATTTTTTTTTTTTGGTCTAAGAGCTATTTAATTGATTTATATGTTCAGTCTTGGATGTACACACAAAGTGATGACTGACATCTTAACAATATTGAATCTTTCAATCTATATACTTATCACATCTTTTAATGTAGATTTTCTTTATTTTCTTTCGACAATATTTTGTGATAATAGTTGATATTCTAACCCTATTTCTCATCTTAGAGGAAAGGAATTCATATATTAGGTATAGATTTTTTCATATGTATACTTCATCAGGTTGAGAAAATTCCCTTCTTATTTTATAGAAAATTTTAAAAGTAATAAATAGATATTGGGATTTTTTTATTGTGTTTGTTTTGTTTTGGTTTTGCCTGCTCACAATCTGCAAATTTGGTCTTACCCACAGTATACAATGACTGATATCTCTGTTCTATTCTTTTATTTTAAAAATAAGAGGTCTTATTTGTTTTTAACCAATAGTTAAAAACATAAAAATTGTACATATTAATGGGGTCCCATTCTGTTCCATTCTTAAGGACTTCCATGATTGTTCCTTTTTTACCTTGTCCTGTCCAAATTATTTCCTCTGCATGGATAATTTTGCAGTCATATCATGGCTTGGGCAGAGTTTTAACTCACTCTTCATGATTTCCTTGCTTTTAGGGATTAATCTTAATTTCTAGCTACTCTTCTGGCCTCTAGCTCTGTCCTTTGACACTTGAAGCTCACAAAGGTTTAACTTTTAGCCACTGGAGCTATGCATGACTAGGAATATATTTTTCTTATTGATCTAAAATTTAATTCTTCTGTGTTTAGAGAACATTGTCTTTATGATTTCACTACTTTGTTATTAATTGAAATTTTTATTGCTCAATTTATGGCTTTTTCATGCAAACTTGAAACAAATGTATGTTTGCTATTAGACAGGTATTCTATAAAATTTTAATTTAGTAAAGTTGATTTGTTTTGTTGTCCAAGAATTCTATATCCTTGCTAATTTTCTGTCTACTTGTTCAAGTGATTATAAAGAAAGTAATTTTGAAATTTCCAACTGCAATTGGGAATTGGCCTATTTATTTATGCAGTTCTATTAGTCCTTCTTTGTATATTTTAAAGCTCTATAACATAATTAAGTGCTTGCACATTTAGGATTGTTATATCCTCTGGTCACTTGGCTTATTATTATGAGGAAATATTCTTTTTGGTCCTGGCAATCTTTTTTGTCTTGAAGCTACTTTGATATTAATATGACTACTGCATTTATTTTATGAATAGTGTTTGCATGGTATTATCTTTCTTCCTCTTTTACAAAGAGACTGTATTTTTATCTTTAAAATCCATGTACTGGTCATTTTATTTTTGGTTGGCTCTTTAAAAAAATCTATTTTAACTGCCTTTTAATTGGAGTATTTAGACTATTTATCTTTAATATAATTATACTCATATAGTTGAGTTTAGAATTACCATGATGTTTGTCTCCAAAATGCTCCACATATTTTGGTATAGAGTCTATGATATGTACATTGACATTTTCACCGTCTACCTTTAAATACTGTCATAATATGACAAATCATGGTATGAGATAATTATGAGATTTTTTTCCATTTCAACATATGTTATAAATTGAACAATAGTTTGATATAATTTTTACCTTTTTTGTGTGTAGTTCTAGGGATTGAACCCAGGGCCTTATGCAGGCAAGGCATGCACTCGACCTACTGAGCTATATCTCCAGCCCCTAATTTTTACTTCAGACAATCAGTTATAAGAAAATTAAAAATGGGAAAATAGTCTTCTAAATTTGCCCACACATTTACCATTTCTACAGCTCTATATTACTAACTGTAGAAGTTTCTTCTGGTATCACTTCCTTCTGGTCAAAGACGTACTTTTAACATTTTTGTAGTGGAGATTTGACAACTACAAATTCTTTCAGCATATTATTTTTTGCCTGCAAAGTATTTTTGCTTTCATTTTTAAGGGTTATTTTCACTTAATATAGAATTCTTTTTGGATAGTTTTTCATCTTTCAGCCCTGTGTTGATGTTATTCACTCTCTTCTGAATTGCAAATATTCTTATCAAAAGTCTGACATTGTTCATATCTTTGTCCCTCTGTGCTGGTCTTCACACAAAAATGCCAAAGTAAGTTTCAATTACACATAAGTTTCAATTACACATTAATTTGCTGGATATTTCTTCATGTGCCATGAGGATTCAATTAAGATTTTTTGTCAGATTTTTTTTTCTTGTGCTTCAATTTGGATAATTTCTATTGGTATGTCTCCAGATTCATTGAGATTTTCTTTTGTGGTGTCCTTCCTGATTTAAGCTCAGATAGCTTATCTTCATTTCAGATATTGTATCAATAAACGTCCACCTTGGGCCTGGTAATTTGGAGCACACATGTAACTCCAGCAACTGGAAAGGCTGAGGCAGGAGCATGGCAAGTTCAAAAGCCAACCTCAGCAACTTAGAGAGGCCCTGAGCAACTTAGCAAGACCTTGTTTCTAAATAAAATATAAAAAAAGGCTGATGTGGCAAAGTGGTTATCTATGCCTGAGTTCAATCCCTGGTACCAAAAAAAAAAAAGTCCCTCTGGGTTCTTTATTTTTTCTTTCTTTTCTCTCATAATCGTGTTTATGTTTTTCTTTAATCTTTTAAAATATTTATAATAACTATTTTAAAATTCCTGTTTGTTATTCAATCATGTCGGTTTTCAGTTTCTATTATAAATTAATCTTTCTCTGCTTATGGGTCACATTTTCTTCTTCATAGGTTTTTTTTAATTTTGATGGAATGTTGGACATTGCAATTTCACTTTGTTGAATGCTTGTTTTATCTTCAAAACATCTTCTTTTTTTATGAGAAGCAGCAGACTTGTGCAACAGCTTGGTTCTTTTAAATTTTTTCATTTATGGTTTTCTAGAAATGGTTCTAGTATATAGTCTTCACTGCTAATTTAGGCCCTCATTCTAGAATATGATATTCCCTTGTTCTTTACTGAATGTCCTGTCTCTATTCACCTAGGGCTCTCATCTCTGTTTGACCTCCTTTAATCTCTTTTGTTTCCTTTGTCTCTTGAATCCTAGTCTTATGCTACCCTTTTCTAGTTTCTAAAAATCATAGTTTCACATGTTTTATTCAGCTTGTTAGGTGCTTATTTTAGAAGATCAAGTGTGATTCTAATTACTTCATCATGACTCAAAGCAGATTTTTCTTACTTGTTGGTTTGTGTGGGAACTACTTGCTATAGAGAAAAATACCATTTTTCTTTTTTAAAAATTAATTAATTTTATTGGTACTTTTAGTTATATAGGACAGTAAAACCCATTTTGACATCATTATAAAAGCATGAAATATATCTTATTCTAATTCATTCCCAAGTACTTCTTCTTCCCCTTCCCTCCCTGTTCCCTTCCTTCTATTCTACTGATCTTTCTTCCATTTACCTACAGTTATTTTTTTTAATTAATTCATTATAAAATGACTATATGACATTTGCTGGTAAATGGAAGGATCTGGAGACTATCATGCTAAGTGAAATAAACCCAATCCTCAAAAACCAAACGTCACGTTTTCTCTGAAATGTGGAATCTACAACACCATTTTCAAAGCAGAAGCTCAAGCCTGCTTTTTTTTTTTTCAAAACTATTATAAGACCACCTGGAAATGAAAATTGCCTATAAGAAAAATTAACTTTATAACTGAAAGCAAGCGAAGAAAAAAAGAAAAAGAAATGGAGATAGACCTCAATGGACCAATGATGTTTTATTAAGCACTGGAGGGGCACATTTTAAGGAGGAAAATGGCAACTGGTTACAATAGGCGTCTGAGTTTCATAGGGCTCAGTGAGATTGAGTCATAGCAGAATGTGTCAGTTGGGCAGTCAGGAGAACAGTTGTAGATGAAGGAAATTGTGAAAGTCTACAGCCCATTGTTTTCCTTTTCTCTCTGGGGGTTGTTATTTTCCACATCCTTCAATAATTATAGTCAACAATGAAAGTAAAAAAGAAAGTATTTTTGAAATTTGAATTAAAAATTAGAGAGACCAAAGTGTACAGACATTTTCAAACAAAATACCATAATTTCCAACAGTGGGTGAAAACTGATTCTGTGATATGAGGTAGAATTCAATTTATTAATGTTTCTGTGTTAATGAGTATATTTGTAAAGCTGGTTTTATTCTTATCTTTGATAGAATCATAATTGTGTTCCTTGAATTATTATTATGGAATTTAAAATAATAACTTTAATAACTTAATATTTAGTAATTTGATTAATATTTAATATAAACATTTAATTAGTACCTAAGGATGTGATAAGGTTAATAATTTTTATTATAATGGCATTTTCTATTTCTAATATTTTAGAATTATATGAAATATCCTAATTATCCATTATATCTAGATGACACTGTCTAGATGATTTGTAGGATAGAAAAAAATGATGAATCTGTGCCTTTCACATCTATAGAAAAAGAAAATAATAATGAACGAATTAAAAAAATAAATAGAATGGAAACTAATAGAGGAAGTGGTGCCAGGAAGGAGGGGAGGGAAACAGGGGTGCTAGGGAATGAAATAGAACAAATTATGTTACATGCATGTATGAATATGTCACAGTGAGCCTCACTATTATGTATAATTATAATGCACTAATAAGACACGATAAAGAAAAAGAGGTATATTTTATAAGTAAAATATGGGAAATAGAAGGGCCATGAGAATTTACAGAGATGACATTTTTGTGAAGGAATCTGGAAAGGTTTTAATGAGAAATTGACTTTTGATTTGGAACTTTAAGATTAAGTGAACCTTTTTTAGATGGTCATAAACAGGCATTCCTGATAAAACAACTTTGTCAAAGCTTTTGATGCTATAGTGTTTTGTGAATACATGGCAAAGTTTATGGTTATATCTGATATCTTTATTTATACATTTTTAATAACGGGATATTAAAATCACATGCCTTTATAGGTGAAATTGAACCATTAAAATGTATTCTAAGGAATATATTAATAAATATATTAGAATAGGGCAAATGGCAGTGCTCTTGTTCTTGTTTGATATTGTTTTTTGTTCATTCTCTTTCTACTTATCAAACTTTATCTGAAAGACTTTCCATAGAAACTATTCTCTATAAGTTACACACTTTAAAAAGAAATGTTAACAGTTTGATTTATTTATCACAATGAGGTTTTTTTTTTTTTTTGGTTCTGGGATTGAACCCAGGGCATTTAACTACTGAGCCACATTCCCTCAGTGCTTTCTTTCTTTCTTTTACTTTTTATTTTGATACAGGGTCTCACTAAGTGGCTTAGGGGCTTACTAAGTTGCTGAGGCTGGCTTTGAACTTGTGATTCTCCTGCCTCAGCCTCCTGAGTTGCTGGAATTACAGAGGAACGCCACCACACCCAGCACAATGAGTGTTTTTCCATGTTATTTGGCTATGCAGGGTTTGAAAGATACTCAGAATTTTAAGAAGTATAGAATAAGAAATTAACGTGTGTTTACCATGTCCCGCCACTATGCTAAACAGTTTACATGATTTAATTCATTTGAATCTTCTCAGCAATCCTATGTAAGAGTCAATGTTATTAATTTTATCAGGTAGTGCTAGAACAAGATTAAAAATCAGATTAGTCTCATTTGAAGACTAGTGTTCTTAAGCACTTTTATTCATTGCTTCCTGTACAATTATTTTGATTGATTTAAATGTAATCTATATTGGTGTATAAATCTTTCCTGTGTGTATAAAAATATAAATAAACCAGTGTAGGGCAGAAGAAAAATTTTCCCTCTGCCCTCTGAAATTTTTCTCGAATAAACTGACAAAGATTAAATAGGAGAAAAGGCATACAAATTTATTAACAGACAAAAGGGGGATAAACAAGAAGCAGGGGAAAATCACAGGTAAGTGATTAGTTATTAGTCCCAAATTATTCAGAAGTGTATATACCCCTCTTTGTCTACAGGGTAAGGGGAGAATAGGGAATGTCAGGGAAATAGCAAATGATTTTTAGGGAAAATACAATGCTTTTGGAGAACACTCAGTAGGTTGGGGCCAAGTCTTTGTTTCTTTTTCTTTTCTTTTTTTTTTTGTACCTGGGATTTAACCCAAGGGTACTTAAGTACTGAGCATATCTCCACCCCTTTTTATTTTTTTTATTTTGAGACAGTGTATCATTAAGTTGCTTAGTGCCTCACTAAGTTGCTGAAGCTGGCATTGAATTTGCAGTCCTACAGCCTCAGACCCCCAAGTTACTGTGATTACAGGTTGGACCACCACACCCAGTGGGACAAAGTCTTTAAGCCATAGAATGAACAATGATTTAAAATGATTCTCTATGGGACTGAAATAGAAGACACTGGTGTGTGATAAGTCTGTCCAAGTGTGCTTATCAATAGATTTCAGTGTTTCTTCCTTCAATAATGGTTTTGTTAATGAAAGTTCATGGAAGAACCCAGAGACAATTGTTTGCTTCCTTGGAGGTTAATATCAGAGGAAAGTCTGTTCTAGTCTATACTTGCTAAATTTCTTTAATTTAAAGTAATCAGGATACCAGGGTGCTGGATTTTGGAGTGACAGTCCCTGGACTACTTCACCAATATCTGTGAAATATGGATACAAGGAATAGCTTTCAATATTTCCATTATTACATTCCACCTTGTAGGAAGTCTGGGCATGTCAGACTCCTGCTGATTGAGTTAGGATATAATTATTGTAGGAATAACTCTGAAAACCTTCAAGTCCAGTCTTGGTGAACAAATAAGGGTCACTCATAGAAGTCATTTTAGCCTTTTGCATTCTTGTACCAGAAATAGTACTAAAATTAATTGCATTTACCAAAGTTAATAAATTGATTAACCTTATATTTACACCAATATTTTCAAGACTAAGCTTCTGAGTATAAATAATATTTCTTGCAAAAATTTCATAACAAAAAATAAACAAAGACACAATTGCATTGGTAATTGCTAGGAATCAAAGGCCCTAATTTTAAAGATGTGCTAGAACACAATATTCTTCAACTGTCTCATCAATTATGTAGGACTTTGGTGCTTAAATTTTATTCAGATGTAAATTGATCTAGTATTTGAAGAACATTATGAGAATTTCGTGTAAAATGAAGATACCCGGGTGCAAATATACTGAGGAGAATGTCACAGATTTCAAAAGGTTTTGAACAAACATAGTTTTATGTATAAGTTTTGTTATATTATATGAAAGAATTTTTATTTTTGAATATTTATTTATCTTTTAGGCTAATTATTACAAAAATTAAAAGGATTTTTTCAGTTTTAAATGTAACCACAGCAGGGATAAATTTTAGCATTAAGCACAGCTCTTTCTTGAATATGCACATCTTTTCTATTTGAAAAATGTGAATTTAATGTAAATCAGATGAGATATAATTATGAATAAAAATTTTAGTGTGCCTTGTATGGATAATATCTAACCCATAAGTAAGATAAATACCTATTGCACTTTTAATAAGTTCTTTTGATATGCCAACTCTTTGAGACCAAAAACAAATAATTTATTTACATTGAAAAATTAATATGCCAGTCAAATTTTAATGCAATCATTTTAATAACAATATAAAATTCAAAACATAATCAGATAAATATGTGTCAGAATTCTCACACATGTGAAGAAGTTTTCTCCAAATAAGTTTTAAAAAAGAAAAGTTGAATTTTACAGTTCCCTTCTTATTTCTCTGTGCTTTTTATATGGTGAAAAATGTGGTTGTTTAAAATGATAATCACAAAGTTATATAAAAGCTTTGCATCCCCAGATACTTTCCTTTGAGTAGATATCTTTATGAAGGAACAAATAGATTCTCCTTTCAGCATCATGACTTATGTAAAGATCATGAATGAAAATATAGGAAAGGAAAGGATCAGAATCCTTACTTTATGGTTTTAAAATACATAAGATTCCTTATTTGCTCCTTATACAATGTCCATAGTTCCAGAGCTAAAGCGTTAGTACTAAAAGGGGGTGGGCAGGAAGGGGAGGGTGCAATGAATTTGTATTAAATTTGCATTTAGGCTGAGAATATTTTAAAGCCAGACAGTTAGTGTTATGAAATTGTAATGTATGATCAGTCTGTTATCTTTACACATTCTAGCAAGACAACTTAAGTCTGATTGATGAGAACATGCTTAAGAAAACCTTTGAGAAATTAAGGGATAGAAGCAATAGTAATAATGATATATTTGACTGCTTTGGAATAAACTTTGTTCTGACCTAAAGTACGCCATTTGGTATACAGGGTATTATTACTGTGACTGGCAGATAGCCAGTTTCACAGAGGAAGTTCATAGCGCATCATTTTAAAGCTCATTAATGTCCTTATATTAATGTAATTTTACATATTCTTTACTTCTCTCCATCATTTAATCTGGCATATTTTTTTTGTAAATGAATATTGCTTTATTCAACAAAGTTTGTATGTTTATTTTGATTAAGAGATATACAGATTGAATATTAGCTTCAGGATAAATCACTAAATACAATATTAGCATCTTTTGGATTGGCATATGTTGAGTTGCAACCTGGTATATAAAAGGTGGTGCATAAAGCCTGACCAGTAATTTCCAGACAGTGGAAAATGTCATTTGAATAGTGTTTTTTTCAGTTCCTTGATTGCTACAACTATCTGTGGAAATTGAGCCATGTTTATTCCTACAAAAGACTGTGCTTTCTATCTCAGGAAACTATTTTCTTTCTTCATATAGCTTGTTTTGTTCATATACATTAATGGAATTCAGCATTCTTTAGTGACTTTTCTTACAAGTTTTTTGTGTATCTCGACCATGGACTATAAATTTCATAAGAACAGAGATCTCTTTTGTTCACTTTTATATTCTTAGCACCTAACCCAATGCTGACACATGATAAGCCTTGCACAGACTGTATGTTGAATGAATGAATCATGGATAGAAGCCACACTAGTAAAAAAGACAATGTGGTTTCCAAAAGTAGCTAATCTGTAAATATGGCTAAATGGTTGCATGGGGTTCTGCCTTAATAAAATTTATGGTCCAAATGTAGAGAGACTTATCTTTGTTTCTTTACAGGAGTATGAAATTAGACCTACATACACAAGATAACATAACACATCTGTCAACTTGGTTACCTTTCCCTTTATCTTGAGATGTCAGTCATTTTTCAATGAACTAACTAGTAGTCATAATCAGTACTTGGCAGGTCCTACAATAACGTAGTTCTCCAATGAGTAGATAACTCAGAATTGATTTTTTTTGAAAAATCTTTATTGGTTTTTGCTGAACATATTTATTTTTCTCCCCTTCTTCCAAATACTTCATTGAAAATGTCAGTAAAGGAAGACAGATTGGAGTAAATTTATAACACCACCAAAGATGAGAAGAGTAGGCCTTAACACATTTGAAATGTATGTACCTTTATGCCTGATTGAAGTTTATATAACATGTATTTTCTTTTAAAGGTACATCAAAGTCTTCTTGTGCTTTGAAACACCACAGACTATTTAAGTGCTATTCTTGGAGGTCAACTAATCCATTATGTCCCATCATCCCATTTCTAGTTCACCTAGAATACTTAAATTGAGGAAACAAATGTACTACTTATGGTAACTTTGAAATAAACATTCATGTTTGCAGAGTTCTTTTCTTTCAAGAAAAGTAATGGGTGAAGGATTTGTGATAATATCCATTAATATTATTAATAGTATTCTTAATATTGTTAATGACATTATTAATATTGTTAATGATAATAAATTATAAACTCTAGATTATGATTTCTAACCTATTTTAATGCAACTCTCTCAATATCATTCAAATTTTTGCATATTTGAAAATTTGGGACTTAATGGATTCAACAATGAAATCACCAAGAAAAAGCATAAAAATACAAAAACGTGGCATTCACAGCACTCAAAGGATATTTGTTTACCGTATGAAAGCTGAAACAAGAAGGGAGGGCACCCTGTGGATGTGCATGTCCAGTGATGTAAATTTTTCACTGCTATGCACATATTTATCAATTACCTCAAATGTTCTCTAAATATTGATTTGGGTATTATAATCTTTAGTGAATAGGAAAATGTGCAAATATATAATCTCAGAATAATTAGGTTCTACGGTACTCCTTTTAGATATTCACATCTATACTCAGAAGTGATATTGTCTCTTTCACTGATTTTGTTACAAGGATTGCACTAGATTCAAAAATGAATTGAACCAATATTTCTTCTTTTTCTATTTCCTAAAAGATTTTATATTATTATTATTATTATTATTATTATTATTATTATGTGATTCTAGAATTTTGATATAATTGTCTTGTAAAAATGTCTGCCTAAGAAAAACATTTTTGTGTAGGGGGAAAAAGGGAAGAAGAGGTTAATATAAGCTTTATTTATTTATTTATGTATGTATGTATGTATGTATGTATGTTTTTAGGTAGTCGGGTACTCTATTAACTGGATGCTCTACCACCTAGGTGACCTATATATCCAGCCCTTTATTTTTTTTAATTAAATTCTTGTATTTTTTTGATGGACACGATAGTTTAATTAATTAATTAATTAATTTTTGTATGGTGCTGAGAATTGAACCCATTGCCTCACCTGTGCTAGGCAAGTGCTCTACCCCTGAGCTACAACCCCAGCTTAAGCCCTTTTCTTTTTTATTTTGAAGCAAGGTCTTCCTAAATTGCCCAGGCTGAGATTGAACTTGGAATTCTCCTGCCTCAGCCTCTGAAGTAGCTAGGACTACAGGAATGTGCCACTGTGACTAACTATAAATTTTAAAATCAATAAATTTTTCTTTTTCATCAGTTTTGGAAATTACATTTTTTTAAAAATTATTCATCTGTGTATTAAAAGTTTTACAAAAAGTTGTTTGTACATTTACACTTAGATTTCATTTTTCTCATTTTTATTAGATTTAATTTTTCCTTTTCATTTCTTTCTTTTGGCCAATTTTGACATGTTTGCCTGTTTTATTCATTTGTTTTTTCAAACAACCATCTTTTGGCTTTTTAAAAAACTGTATTACATATTTAGCTTCTATGTCACTGATTTCTGCTCTTATATTTACATTTTTCTTTTTTTTAAATGTTAAGCTGGAAATTGTTTTCTTACTTTTAGCCCTTTTCTAATGCAAACATTTAATGCTACAAATGTTCCTTTAAAAACATCTTTCATTACATAAGACAAATTTTGACATTTATTTTTATGTATCTTTCAGTTTTGCTTTTTATTAGTATTTTGTTTTATATTCTTTTGTTTGACCTATGATTTATCTGAAAGTATGTGCTCTACTTTTTAAAAATATATAGCACATATGGTTACCTTTTTTATTTTGTTTCCTAATTTAAATGATTTTATCGTCAGAGAATGGTCTTTTGTGTCACTGTCTCTTCAATAATTGATGATACTAACTTTATTCTATGTATCAACTTTTTAAAATGTTCTATGTGTTCCTGAGAATGTATATTCTCTATTTAATGGGTGTTTAGTTGGATTATTATTTATTAGGTTATTAGTTATTTATTAGGTTATTAGTTGTTAATTCTTCATATACTTAATTTGTATCTGTGAATTCTAGGAGTTATTGAGTTATTAAGTTATCTCTTATATCACCAGTTTTGGGCCTTTACTTTCTAATAGAAACATTTAATCTATACACTTCTTTTTAAAAAAAAATTCTACATGTATTTCTTCCAATAGTTACAGTCTTTGGATGCGTGATTCTATTTATTTGTTCTAGGATTTTTTTTTTTTTTGGTACTGAGTTTGTTCCCTTATATATATATTTTTTTAAAAATAGGGTTCCAATCCTATTACAGGTTTAGGACTTTCCTTCCAATGGAACTAAAAAAAAACATAAACAATTCTTGATTTGAACAGCTTATTATTTATTTATTTTCCTATTTCTCTAGTGGATATAATCTCATTTTTGGCTGTATAGAAGCTCTTCTACTTCTCTTATAATTTTTAGGATTTAAAATTGACTCAATGTTTAGTATAAAGATATTAAATTTAAGCCTGACAGAAATATAAGTAAGGCTATAGTACATTTACAAGTTTCCAATATACATTTTTCTGGATTGTAACACTATAAAGCACTGCATAAAATTTGTTTTCTCTGCTTGAAAATGTAAACAGCACCTATAGCAAAAGGCCTATGAACTACTTAAAAATTATGTATTTTAAAAACTATTTCCTCTTTATGGTTACATGTCCCAAACATAAAAGAAGTTATCCTTTAATCTAGAAAGGGGTTTAAGTAAATACAAAATAATTCAAGTTTTTTTTTTATACTCAAGTAGGCATTTATAAGTTACATATGGCCTATGATATTTCTCATTGTTTTGTAGATTAAAAAAAAGTGAGTTTATCATTTCCAGGATGCAAAGGGAAGGTAAAGGAAGATTTGTCTCCTTATTATACACATTTAGAATGAATTTTGAAAAACACTTTAGTAAATACACAAAGAATGTAAGGCAGTATTTTGTAGTGTTTGAGAATATAAAATCAAACCAGACAACCTGTGTTATATTCTTGGCTAGGCTACTCCTTAGCTATTTTTCTAGCATAAGTTACTTAGTTGGATATTCATTCTGCATAAGTAGGGATAATAGTAACTTGCTAGGGTTATTGAGGTCATTAAATTAATCCACATAAGGTGTTCAAAAGAGTCCCTAACACAAAGCAAACATTTAAATAAAAGTGATTTTATTTTTTAATGGGAAATTTTGTCAAGGTTAAATATTATTCCTATTTAAGATCAAATCACAGTATAAAATTAATCATTAAGAAAATCATTTTTATTTTATCATAAAATTAATATCCAGGAATCAGTGTACTATGGTGATGCTATGTTCTTATTTTTCTGGTGTGTTTGTAGGTATTCTTGATGCATGTGTGGGTTAAGTATGTTGAATGTGTATGGAGGGGATTATGGAGATAAGAGCTGCTGCTTTATATTTTATTACTGATCTTTTTAATTTTCTTTCATTATATTTATGATTCACATTCATCAGATTGTTTATTTATGGAAATATAGTCTTGCATATGTCTTTGTTATTTTAATAAAATAATTGATACATTTATAATCTGTGATTTCATACCTAATATTTTTTAATATGACACTTTTTAGAAATAATGTTTTCTTGTTTAATTTTGAATCAGTATTAAGCTGTATATTGTTAAGAAACCATAAATTTTGTAATTAGCTGTATTGAAATCTACACTATTTATTTCATTTGCAAATTATATTTATTTTTCCAATATCATACAGAATCCTTTGACTACCAAATATAATCTCTGAAAGTGCCAAGAGAAGGTAATTAATATTCCAGGCAAAACTACAATATTAAACTTTCTATGAATTTTAATAATTGATTCTAATTCACTCTTTCTGTAAAGAAAAAATATATATATAAATTTGGTTGCAAATATTACACTAAATTTTTTTCCTTCTGATTCCCTGAAAAGTGCTGTTGTTGAAAAAGGACTGGGAATGGACAGCTTGCTATTTTTTAAATAAATCAATTTAATGTCATGTGTATGAATGCCTTTGAATGTTTCCATCATATATGTTTCTTTTTTTTTTAAGAGAGAGTGAGAGAGGGAGAGAGAGAGAGAAAGAATTTTCTAATATTTATTTTTTAGTTATCGGCGGACACAACATCTTTGTTTTTTTGTATGTGGTGCTGAGGATAGAACCTGGGCCGCACGCATGCCAGGTGAGAGCGCTACCGCTTGAGCCACATCCCCAGCCCCATCATATATGTTTCTATTCTGCATGTAGAAGAAGTAAACTATTAGTAAGGAGTACCAGTTTATGCTTTCTTTTAAGAGGAGATACAGATTGCAGATAGGAGAAAGACACTGAAGAAATCAAATCAAACAGTGAGATAATGCCAAAATATCAAATGAATCTGTTACATTTTAAAGGGGTTTTATTTTGTAATGGGAAAATTTTGTCAATATATTTTAACTAAATTTGGTCAATTTAGTAACAAAAGTTTAAAAATGACCTAGTTGTAAAGAAACAACTTATTGAACTGGAAGAGCTAGGTAATAAACTGCAAGCTTATACTGTTGGGCAGAAATCCAAAACAGGATCTAAGTAGAGCTAAGATATAAGGCCATCATGTCATTCAAAAATCCAGATTAAAAAGTCTGTAATAGAAAAGTTAAAAAGTATTTCGCACTTTTTCTTAACCATTGAGTCACATCCTAGCCCTTTTTATTTTGAGGAAGTCTCACTAAATTGTTGAGAGCCTCTCTAACTTGCTGAGGCTGGCTTTGGACTTTGGATCCACTGGGATTACAGATGTGCACCAACTTGCCCAGTGCATTTCTTATTCTTCACAAAAGGTCGGTATAATTTTTAATCTTGTGAACTTCAGTAAAATAAGCTTAAAAATCGGTGTCTAATGTTTCTTGGAACCTGGCACATTTATTTCAATAGCATATTATTTTCTTGACTTGCAGACACTTAACATTTTGCAAATACTTTAATTTTTATGTGTTTTTGTTATCTGTATCATGATTTTAATGACATTATTGCCTGATGACCTTTTGAAATATGTCATTACCATATTTCATTAGATCTTTTCTAGGCCACTATGATGGTGACTGGGATTCCAAATACTTAAGATTGTCTAAATGTGCACCATTGATATGATTTGGGATAATAAATTTTCTGTTTACTATTTCAAATGGTAGAATTCTTGTTATCACCATTATTTATCATTCTCATTAATGTATTTCTTCAACTCTGAATAAATGGTATTTTTATATCCTAATCTAACACTGGTTGGTATCACACATGAACGTTTATAGGTATCTCTAGGGATTTGATTTTCACTTTCTTCCTTGCTGGGTTTTAGATTATTTCCTTTCAGCTAGTGATACTGTCTGTTTATAGTATTTTGGTGTACACTTTCTCATTAGTGACACTAGTCTTAGTTTGCTATATATTATTGCATTCACAGCAAAGTAGACTTTACTGTAAATCTTTAATTAAAAGACTCCTCTACCTCTGTCACTTTTCACTTAACTTTTCTGGAAAGGAATTGTCTATGATATGGATATGCTTCAGCACTATCAGCTAAGGATTTGACTTAACCCATGAGTGGCAAATTCAGAAATTCAAATTGAACCTGTTACAATTTTACAGTTAAATATATTACACTCTCTGTATTAGCTTCTTTGAATTAAATATGTTGTAATGGTATATTTCTTTGTTTTAAAGAGCCTGTGCCTTTCTTTGGAAAATTTGGGTGGAAGCCAACATGAAATTAGGATTAAGATTTAATGTGTGTTTCAAGGTGTCTGAAAAGTGCTAAGATAACAATAGTCTATTTTTTTCCTAAGTTAACAATCACTTCATCTTTAAAAACTGATGCCTGGGCATTAGTTAAATATCCAATCAATACAGAAGAGTATTAAGAAGAAAATGTAAACATTTTGTGCAAAACCCCATCATCTACAAGTGATTGTCATTAGTAATTGGTGAGAAATATCCCAGACACACACTTCATCTATGTAAACATACAGATTGAAAAATAAATAAGAAGATAGAAATCTACACAGAGGGCTATATGTTGAAGGATCAACAAGTGGATGAATGCATCTCTATATAGGGAAATGGAGAGATGTAACAGTTTTCGAAAAAGGTATCTCATAGATATAGCTTTAATGTAAAAAGTTTTAAGCTCCTTTGGCTTGTGTTTAACAAAGAACAGAAATGCAGCTGAAGAAATTAATTTTTTTAGATAAATACTTCTTTGAACAGAAATGCAGCTGAAGAAATTAATTTTTTTAGATAAATACTTCTTTATCACATGTGGGAATAGTACTTAAAACATCTACTAAAGTATAATAAAAATTATTTTGAAAGTCTTTTAGTTGGAGTTTTGTCTTTAGAAAACTTGGATTAGTTTCAATCTCAGGACACTTTTATTGATCTCTAAACTTACCTCCTTGTATGTGTTAATTTGTTATGTTATTTAAATAATTATTATTTGTTAAAGTTTATGCCATTTACATTCTGTTCTGGGACTATAAGTGCAAAAAATTCTTAGATGTTCTTTAACATAGCTTTAATTATCGCTCCATATAGACAGCCTCCTAAGCAAAGGCATTCCTTTTCCACAGGTGCTGATTCCAAAGTGGACAGAAGGATATGGGAGGAATGAAGAAGAGAGAGATGAGAAAGAACAGGCCACATGTCCTCAAAAATCCTTCATCCTTAAACTGAGACCAATGCAGTTTTAGAGAGCTATGAGCATATATAAAGAAGGAGAAATTGAAGTAGATAGGAATTGATGAGAATACCTAAAGTTACTGAACATAAAAGTAGACTTGTTTAATAATCAAAAGGGTTGGGGAGTTATTAAACTAGAATAAGTTACCCCCCATTGTTCAAGAGGAAAGTATGTTGCCACAGGCAAAAGTAGGTAGCAGTTGTTGGAAATAAAAATTTCACAAGTTTTTCCATATTTATTTCTGAATTTTGTTAATTATAGGCTTTTGTAATTTTTTAGTTTTGAAAGTTTTAAATATAGACAAAGTAGAGAGCAACAAAATGATCCACATGAAGCAATCAGCCATTGTCAACTAATATAAGTATTGCAGTATTTTAATTTCATATCGTCTCCCATTTTCTATTACTACTACTACTACTACTACTACTACTACTACTACTACTAGGGGTTGAACCCAGAGGCGCTCAACCACTGAGCCACATCCCTAGTACATTTTTTCATGTTTTATTTTGATACAGGGTCCTGGTAAATTGCTGAATGCCTCACTGAATTGCTGAGGCTGGCCTTGAAATTCTAATCCTTGCGCCTCAGCTTCCAGAGCTGCTGGGATTATAGGTGTATGCCACCACACCCAGCTGTTCTCCCATTTTCAATAAAATGTATTTCCTTTTTCAATTTTAATTTTGAAATCATTTCATATTTATAGATAAGCTGCAGAATGGTAACAAAGATTCCCTGAATATTATTCACCCAAATTTCCAAATATTTACATATTACCAACCTTCTTTTTAATTATCTATATTTATAGATATTAGATTTTCTGAATTTTTGAAGAATACATTATTGACAGGCATCCCCTGATGATTGAATACTATTTGTTCTTGTGTGCTGTTTTTTTTTTTTTTTTTTTTTAAGACAAGGGCATATACTTACAATGTTATGGTGAGATTGCAATAAATCACCAAGTCGATTTTATATAGCAGGAGATGGAAACTTTATTTAGCAGTTGGTGGTCCAGATCCACTAGCTGGTGGGCCAAGGGGCAGGCTGCAAGTCTAAACCCTTCAACCCCCTCCTGGGATTTGAATACAACTTTTATAGTCCCAAACCATGTTAATCATAAATAGCTGTTGCTGTGATTCAAAGCCATAAACTAACATCATGAGATCTAAAATCTGAAGCAGAAGGGGGGGGCTCAAAATGTCCCTACTTGAGTACAAGGTATAAAATGGTTACTAATGTCCAGAAGTCAATCTCTGACAGGGTCCATTTTCCAAGACAAATAGGAAACAAAAATAGCACAACTTTACATGGTATATGAATTGCCATTTTGTGTTGCCAGACATGCTATGCTAAGCAACTGTTGATGGGTACAAAGGTGGGGTGTCCCATTGAGAAGCATTTCTTACATGATATGGAGTTTCAGGGTAAAATGGAGTCTGTTTGGTCATTGCTTATATAGCTTGACCCATAACAACAAAAACACAGTAGAATTTTCCAAACCAGGAGATTAATAATGATAAAATTATGGTATATAATCTATAGACTGTATTCAAATTTTACATTTGCCTAATAATGCTTTTTACAGCAGGAAAAAACAAAAGCCCTCCTACTATAGCATCTTTTTTCCAGCATCACATCCTGCGTTCAGTTTTTTTTTTAATTATCTTTTATTATAAAACTCTTTTTCAATCATGTTGAAGACCTTTTATCTTTAGATTTTCTTGGTTCCCCCCCTTTCTTTTTTGTGATACTGGGGATTGAACCCAGGGCCCTTAACCACTGAGTCACATCCCCAGCACTTTTTTTAATTTTATTTTTTACTTTGAGACTGGGTCTCACTAAGTTGCTTAGGGCCTCACTAAATTGCTGAAGCTGGCTTTGAACTTGCTATCCTCCTGTTTCAGCCTACTAAATTGATGGGATTACAGGTGTGTGCCACCATGCTCAGCTTGTCATTTTTTTGATATTCAAATCATCCTAGATTTGTCCACTGGCAACCCAATCAACTGCTTTCTTTGTCCCTGTGACAATAGCTCTTCATTATTTCTGATACAATATTGTCCAGGGTCATCTTTTCCTTTCCATTAATCAATGGCAGAATTAGTTTTATCTCTGAAGATTCCTGGTTAATTTTATTGGAAATTAATATGTAGGAAAAAAGACCTGGACACCAGGTGCTCATTGCTTTTGGAGTATCATTGTGTTAGATTCTCATGGTAAACAGAGCTGGAAAGTGTGTGTGTTTGCGTGTGTGTGTGTGTGTGTGTGTGTGTGTGTGTGTATGAAATCAATCAAGGTATTTACCTACCTACATATTTATCTGGAAAACTATGAGCTCATAGTGTTAACTCCAATTTGAAATTAAACTAGAAAAAATATTCTAACATCTACTCTTTCCAGATTTTTCTCTTCTCCAAGATTAAGAAATCTCTCTCCCTTTCTCTAGAATATATTTTAATCATTGCTCATTGCTAGAAGACACACACACATAATTTCAGAGTTGAGAATACACACACACACACACACACACACACACGCACACACACAAACACACAGACACATTTTTGGTACCAGGGATTGAACAGAGGGATGCTTAACCACTGAGTCACATCCACAGACCTTTTTATTTTTTATTTAGAGACAGGGTCTCACTTAGTTGCTTAGGGCCTTGCTAAGTTGCTGAGGCTGCCCTGAGCTTATGATGCTCCTCCTGAGTTGCTGGGATTATTGACATGTGCCATTGTGTTCAGCTCATCCCCAGATGTTTCTCTTTTGTATTTCAAGAGAGGTTCTCTCTAAGTTGTTTAGGTCCTTGCTGAGTTGCTGAGGGTGTCTTCAAACCTACAATCATCTGGCTTCAGCCTCAGTCACTGGGATAATAAGTGTGCACCACCAAACCGGGCTGAGAAAACAAATCTTTGAACTGGAGTTCAGTGTTTAGTATGTTCTTTTTTTTTTCTCTGAGGCCCAAGGCTTGATAGTCAAAATACTATGTAAATAAGTTAGTTGGATTTGTTATTTTCCACCCTCTCCTTCAGTATGAGAATGTTATTTATTTGTAATACCTTAAAGTTATTTGTGGTTTTATTTTTTCTCTTTATATTCTACTGAAGTTTTTCTTTTTCCTTTGTGGATTGGTTCTACTTTTTAAAGATGTGAAATATTGACATGGCTACACAATTATAAATGGAACTGTGTAATAAGAAAAGTGTCACCTCAAACCTTTTGTACAAATTTCAACCCCTATCTTTTCATGTTACACCCATGCACCATCTGGAGACAAAAAATCTTGATTGTTTCTGATTTTTCATTCCTGTTTCCTTTTTGTGTAACTGAGTGTGTGTGTGTGTGTGTGTGTGTGTGTGTAGTCTTATTTCCTTTTTATGTAAATATATATATATATATATATATATATATATATATATATATACAGAGAGAGAGAGAGAGAGAGAGAGAGAGAGAGAGAGAGAGAAAGTCTTATTTCCCTTTTTATCTTAAATGGAACTTAGCATACTCTAGATACTCTTTGTAATTTACACAGTCTTGGATGTTGTTTGTCTCCCCTAAGGATTCATGTATTGAAAGCTTGTTCCTCAGGTTGACTGAGTTGGGAGATAATATGGAACCTTTAAGAGATGGGGCCTAGTTAGATGTTCTTAGGTCACTGGGGAATGCTATGGTTTAGATACTAGGTGTCCCCCAAAAGCTTATGTGTCAGACAGTACAAGAAAGTTTAGAGGTGATGTCATTCAGTTATGAGAGCCTTAACCTAATCAGTATGTCTATCCCCTGATAAGGATTAACTGAATGGTGATTATAGACTGGTAGGTTGTATCTGCAGGAAGTAGGTCTTTAAGAGTGTGCTTTGGGGTATATATTTTGTTCTTAACAAGGAGACTATCTATCTATATATTTCTATCTATCTATCTATCTATCTATCTATCTATCTATCTATCTATCTATCTATCTATCATCTATCTCTGCTTCCTGGAGTGATGTTTTGAGCCACTTTCCTCCATCACACCCTTCTGCCATGATGTTGTGCCTTACCTTGAGCCCTGAACTATGGACTGAGACCTCTGAAACTGTGAGCCCCAAAATAAACTTTTCCTCTGAAAATTGTTCTTGTCAGGTCTTTTAGTCACAGAAAAAACTCTGACTAAACAGGGAAGCTGCATATAGAAGAGGTTAAGGTAGCTCTTATAGGACCTCTGAGATCTCCATATAATGAGTTGCTATAGAGTGATTCTGAACCCTGAACTGCTCTTTGATTTCCTATTTTGCAATGTCGTTCCTCTCTTCTGCATGATTTTGTGCCATGGTGCCATTAGATCCATGTCAAAGTTTGAACCAATGACCCTAAATCTCTGATTTTATATCTCCATATCTGTGATCTAAATAATCCTCTTTACTTCATAAAGTTAGCTTGCTTCAGGTATTTTGTTATAGTAACAGAATATGGGTTTATATATACAGTGTTCTAGGTGTGGATAAAACCGCAGTTTTCTATGTATAGGCATATAGATTGCTTATTGCTCCCAATATTATATATTATATAGACATTTAGATAGCTTCTAGTGTTTTTCAATTACATACAACAATTCAATGAATAACCTTGTGCACATGTATTATCTTATTGTTGGAATTGTACCTTTAGGATAGAGTCCTAATAGATGGAATTGTTGGGATCAAAAGATAAATGCTTAATAGTGTTTGTTTGATATTATCAAATTTCCTTTTGTAAGTGTTGAACACATATGCATTATCACCCATGATATATGAGATTTCTGGTTTTCCTGTCATTTCACCAACAGAATTAATTATCATAATTTGTGGTTTTTGCAATTCAGATAGGTAAAATATATCAATGTACTTTTAATTTGCATTTACACTATGATGTATGAGGTTGAATATATTTTCACATTTAAACGATATATATGTGTGTTGTGTATATTGTATATGCATATATAATGAATTGTGTGTTCAGGATTTTTGCCCATTTTCTATTGGGATTTTGCTCTTTTCAACTTTTATGAGTTATAAATATAAAATTGTTAGCCCTTTAATTGTGACATATGTAAAAAAAAATTCCCGCAGTTTCTGAGATGTCTTTTGAGTTTGCTTTTGGAGTTTTTATGGTGCCATTTAAATTTTTTATATACACAAATTTATCAATCTTTTATTGAATCTGGATTTTGGATCATTTAGAAGTTGAAGTCTTTTTTGTTTTCTTTTTTGTTTTTTGTTTTACTGCATCCTACATTCTAGCACTTGCATGGTGCATGTTAGTGTTTGCATGGTTTCACTTTATTTTTTTAAATTTAGACTCCTGATCCACTTGGAGTCTATCCTTGTGTATGATATTACATAGTCTCACTTTTATCTTTTTTAATATGTCTAATTGGTTGTTCTAGATTCATTTAAAATATTAGTCTGTCACAGAGTTTTGAGATGATACCATTGCATACTAAATTTCCATATGTACCTAAATTTCAATTTGGACTCTATTCCATTCATCTGTAAGTACTGTACTATTTTAATAATAAAAGTCCATAGTATTTTTAATGTATGATAAGCTAATCCTACCTTGTAAGTTAAGTTTTTGTTTTCACTGTTTACTATTTTTGAATTTTGTTTTTCTGTATGAATATTTATATTAATTTGTTTGGCTCCAGTAAATAAAGTTGCTGATTTTTTACTTGGGTTGTTCAGAATTTATAAAGTACCTTAGAAAGAACTGACACCTTCATGTTATAGCAACAGGGATCTTTCTCCATTTGCTTCAGTATACTTTATTGTAACTTTCAGGAGTGTTTTTCAATTTTCCTTGTATCAGCTTTGCATGTTTCTTTTTTTCTCTTTCTTTTTTCTTTTTTCCATTTTGGCAGTACTGGAGATTGAGCCCAGGAGTACTCTCCCACTGAACTACAACCCCAGCTTTTTTATCTATTTATTTGTTTGTTTGTTTTGAGGTAGGGTCTTGCTAAATTGCCTAGGATAGTCTCAAACTTGCTATCTTATTCCCTCTCTTGAGTAGCTGAGATTATGGGTATGCTCAACTGAGCAGTGGTTGGCTTTGCACATTTCTTTTTAATTTTGTTAAGTATTTCACCTTTTGGTTTTGCTTGTGAACAGAGATTTCTATTCCATTGTATTTTTTAGCTATTGTTTGTGTTTGAAAAGGCTATTGATTTTGTGTCTTTCTACTTTACTGAATTATTTTGAGTTAGTTTTAAATTTGAACCCCTTGGTATTTCCAGGTATACTATATCATTTATAAATTCAGATACTTTCCCTTCTTATATTTTTTTATTATCTTTAATTATTTCTTTCTAATTGCATTGAGTAATACCTCTGTAAGAGGCTGAATAGAAGAGGAAATTGTAGGTATCTTTGCATTATTCTTGATTTTAGTCAAATGGATTTAGGGTTTTCCTGTTATATAAGATGCTGGTTTTCGGACTGAGAACAATGGTGAAGGCAAGGAGACTAGTTATAAGGATATGGTAGGAGACCAGATAGAGATCACCTGATCAGAGTGATATTAGTGGCGGTATATAGAAGGAGAAAGATTTGAGATATATTTTCTAGGTATCAGCAACTGTGCATGGAGGTGGATATGCCATAGGAAAGAAAAGGAAAACCTTAACTTTAAGGCTTTCAGTTTAGGTGATGGATTGTGTAAATGTATTGCTATCCTATCTATATGGTAGAGTCCGTGAGAGTAATTGACTGTAAAAATATTATACTTTAAAATCAGATACCCTTGATTTAAATGCAGGCTTCAGCATTTACTATATGGCCATGAACAAATTGATTGATTATTTAAGTCTTAATTTTCTTCCATATGTCTATAAAAGGCAATTATAATAATACCTATATCATAAGGTGTTTGTGAAGGTTAAATAATAAGAAACAAGAATAAAAGCAACAACAACAACAACCCCCTTATCACAGGGCTATTATATAGACTCAATATGACTACTACTAATTATAATATCCAATACTACTATAATATTTATGATGGTTATGATGATGATAGTTCTGTGCCATTAATACTGCCTGGTATCTATTAAGTTCTCCAGAAATTCTATTCAATTAATGATCATGTCTTCAAGTACCACTTGACATAAGACATCCATTTAAATTTCTTTTCTCCCACCACAACTTCTTCAGAGTGTTCTGATTTATGCAATATAAAAGGTCAGTTTTTATAAGACAATGGAAATTTTAAAGACGTAGTAAACTAAAGGTATTCCCCAAAGTTGCAGACAATTTTTCTTGTGCTCTAAGATATTTGATGAATATACCTGGCAAAGCTGTACTGGTAAAACATAGGCAGGTTCATTAATTCAAAAGCTTTATTTGTGTTAATGAATAGCATTTTGCCTGAAGCAGACATCATTTGTACATGAAAAATGGTAGAATTTTCTCTGGCACCAAATCAACAAGGTGACCACCTTCTAATGGATTCTTATTTATGTGAGTGACTGAGGTAAGGGTAGAAATTATCATTATGTACTTTTTATGAACTTGAATAACAATCCCATTTTGAGCAATGCAGCATATTTTGTCATCATTTACTTGGTTAAATTCCCATTAAGTAAAGAAAAATATACTGAATATTACTCAGTATGTTTTGGTGGGAAGAATTTTAATTAAAGAATACCATGGAAGTCTCTTTATTGTCTAGAAATAGCTCATTACTTAAAAAGAAAAAAAGATGATGTAAGTTGATGATACTTGTGTTATTTTGAATTCTCTTAAAGGCTAGTTCTACTGAAGGCTTGTAAATATAGAAAATAAATCCATTCACATTTTTATTTAATGTGAATTTAAAATATATGCATATGAATTCATTTTAAAATCAGCATATCTTTATAAATTATTTGCATTAAATAGCTACATAAAAGTGTGATTATTTATTGCCTTTGAGTTGACAGTCACTAAATTTAGTATCAAGAGGGGAGAAAAAGAATGAGGATAATCCCATTATGGTTTAGACTGTGATGATTCTGATTAAAGTCAGTTCATTTTGGGTGCATGAAGTGATGACAGTCTCTAAACTTTGATAATTTGCTTCAATTCAACTAGGACACTTAATTTTGTCTTTTGAAGTACATACCACGAGTGATATGTGAGGAAAATTTTGATTAAAGAACTGCATTTTAGAAAATATATTTTACCTTGTACATGCTTGTAAAAAGATTATTACTTAATCATTTTACTTTGATCGATCAGAAGTCTATTAGTAATGAACATTGTTTTACTTTTGCTTCTCATATCATATCATGCATAGATATTGCATTTCAGTCTGCTTGTAATATAAATATTCTTGTATTCACCATTGAAAGTATTATATATCTGATTTCAGAGTGGTTATCACTAGCAAACAAAAGCTATTTCCCTAGCTATGATTATGCTAAATGGTTAATAAATGTCTGCATAATAATGCTCCTGTTTACTTATCCTTCTTGTTTATTTTCATCCCTACTAGTTATTCTTTAAGGCCCCTTGTATGATGCAAATTAATTATCCTATATCCCTAAACCAGAGTGTTGAATTTATATTTGATTATCTTGCTGCCTATACTGTATTCACGTTTCAGATACTTTAGAAAAAATTGATTAGTTTTCAAATTAGTTCTAATATTTCAGTTAAAAGGAGCAGTATAGATGCATGTTATCTCATTTACATAATTTTGATCCTAAAAATATATCTGTTGTTAAAAATTGAATTAAAACCAACAAATGTTATTTTTAAAATAATAGAAGGGGCAATATAGGTTTATAAAGCACTTTCAGAAAGCTATGTTCGATGACAGTTTTTAAATACCTGTTTAAAAATGTAGTTACCTTGCAGTCACAACCTTTATTTATTTATTTAGGTCATTACTATGGCAGAAAATTATTTTTAGAACAAAAAATTGAACTTTTGATTTTGGTTTCTCTTTTGGGTGTAGGAGAATTTTGGGTTCTTAAGACAGGTCATTACAACAGAAGATGGATCTTAGTACAGAACCAATATCATAGATCAACGACTTGGATAGAAATGAAATCATGAAGAGAATCTTATATAAAACAAGAATCTTAGTTCAGAATGACTTTAATCACATATAGTTTGAAATTTAAAAAAAAAATATATATATATATATATATATGAAATACAGACATTTAAATTGAATTAGTAAAACAAGATTCAGAATCCAGATTTTGGGGCCCAAACTTCTCCTTGCTTTCACTAAAGCAGATCTCATCTTCAGTTTAAGCCACTCAAAATTTGTGTAATTTTTTTTGAACATTCTTGGTTCAGGGCACATAATCTAAACTAGCTCAATCAGGGTAAAATGCAGCAACAGGAGAGTTTTGTTGTGTATTGTTTATTTGTTTTGGTGTGGAAAACATGGTATGTCTCATAAAGCCTGGAATTACAGTAGCTTTTTTCACTATCACTAAGAAAGCCAATCCAAGGATATAGGCAGCACATAAAAAGGCACAGCTGAGAGATTTGCTGACAAAATTACACCTGATGTTTATTCTACCTTTGAACATGGAATTACATGCACCAATAAAATCTTTTTTGTGTGTGTAAAGAGTTTGAATTTTATGTTCTCTGATCAGAATGTTCTAACTGATTCAGAAGGTATATCCATCATGAAGTTGGTGAATGACAATTTTCCTGATGATTGGAATCAGGAAAAACTAAATATAACAAAGTCCTTTTTTGCCAGGCATGGTGGCATTTGTCTATAATCCTAGCAACTTGGGAGGCTGAGACAGAAGGATCACAATTTCAAGGCCAGCCTCAGCAACTTAGTGATACCTTGTCTCAATGGAAAAAAAGCAACAAAATACTAGAAATGCTTCTGAATCTTGGAATCAAGTTTTAAAGTGAGATTCCCTCCCTGTACCCCAGCACAAAGTGTTCACACTTACTGAAACCTGCTATGGTTGCTACAGCTGCTGCAAAATACTCTGCCTGGATCTCTCTTCCAGTCCTTTGATTTCTACCCTTTATAAGATTGAATAGCAATAAATGATTATAAGCTTGATCCACAAACATATGAAAAAATGTCCATCATCTCTAGTGATTAGAGAAATGCAAATCAAAACTACTCTAAGATTTTATCTCACGCCAGTCAGAATGTCAATTATCAAGACAAGCAATAATAAATGTTGGCAAAGATGTGGGGGAAAAGGTACACTCATATATAGCTAGTGGCACTGTAAATTGGTTCAACCACTATGAAAAACAGTATGGAGATTCCTCAGAAAACATGGAATGGAACTACCATTATACCCAGTTATGCTACTACTCAGTTTATACCTAAAGGACTTAAAATCAAATCCACATACTACAGTGACACAGCCACACCAATGTTTATAGAAACTTAATTCACAATAGCTTAACTATGGAACCAACCTAGATGTCCTTCAACAGATGAATGGATAAAGAAAATGTGGTACCTATACACAATAGAATATTATTCAGGCTTAAAGAAGAATGAAATTATGACATTTGCAGGTAAATGGATGGAGCTGGAGAATATTATGCTAAGTGAAATAAGCCAAACCCAAAAAACCAAAGGCTAAATGGTTTCTCTGATAAGGGGTACGGGGAAGAATGAAGGAATTTTGGATTGTGCAGAGGGGAATGAGGGGAGGGGTGGAGGTAATGGGATGGGAAGGACGGTGGAATGAGGAACATTATTACACTATATTCCTGTATAATTACACTAGTGTGATTCCACATTATGTTCAGCAAGAGGAAGAAAAAGTTGTGCTCTATTTGTATACAATGTGTCAAAATGTATTCTTCTGTCATGTATAACTAATTAGAACAAATTTAAAAAGTAAATGATTAAAATCTATTTTAACAAACAATTTAAGGCACTTTGAAAAAGTATTTAAGCAGTTGAATATAGAAGTCCTGAGAAAAGATTTTCAAATTTTAGTATGAATGAGAATGACCTATGGAGCTTTTAAAATTCAAGGCCTCAAATTCAGAATTAACTAATGCAAATGGTCATTCCACATTTGGTAAAACTGATTTTATTCAGCTAATATTATTACCTAATTTCATGGATGTAGATCCCTAAAACCCAAAGTCACTGTAATGATCTAGTTTTTAAACTCATATGATAGTAAGAAATTGTCACTTACAGTTTCTTTTAAATCAGTTGTACAGCTGACTATAGTATGTCTAGTTTCCATCAGTATGGCTTATGCTACTATAAACAGACAACAGTTTAATATAGTAACATGTATTAAAAAGGACAGAGATTTAATTTAATATAGACATGGATTCTAATTCCAATTACTTAAGTAACCATTTAAAATGAGTTTATCTTAATTTCCTTACATATATAGTATAAATAATTATGCCATCTTCAGAGTATTTTTTGAGAAATAAATAACGTAATGAAGTCATATGAAACATTTAGCACTGAATTTTGAATAAAGTAGAAACTAGTAAATTATAGCTATTACTATTTGAATGCCCTGATTATTCAGTATGTGTATATATATTTAAAGCATAGTATTGGTTTGCATTGGGGTGGTTGTGAGAAATGATCAGTTTGAGTGACTTGGTATAGCAATGACAGAACAATCAGTTTAGTTCTTTGAGCCCCACACAGGTTGCATATTGGAAAAAAAACTAAAAGTTCAGTGTCTCAACTTCCTGAGAGCAACAGAGTCATCTTTAAAAATCCATGGTCTGCTATGATTTCTATTTATTCTGAAATAGAAATATAAAGAAGAAAGTAAGGGAGAAAGTCAGAACTGTATATTATGTATAGTTTTGATAATGTACAACATTACTCACTTTTAATGAAGTGATAAAACTATGGATAGTGAAATGATCAATTAAATAACAGTGTTATTTTAGCATCAGTACAAGAGTCTAAAGATTTCACATAAAGTTATACATTCAGATTTGTTCTAACCTATTGCATAGTATAACTATCATTCACCATAAATTATACCTCTGAGAACCTTAATTACAAAATCAAATGATTAAATAGAAATGTGGTATTAGAGAAAAGAAATATTATGCTACAATAACTTTTTATCTCTACCTGGTGATTTGGAAATTCCTTTAATGAGAATTAAAGAATATTATGCTTAATGAAATGCTTCTGAATTATTTTTAACTTTTTTCAATGCCACTACTAACTGTCCAGTATCCTTCAAGCACCCTGAAGGTTGATGAGCTTTCTTAACATTGAGAAATAAAGAACTTGGGACCCAAGAGGACTATGTACAGGTTCATAATATGAATTCAAATACAGCAAAGGAAGGAGAAACTCATATATTAAAGACATTGGTTGTACATGGTCATTATATGGCTTTGAGAAATCCACAGTGGAAAAAGTAGATTTTCTTGGTACCGACTCTTTTTCACTTATGAGGTTATTATGGAACCAAAAAGTTCTATCAGAATTTAATTGACTATTTTCACCAAAAATATGTTTTAATCTCTGCTTTGCAACTTTCATCATTCACTTTTCATTAGGTTGGTGACATTGATAATGTCAGACTCTGGCTGTTATTTTGTGCTTTCTTGTTGATAAATCCATAAACAATCTATTAAGATGTTACATTATATTTTCTTAAAATGTGTTTTCAACACATTTTAAAGTGTTATTTTGCCTAACTCTTACTTGTTCCAAAAATAGGGGGGGGGGGCTTGAAATTATAATTAATCTGGATTCAGTCTGGAAAACAGAAACTCATACTACTTATTTCAAGCAGAAAGATTTAATAAAGGTAATTTAAGTACTTACAAACTTATTGGAAGGGTGGAGTAGTGAGTATGAGTATTATCAGGGGTGGCACCACTGACTTTCAGGCTTATTCCTCCAGAGAATAAGAGTTGCTACCAAAAATAATTGGGAAATGGAAGGAATCTTCTGATGATTTCACAGCTCCTCTTCAGTCCCACAGATGGGTGAACAGCAGGAGAACATAGAAATGTCTTCCCAAAATTCAGACCTGGGAAGCCCAATTATCTGCCTGCACATCTTTCAGATAAAAGAGATAGATTTAGCTTCTCTTTTACCAAAATTTAAGTGAAAAACTCAGTTATAAAATATGTACATAAAATGGTAGAGATTTGGTAATCTGAGGAATGTAGTTCCAGCATTTCTATGGTTTACAGTGGAGTGGAGGCCATAGAAGGTAAATCAGAAGTTGGCAAAGGTCAGCATGCCATATTCATCAATCTTCTCCTTTGGCAAGAAGAATTCATATACTCACTTTAAGTACTTGTCTGGCAGAGAAGATGCCAAGATCACATGCGAACTTCTGCAACAATAGTGAAAATCTATTATGTCTGTCTTTCATCAAAATAAATAGAGACTCCAAATCCTATCAGTCACTATCTATCTCTGGAGGATGTTAATTCCTCTTCTAGTTTAACCATGTGCCACTTTTTATATCCTGTAGCCTAAAGACTAAACTATAAGATTAACAACCACTAATACTTCCTCATATAAGAGGAAAAGGAAGGAGCTTGCCCACAAAAGTTATTTGCCTGTTATATAAATATATATACAAAGGAAGCAAGGATGAGAATATATCTACTGCAGTCCTCATTTCTGCAATTCCTAGTTGTAATTTAGAACTTCCTTTCTTTACAATTTCATGTTCATTTGCCATGGTTATTTTGCTGGTGTGGTAAGCAACAACTTTATTCCTGAAGAGTCTCAGTTCTGAGTAGTGGTGTTAATAACTGGGTTTTATTCCTCTTCTATGAACTTCAATCACTGGGCATGGAGGTACAAAGAGGAACAATAAAAAAAATCTCCTGGTTTCCAGGTACTTTCTCTGATTTGAGGAATAGCAGATCTATTTCTGATTGATGCTCAGGATCAACCACCTAGCCAGCACAGTATTTCAATGTGGTGATTCTAATTTTCAACAATGGTTATTATGGTTCTTTTATTTTCCTTTCATTGTAGTTTGAATGATGTCAATATATTTGTATTGGGTGTTGAGGTTTTCTGTTTTAATATAGGTACAAATCATATTTTAGGTTGCTTTTATTTAAAAATAGCTTTGTAGGAATTTTCTACTTGAACAGATGGGCTAGCAAAATCAACTGCCCCAGATTTTGAACTGTCTGAGATAGATGTCTAACCTGCACTGAGCCAATGAAGAAGAAAAAAAATCACTTGTTAATATGGTATTATTTTCCTGCCCCCCGCCCCCCCTCAAAAAAAGTCTTGTGATAAAAAAATACCCTAGAGGTGGATATTTACTTTTTGGGTAGAACTTTGTATTATTCTCTGCATTATTATTTTGTAGATGCACTAACATGAAATATTCTGTAATTTAGTTTTTCACATTGTGGTTTTTTTCGGGGGGTACTGTGGATTGACTCAGGGAACTTAATCACTTAGCCACATCTCCAGCCCATTTTTATGTTTTATTTAGAGACAGGATCTCACTGAGTTGCTTAGTGCCTAAGTTGCTGAGGCTGGCTTTGAACTCATAATCCTCCTGCTTCAGCCTCAGCTGCTGGGATTACACTCATGCTCGACTGTATACAAGATGACAAGTTATTCCAGTTGAGATTTTTTTTCCTTTGACTTTAGTACTATGGGAACCTGTCCTTTGAGTGGAGTTTGGAACATGAGTAATTGAGCATTAGCAATGAGTGCATGTTTTTGAATTGTCTCCATTTTCTCTGAAATTTTTACTTATCAATCCCTCTTGTACATAAAATTATTACAAATTTTGGCTTTTCCTCTAGTAGTTTTAAAATATAAAATATGTAGCTATTAATGCATATGTAAAACTTAACATGAAGAATAAGTACATTCACCATAAAAATAGGATGGGGAGGCAGGAGGGAATTAACAAGGCTTGCTCCACTATCCAAAGGGCACATATTGCCAAGGAAACTCTAGCAATGGTTTCCAAATGGACTGAATCAGAATAATTTTTTATGGTGCCATCTACTGAAAAATACAGATTTCTGGATACTGTATTTTGAATTGACATCACTTGTGTGAGGCCCAGGTACCTGTATTTTAAACAAGTAGCCCAGATATTCATGATAGATTTGTGACCCATGGCAGTGAATTCTGTATTGACCCTGGAATTCTATTAATACATTTACTATGTGCCTGAAAAAGAGAGGCAGGAAAATGTACTAGCTAGTGAACTTGCAAAAGGTGCTGACTCAATTTCAATGATTTTCTTCTCCAATCAAGAGTGGAGAGATGGGATAAAGTGGTTTCTTTTTTTTTATGGCTCTGCTTTGTATGGCTGAGGGTAGAATCTAGCAAAACCAAAAAAGAGGATAGATCTAAAGTTGTGGCCTGATTTATAATTTTCCCTTATAGCATCTCAACTCTTCTTATTTTCCATTACTTATTCTCAATACTACTAGCTGACTCACCATGAAATACTTTGTTTGGTAATAATTGTATAATTAAATAATGTATAATTGCTTATGGTAAGTAAGGTAAAAGAGGGAACCTTTTGAAGCAGTTTGGAACCTGACTATTTTGTTCATAGGGATTATGTTTATCAGCTACTTTAGTTATGTGTGCTATTTATTATGATCAGTGCTCATATTTAATTAATTATCAATGCAGCTCATTCTTTGTTTTAGTTATTAATTAAAGTCACCTAAGGTGATAATAAAGTATATTTAATGCATAACATTTCTTTTTAAATGTGTAAAATTTGCTAATTGTTGAAATAATTCTTACAACATTATTATCACCCTGCGCTGAACATTATCATTTCATTAGTTACAGAAATTGGTATTCTTTGCAGTCTCTTCTACCAATTTTCTCCACTCCTTCAAATTATAAAAGACATTTGCTGATTGCAGGATGGGCATGAATTACATCTGAGAATAAAGTGAGAAATAAGCTTGGGGAAATGTATATTGAATGAAATGCAGCAGGAGTAAGGCTTTTATCAGTGAGGTGTTTGTCTTGACTTTTGAAGATTATTGTCTATACACTAGCATATACCAACCTGTTATAAGTGTGAAACTAAAACTGTGTTCTTGTCATTTTTGTCATCATATAATTTTAAATGCTAGGATTTTCTTTTGACTATCTAAAATAATATAGAACACTTCAAGTGGGAAAACACAAGTACATTTTGGCTATTATCAATGAGTCCTAATAGTGTGAAAAAAAATTATTTTTATGTGTTAGCATGAATCTCTTCCTTATCCAGTTGTCATACAATCTGTTATTTTCTTAAAATTTAGCTTTTCACATTTATATCTACCGTCTATCTGTAATTAATGTTCACGCATTTTGCAGTCTTAGTTTTCTGCTAGTATAACAGAATACTGGGAGGTTTGTGAGCAATAGAAGTTTATTTGGTTTATAATTTTGGATGTTGGAAGTCCAAAGCCTGGCTCAGGTGTGTTATGATGGCCATGGTGCTGTATCCTGACATGTTAGGAGGACAATGTAGCTGTGCAAGAGAGAGAAGGTACTAGGAGCCGGGGTTGCTTTATAACAGTTTCTTCTAATAACTAAACCATTCCCAATGTAACGACATTTGTGCATTTCCAAGGCCTCCACCCTCACAACCCAATCACCTGACATTAGAGTGAGACTTGCAATACAGCTTCATTGAGGATCAAGCTTGTAATATATGAATTTAGGGGATCATCCAAACCATAGCAAGTGGAGTAGCAGTGTCATACTGGAATCAGCTTGCTAGAGATGATTGGGTACCCATCTTCCCAACTCTGCATTCTGTGACATCATATATGTAGCTAAATTTCCTGTGGTGGAATTGAGTCTTTACACCACAGAAATGGGCAAGTGCTACAAATAAGGCTTTCATCCCCCCTACTCTAGAGAGGTGATTATTAAACACTTCTACTACCCCACTTGAAGTAGGAATCTAATTTTGAATTATTTCCCATATGGAGAACCAATCATCAGAGCATTACTTGGTGAATAATTCATTCTTTATTCACAGAGTTGTAATACCACTTGGGTTACACAGCAAAATATGTGTTATATATGGACCTTGTCTTGTCAGGACTTCTGCTGGAACCGAAGCTGAGCTGGAGAGGACTAAGTTTCTAGGTGTTGAAGTAGCCAATTAAAACACCAAACCAAAATGAAATATAACAATCAAGACTTATAATAAATTACTTGATAAGTATTAAAGGGAGGCTAAACCAGAGGCATCTGTTCTATTTTTTCCTCTTGGGTTGGCATGCTGGTCAAAGATCAGTCCGATGGTTAAGACATAGGGCTACTCTCACTCTCAAGGAAGTCCCGAACAAAAGGCACCTGCAGTTTTCTAGGGCAAGAGGAAAGGGGCTAAGGAGTGGAAAATACTGAAGATTAAGTCAGAGTGAAGAAAATCCATGACCACCACCATAAGGAAGTGTTGGTAAAGGCTCCTGTAGAATGTCTCCACTGAAAACCTTAATAAAGAGGTTTCCAAATGCATGTATCTAGGCTAAGAATATAGTATATATAAGATTGTGGCCAGCCAGTGGGGTCCTGAATCCTTGATTGCAAATCCCTTCAGAGACTGCAATGCTTGGCTGTGCACCAAGCCTGGTTTAGGGAGGGCAGCTTTTGCATGTGAGGCTATCAGGTTAATCCTTTAGGACTGCTGATGGCCAGGCCTGAAAAATCACACATAGGAATTTTGGCCAAGAACCAGAATTCATAGATCTGTTTCTTGGCTTATTTGGATGCCACTTTGTTCTAGTTTTCCTGTCCGAGGGCCAATGCTAAAAAATACAAATTTTTATAAAAATACCTTTATAAGTCTGGATATTCAATGAAGCAATTCTCTTCTCTTATTCTTCATCATTTAATTATGAATGCATTGTTATTTGGGCTCATTTTCTTCTGTAGAAACACTATGGGAAAAGTCCCACAGAGAGCTATATGCATTTACATCTACCATGCATTTACATCTACCTCCAGAACAGCTGATATGTCCCTGGGCCATACAGGAAATATAAATTGAGACTCTACATTCTTGTTAGGTAAAGTTCTAGTGGGGTTTGATTTATCAGTAGAGATTTTTTTTTTGTAATTATACCCAAAGTCCAGGCTTCCTGTTACCTCTCTCTGTTTATGGGTAGGGTTTTTTCTAGCATACCTGTTATTTGAAGATGCAGCCTTTAAAGCATCCTGACTTTGTATAGCTATTTCACTTTTGCCTCCCTGTCTGGCATGAAGCCCAAGCCCTATCCCCTGCTCCTATAGGGAATCCCATAACATGAATCTTTCTCTGTATAATATTATGTTCCATGTTCTATTTTAGCTTTCTGATTTTATATGTGTTTTAGATTAGGTAATCTAAAAGTAGATTCCCAAACAGGGATTTGTTGTGAAAATGATTTATTGAGCAAAAATTATTGAGGAATAACGCAAATAAAGAAGGGGGAGCTGGTTAGGGAAGTGGGGTGGATGGAGCAAAGAGATGACCTTGGATAAAGTGTATCTTTTACTTGATCCTCCTCAGTAGGAAATCTTGGGGGTTGGGTTGGGTGGAAGAGTAAAGTTCCAGAGCATAAATAACATAATAGAATTATCTTTCTTTGAAACAAGGAGGCTAGTCTTTTATATTTCTGTATCAGTGATTGGAATATTGGAATAAGACACATAACCTCACATATGAAACAGTTCCTGGCACTTAAGGGCAGTTCTCCCAAGAACAGACACAACTATGAGTTGTTAGAGTCAACACTCACAGCATGGAGGGGGATGGGTCCATTGGCCAGGTATCTGACTGGGGCTGTAACAACATCTGCAATGATGTATACCTCAGCAGCATGTAGTACCAACTACAGTATCTCTCATATCTTTCCTTTTCATAATTATTTGTTCACCTGTCTTCATTTGTAAAAAGTTTATTATTTACCTCCAGAGGTCTCATTTTCAGGTTGAATCATCTAAAGATAAGACATATATATGTCTTTTGGAAAACACTATATATATATATATATATATATATATATATATATATATATATATATTATATATATTATATATATATATATATTATATATATAATATATATATTCCAAGAGAGATAACATATATATATATATATATGTTAACATATATATATGATAAATATGTTAACATGTATATATATGTTAACAAGAGAGATAACATATATATATATGTTATCTCTCTTGGAATATATATATTATATATATATATAATGGAATTCCAGTGTAGCAGCATGGAATATTCAGCCTACTGAACTACCTACTACCTTTATATGTATATGACTAAAGGAGGCAACTCGATTGAATTTTCACTTAAGAAGAATATGATCCTCGGGCTAGGGTTGTAGCTCAGTGGTAAAGCACTAGGCTAGCACATGTGAGACACTGGGTAACTAAATGAAATAAAAGTATTATGTCCATCTACAACTAAAACAAATTTTTTTAAAAAAGAATATGATCCTAATGTAATTTTCTGTGTAGATGCAGGTTTTTCAGCTTTGGCACTATTGACACTGTGAGATGGATAGGTCTTCAATGGAGAAAGAGGGGAGGCTGTCCTGTGCATTATAGAGTATTCAACAGCATCCCTAGTGTTTACACACTGCTTTCTAGCAGCACTGCCCACCAGTTGTGACAACTAAAAATGTACCCATATATTGTCAAATGTGTCCCTCCCCTACGTGCCAGGATCAAAACTGACTCTGGTTGAGAATCAGTGCTCCGGACATGGAGGAGGCTGCATACATGTAAAACTCCCTCATCATCTTCCATCCCATTATACATTAGTTATTTTTCAATTAATTATGTAGCCACTTGGAGGTAAGTAGCTATGTGTCCCTCATAGTACTCAGCAAAGTACCTTCTAGATACTGGTTGATTACGTCTTTGCATATATTTATCAGCTTTCTATTATTGCTTATTCTTAATGTAAAATTAATTCACTTGATTTTAAAATTCATAAAACGTGCTTCTTAATGAATTGAATGCCAAGTTCAATCCAAAGAGAATCTTTTATTCAAACATTCCAATCCAAACTTCTAAAATGTAATATGGTGTGTATTTCTTAATTTCCTGGCACATGAGTAAATTTAACATGATTAACTATTTTTAACCCCAAAGCTTATTTAATTTCTATATTGTTTTCCTTTTATGTGATTAAAATATGGTTGAGGGTGTTCATCTATATAAAGTAACAATAAGGCATTTATTATTTATTGGTTTTATTCAGCTGATCAGTGTGTAATAAGGGAATATCTGAAGTTATGGTCTATGTCGATAATATTCTGACATCACTTCTTGGCAATATAAGGGAAAGGCCAACTTCTTGTTGATCATAAATTAGGTGAGGGGAGTGTTTATTGAAAGTGGTGAAATCAAGAGGAATGAATTTAAAAGTGGGAAATGAATAAATGAAAGGAGAATACGTAAGGTGTATGTGATATATGTTCCATTTATAAAATGACACAATTTGCTCTGGATCAAAATCTAAATTATTGGGGCATCATATTCTTCAGGTAAAGAATGCTTATATCAGAATAGCTAGTATCACTAATGAATGTTTTGGATAGGAAATAGAACATGATTGCAAAAGTATCAGGGCAATTAGAAATAATGAATAGAGAAATGAAAATTCCCTATTCACAATTCCTTTAAAAAAAGGTAGTACTCAGAATGAAGCAAAGGCTTGACATATAAAATACAGGTGTTTTCTCAGATATTTTAAAATTTTATCAATTCTATATTAAATATTGGGACTTTTGCTTAATTATAATTTATATAATTATAAATTATAATTATAATTTTCTGTATGTAGTCCTCTGTAACAAGTTTAGGATGAATCTATGATAGATTTTAATCATTAAACTTTTCCAAGGGGAACTCTCATAAAATTATAACAAAAGATGTTTAATAGATGGCCAAGTTAAAGTAATTTACAGACTATTCTATCTAAATGCACCAACATTTGATTGTGCCTGATAAGTGATAGAATTTTTAACAATACTCATGAATTAATGAAATATTTGGACAGTGTGCATTGGAATTCTGACATTGGCACTAGGACTTTTAAAGTGTGGTAATGAGAGTGTTCCATTAGGACCGTAGTTTCTAGTTCTATATTTGACTCAGCTCACTAATAATATGGCAGTAGAAAAAAATATTTCACCCTTCCATGTCTTGGTTTTCCCATCTATAAGGTGAAATATGCACCCATTCTATCAAACCATGTTTGCTAAGAATAAAATGTTCATAGATTGTACTCTGCTTTTCATGATTTGAGTAATCAACATTTATTTAGAGCCTCCTATGTGATGATTCATTCCATAACCTGTTAGAAATCATGATAGTGCTCCCAATCCTGGTTGCATATCAGAGTCATTAGTGAACTATTTTTAATATGCAGATTTTGAGGATCCCTGCAAAACTTCTGAATCACAAAACATTGATGTTATTCTGTGAGATCTATGGTTTAAACAAGCATACATCACCCTCTGTGCTTCTTTCTGATCTGTAGCTGTTGGAAGACAACTTCTGTAAGGTATGAATAAATTATGTAAAAAAATCTAACCTCCTTGATTATATGACATCAGTATTTCATATACAGAAAATACTCAAATACATGCAAACATAAATATAAAGTGGAGACTAACATCATCAAGTAAAGTAAGATGAGATGGCAGTTGGATTGGGGTCAAAGCTGGAAAAGGTAGAGATGGCAGAATTTGGAGGGATAGGGAATTGATGATTTCTAGGCAAGGAAAAACATAAGAATAGTGATATAATAAAGGTGAAATGAGCACTGGGCTTTTATTGCAGTGAAGTCTGACCAGATTAGAATAGAGAATGAGATTGAAAAAAAAAAAACTTGGAAATCTACTTCCTGGATCCTTACTTCTTTGATTGTTTGAACTTTTTTTTTCAAACAATATTTAATTCATTAACTTGCTTATGCATAATTGTCTAAATGACATATTTTCTAAATAACATATTGATGTGCTTCATTTTCTATATCATGAAATAATGTTATTGCAATTTTTCATGTTCATCTTTGATTTTGGTCTTTACTATCATTATGCCACTTTTTAATTCATTTAACAAAATTCTCCAGAGCGCTTCTATTTTGGTAGTTTGAGTTACTGTTTTCTGAACCTATGTATATTGCTATTAGTTTTTCCATAACACAATTACCATTTGTATTACATTAACTCAATTAAAAATAGTCTTGCAGATATATATTTATAATCTACATAGTTTTTCTACTTACTGAATTGCCTTGCACTTTTTAAAACAACTTACCATGAAATGTGATATACTTATTAAAATGGCATAAAACATACCTGCACAGTTAGATGAATAACATTAGGGTGACTTTCAATGTAACTACCACCAAATTCAGGAAATAAAATATTGTCAGACCCCCAGAAAATTCCTGTGTGTCCCACTCTGATTATAACTTCCTCCTATTCTAAGAAATAATTGTAATTATGTTTTTTCCTGACAGTTATTTGCTATTTTTAGAGCTTTGTCACTAATATCCACCTTTAAATTTATAGTTTAGATTTCCCTGTATTAAACTTTGTATGCATGCTTTCTTATTGTATGCTCTCATTTACTCAAAAAAATTTTTTTTGCTCAACATTATGTTTATGAGACTCATTCATGTCATTGAAAATAGCTTTAGTTAGTTCATTTTCAACACTAAGTAGCATTGAATTGGATGAATATTCCCCAGATTATCCATTTTATGGTTCATAGATGTTTGGATTATTTTCAATCTTCAGTTCTTCCAAACAATGCTGTTATTAACTTTATTTACATGCTCCTGGTGCATGAGTGGAATCGATGGGTCACAGGGTACATATATTTTCAACTTTAATAGATTATGCAAATCTAGATTCTAAAATGGTTTTTACACTCCTACCAGCAGTGTGTAAAAATTCTGCAGTAACACCCGGAATCATTTTGGAGTACATGTTTTGCCAGTCAAGTGGGTTAATTACGGCTTGAATTTGTGGTTTCAATATGCAATTCCCTGATGATGGATAAGGTTCAGCACATTTTCTAATGTTGATTGGCCATGTGAATATCCTCTTTTGAAAAGGCCTATTTAGGACTCTTACCTGTTTTGCAGTTGTTTCTTTTTCTTATTTGTTGGTGTTCTAATACATCTTGGATATGTATTGCCAATATCTTTTCCCACTCTTGGTTTACCATTTTTCTTTCTTAATGGTGTGTTTTGTTAAGGGAATTTCTGAATTGTAACATAGTTTAGTTTATCCTTCTTACCATATATGCTTAATGCTTTGTGATTCTTGCTTAAGTAATTTTCTCCTACCCTAGGGTCCTGAAGATAAGCTCATATGTTTATCTTTGACAAGCTGTATGATTTTACTTCTTATATTTAGTGTATAGTTACTTCCTCAATTCTCATTGTTATTCTTCTTTATCTGTAGCTATAGTTTCTCCTCTAATTTTGCTGAATACTTAGTATTCTAGGAACTCTTCTGGTTTTCTTGTATTATCTCCTTACCTTCTCAAATTCCACCATTTTCCCATCACTATAAAGAATTTAATATAAAAATCACTTTTCTAACTTCCTTGGATTGGCCACCCAATTCAAGTGAAAGTTGTTTGATTTGGTATTAGCCATTCATGCAAAACTTGAATAGAATTTTATATACTGGCCAAATTTTGTAAAATAAGGCACTTCCATTTCCTGATCATTAGGTACTTTCTTTAATTTAATGAAAGGAATAGTATTACCAAGTGAAAATGATATATTTTAAATTCTACACAGGAGGAAATTTCCCTCTGGTGTCAGAGGAGAATTACTAATAGTATTTCAGATTGATAGAAAGTCTAAACTATCACAAGACTACATATGTGAATTTAAACAAAATTATTCTCTCAGCATTGTTATGGAGCTACCATCCTAAAGGCTTGTGAATTTTTTGAATGCTTTTAATGGATAAATTACAGTGTAGAGACCCTTTCTACTTGCCTAGTCATTTAACCAGTGCTTATTATAATACTAGAGACTTTACCTTTGGCATGGTCTTTGACAGAATTTATTAGTATATGGTAATATTGGAACTTTTATGAATTAGGTGCAAATATGCGTTTTCAATTGCATATTTGGAGAGTATTGGCTTGATTATGTTTTTTGCTTTGGCTGTTTTGTTTTGATGCTGTAAAGCTACCATCATGCAAATATCTATTCCATTCCATGAAGGGGCAGAGATTCCCTGTAGCATCCTCCATGCCATTTGTGCATCCAATTGATTGCAGCTGTATCCAGAAGAAAGGAAACAAATGTTTTGCTGATTCTACTGCCAAGAAGTAGATTAAATTTGGAAACATATCGTTGATGGACAATTAAAACTCAGAAACATGGGATATGCTAACTTAAAGCCAGGAAGCAATGATAAGAGACTTTACTGTTTTCAGCCATAGTTCTTGTTTAGGTGGCTGGGGTCTGAGCATTTCGATTTAACGTTTAATGAAAAGGGTTTATTTTTATATCATTTTTGTTTATGTTCTAAAGATTCAGTTCCTTCCTGTAGTAGTATTTTAAATGCCCTGCTTTGTCAAAGCCATAATTTATACACTTTAAAAGCAAGAACCATCTGTTTGAAAAAGGCTTACATCTGAAACTTACATTCACATAAACAATGTTGAGTTGTATATTCAAGCTTGCTTTGTGAAATGACAGTTGAAAAGGAGATTTTCAGAATCCAGTTTTGTGAATAAGGATGAAAATCCATTTTATTTTAAATCCATTTATCAGAATATTTCCCAAAAGTAAACAAAAAACCTTATTTTGTTTACTTATTTTCTGTCTAACTTGAAAACTTTGAGTATCATTCATTTTAGGATAACTAGGTCTCAGACACAGGAAGGGTTCCCATGGCCTCTTTGTACATTATGCTCTTACCTTGATTCTCTTGCTTTATTGTTACTTTTGCCTAGTTCAACAAAATGCCTTGATTATCTCTTTTTGAGGAGTTTCTTCTCCAGTCAGAACAAATCTGCTATGGATCATTGTGCTCTCAGAAGTCCTATGACCCTTCAAGTTGATGAAGGCACTAACAACATGGCTTCCTTGGATATCAATTGAGGCTAGATGGATATCCTGTAGGTTTCTCACAGATATCTGACAAATTTCTTGGCAGAGTAGTCACCATTTCTAACAGATATCATCAGTACCACTCTGTCAGATGGAGGAGAGTATAAACACCAACCGGGTATATTGAACACCAGAGCTGCAAAGCTGGCAGCGTCACACACATTTGTGAGAGAACATTGAGATGAACTTGTAACAATCATCAAACAGCTGCAATCAACACTGGTGTCATGGGAACATGTTTTTCTCCAGACTGCAACATGTCAAAATAAAAACCCATTGCTAGAGACCACTGGGAAAACTATATGAATGCCAGAATTCAGATAATTGGGTAAAGTTTTAAGAGTCCATATGAAAAAGAAAAAAAAAAGTAAAAAAAATGTATTGAGTGTTGCACACCTGCATGCCTACAGTGATTCCCCTCTTCCACATTAGAGTTAGCGAATAGCTTTTCAGTAAATGCCTGCTTTTGTTCACTTAACAGTTTACTTCTGACCTTTGCCTTTTTTCCCAGTACTCCAGCTATTTTTCAAGGCCAGGTTGGCATAACAGAAAATAATTATATCCTTTCCCTGAAATCTGTGTTGTAATTCAACTTTTGTGGATTGACCCCGGTGTCAGGGTCAAAGAATAGTACTATAGGCCTCTGAAGACAACCAGGGCTGGTTGAAGATAATAGTTCAATTCTGGAGTGAGCTTCTTATACCTGTTCTATCATCCTTAAAAAATGTTATATCAAAATAAGGTGGGTAATTTGAGTGAATATTAAGATAATTAGATAATAATTCTAAACAACCTTCTTCTGCCTGAACTACTTGAACAAGTAAATCAAGGAAAACTGATTTTTATCTCCATTGTCTAAGTGCTTCAAATCTATATCTACTTTATTTTTACCTCCAACAAAGATTTCTGTGCTCTCTTTTTCCTTCCTTTTCATTCCTACTTATCTCCTTGTTGTTGTACACTTTTACTTTACCATTAACTCAGACAAAAAATACAGATTGCAAATATTTAATTGTTAAAAGCTTGGTTTTTCTTCATTTACATTAAGGTAGTAGTTTTTAAAAATTAACTTCTCTATTAACTCAATTTTTATTTCTGAGGAAGCTTGTATAACTTTGGATAAGTATTAGATCTCATGTGTGGTGCTTTTACTCTTACATATTAAAGATGTTTATTTGAAATATAATGCAATGTGTTCTAGTATGTTATAGCACCATTTAAACACTGAAACAGTAGTAAGCAAGCATAAGAATGTAGATTCACTAAACTTTCCTACTTTTAAATAATCATGAAGTTTTGTTACCAAAGGGAATTATATCATATATCAATGATCATAGTTTCCAAATTTCATGGCAGTAACATAGAAGGCAATTAGGATAAACACTCTAGAAAATTTGAAGCACTATAAGAATGAGAAACATACACTTGTTTGAACACACAAACCTCAAAAAAATGAGTATATTCACACACTAAGCAGCTCAGGAAAACTTTTTCAAGAAATTATGACACTGCCTTTTAGAATAGGTAGAAAATAGATACTGAATATATTAATCAGAATAGATAATTTGCATTTGTGATGATGAGAATTCACATAAAATATTAAAATGATATATGGTAATGAAATCCACTGAAAGTCTTATCTGGATGTGTACACAACTGTATATACTACAAAGAAAGTAGGACTTAGGTAGGACTTAGGTGAAAGTCCTGTAACATTTAGGGAGCATTGCACAATCAAACTTAGTTAATAATAATCAATTAATGGTAATGACTTTTACAGAATTTGTTTTAATAGAAATTCCAATGGTATTTACAATTGGAAATAATTTCCAGATATAGACCATGACAATGAGATCTACTGTTGAGTTAGATGAAGATCTGCTGTAGACTTCTTCATGTTAAAGGAGCCACTTAGTGCTTCTTTATTTAGTATTTAATAAACTGAAATTATTTCAAAGAATTGAATTTTTGTATATAAAAACAGGTTTATTAAATATTTAGTGAAATAATTAAAATAAGCCTAAACTTTGTAGTCAATGACCTTAGTGTGCTTGTTAATGATCTGAAATAATAGCATGGCCAATGGCAAATAATAAGCAATAAAATCTAGGAATGATGCCCCCTCAAAATTAGCACTTAAAAATAGATCATCAACTGAAATAAAAGCTCTTTCTGAGAAGTGAGCTATTCTACATTATTTCCAAATATGTAGAAGAAAGTATTTGCTTGCAGATAATCTCAAGATGAGACAAAATTTAGAACTTGCTGAAACAGTGGATAAAATGATTGGATTTCTTCATGCCATCTTTCCAATGTTTTCTAAAGTTCATAATATGTAGTTCAAGAATTTAAAAATAGATATATAAAGGATACATGGGAGTTGCTAGATAATTTCATGAGCACATGTATAGTCAAATAAGGTCATAGAATTTCAGAAATGGAGGAGACCTTAGTGGTTATTTCAACAATTAATTTTATAGACAAGAAAACTGAGGGCCAGAGAAGTTAAGTAGCATTTGAGTCAGTTTGCCCCATGCTCAGCAGAATGTACATTGGTAATAGTCACTCTTTTATTTATCACACATACTACATACAGCAACAACAAAAAATCTCACTCTGTAAGGGCTATGAAACAGTTCCAAAGAGCATTTGAACAGAAGTTTCATGCATAGAGTATTGTACCCAGTGATGATGCTTGTCTTAATTCTCACATAGTGCACTGAGAATAGAGAGTAGTTTTCACTCCCAACTCCTGGGCATGTCCATATGCAAGCACTATTACTCACCTTGGCTAATTTGTGTGTATAGATTTTCAATTAAGCATGAGGTCTTAGGGATCTAGATTTAAGAAATGAGGAGTATAGGGTAAATAAACATCTGTGCATTTAGGATATCATAGTAGTTAAATTGTAGGTATAGAGAGAAAATATAAAATGATGTTTTATGCGAGTAGAAACTGGGAAGACATTAGTTTGGGAACTCTGAGGATATCCAAGAAACAATTTATTGAGCTGGTAATCAACCATCTAAGTCAAGAGGCATAGTGGAAAGTGCTGATTCCACTAGACAAACAAATAAGAAAACTCTGCCCACTTTTCTAGGTGCTCCCAATCAGTTAAGTCAAGCTTTAAGTCTTTTTCAATATTTGGTTGGGACTTACTTACAATAAATAAAATACTATTCCTTCCTAATTTCACTCATTTGTTACCTTCGACAACTAAAGCTACTCTTGAGTTGCTATATATTCACCCCATGTATGTGTTCATAAATATTTTTATTGTGGTAAAAAACAAAATAAGAGTTATCATATTTAAGTACACATTTCAGTAGTGTTAAATATATTCACATTAGTGTCAAACAGGTCATGACTTTTTCATATTGCAAATCTGAAACTTTGTACTCATTAAGCAAACTCTCCACCCTTTCCTTGTTGCCTAGCTCCTGGTAACTACCATTCTACTTTCTATGAATTTGACTTTTCTTTCTGTAAATGGAATAGCACGGTATTTGTGACTGGCTTATTTCACTTAGTATAATATCTTTAATGTTCATTCAAGTGGTATAATGTGACAGAATTTCTTTCCTTTTTAAGAATGAATAATATTCAATTATACATATATATCACATTTTGTTTATCTGCTCATCCCTGTATGTAAATTGTGTTGTTTTCACTTCTTGGCTACTATGCATAATTCTGGTTATGTAAATATCTCTGAGACCCCTTTTCACTTCTTTTGGGTATATACATAGAAATAGGATTTGGGGGTCATATGTTATTTCTATTTATAATTTTCTGAGGAACTGCCACACTATTTCCCATTGTAGTTGCACCATTTTTCAATCCTGCCATCAATGCAAAAGGGTATCAATTTCTCCACAGCCTCATTGACACCTACTAACCATTCTAACAGGTGTGAGGTGATAGCTCACTGTGATTTTTTGTTTTGTTTTTGTATTTGGCTCTGACAAGAATCAAACCTACCTCACATATGGTAATCAAGTGCTCTGCTTCTGAGCTACATTCCCAGGCTTCATTCTGGTTTCGATTTGCATTTCTCTGATGGTTAGTGATCTTAAACATATTTTCATATACTTGTTGGCCAGTTGTATATCTTGTTTGGAGAAATGGGCATTCAGGTCCTTTGCTTATCTTTTAATTAGGTTGTCTTTATGTTGTTGAGTTGTAGGAATTCTTTGTGTATTCTGAATATTAACCCTGCAAATATCTTCATGCACTCTGAAGGTTACTTTCTCATATTGTAGATTATGTCCTTACTAAAGTTTTTAAGTCTGATATAGTACTATTAATTGATTTTTTGCTTTATTGCCTGTGCTTTCAGTATCTATGAAATCATTGCCAAGTCTGATAGTATGAGGTTTCCCCCCTATGCTTTCTTTCAGGAATTTTATAGTTTTAGGCCTTAAATTTATGCCTTTAATACATTTTGAGTTAATTTTTTTTGTACATGATATAAAATAAGGGTTCAACTTCATTCTTTTGATGTGGGTATCAGCAACATTTGTTGAGGAGCCTGTTCTTTTCATATTTAGTAGTTTTGCTGTCCTTGTCAAATATCATTTGACCATACATGCAAAGGTTTATTTCTGGGATGGCTGTTCTATTCCATTGGTCTATTTGTCTGTCTTTATACCGGTATCACATTATTTTAGTTATTGTATCTTTTTAATTATGTTTTGAAATCAGAAAGTGTGAGCCCTCCAATTTTGTTAATCTTTTAAAAAATATTTATTTTTTAGTTTTAGGTGAACACAATATCTTTATTTTTATTTTTATGTGGTGCTGAGGATCGAGCCCAGGGCCTCATTTATGCCAGGCAAGCACTCTACCACTGAGCCACAACCCCAGCCCCTTGTTCTTTGTTTTAAAAATGGTTTTGGTTACTTGACGTCCCTTGAGATTCTATATGAATTTGAGGGAGACTTTCTCTGTTTCAAATGGACAAACAAAAATGCTGGTGGGATTTTTGATAGAGATTGTGCTGAATCTGTATACTACTTATTCACATCTTAGCAATAGTAAGTCCTTCAATCAGTGAACATGGGTTTGTTCATGTGTTTCCATTTCATTTATTTGTGTTTTTTTTTTTATACTAGGGATTGAACTTCACAACTGAGCCATAATCCAGATATATATATATTGAGACAGGGTCTCTCTAGTTTACTTAGGGCCTCTCTAAATTACTGAGGCTTGTTTTGAACTTTTGAATCTCTTACAGCCTCCTAAGCCACTATTACAGGTGTTTATTATCGTGCCAGGCAATTTGTGTTTTCTTTAGTTTCTTTCAACAATGTTTTATATTTACAGAATATAAGTCTTTCATCCCCTTCTGGTTAATTTTATTTCTCAGTTATTTTATTTTTTTTGATGCTACTGTAAATGGAATTGTTTTATGACCTTTCTTCTCATTTTATTTATTGTGATTATATATATACAACTGATTCTTTTCATGTTGATTTTGCTGAATTCATTTATTGGATTTAACATTTTTTTGTTTGTAATCTTTAGAATTTTGTACATATAACATGATGGCATCTGTGAAAAGAGATACTTTCATGTCTTCCTTTTTAACTTGGATGTCTTTTATTTCTTATTGTTGACTAATTGATCTGGCTAGAATGTCCATACTGTGTTACATAGAACTGGCTTTAGCAGTAATCTTGCTTTGGGATCTTAGAGGAGAAATTTTCAGCCTTTACCACTGAGTATGATCCAGAATACTCCAAAAAGCTGTAGGCTTTTTTAATAAATGACCTTTATTATGTTGAAGTAGTTTCCTTCTAGTTTTAGTTTGTAAAGTATTTTCATCATGAAAGGTGTTGAAATTCGTTAAACACATTCTCTACATCAACTGAGATGATAATGTAGGTTTTGTCTTGCATTCCATTAATTTCATGTGCTGTGTAGATTCATTTTTTATTTTGCATCCTTGATTTCAGGAATATATCTTACTTGGTTATGGTGGATAAGGCTTTTAATGTACTATTGAATTTATTTTTACAGTATTTTTTTGAGAATTTTTACCAGGCATGTGAAACTTCATTTTTCTTTTTTAGTGTTTTTGTCTGACTTTGGTACTGAATAATGCTGGACTTATAGAATGAGTTTGTAAGTGTTCCCTTTTCTTCCATTTTTTTTTCTATTTTGGAAAAGTTTCAGGAGGATTGGTGTTAAGTCTTCTTTAAATATTTGGCAGATATCTCCAGTGAAACTATATTGTCCTGGGCTTTTCTTTGTTGGGTGGTATGTTTGTGTGTGTGTGCATGCCAAACATTGTAAGAGCACTTACCATGGAATGTAGCCTCAACAAAATTTTAAATGCACAACACATTCATAGTTATATGCACATCATAATATAGCATATTTCTAGAAATTATTCTTCTTGTATAACTGAATCTTTATGCTCATTGAATAGCAACTTTGCATTACCCCCTTTCCCCAGCCAGCAACTGCCATGCTACCATTTACATATATTGTTGTGGAAAGCTCAGTCCTTGTCCCTAATACCAATCCCATAATGAGAACACATTTGTTTAATATTTATTTTTTAGTTGTAGTTAGACACAATATTTTTATTGAAAGTGCTCTACCACTGAGCCACAACCCCAGCCCATGATGATACAATTTTGAGAAAAAAGAAAAAGATGTTTTATTGCTTTGCTAGCAAAGGAGAAACACTGGGAACTCCTGTCCCAAAGACTGTGATTCTGCCAATCAGCAGGAACAGGGGCTTTTAAACAGGTGATTCAAAGGCTACATTTCACCTGTTCTCTCTCCAGAGTTGTAATTCACTTGTTAATTTAAGAGATAATCATTTTTGAGATCTTCTGGTGCCATCCCCAAAGTCTGAATTATTTCATTCCTGTGGTGGAGGTGTGCTCAAAGATAGATAACTCTGCCTAGGATGGGGAAGAAAGGTAATCTTGTTTGTACTGGGATTGGTGAGAAGGTGAGATTTGGGATGAGCAGGGAGAGAGGAAGAGAAAGAAACATGTACATTTTAAAAATAAGTTGCAGTGGCAGAGCAACAAGAGCTAATTCAAAGCATAAAGTAGACCACTGTTACATTCTTAGGTTGACTATTTCAAATATCTTAGTTAAGTGGGATTTTGCAGTGGTAACCTTTTTTATGACTTGCTATTTCACTTAGCATAATGTATTCTAGGTTCATCCATATATTGTTGCATAGAGCAGGATTTCCTTCTTTTTTATTTTTTTAAGGCTAAGTAGTATTTTGCATTTGAGTGCACTAGAGTGCATGTGCCACATTTATTTTCTTTCTTTCTTTCTTTTTTAATTTTTTTGGTACTAGGGATTGAACCCAGGAGAGCTTAACCACTTAGCCATATCCCTAGTCCTTTTGATTTTTCATTTTAAGATGACAGGGTCTTGCGAAGTCACTGAGGCTGGTCTCAAATTTGTGATCCTTCTGCCTCAGCCTTTTGAGTTACTGGGATTACAGGCTCATTCTACCATACCAGTCCACATTTTCTTTATTCATTGGTCTGTCTATGGATATTTAAGTTATTTCCTTATCTTGGCTACTGTGCAAAAATCCTACAGTCAATATGTGAATGCAGATATCTCTTTGAGATCTTGATTTCAATCTCTTTGTGTGCATACCCAGAAGTGAAATTTCTGGATTATAAGGTACTTCTATTTATAATTTTTTTGAGGAATACTATTTTCCATAGTAACTGAACCATTTAAAAAGTTTCCAACAGCAGCACCCATGGGTACCAGTGAATAAAAATAATCAATGATCAGCAATCAGAATGATGAGCCCAATTAAGGTCTTGTTCAAATGCAAAGGCTACACTCAGATTCTAACCTGTTGGAAATATTAATGAGCACCATTGTTGAGAGCCACAGCCCAGTCAGGATGGCGCCTGGCATTTTGCCAGAAGGAGTGGTTGAGAGGTGATGCCTGTGAGCCATTAAGATGATGATAATTAAGTTAAGCTGTGTATAATTGCTGTGACTGGATGATGCTGGATTGAAACAGGCTGTGTATTCAGTTGTATGTAGACCCCTGCTACTTTTGAATTCTCGCAGAGCCCCGTTGAGAGGGGAGAGAATTCCCAGGAGGGTGGTGGAGTGCTGGCGGAGTTCGGGCAATAAAGGAGTTCCTGTTTGAACCTACAAGTGGCTCGTGACCTCCCGATTTGGTGCCCAGCCAGACTGAGGCACACCATCAAGGCTCACCTGTGGGAACAACTCCTTTGTTCCAGAAGTAAGAAGGATTAAGAGTCAAAGGCCTTGGTGCTGGTTTCAATGTGTATTTAACATAGATTTTGCTCCTCTCTCTGCCCAGAATCATATTAGCCCCTAAGTATGCACACCAAAATGGGGTTTTCTGCTATCTGGCTTCCTCCTGCATGTCAGGAGTTCTATCTCTTCTTGCTTAAATAAATCCTACTTCATTTACTCTTACCTTCCATTATTGTCCATGGATTTTATTTTTCAAATTTGCCAGATAAGAACCCAGAAAGAAATTGAAAAAGTGAAAGTGGGGACTCTAATTTCACTCAAAACTCTGGTTTCACAGTATCTCTGTATTCTTGTCGATACTTGTCTTTTTTTTTTTTTTTAATAGTATCCATCCTATCAGATATGGGATGACATCTCCTGATCATTTGTGTGTTTTCTTTGTAGAAATATAATACAAGTTCTTTGTCATTTTTCAGATAGTTGGGCTATGTGTGTATGCGTGCTTGCACATGTTTTGGCTATTTGTAGGAATTCTTTATATATTTTGGATAATAACCCCTCATATATTCTCCCTTAGTGTATGTGTGCTGAAATAGAACCCAGGAATTTGCATATGCTAGGTAAGTACTCTACCACTGACCCCACCCCATTTTTTCCCATTCTTGTAGGTTGTCTTTTCACTCTTTACTATAGAAAATTTTAAGTGCGGTATAATCACTCTTGTCTATTTTTGCTTTATTTTTTTTTTTTGTGGTACCAGGGAGGGAACCCAGGGGTGCTTAACCACTGAGCAACATTCCCACCCCAATTTTATATTTTATTTAGAAACAGGGTCTCGCTGAGTTGCCTAAGGCCTTCCTAAGTTGCTGAGGCTGTCTTTGAACTTGCAATCCTCCTGCCTCAGCCTCCTGAGAGGCAGGGATTACAGGTGTGCTCCACCATGCCCAACTTCTATTTTTGCTTTTGTTTAACAGTGCTTTGGTAGCATATCAAAGAATCATTGCCAGAAAATTTTCTTTATGTTTCCCTCTTTAAAAAATTAATTATTTCAGTAATTTTTTAAAATCTTTAATTCATTTTGAGTTTTTTTTGCATGTTGATATCCAGTTTTTCCAACATTGTTTAAGAGACTATCATTTCCCTATTGTGTACTCTAGATATCCTTATTTATCTTTTTTCCATCCTTTGTTTTTAGCTGATGTGTAGTCATTTAAGTGCCTTAGAGGCAGCTGATAGTTTCATTTTTCATTCAAAAATCCATTTATTCATTCATTCTACATCTTTTGATTAGGGAGTTTAACCCATATATATTTAAAGTGATTATTGATAGGGAAGGACTTACTATTTCAAATGAGTTGTTTTCTGACTATCATGTAATTCTTGTCCCTCTTTTACTCACTTGCTGTCTTCCTTTGTGTTTTGACTTTTTTTTTTTTTTTGGTATTGGTATGGTTTGATTCATTTCTCTTTTTCTCTTGTGTGTCTTTTATAGGTATTTTCTCTTTTGTCACCATGGCATTTAAATACAATACTTCATTCTTATTATTATCTATTTGAAACTGATAAAAACTTAAATTGCTTATGAAAACTCTATATATTTTTACTTTTCCTCCCTTGTTCTTTGTTATTGATGTCACAGTTTACATATTTTTATCTTTTAATTTGTATTGATTAACATATTTTTATATTCATAGTAATTTTCAGTGCTTTAACCTTTATGCTAGAATTAAAAGTGATTTATCTACCAACAATAAAATTTATGTTATTATGTACTTCTCTATTCACTTTTACTAGTAAGTTTTATACATTCATATGCTTCTTGTTTTGTTTTGTAGTACTGGTGATTGGAACATAAGGCCTTGCACATGCTAGGCAAATACTCTACTGAGCTACAATCCCCAGCCATTTTTAAAATTTTATTGAGACGGGATGTTGCTAAGTTGCCCATGCTGGCCTTAAACTTGTGGTCTTCCTGTCTTAGCCACCCAAGTAGCTGAGTTTCATATGCTTTGTAATAATTTACTGCCATTCACGTTGAAGAACTTTAACAGTTTTTTTGTAAGGCAGGTCTCTGGAGATGAACTGTCTTGGATTTTGTTTGAGAAAATTTTACATTTTTATTTTTTATTTTTCAAGTCTGAGGGATGGTTTTGCCCAGCATAATATTATTGATTTGCAGGGGGTTTGTTTGTTTGTTTGTTTTTTAAGGACTTTGAATATAACATATTATTCAATTCTGGCCTGTAATGTTTCTTCTAAGAAATGTGCTGACCATTTTATAGAGGCTCCCTTGCATGTGATAAATTACTTTCTTTTGCCTCTTCCATAATTTTTGTTTTGTCTTTGACATTAGACCGTTTGATTACAATGTGTCTTGCTGTGGTTCTTTTTGCTTTTATTCTAGTTGGAGTTTTTTGAGCTTGTTGAATCTGTATGTACATTTCTTTCCTCAAATTTGGGAGTTTGGGGGCTATTATTCCTTGTAGTAATCTCTAGGTTTCTTTTTCTTTCTCTTTTATATTTCTGTTACCCATAATAATATACACATGGGTGTGTTAAATAGTTTTCATACGTTCTTTAAGCTCTCTTCATTTTTATTCATTCTATTTGCTTTTTGTTGCTGGTTAATTCTGCTTTGAAACCCTTGTAATTAATTTTTCAGCTCACTTATATATTTCAACTCCAAAGTTTCTGTTGGTTCTTTTTTATAGTTTATATCTCTTTGTTGATGTTCTCATTTTGCTCATAATACTCCTGATTTCATTTCTCTGTTGTCTTTCACCTCATCAAACACATTGACAATTTTTTAAATTCTTTCTGAGATAACTCATATATCTGCATGTCTTTAGGGTCCATTTCTAGAGTTTTATTTCTTTAGATTGGGTCATGTTTCTCAGTATGATTTTTTATTTTATGGTGGAATTTGAGCATGTGAAAAACAACCACTCTCTCAGTCATTGTCTACTGGCTTTATGCAGAAAAAGACTTCACCAATTGGCATGACTAGAGGTTCAAGGGTCTCTTATACTTTTATCTGATTTCTTAGATTCTCTGATGTTTAACTACAGAACTACAGCTCTAATGCGATATTTACCTCATTAAACATTATTAGCACATATCAATTGAACAAAACATTGGGATTTATTGTGACAATTTCATACATGCCTATAATTTACTTTGATCATAACAACCCTTCATGTGTCCTTCATTCTCGACTCCCCTTGGTTCCCTTCCTCATCCCTTTTTACTCCCTGTCCTATTTTTCATCCCCCTAGATTCTTGTCTTTCTGAGTCTGCTTTATTTTTCTAAACATGATAACATCTATTTACTGGCAAATGCCATAATATCAATCTTCTTCATGTCTGAGTAATATGCCATTGTGTATATATATCACATTTTCTTTATCCATTTATCATTATATAGACAACTTAGGCTGATTCCATAACTTGGCTATTGTGAATAGTGCTTCTGTAAACATGGGAATGCAGGTATCTCTATTGTATACTGAGTTTGAATCCTTTTATATACCCAAGATTGATATAGTTAGATTATGTGGAAGATTGCTTTTAGTTTATTAAGGAACCTCCATGTTGTTTTCCATAGTAGCTGGGCTAATTTACATTCCCACTAATAGTATATAAGGTTCCTTTTCCCCTGCACCCTTGCCAGCATTTCTTCTTATTTTTTTGGGGGGGATAATCATTTTCACTGGGATGAGATGGAATCTCAATGTAGTTTTGGTTTTCATGTCTCTGATAGCAAAAGATGTTGAACATTTTTTCATACATTTATCCGCCATTTGTACCTCTTATTTTGAAAAGCATCTGCTTAACTCTTTTGCTCATTTGTTAACTGGATTATTTGGCTTTTTGCTGTTACAATTTTGAGTTATTTATATATTGTGGATATTAATTCTTGATCAGATGTCTTGGTCAAATGAATAGCTGGTAAAGATTTTATCACATTTTGTGGGCTGTCTCTTCACTCTATTGATTATTTCCTTTGCTATGCAGAAGCCTTTTAATTTTATATAATCCCATTTGTCAATTCTTTCAATTATTTCATACACTGTTGGAGTCCTGTTAAGGAAATTACTGCCTATCCTTATTTCTTGAAGTGTTTTAGTAGGTTTGAAGTTTCAGGTCTTATGTTAAGGTCTTTGATCCATTTTGAGTTGATTACTAGGAACTATATCCATTCTACAAAAATCAATCTCAAAAAAATATGATGACCAAAAGAATTTAAATATATTGAGTGTATTAAAGTTGCATTCTTTTTAACTGAAAATATATTTTCATTCTACTGAATAAGAATCTCTGGGATGGAACTTGCCAATCTATAGTTTTATAGCCTTTTCAGCATCATCTGGAGCTAGTTGGAAATGGAGACTTTTAGATCTCACATTCCTAACCCACTGAATCAGAGGCTACATTTTAAGAATATCCCCAGGTGATTAGTGCATTTTAAAATTTGGGCAATTCTAGTTCATGCAATTCTGATGTTCTTACAGATGTGAAACCAGTGCTTTAAGCATAGTATTCATCAGAATTTGGATCACTAGGTCCATCTGCAGCAGAATCATTTATTGAATTGATAGAAGTTGAGGCCCTAGAATCTACATTTTATTAAGCCCTCTCCTAAAGTGATTGTTATGCCAACCAAGTTTTAAGAAGGACTTTTCTAAGCAGCACGAATTATTGCATCACTCTTAACCATTGTTCTCAGTGTGAATGTCATAGCATCAACATTAGTATCACCTGATGTTATTGTTTGGCCCGTATGTGAAAGGCTTGATTGCTAGCCAGTGGTGTTACTGGTTGGTAGTTGACCCTTTAGGAGGCAGGACATAGTTGGAGGAAGTTAGGTCACTGGGGATGTGCCCTTGAAGGGGCTATCGGGACTACAGCCCCTTCCTCCTGTTCTCTTTGTTTACTGGCTGACATCAAGTGAGTAGTGTTGCCCCACCAAATACTCACACCCTGATATTCTGTCTTGCCAAAGGTGCAAAAACAATGGGACCAACTGATCATGGACTGAAACCTCTGGAATTGGGAGCCAAATAAATTTTTCCTACTTTTAAGTTGTTTATTTCAGGCACTTTGTCACAGCTACATAAAGTTAACATGCCTTGGAACTTAAAAATGCACATTCTCAGGTGTTACTTCAGACCTACTGAATCAGAAACCCTAGGGATAGGGCCTGGCAATCTGTGTATTAGCAAGTCTTTGTTATTGTGATGCACATTAATGTTGGAGAATGACAGTGTTAAGGTTTAGGCAATGGACCTAGAAATAGCCAATATAAGATTATTAGCTTACCAGATGCATTGGTTCTGTGAGTGACATGAATGGATGTCATTTGGTTTTCCAAATGTTCTTCATTAGTTGAGCTAAATATTATATTTTAAAATATTTTTCAACTTATCAGTGTTTTTATAGGAAATACACTTATTGTCATGTTTATATTTCTGCAGAATAATTATATTTAAATTTCAAGTAAACATCCTCATTTATCTAATCAATGTTCCAATATTAAATAACATAGCATATTGCACTTAACTAATTTCTATTCTACTGTTTTACCATCATGGATGAGTGACAAGTGTAGCTCTTTCAAATCATATGCAAGTGACTGGTAGCCCACCTGTACCTGTTGTCTACCAACTGTTTAGTTGTCACAGGCATAACAGCCTGTCTGACAGCCTGAATTGATGCGGTGTTAATGAAAAGGAACACCTGGGCAGAAGAGAGTATCAGACTCTTGCCCCATCAGTTGAAACAGCTGTTGTCTACGGCCTGCCAAGAAAAGGTCAAGAAGGGCAAGCAAGCTTTGCAGAGAGAAAAAAGTAAAAACAGCACAAAACTTATGTTTCTTCAAGTAAGCTGACCCCACTTGATGTAAGAGAATTGTCTGTAAAAGGGCCCAAGAGATGTCTCTGGAGATCTGGTTTAGAAAGAAATGCAGTGCTTTAAAGAAATAAAATATATTTCTGAGGAGAATAGGTCTTTATCTATGTTCCCTCTATGTAGGCAGCTATGACATCATAATGATACATATGCTGTACCATTTCCAAAGTTTTATAGAATTCTTGCTCTTAAGCATTGGTGAATAGATGAAGAGCTGAGAGTTTGCTTTGTTGAATTATGTGGCTAATAGTTAGGATTGTATTCATTATTCTGAATGATGGATATACTTGGGAGGAAATACATTATTTGGAAATTTGATAGAAAACTGAATATGCAGCAGTGTGAAATGGGCTAAATATGGCTATTAAATGAAAATGGAATGTATGGTAAGATATTCTATGTTGTAAAACTTGATGTATGTGAACTGAGAAAAAAATTAAAAAGAAATAAGGGTAGATGATAATAATAGTTTTGTTTGGGTGGGGTGATTGTTTATTTAGTATTTCTCCCATTACAGTTTTCCAAGTTTCCTTTATTGACATGTATGACTGAGTATTACTTTCATAATTTAAAAGATGACTTAGTTTTGTTTGAAAAAGAGGAACAAAAATATAGACATTTCACTATTGCTAAACGAAGTCCAATGCCTTTGCTAATGTAGTCTGATCTTGGAACAGTAGAATTGGCATCACCTGGGATCTTAGAAATGCATCCAAGAGCTACTAAATCAGAATCTTCAGGACTAGATTCCTGGGTGATGTCAAAGCACAAAACTTTGGAGAAACACTCAGGGCATTAGTCACACATGCTAATATGTTAAATTCCTATATCAGGCTTTACATTCAATGGATTTCAGCATGTTCAAGATTGGTCCTATTTGAAAATTCTATTTTCATTTCAATCTATTTAATTAAAATGGCACCTACACATTGTGATGCAAAAGTAAAGAAAATTAAGAATCCATGCTAGATAAAAATTTATTGAGGGAAAATGAGAACAAATGCAGATTCTTATTTCAGTTTTCTTTCTCATTAACATCACTTTGGATTGCAGAGGTGTAGCACCTGGAAATAGAGTTTTCTGGCAACCAAAAATGATGGTGAATGTATGTAAATGGCAGGAATTCCCACGGTGCCATCCTTTCCGCAGTTTCAAGGAAAATAGCTCCATGAAAGCTTAGATTGTAATTATTACAGCTGGCGGGATTTCTAAAGCCACAGCCATTCAAAAATCATTTGTAATTGGTAGTATACTTATTATCAAAGTGTGAACCACAGCAAGCGCAGACTCCTGTTCTTTTTATATAATTCATGCTTCTATTCTTTCACATTTTTTGCTTTTCTATAAACTGCTATAAAATAGAATGTTTCATTTTTATCCAAAATTATTTTATTCAGTAAGAACTTCAGACTAATAAATGATTTACCATAATAATGGTATACCATATACTACTGGGGATTGAACCCAGGAGCACTTTGCCACTGAGCTACATCCCCAGCCCTTTTTATTTTATTTTCTTATTTTGAGATAGGGTCTTGCTAAGTTGCTGAGGACCTCACTAAATTGCTGAGGCTAGCCTTGAATTTGTGATCCACCTGCTTCAGCCTCCCAAATCACTGGGATTACAGATGTGCACCATGGTGCCGGGTTTATGTGCTGTTTTAAAGATCCCAATTAACAGATGAATTAAAAATTCCCATAGGTTTTTGCCCAAAGAAGGTGCATTGATATTTCTTTTTTCCTAAATGATTTACACCACATCCTCTCCCCCATCCCCCTATTCTGTGTGTGTGTGAGAGAGAGATGAGAGAAACAGAAGGAAAGCAGCATGATGTATAGTTTCTCCAATTTGCATGTGAACCACCTGGAATCTTGTTAAAATGCAGATTCTGAATATTTAGCAAGGTTGAAGTAAAAAGAACCCAGCTTAGGAGGCAAAAATACACCCAGCTCAGTCGATTGATCTTGACTAAATTATTTTAATTCTATAGTTACTTCAATTTGTGAATTTCTTCATCTATATAATGGGGCTAAATATTGTGTGGATTCAAAAAAACAAAATGTTTGCAAAGCACTTGGCACCAGGAGAAACTCAATAAACAGTACTCATTGTATTATTGCCATGGAGTAGATGGGCTTGCATATACAGTATATTTAAGGAAAAGAAGTTTCAAATAAAAAGGCTGACATATGTCACAATGTGAAATTTCAAGCTTGCTTATGTCTGCCCCTTTTCAACTCCTTTGATGCAGGGATTGCCACCTGGGTCAAGAACTGACAGAGAACAATAGGATGCTAATATCATTTGAGCATTCCCAACTTCAGGCCAGAATTACTTGCCTGGATTGCATCACTGTCAGTTTTTATCATTTTTTCTGTCTCCTCATAGCAATGGATAGTAGTACCTACCTTTTTGGACTTCACTGTTTCTCACATTCTTTTTTAAGATTTTTATAAGAATTGAAATTCTCCCTCCAGCTATGTGACCCAAATCTGCTTTGTAGTTCCAACAGTGCCCCAAGAACCTTTGAAGGTTCTTGGGTTTATCCTAGTCACTGGAGAAATCCTTGTTGTTTCAGACCTACCAATAAAAACACTGGCATAATTTTAACAGATTTCTTAGTTAAATATTTCTAGTCCTGATTGCACATACAAGTCCCCATGGAAAATCCTCTGCACATATACAAAATAATCCATTCATGTACCCTCTGTTTATATTATTATACTGGAATGATCCTAAGCAGGAAGGGTTGGAAAGCGAATTTCAGCCTTGAGTATAGATGGTTTGTCTCATTTTCCATAGTTAATTGTACCTAACCCTAACCCTAACTGTAACTCCCTCAGTTTCTTGTAATTTCTGATTGATTTACTCGTGTGAGGTTTTTAATTCAGTGTGTGATTATTATAGTGTATTCATTCAAAATTTATAAAGACTTAATAGTCATTGTAAACATCACTAATAATATTAATAATAATTTTAATACTAATAGAATTACTATTGTTTTCTAACTGATCATGAATATTATTAATATTAATTGCATGATACCTCATCTATGAAATATTCAAAGTAAGTATATTTTTAATGATATTGTTGATGTAGTTATTTTTTCCAATAATATTCTCAATTGTTAATAATTTTTCTATAATATTTTATTATTATATGGTCTGAATTGATCAAAAAATATTCAATAAGCATCTGCTACATTTAAGATCCAGACTAGATACTATATACTAAGGATTCAAAGTGTTATGAGAGTCTTCTTCTTTGAGGAATTTATGATCATGGTTTTAATTTTTTAACCTCTTGCATGCTGGCCTTTCAACACAGATAACATGTTAAATAACAATCTGATATTGTATATATTCAGTGTCTAACAAGTAATACAGGTAAAGAGAATTACTGGAGTTCAGAGAGGGAAATATTAATTGAGTTCCAAGTGATTGGGCAGGGCTTGGTGGATGAATCCATAATTGTACTGGTCTTAAATACTTGAAGAAGATAATACAACTTTTTTTACTCTTTTTTTTTTTAATCTGTGGATATTCTAGGAACCACATTCAGGTCAGTTTATTTCAATCACATATAAACTATAGGCATTCAGCTACTCCACTGAATTCTATTTAAAAAATACTTGTACCATGTGTGAGACCCTGGGTTTGATCTCCAATGCCTAAATGAATAAATAAAAATACATGTAGCAAATACTGATTAACTTTCACCCCATATTCTCCCAGGTTTAGCCAAGATTGATCTCACAGGCTTGTAATCCCAGCAACTCAAGAGATTGAGGCAGGAGGATTACAAGTTTAAGACCAGCCTCAGCAACTTTGCCAGACCCTGTCTCAAAATGAAAAGGCCTGGGGATGTGGTTCAGTGGCAAAGAGCACTTGGGTTCAATCCCCAGTACCAAAATAATAATAATAAGCCAGTTTTTATGCATTTGCATGTAAAGCAAGTGGCATATATATGAACAAGAATACACTTGATATATATATCAAAATATATTATTTTGAATGAGTTGATTTCATTTTTTTATGATTTTCTAGGGACAGACCTCTCTTGCCATAGATTGGAAGGTTCTGGAGCAGGCATTTTTCCTGACTGAAAACCCCAAAATAAGTTGGATTTCAATCCAAGACCCAAGGAAATATAACATTTCCTTGAAGCCTTCCCTGACCCTTGCAGGCTGGGAGAGCAAGGGGGTGAAAAACAAAGGAGGACATGAGAACATGGTAAGGTCATCTTAATGTACTTATGAGGCATAAGTAGACATAACTGTGGGACAAGTACTTGGATTGTACTGGGATAGGTGATACTCAGAAGATAGTTGTGTTGCTTGTAGGGACAGAGTGTACTGTGCTTATGATAAATGTCTCATGAGATTTTGGGTGTGATGGTACATCAGTTTTATCTGCTTAGGTCAGAGAATGGCTGTTTATGTTAAGATGAGAGAAGTATTTAAAAGAAAACTCAAGAGGAAGCTTCTCAAAGGGCCAAGTGATAGATACTGATACTTAGTGAAGGTTCCTATAATCAATCTCTCCCCATAGCTTAAAAGTGTTTATTCCTTTATTCATTATTCACCAAATAATAACTGATCATCTATTGTATGCCAAGCACTATAATAATCTCAGGGGATGTGAACAAAACCAGACAAGTCCCTTTCTTTGAGACCTTCATAGTCTTATCAGGGAAATAGACGTTAATGAAATAGTCACAAGCATAACTGTCTGTTGACATAAGTGTTCCAAAGGAAAAGGTCAAGGAACTATGAGAGAATAGCATGGTCCATTATGTCCTTTATGTGTTTTGTATATTTTACACTATACCCAGAGACACCAACCAGTCACTGCTATAGGCCTCAGTGGCATCACCTTTAAGAGGTTGCTTTTTCCTGTGGGCCCTAACAGTGCTCAAGTCATACATAATTCATGACACTTAATGAATGTCAGTGTGATTAGCCATTTATACATCTTTCTCCGTAAGTAGCCTGTGTGGTCCTGGTGAGCAGAAACCCATTTAATCTATCTCTGTACCTCTAGTCCAGGGCTTGGTATTCAGTGAAGTTTCAATAAATGTTAGCTGAATGACTGAATAAATCCTATTGCAACATAATACAGGTTAAAATTATATCCTGACTCAATATTTTTTAAACAACAGTGTGGGATAAGAACTTTTCAAATACATTCTAACTTTCCTGCATATCAGATGACAGTAGTTTATTACAGAATGAGACTTTGTATGTTCTATTCTTTTAACTATATGCTCATTTTCAAAGTATTCATTTCAAATTCAACTAGAGATCTATAAATCAAAGTTTTTTTTTATAAAGACACTATTTTAAAAATTAGCAAATTCTGCATTAGAGTCAAGTCCAATTAGTTATTGGTTGGGGAGAAAAGTTTTAAAATGCCAAACAAATTCCAAAGTGCATTCAGTGACTCTATTAAGCAGATTGTGATGTTGCTCAATATAAACTTGATTGAGACCATGGTGAGGGGTTTGGAAATTGTCTGTCATTATTATCTATAATTTGGCAGGTGGAGTTAACTGTTTTTGATACGTACTCACTTTAGTGCTTCATCAGCCCTTTTGTTTCTCATTTTACCACTAACTCTTTCTGCTAAAACTCTTTACAGAGGCTAAAATATATCTGCATACACTCAACATATTTAACTTATACCCCAGAATGAGATAGAGATATTATAGAATCAGGACTTTGAAAAGAATTTAGACAGGTAAATTTTTTCTGGTTGGCCTACCATAATAAATATGGATAACTCTGTAGATGATTATAGTGCAATAAGTATGCTAAAAGAAAACTCTGAGTCAGACAGTGAGTACAGCCTTTGAGATGCTTCTGACCGTGGTAGTGGAAACCTCAATTCATTAGTCAGCTTAAATCTGTCAAGGAAAGAACAGTCTCCCACAAAAGTGAAATTCTGCTTAATGAGCTGTTAATTGTTTACTTGCAGACTGAAGTTACCTGATATTTCTTCTAATTTTACTAATGTATTCCTAGCCCTGCCACTACAATGGCCTCAGGCAAACTATCATAAAAATGCAGGTGTGCTTAGCAGGTATAATAAAAGTATAATAAAAGTTCAGATGTGCATAGCAGGTTTGTCAGTCGATCTGCCCCTATAAACTTAAAATAACTTCATTTCTATAAATTAAGAAATGAATCACTAGTGTACTGATTCTCTGATTGCCCTGTCTTCCTCGTTTTCTCCCCAGGCCCAAAAGGACTAGGCTATTTTACAAAAGTTGGAGATGACTCATTACCCCATATTACTTTGTCTCACATGGCATCATTTTATCTTATGCACAAAGAGACTGACAAGTGACACTGTTGCATTGATTTTATTGTATTAGGCTATACAGAGCACTGGCTGTGATGAATATATAATCTGGAACAAGAACCTGTCTTTAGGACTTGAGGCTTTGGAAGGATAGACAGGGAGATAGAAAGGGGGATTTTGAAAAGGCATATAAAGGATGGAGAGAAAGAAATATTAAGAGAGATTATACTTGCTATATAAGAAATATTTTATTTTCTATACATCAGAGAGTATTGAAAACCCATAGATGGTTCTTAGGCTAATCTAGTAAGTTGGCATTGGAAAGTAGTTTTTAAACTGTGCTAAAATTGTTGACCCAAGGCTTTTCAATTCCTGCCCATAGTTACAGACTTGCTGGTAATTATCATTTGCCAAGGAACCTAGGGATGTTGTAGGACTGAGCAAATGATTGGTTTCTTGCCAATGCTAAAATGGCAGGGCAGCACTTTCCCCCATTAAGTTAAGTATGGAAGATAAGATTCCTCTGACATACACGTGCATGTATGTTTGTGCATGTACATGTCTGTGTGCTTTCCTTTAATAGTGGCCACTGAATGCTAATGTGATGGAAATAGAAATATGAGAAAATTCACTACAGACACAGGTTTCATCTCAACATGCAGGTTGAGTCAAGGATAATTTTTTAGTTTATTTTAACATATTCAAGAAGAAAAGAACCCTGTCAACTGGGTAGAATTCTGTCTATTTCTTCTGTCAGAAAGCTACATGTTTTGTTATAGGTATCTGCCATTGTGAGAATGGAATTATTAAAGCTTGTCGTCATACAAAAAAGGCTCATTACACTCAGCAAAGCATGCAAATACCAGTATAGTTATCTATCATAGTTAAATAATACTATTCCTTCTTAAGGTGCTTGATAGTGTTACATGGCTGGTGCCTTCTGGGAAACTGAGACATTGCTAAGAACTCCCCACTCCCTGCCTTCTTTCAAACACTGATTCTTGTGATCAAGTCATAAAGATTACAGACCTATCACTCAGAGTAACAGGAATGAGTCTATTGAAGGGATAGAAAAAGAAAAGGGGACACTCTCAAGGGAGAGTGGATCCTCTGTGAGAAGAAAGGGACAACATGCCTCTCCTGCACCCCAGTTTCATTGGGGATCCCAGAGAAGTTTCCAGAAAGTTCCACCCAAGTCCACCTCTTGACTTTTTACTGATAGCAAGATGACATCAGGCTTTCAAGTCCCCAATGCCATAACGACTCTAAGTCACTTTGACCCATGCTGACTGGTTCTAATTGGTTTTCTCTTCATGAATTCTGACAGATTCTATGGTTAGGAGGGATTATCCTTATCTCTCTGAGTATTGGGATGTGGTCTATGAAAAGGGTTACTACAGTCTCCCACTTCAGCATAACTTGGGTTCCTCTCATTCCTGCATTTCTCCTGCAGATAACAGGTAGTTTATTGAGAAATGTAACATCTTATCCACTTAAGCCAGGCAGGTATGCTGGTAAATTATTCTTGGAAAAGAAAGCATGTTGGGGGTCAGCACAGTGGGCCCAATTTATAGAATTATTCCCTATCCTCATGTTTTGACCACTCATATCTGTCTCATAAGAATAGCATCTGGTTTTCTTGATCAAAGCCAGAAACACATTTTTGCTAGTGTATACCATATTAATTTTACCCCATCATAAACTCCAAATATGAGAAATATCCCATTATGTTCTAAACCAAATTAAATCAGGTCTCCCCTTATGGGAGACATGTGGACAATCTAATATCAGTCATTATTGGGTTTCCTTTTGTCCTTCTCCAGAGTTGTAAGATGGCTTTAGGGATTTATGTAATCCAGAATTTCAAATGTCCCTGCCAATGTGTTTATTAGCCATTCCTTTAATTTCCATGGAGGTGGATGGTACTGCTTCGTCTTTGCTGGGTTGTGACTTATCATGTATTCTCTAGACAGGACTCACCTGAAGCTCCATCTCTTTCCCCATCTACTCACAGAGCTTAAAAGTCTGTGTCTCAGCTATTTGGTGACCACACACACACAAAAAAAAAAAAAAAAAAAACAAACAAAAAAAAAAAACCAGTCACCTTTCCAGTCCTAGGAACTATCTCAAAGGTCTAGGCTTAGCTATTTCCCCCACCTCCCTCTTCAAGTTTTTCTTTTCATCCTGTCTCTATCTTGGATGATTTTGCATTATCCCTTCTCAGTGGAACTTTAGAGACACATATTTGCATTCTGCTGTGGGATAGTGAAGCAGAAATTACTGAAATAATGTTTTATTCAAAATAGCTCATCCTGTTATCAGTAGTCTTAATTAACTAAAGAACAAGTTCTCATGTCATTCAAAAGTGAACCAATGGTCCATACAGTTACAGTCTGTCATTAACACAACCTGAGGACAGTGAGACAGACTATTTTAGGCTAAAAACTATTCTAGGTATCTTTCCCAAGTATGGGTTCATTGTATCACTTCCTTCCTTAAAATTAGTGGTTGCTGATTAAATAGCAAATCAAATACACTGCTTTTGAATTCAAAGGCATAGCCTTGATTTACCTTTTCAGTTTTCTCTCTTGTAAATACTCTCCACTCAGGCAGAACTTCCCTGTGTTATGTGAACATTTTATTACTGAACATTATCACTTGCATGTTTTTGCTCTTGGTACTCTACTGGGGCACTTTCCTTTGAATCTGCCTCTTGAGATCCTACTCTACTCAGAGCTTGAACTTGGATGCTCTTTCCTCTAGGAATTCTTTCTGGATTCCTTTCATTTCATTTTTCTTTTTTTCTCCTTTGAGCCCCAGAACATTTCATGTGGGCTTCTCTTTTTGAAATTCTCATATTCTGCTGTACATTGTAGTTATTTGTATGCTTACTTTAGCATTTCAAGTAGATTATGCATTTCCTGAGGGCAGGGATTGTGACCAAGGGCTGAGAAATCTAGCAGAATGCCAGAATGACTACACATACAACAATTAATGTTGAAATTAGTAGATCATATCCCAAGTGATTTTTAGATCAGACACTATTTCCTCTTTCCTCTGACAGTGAGTGCCTCCATTGATTATTGGGTATCTGTTTTTATACATGTGAATTTCTCTCTCCAACAGTTCTTATCTTACACCTTGCCCTCCTGCTGAGTAAACACACATCTAACTATTTGTTCCTGGTAGTTTTTTTCTGATTTATTACTGACAAACCATTTATTTGTCCCCCTGTTTTTTGTCCCCATGTTTCTCCTGGAGTTACATTAAACAGATGAATGAAATCTAGACTTAGCAATTTTTCTCACTTACTGAAAAGTTGATAAAACCTCTAGGCCCCATAAGAATAATTATTTTTCTTTTTTATTTAATGCATTATAGTTGTATATAATTGTGGAGTTCATTTTGACATATTCATAGATGCATATGACAATTTGCTCCATATCAATCCCCAGTATGCCACAAGAATAATTCTAACAGACATATAATAAACTTTTTTATTTAAACAGTGGGTAGGCAGGACTATTCTAATTGGAAGGTGATTATTTTTAATCTTTGTAAATGCTGCTGTCTCTATCTTTCCTGTTCTTCTTTGTGGTTCAGCTCAAGCAACCTTTTTATTGAAGTTGATTCCACTTAATTTGTGCCACTACTCTACTTTATAATAATATCAACTATAACATGTATTGTACTGTTCCTTTAAAACCCACCTATTATAGTTATTTTATAAATATTACTTAAATGCTGTGTGATTTCATAGGGTGGGTAACATTTCTAAATTTTTCATACTAAAAATTAAAAGTGCTTACCAGCTAGCAACTTGTTATAACAGTTATGTTGATGTTATATGCATATATTTGGGGTTTTTTTTGTTTCTGTATTTACTTCTCCAGCTCTGTGATGATTATATACTTATTTTTTAGATACCCAGCACCTAGTACAGCACCTAAAACATAGAAAACACTCAGTAAATGTTTGATAAAAGAATTTATTAATGGATTATAAAATGTGCATCAGGTGCAAAATTTACTATATTCTCTGATCTTTGAAAGTAGTGGTTTAATCTTCCTGTCTTGTTTTCCTTTGGAATTTAATGTAGTACTAAATGAATTAAAGGTGATGAAGATCAAGAAGCCCAAATTCTAATTCTAATACTGACTTGCTCTGTGCTATAGTAAATCATTTGCTTAGTCAACATGTATCAATGGAGTGTTTTCCTTGTGGAAAACACTTAACTACTTATTTTAAAATTTCTCATAAGTAAGAAAGGGGGTAAGCTTCCTGGATTTTGTGTAATCTGGGATATTGGGGATATGGAGGAAAATATTACCAATATTTTTAAAGATAAGGAGAGAATATAGTAGTTAATACATGTATAGCAGCTTGTGCCTTCTGGTGAATTTTATATTCTTTTTAAATTTGCCATATAAAGATACATGGCTTCCATTTCACAAAGCATTAGAATACAGGAGAACCAACGCCTCATACTCTAGTGAATGCATTTTTAGATTTGTTGATTTTAAAGGTTGTTTGGTAGCTGAAGTAGCTCCAAGTCACCCCAGAATTGAATAATAATCTTGTGTTTGATTTTCTGTCTATAGATGTAGCATATACAAACTTGGAAAGACAAATCCATACTTTTTCTTAGAGCCAGAGCAATAAGGCTTTGACCCCATTATGATGTAAAACCCTCATATAGCAACTTTGCCTAGGCATGTTATCTAGAGGAAGCCAGTCCATACTCTTGGTCAATGCATATACTCTGACTGATGGGTATGGCTAAATATCTTATGAGCCCCTATATAATGGAAAAGGAGTAAAAGGGCAGGTATATAATCATGGGAGCACTTCTATATAAAGGGGACTATTAATGTTTAAAAGTCACAATGCAACAAGCTGAAAAAGAACCAAAAATGTACCAAACCAAAAAAAAAAAAAAGAAAGAAAGAAAAGTAAGCTCATACACCAAAAGATTTCTGTTTACACGCTATGAAACTTTCAATGTTGTGCCACTAACCATTTGAACATTTGCTTTATACAAAACTGAAAGCTACATGTCACAATCCTAATAGACTGAGAACAGAGGATGGAAGGGGAGGGAATGCTAAATGGAATCATTATGCAAAACTCACTTCATTAAAAGGGATAAGGAACATTTATGATCATCTAGAGACAGGACCCCTGGTGAAAACAAGACAGTGCTAAATGCATAGTGAACAAATGATAGGTACAGAATATTGATTTAATAACATTTTAAAATATACCTCTGTGATGCTAATTGAGAATCTAAATATAAAATATTGTTTACATGTCACACAGTAAGAGGCTTCTTTTAAACCACATATATTGAAAACCCAGAGGCCCAATATTTCAGTAATAAAAACCCAATTTAGTCTGGATAATATACCCATTTTAATTATATTTCAGAAAATTATTAATATCTATGTGAAAAAATTTTGGGGATTAGAAAATATTTAAAATCATTGAATCAAAGGAAACCCATTAACTTTTATTGATCTCTTTCTAATCCAATAGCAGATTTTATTTTTTCTTCAAATTCCTTAGAAATTTCAGTAATGAAATGTACAATATGTACTGTTTCAATAAATAGATCATACTTCTTTTGACCTTATAATAGAACTAGATATTAGGATGTGGATATTCTCACTGAGCAGACTAAATATGCTTTTATTGTAAGACTATAGGGAAATTAATCAGAGTTTGAATCTTATTCTGACCTTGATATAATGTTAGTATCCAAACAAAATATAAGCTATCAACATTTTTTCATCTTTTATGATTTGTTTTTATTATTGAAAGAGAAAAAAATGACATTTGAACTTAAAGCAGTGCTTTAGTAAAGCTTATTCATCCTGGTATGTGCTCCAAAATATCTCTCTCTTGGTTCTGTTATTACTTAGTATGTGGTTATGAATAAGTCTCTTCTGGTCCTTGGTTTCTTCATTTATTTTTTATTTATTTCTTTGGTATTGGAGATTGAACCCAGGGGCTTATCAAGCACTCTACCTCTGAGCTACGTCCCTAGCTCTTTTTAATTTTAAATTTTGAGATAGGGTTGCACTAAGTTGCTCAGGCTGGCATCGAACTTGCCATTCTCTTGCCTGAGACTGCCCAATGGCTGGGATTACAGGTGTTCACCAGCACACTAATCTGGTTTCCTCATTTATATATTTACTTTTGAAATACTAATATTTTAACTCTAAATAAATGAGAAGATTAGGGCTTTGTTTTCCTGTTGTTTTTTAAAGGGGGAGAGGAATATCTTATACAGAAATGAAGACTGATACTTTTTCTGACTTTGAGTTTTTCTCCATGAAACACATGCAATAGTTGTCTGGCTGTTATTCAGTTTATGACCTGCACAGTTTCCAATATGATATTTCCCCAGTTACAATATGAACACCAGATTCATAACCTATAACAAATGAAGTCTAATGCTTGTATTCCTTGCTTAACTGTTTATATGAACTAGGTTGTTGGAAGTCAATGATTCTCCTTATAGGGTCTGGGAATACCTTTATGTCATTTTGGGGTCAATGACTAGTATATAAGGCCAGTTTTCTGCTTTGGTGGTCAAAGACACATTTCCTAAACATAACATTAGGGGTTTCTCACTATACCTAAATTGAAACTTTACATACACACTTTTTAAAAAGCATACTACTTGTCAGAAACTGTTTGGAAGACCTATAAATTATGTAAAAAGATGCAAAATAAAAAATGTGCAAAGGTAAGTGTGATACCTTACTATCTAAATGTTTCATCTTTTTAATAAATCATGAATATTCTAGGGAATATTTCATTAAATTCTCTAAGTGACTTTCAGTGATAAAACAAACATTGCTAATCCCTTTTGTTTTGTTTCTTGTGTAAGGAAAAAATGAACTCCAACATAGGAAACACAATTTTTTAGCCACTGAAAGGTATTTTTAAGTCTCTTTGCTTATTAAGTATTATCAGTTGACATTCTGCATAACCCAAATGTAACATTAATTTCTTCAGAGACTAGACAATAGGCTCAATTTAGTGGGTGGATTTTAACAGTGGCATAACTAAGGTGCAGCAAGGCAGGAGTGCTTACTAATTAGGACATATTCCTGACCATCATTTTACTTGTGTGACTCCCACTGAAATCAACAGGAATCTTGCAGCAATTTCATTTTCTCATATAGCTCTCAGATATTAAAATCATTGAAGACCTTAATCAGCATGCAAATGATGTGTTTTCATAGAAAGTGAAAAAATTTGTGCATTCCAAAAACTAATGTTATGTGGGCTTTTGCCTGAAGGACCATCTATGCTATTTAATGAGATTGAAGAATGCATCCTAGACAAAGAGAAATTCAAGTTTCATCTCTGCATTGGTCTTAGGCCAGGTCTTATTTTGCAAAAATGAGAGAGGGTTGGATTTTTTTGGTGTGTATACAAAATTTGAAGCAGAAATAAAAATGATCTTTGTTATTTAAATAAATCTCAGATCTTTTAGGACAAAAAAACTATTTGATGGTAGTAACTATTTGATGGTAGTAATAATGCTGTCCTGGGGAATTGGAGCATAAATAACAAAATTGAGCATGCATTTTTTAATTGTTATTTCTTTTTGCATGTATACATAAAGAGTGTATGTGTATATCACATATATATATATATATATATATATATATATATATATATAAATATCAAATTATATACATAATTTTAAAGTTCAAGTTTCAGTTGCATTTTTTTTTCATAAAGAGAGAAAGCTTTCTCAAAAAATCAATCTAATTGGAAAAGAAAGACCTCATAAGAATTGAAAATAAACTCCAAAGTTATCAAGTGACAGCAACATCACAGCATGCATAAAAATGAATGCGAGTTTCACAAGCTTTGCTGAAGTAAATATAACCATGTCACATACTTTACTAAAATATATTGGTGGCCTTTGAGGGTAATAATAAGCATTAGCAATCAACTGAAATATTCCATCTCTTTATGTAGTCAAAATTAAAATTTATGACTATGTGTCATCAGCATGACATTTTGCAACTTTAATAATTAGATCAAGTTCAAAGCAATATTCCTCCAAATTGTTGACTGTCTTCAACTCCTTATAGAGTTCCCCTGTGGAAGAACACAGTCTTTGAAGTCACAGAAGCTCTGCAGAAATTATGATAAAAATTTAGTCATTTATATTTAACAAAACAGACATTACCAATGACACTCTTTACAAGCTTTAGTATTTAAATCCTTAAACGTCTTTCCCCCAAGTATCTAAATGAACAGCATGGTACCAGTTTAACAATAGAGGATGTTGTCATGAATTGTCAAGTAGCTGAAGAAAATTTTAGTGGCAGTTAATTGCAATTTTATTTCCAGGGCCAGTTAAAGAGCACACACAGTACAGGGAGTCAGAAAGCATAGTCCCCAAGTTGCCACCAATTCACTGTGTGAGTTTAAAAAATCTATCTTTGCTTTGTTCTCATTTGTAACATGAAGAGGCTGGACAAGTTAATCACCATAGTTCTGTCCAATTCTAACTTTCTGTAACCATATGTTCCAATGCTGCACTTTGGTATGTGGCCTTTAAGTAATGATAATCTTACTTTAATTCAGTTTTCCACATTTGGATCATAAATTAAAACATAGATATAGAAAAATCATATAAAACAAAAGGATAGTTTAATGAAGTACTCTGAAGGGAAGATGCTTATAACCTCCACTCAGATCAAAAAATAAAACAGTGCCAACCAGCCCACAAGCCCCATCTCATGCCCTGTCCCAATATCAACCTTTCTCCTTCTCCTCCTCAAAGTAGCCACTATCTTCACTTTTAAAACAATTCTTTCCTTGCATTTCTTTAGTTATTCTTTTATTTTGTAAATCAAGTATATCCAAATATAATTTACATATAATAAAGTACAATAATCATAGTTGTACTGTTGTTTGAGTTTTAACAAATGTACATACCCAAGTAACCAGCAACCAAATCAAGATATAGAATATTTTGTTTAATTCCAAATGTTTCTTTATGCACATTTCTCAACAGTTCCTATTCTCTTCCTCTATCCTCAGTCCTAGGCATGCACCCTTTTCTTTAAGCACATACTATGTTGAAGTCATTGTGTTTCAGAAAATAAAATAATGAATAATTCTCATTTTTGTATCAACAAACTTACAAGATAGTTTCTATTTTATCATTTTTGGTTTGTTCACCATCATATCATCTGGCATCAAATACAGTATGTGGCAATAGCAAATACTTGGTAAATATCTATAAAATGAAAGTTAAATGAAAATACAAACAATGTGAACTAAAATGCTGCAAGAAAGATACAAAAATTCTTTGTTGGATAGGATATAAAATACAGGAGAGATTTCCAGTAAAGTTGGAAAAGTATTTGAGACTATGTTGTGAAGGCTCTAAAAATCATACTGATATTTCCTTATTCCTAAGTAGTGGTTCATGGGGCTAGAGTTGTGACTCAGTGGAAGAATGCTTGCCTAAGTAGTGGTACATGATTGAAGGTCTTTATATGGGATCTTCAATGGTATGGTTACAATTATACTTTAGGGTGACTCATCTAGTGATTTTGTATTGGCTATATATTAGAAAGACATTAGAGACAGTTGGCAAAGACCAGCAAGAAGATAATTATAGTAGAACAAAGGTGATAAGAGACTGAAATAGGTGGCTGTAATAGGTGGGAACATTGTGAAGACAAGACTTTACCAATCATTGTTCCTACTATAAATGAATCTTCTCCATTGTGTAGTCAAATATTTTTCACTAACTAGAGTAATAATAAAGCTATGATTTTTAAAAATTCAGTCATTTTCAGTTATAGTATCTAATTTTTCAACCACAATATTGGCATCATCTTCTATCCTTACTGCATATGCCATAGAGGTATCTATCATTACATACTTCCAAATCCCTAGGGATTAGTAAACATAGTGATAAACCCTGAAAATGTTCATGTATTTATCAGAAATTTAAGGTGTAGCATTTCACAAATTTGTCTATCTTTATCCCATCTTTATTCCAGTCTTGTAAAATCTGGGTAAGATACTTAACATATGGAGCTCAAAATTTTCCCCCCATTTAAAAAATATAGATGATACTTTCTACCTTATAGAGCAATTGTGGAGATTGAGTAAAATTATGTTTTTTAAAGATAATTAGGAGTTATGTTAGCAGCACAGCCAACAGATGTTTCTAACCCTTGTCTCTTTGACTAAAACAACCAAAATAATAAGTACTATATTCTGGTAACAATAAAAGAGAAGGCGGAATTATAATAAAACAAGTAGCAGAAATCCTATAGTGCACAGAAACTCAGGATGGTTACATAACAAAGGAAAGCGAACATCTTGACTGTGCCACCTTATCCCCAAGTCAAGATCAGCTCAGAACCGGGAAGGATGTCCTCCTCTGGGGGATAGAAAAAGGATAGGCAGGATGTATCCTGAAGCGCTCATCACCACAACACACACCTCTATTTTTTGCAAATTGGGATTCCTACAGTCCTTGCAAGGACTCAGTCTGACTGAAGAAGCTGCATGGAATCTATACTCTTCCCGTTTCCCACCTAGAAGGAGTTGACATGATGCTCTAACCTGTGTGGCCCAAGATGGTGGCATGTACCGTCTTGTAACTGGAGCCACACTGCTCGTGTGTGTTTTGCTCTTGTGGCCAAATCTGTACCTTCTTATCCCTGAGGCCTTCTCATCCCTGTCTATATTATGATGCACCATCCAGAAGCTAAGCTACTCTTGTGCTCTGTCCACTGGAACCATGCTGCTCTGGAGCTATTCCATTCCTCCATCAGTCACTGTTGCACTCTATCCCTTAAGGACTCAGCCGCAACTTTAGAAACTAAGGAGAAATAAAACTTTTCCCAAATAATTGAAAGGGGAGGGAATTCATGACAACTAGATCTGCATTAGAAGAAAAGCATAAGTGAATTCCTTAAGTGGAAACAAAAAGACACTGCTTGCTAACGTGAAAACATAAGAAAGTAAAAACTCACTAATAAAGGTAAATACATAGTCAAATTCAGAATACTCTAATATTGTAATGGTGATTTGTAAGTCTTTCATATATCAAGGTAAAGGTTAAAAGAAAAATATTAAAAATAACTATAGCTACAATAATTTGTTAGTGAGATAAATTATAAAAGCATGTAAATTAAGACATAAAAAACAAATTGTGGGGTGGAGGATAAATGTCTATAGTTTTTGTATGTGATCAAAATTAACTTGTTATCAGTTTAAATTAGATTACTATGAAAGGCATCGATAAATTTCTTAAGTCATATGATTTGCCCAGATTGAGCCAAGAGGATATTGACAACCTAAACAGACCAATATCAATTGAGGAAATAGAAGATACCATCAAAAGACTACCAACTAAGAAAAGCCCAGGACCGGATGGGTATACAGCAGAGTTTTTCAAAACCTTTAAAGAGGAATTAACACCAATACTTTTCAAGCTATTTAAGGAAATAGAAAAAGAGGGAGAACTTCCAAATTCATTCTATGAGGCCAACATCACCCTGATTCCTAAACCAGACAAAGACACTTCAAAGAAAGAAAACTACAGACCAATATCTCTAATGAACCTAGATGCAAAAATCCTCAATAAACTTCTTGCGAACCGGATACAAAAACATATCAAAAAAATTGTGCACCATGATCAGGTAGGATTTATCCCTGGGATGCAAGGTTGGTTCAATATACGGAAATCAATAAATGTTATTCACCACATCAACAGGCTTAAAAATAAGAACCATATGGTCATCTCGATAGATGCGGAAAAAGCATTCGACAAAGTACAGCATCCCTTTATGTTCAAAACTCTAGAAAAACTAGGGATAACAGGAACATACCTCAACATTGTAAAAGCAATCTATGCTAAGCCTCAGGCTAGCATCATTCTGAATGGAGAAAAACTGAAGGCGTTCCCTCTAAAATCTGGAACAAGACAGGGATGCCCTCTCTCACCACTTCTGTTCAACATAGTTCTCGAATCACTGGCCAGAGCAATTAGACAGACGAAAGAAATTAAAGGCATAAAAATAGGAAAAGAAGAACTCAAATTATCACTATTTGCAGATGACATGATTCTATACCTAGCAGACCCAAAAGGGTCTACAAAGAAACTATTAGAGCTAATAAATGAATTCAGCAAAGTGGCAGGCTATAAGATCAACACGCATAAATCAAAGGCATTCCTGTATATCAGCAACAAATCCTCTGAAATGGAAATGAGGACAACCACCCCATTCACAATATCCTCAAAGAAAATAAAATACTTGGGAATCAACCTAACAAAAGAGGTGAAAGACTTATACAATGAAAACTACAGAACCCTAAAGAGAGAAATAGAAGAAGATCTTAGAAGATGGAAAAATATACCCTGTTCATGGATAGGTAGAAGTAACATCATCAAAATGGCGATATTACCAAAAGTTCTCTATAGGTTTAATGCAATGCCAATCAAAATCCCAACGGCATTTCTTGTAGAAATAGAGAAAGCAATCATGAAATTCATATGGAAAAATAAAAGACCCAGAATAGCAAAAACATTTCTAAGCAGGAAATGTGAATCAGGCGGCATAGCTATACCAGACTTCAAACTATACTACAGAGCAATAGTAACAAAAACAGCATGGTACTGGTACCAAAACAGGCAGGTGGACCAATGGTACAGAATAGAGGACACAGAAACCAATCCACAAAACTACAACTATCTTATATTTGATAAAGGGGCTAAAAGCATGAAATGGAAGAAGGATAGCATCTTCAACAAATGGTGTTGGGAAAACTGGAAATCCATATGCAACAAAATGAAACTGAATCCCTTTCTCTCGCCATGCACAAAAGTTAACTCAAAGTGGATCAAGGAACTTGATATCAAATCAGAGACATGGCGTCTGATAGAAGAAAAAGTTGGCTATGATCTACATACTGTGGGGTCGGGCTCCAAATTCCTCAATAGGACACCCATAGCACAACAGTTAATAACTAGAATCAACAAATGGGACTTACTAAAACTAAAAAGTTTTTTCTCAGCAAAAGAAACAATAAGAGAGGTGAATAGGGAGCCTACGTCCTGGGAACAAATCTTTACTCCTCACACTTCAGACAGAGCCCTAATATCCAGAATATACAAAGAACTAAAAAAATTAGACAATGAGATAACGAATAACCCAATCAACAAATGGGCCAAGGACCTGAACAGAAATTTCTCAGAGGAGGACATACAATCAATCAACAAGTATATGAAAAAATGCTCACCATCTCTAGCAGTCAGAGAAATGCAAATCAAAACCACCCTAAGATACCATCTCACTCCAGTAAGATTGGCAGCCATTAGGAAGTCAAACAGCAACAAGTGCTGGCGAGGATGTGGAGAAAAGGGTACTCTTGTACATTGCTGGTGGGACTGCAAATTGGTGCGGCCAATTTGGAAAGCAGTATGGAGATTGCTTGGAAAGCTCGGAATGGAAACACCATTTGATCCAGCTATTCCACTACTCGGTCTATTCCCTAAAGACCTAAAAAGAGCACACTATAGGGACACTGCTACATCCATGTTCATAGCAGCACAATTCACAATAGCAAGACTGTGGAACCAACCTAGATGCCCTTCAATAGACGAATGGATAAAAAAAATGTGGCATTTATACACAATGGAGTATTACTCTGCATTAAGAAATGACAAAATCATAGAATTTGGAGGGAAATGGATGGCATTAGAGCAGATTATGCTAAGTGAAGCTAGCCAATCCCTTAAAAACAAATGCCAAATGTCTTCTTTGATATAAGGAGAGTTACTAAGAACAGAGTAGGGAAGAAGAGCATGAGAAGAAGATTAACATTAAACAGGGATGAGAGGTGGGAGGGAAAGGGAGAGAGAAGGGAAATTGCATGTAAATGGAAGGAGACCCTCAGGGGTATACAAAATTACATACAAGAGGAAGTGAGGGGAAAGGAGGGAAAATATAAGGGGGAGAAATGAAGTACAGTAGAGGGGGTAGAGAGAGAAGAGGGGAGGGGAGGGGGGAGGGGGGATAGCGGAGGATGGGAAAGGCAGCAGAATACAACAGACTCCAGAATGGCAATATGTAAATCAATGTGCAACTGATGTGATTCTGCAATCTGTATATGGGGTAAAAATGGGAGTTCATATCCCACTTGAATCAAAGTGTGAATTATGATATATCAAAAACTATGTAATGTTTTGAACAACCTACAATAAAAATTAATTAAAAAAAAAAAAAAAAATTAGATTACTATGAGATGTTGGATGTAAGCTTCATAAAGTAAGAAACTGCAAAACAAAACACTGTAACAGATACCCAAGTGACAAAGAGAAAAAATCAAAGCTTTGTACTATAGAAAACCATCAAATTACAAAAGGAGAAAATGAGAAAGGAATAAAAGAACAAAGGATCTACAAAATAACTAGAAAGAAATTTTAAAATGGCAGTAATAAGTTCTTATTTATTAATAAAAATCTTGAACAAAAATCACTAAATTTTTCAATTAAAAGATATATTGACTAGGTGTCACGGCAAATGCCTATAATCCTAGTCACTCAAGAGGCTGGAACAAGAGGATTGTAAATTTAAGGCCAGCTTCAGCAATTTAGTGAGATCCTGTCTCTAAATAAAATATAAAGAGGACTGGAGATGTAGCTCAATGGGAAAACTCCACTGGGTTCAATCCCCAGGACAAAAAAAAAAAAGAAAGAAAGAAAGAAAAAAGACATAGAGCAACTGATGGATTAAAAAACAAAATCCAATTTTGTACTGACTATAAAGTAGTAACTTTGACTTTAAGGGCGTTCGTACGCTGAAAGTGACGGAGTGGAAAATGATATTCTGTGTGAATGGTAACCAAAAGACAACAGGGTAGCTGTATTTACATCAGCCAAAATGGACTTTGCATCAGTCTGTCATAAGATACAAATGTCATTATATAAAGGGGTCAATCCATCATGGGGAAATAACCACCATAAATATACAGAACCAACATCGGAACACTTACATATATAAAGCAAATGTCAGTGGACATAAGAAAAAAAGATAGTAATATAATAATAGAAAGGACATCAATATACTACTTTCATAAATGGACAGATCTACCAGATAAAAAATTAATAAGGACTTTTTGGATCTCAGCTATAGTATAGTTCTGAACTATCTGAACTTTAGTATAATTTCTGACATATACAGAACATTCCATTCAGTAGCAGCAAAATTCACATTCTTTAATGCACATGGAAAATTCTCCAGAATAAACATGTTGGCCACAAAACAATGCTTAAAATATTTAAGAAGTTCAAACTACTGTCATGTATCATTTCCAACCACAATGGTATGAAGCTAATTATCAATAATAGGAGGAATTTTGGAAAATTCACAAATATATGAACATTAAACAACATGTTCCTGAAAAGCCATTGGGTGAAAGAAGAAATCAAATGAGAAATTTAAAAATATCTTTAGACAAATGACAAAGGAAACACAACATAAACCTATATCCAGCACAAGCCATTCTGAGATGGCAGTTAATAGCGGTAAATATCTATATTTAAGTAAAAGGAAAAACTCAAATACCTAAAATTATTTTTAAGGAACTAGAAGAAGAAGAATAAACTAAATCCAAAGTTAGCATAAGAGAAAAAATAAAATAGTAAAGAAATAAAGAACAATAAAGAATGTATAGAGGTGGCATACAGTAAGTGCTTAATAAACATTTATTATTCTTTATCTGTATAAAAAGAAAGAATAGAAAAACAATAGAAAAAATTAACAAAATTATAAGTTTGTTCTTTGGAAAAAAATATTGACAAACCCTTAGATAGACCAAGAAAAAAAATACAGAGAACTCAAGTAATAAATGAAAGTGGAGACATTGCTATATATATCTCAGAAAGAAAAAGGATCATAAGATACTATTATGAAAAATTACATGACAATGAGTTTAATGTTCAATAGGAAATGGACAAAATTCTAGAGAAATTTAATCTAGAAAGATTGAATCAGAGATAAATAGAAAGGTGGAACTGACAAATAGCAAATGAGGAGACTGAAGTACCAATTAAAAACCTCCCAAAAAAGAAAATCTCAGGACCACATGGATTTATGGCAGTATTTTATTAAATTCGAAGAATTAAAAACTTTCCTTAAACTCTTCTAAAAGTGAAACTACAGAATATGTCCCAATACACTTTATGAATCTGGCATCATTTTGATACCAAATCCAGACAAAGACATTGTAAGAAAACTATGGGCTAGTATCTCTGATGAACATAAATGCAAAAATCATCAAATCCTAACAAATTATTCAATAGCACACCTTAAATATTATCATGACCAAGTGATGTTTATCCTTGGCACTCAAGGCTGGTTTAACACACACAAATCAACTAATATAATAGATCATATTAACAGAATGAAAAATTAAAACCACATGATCGTCTCAATTGATACAAAAAAAGAAAAAGCATTCGACATAGTTCATCGTTTTTCTTGAAAAAAAATTCAAACAGTGTGGGTGTACTAAAAATATCTGCAACATAATAAAGGCTATCTATTAAAAAATAAAAACCCACAGGCAAAACCATATTCAATAGGGAATAATTGAGAACTTTTTCTCTAAGATCCAGTGTAAGACAAGGAAGGCCATCTTTCCATTTCTTTTCTCTATAACACTGGAAGTACTAGCAAGAGCAATCAGAAAATAAAAATAAGTCACACAAACCAAAAAGGAAGAAGTTGGGCTGGGGATATAGCTCAGTTGGTAGAGTTCTTGCTTTGCATGCACAAGGCCCTGGGTTCAATCTCCAGCAACACACACACCAAAAAAAAAGGGAAAAAAAGGAAGAAATAAAATTATCTCTTATTTGCAGATTACGTGGTCCTATATGTAAAATATCCCCAAAGACTCCACTAAAAATGTGTTAGGACTAATAAATTAATTCAGTAAAGTTCCAGAATACAAAATCAACATACAAAAATAAGTTTTATTTTGTATTTCTGAATGCAAAGAACAACCTGTCTAAAAATAAATCAAGACAACAATCTCATTACAATGGCATAAAAAATAACAATAAATTTAGCTAAGTAGGTGAAAGATATCTACAGTGAAAATTATAAAACATTGATGAAAGACATTGAAGAAGATAAATGAATGAAAAGATACCCATCTTTGGGACTGAAAGAATTAATGTTAAATAGTAGTACCCAATAGCCAAGCAATATAGAAATGTCTAACATGAAGACTAAATAATATTGTATTGTACTGAATTTTTGTCAGAAGAGTAGATTTGATGTACTTTTGCTACATGAAATGGATAATTATGTCAAATGATAGATATATCAATTTGCTTGAGTAACTATTAAATTACCTACATGTGTATCAAAAGATTATTTTACACTTTAAATATATACAATTAAATTTAAAAAATAAAGTAGAATGCAAACCATGGTATTTTGTAAAGCACTATATAATTAATTGTGAAAAATATTTAGTAAGAATGTACCTTTGATAGGTATTTATTAAATTATACTTGTAATTTTTGAATTGCCTTAAAAGAGCTCACGGGCTTTTTTTTTAAATGTCCCACTGTTTTGTACTTTATACTATACCTACATGAATAGGGCTTATTGTGTATTTTAAAATAAGATAATATTATTTTTAGAATAGTGATTAGATAAAAAATAAATAAGATATATATATATATATATATATATATATATATATATATATATATAGTAGGGGTCAAAATAAGCATTCCCCAAACTGAGAAGAGATGTGAATAGTATCTTACAATTGTGTATTTTTGTTTATGTATAGCTACTGCCCTAAAACTTTTATTTCCTTTACTACATAATTTCAAAATGAGTAGTTAAAGGTCTGATATCTATATCTCTATAGGGTAGACAAAGTCTACCTTTATGATTTGAATTTGTTCTATATGTCCTCACTGGGGCACTTTTCTATACTATCATTAAGTTATTTTAATGAGAGAAGAATTTTCAAAATATATTTGTTCTTGAATATAATTATAGAGAATGTTGCTTGTGGATAATGGAGAACACAATTGAGAGGTCTAATTTTAGTAACTTATGCTGTCAATTTCAATGTCTTGTTATTAACATTAAATGAACCTTGATTTCTACAGGTTGTTTATTAGAATTTCTTATGATTTATCTGGTCAAATGAATGATGATTATTTCACTTAATAAGGAAAATATAAAAATTAAAAATTTTAAATTTACATATTTAATATTAAATTTAATATTAACTCTGATTTCCCTTTAAGGCTACATAGTAAGGACAAAAAGCCACAGTAAAAGTTTGAGGAACTAAATCATATTAGAGTTTATTTATAGGACAGTGAGCTCATTTTATAAGAATTTAATAAAATATCCCAGTGGCAAGAAATGTTTCTTCTTTCCCATTAATGTCAATTGTTAGATTAGTTCTAGATTTTAAACCCAAATTTGTTCTTGCTGGGTTTGAAATTTTGTTTAAAGTTGTGAGTCTTTATCTTTTCTTGACCTATGCTGTCATGGATGTGATGCTTTTGATTTCCCTTCCAGCTTATATAACAGAACTTTTCTTTCTGGAACCTGGTAATTTTAAGATTAGAATTCTTTGTTTGAAAGGAACAAACCATTGTCTGACCTCAACCCTTTTCATTTTCTGTCTCAGATTTATATAAGCCCCGTGATAGCACCAAGGTCTAAAGTTTTAAAGATACAAATTTCTTTTTTTTTCTCCACTCCTTTTTAGAGAAAATAACATCAACTAAAAACTCCTTCTGCCTGAAATACTTTTCTTTTTGTTTGAGGAAAGTTAAAGTGGCTCTTGAATCTCTATGCAAAGGTGTTATTTCAATGTCTTGACCCCTGAATCCTCAGCTTCTCTTAGAGCTACTGCATTACTGTCAAAATGTGACTCATCTTCAATATTAATTAATGTGAGAGTTAAGCTTAATTATATACATTTTATTGTTTTCAGGCTTTGAAATCAGAAGATTTTTTGAAAAAATTTATTCTCGGGCTGGGGTTGTGGCTCAGTGGTAGAGCACTTGCCTAGCATGTGCAAGGTCCTGGGTTTGATCCTCAGCATCACATAAAAATAAATAAATAAAATAAAGTATGGTGTCCAATACAACCAAAAATTAAATATTTAAAATAAAAAATTGTTCTAATAAGTTATACATGATAATAGCATATATTTTGACTTATTATATAATATATATATATATATATATATATATATATATATATATATATATATATATATATATAGAGAGAGAGAGAGAGAGAGAGAGAGAATAACTTCTCATTCTTCTGGTTGTACATTACATAGAATTACATTGGTCATGTAATCATATATGTACATAGGATGAAATGTCTAAACCATTCTACTATCTTTCCTATTCCTATTCCCCCTCCCTTCCCTTCAATCCACTTTGTCTAATCCAAAGTACTTCTATTCTTTCCTAACCTCCCCCCAATCATATTATTGTGAATTAGCAACCACATGTCAGAGAAAATACTTGGCTTCTGGTTTTGGGGATTGACTTTTTGTTTTCACTTAGTAGGATATTCTCCAGTTCCATCCATTTACTGGCAAATGCCATACTTCATTTTTTTTTAAAGCTGAATAATATTCCATTGTGTGTGTGTGTGTGTGTGTGTGTGTGTGTGTGTGTGTATCACATATTCTTTATCTGTCTCCTGAAGGGTACCTAGGTTGGTTCCATAGTTTAGCTATTGTGAATTGAATTGCTATAAACATTGATGTGGCTGTGTCACTATAGTATGTTGATTTTAAGTCCTTTGGGTACCAACCAAGGAGTGGGATAACTGGGTCAAGTGGTGGTATCATTCCATGTTTCCTGAGGAATCTCCATACTGTTTTCCATAGTAGTTGCACTAATTTTCAGTCCCACCAGAAATGTATGAATGTACCTTTTTTCTGACATCCTTGCCAATATTTATTGTTGCTTGTATTCTTGACAATTGCTATTTGGAATGGAGTGAGATGAGATCGCAATGTAGTTTTCATTTGCATTTCTCTAACTGCTAGATGTTGAACTTTTTTTTTTTCATATATTTGTTGACCTATCATATTTCTTCTTCTGTGAAGGATCTGTTTAGTTTCTTAGCCCATTTATTAATTTTTTTTGGTATTAAGTTTTTTGAGTTCTTTTTATATCCTGGAGATTAATGCTCTATCTGAGGTGCAGGTGGCAAAGATTTTCTCACATTCTGTAGTCTCTGTCTTCATGTTCTTGATTGTTTCCTTTGCTGTTTAGAAGCTTTTTAGTTTGATTGCATCCCATTTATTGATGATTCTTGATTTTACTTCTTGCACTTTAACAGTTCTTATTAAGGAAATCAGTTCCTGACATGTGTGGACTTGGTCCTACTTTGTCTTCTATTAAGTGCAGAGTCTCTGTTCTAATGCCTAAGTCCTTGATCCACTTTGAGTTGAGTTTTGTGCAGAGTGAGAGAAAGGGATTTAATTTCACTTTGCTATATATGGATTTCCAGTTTTCCCAGCACCATTTGGTGAAGAGGCTATCTTTTCTCCAATGTATATTAATTCCACCTTTGTCTAGTATGAAATAACTGTATTTATGTGAATTTCTCACTGTGTCTTCTATTCTGTAACATTGGTCTACATGTCTGTTTTGGTGCCAATATCATGCCATTTTTGTTACTGTAGCTATGTAGTATAGTTTAACATCTGGTATTGTGATGCCATCTGCTTCACTTTTCTTGCTAAGTATTGCTTTGGCTTGTCTGGGTCTCTTATCTTCCAAATGAATTTTATGACTGCTTCTTCTATTTCTATGAAAGAATGTCATTGGGATTTTAATAGGAATTACATTAAATATGTGTAACACTTTTGGCAGTATGGCCATTTTGACAATGTTAATCCTGCCTTTGTAAGACTATGGAAGATCTTTCCATCTTCTAAGGTCTTCTTCTATTTATTTCTTTAGAGTTCTGTAGTTTTCAGTATAGAAGTCTTTTACCTCTTTTGTTAGATTGATTCCCAAATATTTTTTGAGGCTATTGGGAATGGGGTAGTTTTCCTAATTTCTCTTTCAGTGGATTCATCACTAATGTATAGGAACATGTTTGATTTATGGGTGTTGATTTTATATTCTGCTACCTTGATCAATTCATTTATGAGTTCTCGAAGTTTCCTGGTGTAATTTTTTTGGTCTAATATATAAATATAGAATCATGTCATCAGCAAATAGGTATAGTTTGAGTTCTTCTTTTCCTATTCATATTCCTTTAAATTCTTTCTTCTATCTAATTGCTGTGACTAGTGTTTCCAGGATGATGTTGAATAAAAGTGGTGAATGAGGGCTTCCTTATCTTCTTCCCATTTTTAGAGGGAATGCTGTCGATTTTTATCGATTTAGAATGATGTTGGCCTTGGATTTAACATATATAGCTTTTGCAATATTGAGGTATGCTCCTACTAACCCTACTTTTCTAGGGTTTAGATCATGAAGGGGGTGCTGAATTCTGTCAAATGTCTTTTCTGCATCTATTGAGATGATCATGTGATTCTTGTTTTTAATTCTATTGATGTGATGGATTACATTTATTGATTTCTGTATGTTGAACCAACCTTGCATCCCTAGGATGATTCCTACTTGAACACGGTGCACTATTTTTTCATATGTTTTTGTATTCAATTTGACAGAATTTTATTGAGAATTTTTGTATCTATGTTCATCAGGGATATTGGCCTGAAGTTTTCTTTCCTTGATGTGTCTTTATCTGGTTTTGACTAGCCTCATATAATGAATTTGGAAGAGTTCCCTTATATTCTATTTCATGGAATAATTTGAGGCATATTGGTGTTAATTCTTCTTTGTAGGTCTTATAGAACTTGGCTGTGAATGAGTCTGGTCCTGGGCTTTTCTTGGTTGATATGCTTTTGTTACATCTTCTATTTCAGCATTTGAAAGTGCTCTTTTCAAATTGTATATGTTCTCTTAATTCAGTATGGGTAGGTCCTATGTCTATAAATTCGTTGAGGAATTCAAGATTTTCTATTTTATTGGAGTATAAGTTTTTAAAATATTTTCTGATTATCTTCTGTATTTCAGTAGTGTCCATGTGATATTTACATTTTCATCACAAATTTAAGTAATTTGAGTTTTCTCTTGTTTTTTCAGTCTATTTATGTGATATATATTATGTTTATTGATTTCCATATGTTGAACCAACCTTGCATTGCTGGGATTAACCCCACTTGATCGTGGTGCACTACCTTTTTCATCACAAATTTTAATAATTTGAGTTTTCTCTGTCTTTCTCTTCATTTGCATAGCTATGAATTTATCAATTTGTTTATTTTCTGAAAGAACCACCTTTTTGTTTTGTCAATTTTTAGAATGGTTTCTTCTGTTTCAATTTCATTGATTTCAGATCTGATTTTAATAATTTCCTATCTTCTGCTTTTTGGCATTGATTTGTTCTTTTTCTAGGGCTTTGAGATGTAATATTAGGGTATTTATTTGGCTATTTTCTTTTTTTAATATATGTATTTATTTGTTAATGAACCTTAATTATTTTCCTTTATTTATTTATGGTGCTGAGAATCATACCCAGTACCTAACACATGCTAGGCAAGTGCTCTTACCACTGAGCCACAACCACAGCCCCTATTTTCTATTATTTTGATAAATTAACTCAATGCAATGGAATTTCCTCTTATAATTTCCTTCATAGTGTCTCAGAGATTTTGATAATGTTATTCACTATTCTCATTTACTTCTACATATTTTTTAGATTTAATTCCTAATTTCTCCTGTTATCCATTTGTCATTCAATAGTGTATTTTTTAGTCTCCAATTGTTAGAGTAACTTCTATTTTATCATTGAATTCTAATTTCATTCCATTCCCTTATGATCTGATAGAACACAAAGTATTATCTCTATTTTTTTTGTATTTGCCAAGAGCTGCTTTGTGGCATAAGATATGGTCTGCTTTACAGAAGGATCCAGCAAATGGATCCTTCTGTAAGTGTATTCAATCATTGATGGAAGAAATACTCTATATATATCTGTTAAGTCTAAATTATTGACTGTATTATTCTATAGTTTCTTTGTTTAGTTTTTGTGTGGAGGATCTATCCACTGGTGAGAGAGGTGTGTTAAAGTCACTCAATATTATTGTTTTATGGTCTATTTGATTCTTGAATTGAGAAGGGTTTGTTTGAAGTACCTAGATGCTCCATTGTTTGGGGCATAAATATGTTTACAATTGTTATGTCTTTTTGATATATAATTCCCTTAACTCTATGAAATTTCTTCCTTTGTCCTTTCTGATTAACCTTGGTTTGGAGTCCAGTTTATCTGGTATGAGGATGTAAACCCATGCTTCTTTTTTTGTTGTTGTTGTTTTGTTTTGTTTTGTTTTGTTTTTAAGAGTAGAAAGTAGACCCTTTATTAAGGACAGCAGAAAAGACTTCTCCCCAGAGGAAGAAGGGGACCCAAGAGGTGGAATCTGTGGAAGGGCAAGATCTTTTCTCTTTTATAGCTAAGGTCTACTTTCAGCTTTCTCGCATTCCTGTCCTTTGTTCTGTTATCTTGTAGTGATGGAATGTAGGTGGGAAGGCCCAAAGGATGGGGACAGGTGGGCTGAAGGAGTAATCTGGGCAGGGACAGTTGCTTCATTAACATTTCCTTGGGATGAGCTCTGGGCCTTGGGGACATTTTCAATTCCCCTTTTCCTGGACTCTATTCTCAATATGGCCTTCATTCTTGATGTTACTCAATATTAGACCCAATTTACCTAACTACACTAACTACCTATCTTTAAATCTGGCTTCATTCCCCCTCTAATTTTGGGAAATCCTTACTGCTATAAGGAAAGGGGGGCAATGACCATTCTGGCTTCTTAAAGCTGAAAAAGGACAGTGTTGAGCAAGCAGTTTTGGAGTCCCCCTTTTTAAAAATCAGGTCTATCGATAGAAGTCCGATTGAGAACTAACAGGCTAGAGGGCCATTTGAGTGATGGGTGGTCTATAAGAGAAATAAGAAGTTATTAGTACTGGAACTAGATTAATGCAGCAATAAATGCCACAGCATAGGAATATGCCAACAAGTATGATGAAAATGACAGATTAACAATGTTTTCCACCAGGAAGTACCAGAGAACCAAGAGCCAAGATACTGTTCCCATGACAAGTTTGGCCAGGACATGGCTTCTATCTGAGCATGTAAATCTTTAAGGATATTTGTCACATTGCCAGAATTATCAGGGATGTAAACATAACATTCAGTTTTAATAATGGCACAAGTACCTCCTTGAGCTGCAGTGAGGACATCTAAAGCCATCCGGTTTTGTAAGATAGCTTTCCTCATAAGTGTTATTTCCGTGTTGAGGAGAGAGATACTTTCTTCAACATCATGGAAGGCAGTTTGAGTATAATTGTTTAAAGTCTCTACATGACACATTACATCTTCTAAACCAATTTGTGGGATAAACAGTGAAGCTAGATGATCATACCAATGAAACATTGATCGTCCCTATCTATGTTTGAGATTGGGGAGGTTTGCTGGCTGCTTTATATTTGGGGTCCATCTCCCCTGCATCCAGGGGTACCCAATAGTACATCTCCCTATCCAGCCTGGGGGAAGCCAGGGCCATAGGTTAGTTCCACATATCCATTGAGTCCCATTGGGTGCTGGCCAAATAATTTTAGGTCTAGAAAGCCAATCTGTTCCAAACCAATCATTAGCTTGTAAAATTATAATTTGTTGGCATTCAACTCCGGGGTCCATCCTAACTCTCGAGTAGCATTAGGCCTTGTGTCATAGGTATGGTTTCATGTTTTTTGGCGCTTCTTGGTTTAAATGCCCAATAGTTGGAGTGAGCCATAAATCTCCGTCCCAATTTTGATAGTAACCATCTTTATATCTGTGACATGTTGATGGTGCGGATGGTGGAAGGAGAGAATTAGATGGGCCTATATGGGATTTAACAGTGGTAGAAGTCTTAAGGTTGGTCTGTTTTAAAGTGAAAATCTTTCCATGACCAGGTTGTGATGAAGTTTCATTTATAGGTCATAAATTAACTTTGGCATGAGAGACATTTTGTAAAGAGGGTCTTTCTTTCTTTTGTTCAACATTAAGGATTGTAAATTTATCCAATCATTTCCTTGTAAGGGGGATACCCACCAAGGCACTCCAGAGGTACTGGAAAGGGGTAATAGTCCACATATCCAGCAATTCTCTTTTTGTAACCTAGTGGCATATTGTTGGGCCCACATTAGAAAAGAGTTAGTCTCGGTGGATCTGTTCTGGTTCCCATTTCAGGGAAGTTGTTCCTTGGTGTAATGTCTCTTTGAGGAGGCTATAAAGAGGGTTAAATATTTCCCCATATCCAGGGATCCAAATCCTATAATATCCAGTTATTCCTAGGAAGCTTCTAAGTTGTCTTATGGTTTGAGGTAGAGAATATTGTCCTATAGGGTTTATTCTTTCTGGTTCTAGCTTGAGAGTTCCTTGAGACAGCTGTAATCCTAAATATTGAATTTGTTTTTGGCACGATTGAGCTTTTTTCTTTGAGACTTTATAACCCTTATCGGCTAAGAAGTTTAAAAGTTCTTCAGTAGCTTCCTGACATCCCTTTTGAATAGAGGCACACAAAAGTATGTCATCCACATATTGTAGGACAGTCAGAGATGTTTTGATCTCTGAACTCTGTTAAATCCTTAGCTAGGGTTTGGCCAAAATAATGAGGGCTATCTCTGAACCCTTGGGGCAATACTGTCCAAATTAGTTGAGATCTGCTATCTGGTTCCTCAAAGGCAAATAGATATTGTGATTGGGAGTCAAAGGGTATACGGAAAAATACATCCTTTAAATCTAAAGCATCAGCTGCTGGAATTTCAGATAACAGAGTGTATGGATTAGGAACTACAGGGTGGAGAGGAACAACTGCTTTGTCAATTATTCTCAGGTCCTGAACTAGTCCCCATTCCCCATTGGGTTTCTGAATTCCTAAAATGGGTAAGTTACGTGGGCTGTTGCAGGGCACTAAAAGTTTCTGTCTTTTGAGGTTCTGAATGATCTTCAATAAGCCCTTTTTTTGCCTCTGGGTGTAGGGGATATTGTCTCTGATGTGGAAAGACAGAAGAATCTTTTAAGACTATTTTGATTGGAACTGCATATTTTGCCCGTCCAATCTTGCCTTCAGTAGTCCACACTTCAGGATTTATATTACATTCTAAAAAAGGCAAACATAATAGTCCTCATGGTCCCAAATTCATTGTAATGGACTCTGAAGTTTTGAGAGTAAGTCTCTTCCCAATAAAGGGGTAGGACATTGTGGGACTATCAGAAATACATGAGAAAATATCATCCTGTCCCACTCACAACTCAGTGGGGGGAGTAAACTTTCTGGTAATAGGCAGTCCAGACACTCCTTGTAATGTTATAGTATTAGAGGAAAGAGCTCCTGGGTAAGAAGTGAGCACAGAATAACTGGCACCAGTGTCTAAGAGGAAGTTGATCTCTTGGCTCCCTAAGGAGAAGCATATCCGGCACTCACAGGGCTCACATGTGGTGATAGGAGTTACGGGAGCCAGAATTGAGCCTTGGCCCCATTAGGCCTGTGTGGAGGAGTCTGGCTTCAAGGACCTATGCCCCTGAGGACAGTCACTCTTCCAGTGATTACCTTGACATTTAGGGCAGGACTTTTTGGGTGGTAGCTTGGCTATTGGGCAATCCAGTTTGAAATGTCCTTCCTTTCCGCAAAGGAAACAAGTCCCTTTTGTGAATTAGAGGAGCATTTTGTCTTCCCCCTTTTTCCCCCTGGGAGCTTACTCCTTTAAGAATGAATACCAGTGCTTCAGTTCTTTTTCTGTCTCTGTGCTCTTTCTCCTTCTTTTCCTCTTGATCTCTATTATAAAAAAATGGAAGTAGCAAGTTGGAGGATGTTATCTAAAGATTGATCAGGGCCATATGCCAATTTTTGTAACTTCCTCCTAATGTCTGGGGCTGACTGAGTGATAAATTTGTCCTTTAAAAGTAGTTGACCCACTGTGGATTCAGGATCCATGGTGGTGTGTTTTCTCATTGCCTCCCTGAGTTTCTCCATGAAAATAGCAGGGCTTTCCTGGGGTCCCTGAATACTTTCTGAAACCTTAGAATAGTTAATGGGCTTTTGCTTGATTCTCCTGAGGGCCTCAAGGACCAACATCTGGAAATGGCTAATTTTCTAAGCATCTTGCTCATCATTTGGGTCCCACTCAGAATCATTTCTGGGAACTGCCTGTGCTCCAGATGGGTAATTAGGTTTGCTCCTAGTCTGTTCTGCTGGGGCAAAAGCAAGGTGTAGGTCATTCCCAAATTCCTAAGCTGCTATTAGGGCTGCTTCCTTGTCACTGAAAATCAAAGTCTGGTGGAGTAATAGCATAATATCTTTCCGGGTAAGGTCAAACACCTGGCATATGTTTTTAAATACCTTAATATATTTATCTGGGTCCTCCAAAAATCTCCCCAAGTCTGTTTTTATCTGCCTTAGGTCTTGAAGGGAGAAGGGGGTATGTACTTTGGCCCAATTTCTTCTCCTGGCATCTTCTGGAGAGGCAATATATTTGATCTGTCGATTGGGGCAGATGCAGAGAGGCCAGGGTATAGAGGACCGGAGGGTTGCTGTTGCACACCAACAGCAGATGGAGATTTTGTGGGTCCTCCTGATTCTTTCTCCTCAGTAGGTGAGTCCCCAAGATTTTCTCTCTTCATGGCAGATATCATAGCTAAGTCTACTTTACATTGTTGTCATAATTTGGGGTTTTCCCTTAGGGCAAAGAAAACCTGGACATATGGCACCTCACACCATTTTCCTTCCTTTTTGCAAAATTTATCAAGCTGTAAAATTGTATTAAAATTTATACTTCCCTCTGGTGGCCAGGTTTCTCCATCAGGGAGTTTGTATTGAGGCCAGGCCTGGCAGCAGAAGAAAATGAGGTGCTTTTTCTTGAACGTCTGTGGGTCAATTTATCTTAATTTTTCAATATGAAGGGAAGTGGTGTACCAAGCATATTGGAGAGAGAAGCTCCCATGTGAGTAAGAAGAGAAAAAAAAAAAAAAAACAGGACTCAGGCACCTGCTCCAGAGAAAACGTTCCCATCAGGGTAATCTCTTTAAGCTTGAGATTCCTAAACGATCCAGAAAACCCATCTCTCACCTTGCTTTGCCAAGGGTGTTTCTGGTCCACTTTGGCAAAGTGCTAGGGTCCCAGTTTTCCCTGTGCCAGAGACCCTGGGAGGATTCAGACTTAAGGGCATTACTGCTTTCCTCGCTGCCACTATAAAACCCACAGCAAAAGAGAATCGCGTACTCTTCTTGTTGCCTTCTGTTGTAAGGCATACAGTGCTAGTGCTTTCTATCGGTGAGACTACCAGAAGAGTTGATTCTACAAATGCCTCTCTCTAGCAGCTTTAAGAGAACACAGCACATTCTAAACATTGGAGTGGTAATGGGAAATTTTAAAACAGACTAGTGAAAGTTACCTATGTACATGAGGGAACCAGGGCACCTTTTTAACTATTTATCCAATGTCTTTCTCAGTCCTACAACCTGAATTGCTAGTGTTTCTGACCGGCGAAGGAAAGGGAGCATCCAGGAGAGAATGGATGTGGGTTTGGGAGTGTTGCTTAGCCCACATGGAGGCAAATGTAATTGGGGCTTTCCCTCAGTGCCATTCATCTACCAATTAGCCTAGATACCCCTTAGGGCTGTCAGGAGGGGGTTCAACAGAAAGGAACCTTAGGAATATATCTGAGTGTAGCCCAGACTGGAATTCTGCAGTTGTTCCAAACTCCTTTCTCCACCTCCTCGCATCCAAGGCAGATAGGGATTAGGGACACTGTGTACTCACACCAATTGCTCTCCAGGCCCAGATAGAAAAGTGGCAAGTGGCTTTGGCAAAACCCAACATGCCTGCTCTGTATTGAACAGGTGATTGAGAGCTGCCTCTCACCTGAGCCTTGAAGAGTGGCGGCCACACTTATTAAGTTTAAGTAGCCGTTGGGTGCCCACATCACCCTCCAGAAAGAAAGAGAGAGAAAGATACACCTCAGACAGACATGGCGTGCATGGAGAGGTGCTTATCTCAGTGTAGATCTCGGTGGGGAACCTTCAATCTGTTACCGCTGTTTACTGGTGGCAAGACCTTGATTCCCCAATGCTGAAGTATAACACCAGAGAAACACGCCTAGGCAAGTTTAGAGTAGAAAGTAGAAGCTTTATTAAGGACAGCAGAAAAGACTTCTCCCGGAGGAAGAAGGGGACCCAACAGGTGGAATCACCCATGCTTCTTTACAAGATCCATGTAAGTGGTATTTTTTCCCCAATCCTTTCACCTTCAGTCTGTATATCTTTTCCTATGATGTGAGTCTCCTGGAGACAGAATATTGTTGAGTCTTGTTTTGTAATGCAATCTGCCAGTCTATGTCTTTTTTTTTTTTAAACCAGGGATTGAACTCAAGGGCACTCAACCTCAACCACTGAGCCACATCCCAGCCCTATTTTGTATTTTATTTAGAGACAGGGTCTCACTGAGTTTCTTAGCACCTCACCATTGCTGAGATTGTCTTTGAATTCACAATTCCCCTGTCTCAGCCTCCTGATAGTCTATGTCTTTGGATTGATGAATTTAGGTCATTTATGTTATTAGGTTATTATTGAGACAGGATTGTATTTCCAGCCATTTTGGTTTATTTCGGGTTTTTAAATTGAATTATTCTCTTCTTTGATTGACTATTCCTTTAGTGGGACTCTTCCCTTTGCTGGTTTTCATTTTTTCATTTTATCTTCATGGAATATTTGGCTAAAAATATTTTGTAGTGCAAGATTTCTAGTTGCAAATTCTTTTAACTTATGTTAATCATGGGATGTTTGTATTTTATCTTCAAATCTGAAGCTTAATTTTTTATGGGTATAGTATTCTTGGTTGGCATCCATTTTCTTTCAGAGCTTGGTATATATTATTCCAATACCTATTAGATTTGATGGTCTGGCTTGAGAAATCCACTGAGATTCGAATTGTTTTCTCCCTAAACATAATCTGACATTTTTTCTCTGATAGTCTTTAAAATTCTATCCTTATTCTGTATGTTAGGCATTTTCATAATAATGTGGCTTGGTGTGGGTTTGTTGTAATTTTGTACATTTGGGGTCCTGTAAGACTCCTGTATTTGATTTTCCATTTTATTCTTTAGGATTGTGAATATTTCAGATATTATTTCATTGAAAAGTTTTTGCATTCCTTTTGTGTGTATCTCAGTGCCTTCATTTATCCTGATAAATTTTAAATTTTGTCTTGTCATGTTATTCCACATTTCTTGGAAGTTCTGTTCATGCTCTCTTCACATCTTCTCTCCATGGTCAACTTTATTTTAAAGATTATATATTTTGTCTTCATTGCCTGAAACTCTGTCTTCCAAGTGGTCTACTGTTGGTAATGCTTTCCATTTATTTTTAAATTTAGTTTATTAATTTCTTCATTTCAAATATTTCTGCTTGATTTCTTTTCAGGATCTCTTTTTATTGAATTTGTCTTTCACCTCCTAAATTTTATCTCTGACTTCACTCCTCACATCATCCTTTACTTCATGAATCAGCTTAACTATGTACATTCTAAACTCCTTCTCTAACAATTCTTCAAATATTGTATCAATGGATCCTATTATTGGAACATGTTGGTTTGTTTGGGGTGATTTGTTCTTTTGTTTTTTATGTTGTTTGGGTGTCTACTCATCTAGCAGTGTGGTTCTGAGGCAGTACAGTTTCTGCCCATAGACCTATAGTGTCCCTGAAGGTTTCTAGTACCTTGACTTTAAAGAGGAGACAAATAATACCAGCAACTAATGAAAACAATGTACAGCCTTAACCCAGATGTCTCCTACTAAGACATCTAGTTTTGTTGCAATAAATATATATGATATGTGGAGCTATTGCCTACAAGAAAAATCAATAAGTTTGCAAAAGGGTTTATAAAATTAAATGGTGGACAAAAAGACCACAGAAGTGGTACAGGATGTAATGTTTATAAATAAGGAGGAGATAATATAGATATAAAAATTATAGGAAGAGTGAAAGGGGGAATAGAGGTTGGCTGTTAGCAAGAGAAAAGAAGGAAAGCGAATCAAGGGAAACAAATAAGTAAATATATATATATATATATATATATATATATATATATATATATATATATATAATATACACACACAGTATTTTTTTTTAAATCAAAAATGGAAAGCAAAAAAGTAAAAATAAAAGAATCTAAAAAAACTGAAGTTTACAAATTGGACATCTCAGACCTCAATAAACTGATGCATGAAAAATAATTTTTTTCAAAGTGGTAGAAATGTGAGAGAAAAAAGAAAAGAAAAAAGATCTTGATGAAAAATTGATCACTTGTTTTTGTTGGAGTTCAAAAGTTTCTCAGCTTCCCTTCTTCTCAGCAATTAGGTGATCTTTTCTAGACTATAATGCTTGCTTCACTTTCAGAGTGGGTGGGGTTGCTAGGGTAAGATGGTTAATCTTATAGATAGATCTCTTGGAGGTAGGGTGTAGGTTTAGGTATACTCCAGTCTGTTCACTGAATGTCAGTTGGTCTGGAGATTTTAAGTCTGTGCACCTCCAGGCTTCAGAGATTGCATGTTGGACAACTGCATCCCAGGAATCTCCTTTGGGTTCCACTTATGTGGTGTAAGTGCCTGTTTTTAGCCCAATACATCACCTGCAGACCCCACAATTTCTGGTTTCCAATTCAGTCTCCAAATTCAATCTCTCCTACCCTGAAATTTTTGAATTCCCAGTCAAGTGTTTCTCTCCCTTCAGGTCCTCTAAGCAGCCAGATTAGAAGGGGGGAGGAGACAGGTGGGATTTTATGACCAGTACTCCCCTGTGTAAACCTCTCTTTATACTTGACTTTTCTCTTGGTCACTTTGGCACACTCTTTTTTGTGCAACATGGTTTTCCCTGCTTGTTTCTTCAAGCCAAACTCAGGTCTGCCAATAATCAGCTCCCTCATCTGCTAGACCCCATGCTACAGCTGCAAAATGGTTCCTTTTGCTGCCTTTTGCATTTCTCAGAGAGACAGTGGCTTCTTTCCTGTACAAAGATATTGTACAGCGCATCTTAATGTTTAGTTAGGCAGTGACTCTGATCTCTAAACTCTCTGTACCCCTCCACACCTTACTCCTCCTAAGAATGGAGGTTCCTTTAATTCTCTTATTGCTTTACTGCATTCATGGAGGGACCATTCTGGCTCATGCCTCCAGTTACTGCCTTGGCTGTGGAGCTGAGGATTTAATCCTTATTTTATTATATTTGATCTCCTGAGTCCCTGATCTGTTTTGAGTGTCAGTATTAGATTCTAGTAAATTCCCAAATAATTCTTGTTCATTCACCCACCTTGCTGAAATGCTGCCTGTCTGCTTTTCCTGGTTTCATGCCACAGAATTGCCAGGGAAGTGACCTCTCTATTCTGCCATCTTCCTTAGTATACATTGCTAATGTGTAATATTCTGTATTCAGAGGTAGACCACCTCTGAAGCAAAGGTTCTATGATGGCTTATCATTTTAGAATAGGATAAGAGCAAATAACCTTACAAATTCAAGATTTGGTAAATTTCTTTAACATGTGATTTGAAAAAGTTTTAATACCTTTATTTTATTTATTTATTTTTATGTGGTGCTGAGGATTGAACCCATCACTTCACATGTGCTAGGTGAGTGCTCTACCACTGAGCCATAACCCAGCCTGATTATGAAATTTTTAAACAATTAAAGATTTTGCTTAATAGGAAAGCAAGAGTGAATTAGTTCACCCGTGAACTAGTAGTTTGAAGAATGCATTCCACTGGAAGAAAAGGAATTTTAAAAGTTAATAGGCATAGAATATAGATCCACAAGTACCAACATCAATATAAATGGAATACTATAAAAAGAAACAATGAAATAAAGGGTAGAAAATAAAGTACAATAAAATTAGACAAATATTCATTCTTTTAATTAATAAGAGAGAGCCCACTATATCCCAGTTACTGTTCTAGGCTCAGGGAAACAACCAACAGACTAAAAAATATCAGTCTCTGCATATATGGAACTTATATGCTATACTAAGCAGAATAAACAGATAAAACATGTTTTAGAGAATGATAAAGGATTAGGAGAAAAAAATCAAGGAACAAGAAATTGAAATAGTGAGAGTTCACCTTTTAGATTTAGTGGCTAACCTTACTGACCCTGGTACATATATGTATATCAAAGTAATTTGAGTGTGTGAACAATGCTTTGATTTGATGTAAGTGAATCTCAGATAGAAATAATTATAAATACAAACCTTTTGAGCCAGGAGCTTTCCAGATACATTCAAGGAAATGCAAGGATGTTCAATTTGAAGAGGACTTGGAAAGAGTAGTAGGAAATTATGTCTGAGGAAAGGAAGGAGAGATTGTGTATTTTTATTGATCATAATAAGAACTTTGAGTTATCATGGAAAGCCATTGGAAGCTTTTGAGAAGAGGAGTGACAATATCTGACACACTTTAACAGCATCACTCTTTGTGCTATGTGGAATAAAGACTGCAGGGGAGCAAGGATGGAAGTAGGGTGGTCAATTAAAATTGATTCAGAAAAGAGATGATGGTTTGGATTGAGTTTGTGGCAGTGAAGTGGTAGAAATATACAGTTCTGGATTTGATATTAATGTTAACAAATGTCTTTCTAGAACTGAAAGAAAATGTGGATAATTAAGGATGAAACCAAAATTTATGAGAAGAGTAATTGAAATTAGCTCAGATGCAGAAGATTTGAGGTAGTAAAAGCTTTGTGTGAATAATGTTGGGAATTCACTTCACATGTATCAAACTTTAGTGATTATTAGTCATCCAAGTGAAGAGATGTAATAAATACTTGTATATTCAAGTCTAGAGTTTGGAGGAGAATCTTTGCTGGGGAAGAAAATGTTGTAGTCATCACCTAGATGAGAATTGAAGCCTTGAGACTATTTGAGATCACTGAGGATGTATGTGCCGCATTTTGGCTGGGCACAATTCAGGAGCCACTTGTCAAAAGAAACTAACTTTATTTTTAGAACCACACATGCCAAACAAAACAGCTCCTCAGGAAAAACCCTCAGAGCCCAACTGCCACTACCGGCTTCCCACAAGCCACTCCCCCCCAACACCAGCCTCTCCACCTCCCACAATCCCCCTGCTTTTGAGGCCGATTGGCTGGGTCACATGGGCGGAGCCAAAAAAGTCCCACAATGAGCAGCTCCGTGGCCTGAAAAGGCAGGGAAACAGCCCAATGAGCATCACCACAGAGGAGCCAATCAGCTAGAAGTTGCTGGGGCCGCTGTCAGCCAATCATCAGCTGGTAATCTGAATGGGCGGGGAAACAGCTCAATGAGCATCTCCAATGAGCATCACCGCAGAGGAGCCAATTAGGTAGATGTTGCTGGGGCCGCTGTGAGCCAATCATCAGCTGGCAGTCTGAAAGTTTGCTGGGGCCCCTTCGGCTGTGGCTCTCAACATGTAAGTATACGTAGAAACAAAGAATGATCTCTAGGGCAACAGATGTTTTAAAGCTGGAGATAAGAGAGACTAACAAAAGATATTAAGAAGGAATAGTAAGAAAGATAACTGGAAAACCAAGTTCAGGTACCCACCTGGAAATGAAGTGACAAAGTGTTTTAAGGAGGGAAGAAATAAATAGTCAGACAAATGGTCAAAGAAGAAGACAGAGAAATGACCATTGTATATGTGATCATAAGCGACTACAAGAGGGTCAGCCTCTGTGAACATATAGGTGTCAAAACACAATTGAGTTCAAGAGGGAATGGGAGAAGTTAAATGGGAGCATAGATAATTTTTTCAATTTTGTTTTCTATAAAGAAAAAAAAGAATGTGGTAGCTGGAAAAGGAATAAATTAGAAATATTTTTGTACATAATGAGAAAAGTGATGGTTTGTAAACTCATTGGAAATATTCAGTAAAGAAAGAAAATTTAAGGATTAAAATGGAGATGATATCTGGAATAATGCCCTTGAATGGTGAAGAGCAAATAGCATCTTGTTCACAAGGTATAAGCATTGGCTAGGATCATGGGAAGCCTTTCATAGAAATGAAAGGTATTCAGGCAGGTAGGTCAATGTGGTGGTGGATATGTATGGGAGTTCTCATCTGGTTATTTAGTTTTCTCAATAGAAATAAGAAGTGAGGTCATTATCTCATCTTGAACTTGGGAGAAGAAATGGGAGCTAGAGGTTTAAAGAAAAAGGAGCAAGTATACGATACTTGGCTAGACATAAGTATGGAAGAGTGAATGTGCTAAGAAAATATGGCACAAAAGCTAGCCAACATTAAGAGTTTATTTGAGACTAATGGTCGTGAACTAAATGTGATCATTCAATAGGGCTATATGTTCCCTATAGCCATGTTCACCTGCAAGGGTGCAAGTGTAAGTAACTGGAGAACTGATAAAAATGAAATAAGAGACAGAAGTAAGGTATAAGCAAAGAAGAGGGGAAAGGTATATGCACAAAATTCTTTATATGAATCTGGAGTTTACATAGCATCTCAAAGGAAGGGAGGATATTGAGAGAGGAGGACCAGTGAAAAGGTTTAGGATCAAGAATTATATGTGTTCAGACAAGGAAAACAAAAGTAGGTGTTTTATGGGGAGAAATGTGATCTCAGAGTCTAGAAATGGCAACAAGGAATAAAGAGCACAATTGCATCATAGCTAGGTCCCAGGAAATGAGTGCTATGGGAAACAAATCTCCTACTACTTGCCCTGTTTTGTTTTTTTCTTCTCAATACATGTGTTTTAAGTGATTTGCTGGTTTTGGCCATTTCATAACCTGCATGCAAAGGACACTAAAAGTACTCATAAATTGAGAATGGGTTTCCAGAAATTTCACGTGATGATTGCATCATACAAGGCAGATTCGTACATATAGTAATATGATTGATTGTGGAGCTCCTAGGTAATTGATGAGGTAGCTTGGGGGCTTTGTGGGAAAAACAGGTTTCTGCTTTTCTCACAGATAGTTGCTTTCAGTAAACTGATTGGCTAGTTTAGTGTCTGGTGAGAAATCTTGCCTTCGTGTGAACAAAAGAAGGTTTTTTTGTTTTGTTTTGGTTTGGTTTTTATTTTAGTTTTTTGCATTATAAGTGAATTTGACTATGACCACTTGGATTAGCAACTGAATTTTTTTTGACTATTTTCACTGAAATTCTTCCCATTCTTGTATAAAATGTAGTTGCTAAAACCTCAGTCTTGTCTACAGCTAAAGCTGTAGGATTTTTTGTAGGACATGTTTTCCTGTTTTTAAATATTGTTCTCCTACTTAGTCACAGGATTTTTTTCTTTCTTTTTTTGTGGATGGTGGAACTTTGTGGTAGTGCTTTATGGTTGTGGGGTTTTTGTTGCTTCATTTATTGAATATTTTAATGTATTCTTCCCTTACTATTTTTTAAAATTTATTTTTAGTTTTTATTAGTTTCTTTTAGATACAAATGACAGTAAAGTGTATTTTGATATATTGTACATACATATAGTATAACTTATTTCCTTACTCTTTTAATTATCATTCATGAAATGTCAAAAATAGAAAATTGAGGGTAAAATGAAAATAATTAATCATCCAATCTGTAGAGACCATATGCCATTTATTTTTGCCTCTGTTATCTCTTCAAAGAACATTTCTGAACCTTCAAATAGGCTTCCCTAGGTAAAGACCTTCTCTGTATAGTTGCATAGGAATTACTTTATCTGGGCAAGTTAGAACTACAGGCCATAATTGCTGGAACAATGAGTTCTGTGTTTCAAGAGACATTTGGAACCTCTAGAAGAAGTAAAAACCACAGTGTTTGATATACACATCTAGCTGATTCAGACTATTTTTCTAAATAGCCCAGAGCATAGATTGAGAAAGAACCAAAATTTAACCTAGCAGTATCCTCTAATGATAGCATGACAGGTTTTATACAAAAGAAGAGTCATGTTGTTAAAAACTATCCTTTGAGACAAAACAATAGGAGATATAATTGCCTGACTATAACAAAGCTTTTGATGTTTCTTTTGTGCCAGCCTCTCTTTAATGTACACTGGTCTGAAAGAGAGAGAGAGAGAGAGAGAGAGAGAGAGAGAGAGAGAATGAATATGAATAGGGCCTCTATAGTTCCTACATGATTCTCTTCATCCCCCCTTCTCAAAACAAAAGGAAGTAGGGTATCTTAGAGGTCCACAGAAAAGGCTCAATCAATATGCTGATTAGAGGCTTATGCATTAATTCTCCCAATAAAATGGCTTTTAACCATGTGAACTTGTGAAACCTCAACCCCACTTCTACTTCACTGCTTCATTAACAACTTTTTCACATGTTAATATGAAGTTGACAGCTGCAACATCCAAAAACATCTCTTTGATTTTTCTCCAATCTACATTTTTCTGAGAATCTTCTAGACCTCAAGGTTGTCTTCCTCTTTTATCCATTTTTCACTTTGAAAATTATTAAAATATCCGTCTTTAGGCATCAAATACCTGTGAATTGAGTAAAGAATTCCCCAAATATAGGCAGATGGGCTAGACCTATCCAAAAAATAGTTTGTAGCAATAAAACACTCATGATTATATTCTTTTCCAAAGGCATGCATGTAAATAAATATATACATTTCTCATAAAATTGTTTGTTGAAAAATCCTTAGTTTCAATTCGTTTTTTTAAGAGTGAGAGAGAGGAGAGAGAGGGAGAGAGAATTTTAATATTTATTTTTTAGTATTTGGCGGACACAACATCTTTGTCTGTATGTGGTGCTGAGGATCGAACCCGGGCTGCACGCATGCCAGGCGAGCGCGCTACCGCTTGAGGCACATCCCCAGCCCTCAATTCCTTTTTTTAATCTTCATTTTTATTTATTTATTTTTATGTGGTGCTGAGGATCAAACCCAGGGCCTCACATCTTCGAGGCAAGTGCTCTACCACTGAGGTATAGCCTCAGTCCCCTTACTTTTAATTCTAAAGTCCTTTAATCTAACCATTTGACAAAGTAATATGTTAGACTGATACTATTGATTTTTATGATGTTAAGTGGGTAATTTCTAAGTTATCTGGTATTTACAAGAAGGATTCATTCATTTCCATTTAGGCTGTACTGACTGATAGTAGACATGATAAAATCTTAATGAATTTTAATATCTATCTCTTAAGACAAGTATGGAGACACCAGTCATCTGCAGATATGTGACTGTTATGTCTTTTCTGAATTAGACATTTTTAGTGTCTACTCATGAGAATTAGGATGCTAAGCAGTTTATAGTCATGGTATTGCATATCATTATATTACTTTTAGCTATTAGTTTTGTACTCTTATTTTATAGAAGAGGCAACTGAGGCTCAAAAAAATCAAACATGTTATGGTAAGTCACAGGGCAAGGAATCCAAAAAACCCAAATAGAGAATAAGACCTAAAACTTTTTTGAGAAGATAGAAGTTGCCTCATCAGAAGGTCATGCTTCTGGTGACACACATCTAAAACAAAGAAGGGAAATTTACTGAATGTAGCCTGTGTGAAGTGGAAATTACTGAATTAAATAGGGCTGCAGATAAAATAACAGATGCCCAGTTAAATTTGAATTTCAGACACAATGAGAAACTATTTTAGTGTAAGTATGGCCTGTACAATATTTAGGGTATACTTATAAGAAATCATCCCTTGTGTATAAGAGATGAAAATTTAGCAACTGACCCAAAAATCCTTCAGTTATACAGGGAATCCTGTATCTCTCTCTCTCTCTCTCTCTCTCTCTCTCTCTCTCTCTTAATATCTCTTCTCTCTCTCTCTCTCTCTCTCTCTCTCTCTCTCTCTCTCTCTCTCTCTCTCTCTCTCTTAATCTCTGTGTTACCAGAGATTGAATCCAGGGCCTTGCATACACTGGGCAGCTAGGCAAGTGCTCTTCACTAAGCTACACCTCCAGCTCAATCCTGTATTTTTATTTATTATATCTGGCATGCCTATGAATAAGGCAGTTATAGTTAAAGCATTTGATTTTAGAGTGTCATTTAGTCATGTTTTCCTTGAATCATTTAGAAAAACAGCCTAGAAATAATACATAGTGATTAGATAATGGTATCTATGTTCTACATTTAAGAAAGGAAATGGTTTGCTTTGGGATAAGGGACAATGAATTTAACAATATCCTGAACTTTTCTGTCTCGCAAAATCATTTGACAGTTTGTACACACAGTTTCTGAACTTGGTTTTTTATGTATTATGGCACAATAACACTCATTGCACCTGAACTTTTAGAGTAAAGTTCACTGGTGGAACTCAACTATATGGAAGAAAAAAAAAAACACTTTTTTAAGGGACATAGTGTTTTCACTTCATGATTATACAGTGTAGTACAGAAAGTATTGACCTTGAGTTAGAAAATCTGAATTCTGCCTTCAGCTTTGTCATATATTAGGAAAGTCATCTTTGCTAATGGAGTATTTCTTCCACATTGGAATCTTGGTACCTTTACTTCTTTTAATGTGAATACAACTTTTACTAAGTTTCAAGGGGCATTCCACCCTCAGTGTGTTACAAACATTAAGCTGTAGAAAAGTATATATTACTAATAAACTTTCCATTATCTATCTTTTTTTCTACTGTATTTGAAAGAGCCCCCACAGTACAGTTTCTCAATTTCTGCCATTACACGTCAGTCAGGTCCTCCAGGTTCTTTGATGTATAATCCATCTATTCTCTGAGTTGAATAAGCACTTCCCAGAAGGATCAGGCTGAGCTCTAAATGTCATTATTGTTATAAAGGCCAAGAGCAGTGGCAGGAGCAGGTGTGAAAGAGGGACAACATTGTCTTCTAGAACACTTACCCTCATTTGAATCTTGTGTATAGTCTTCAAACAAGAGGCTTTCTGTCTTCTAACTAGGGAGAGTAGGGACATTTTTCAGATCCAGAGGGTTTAGGGGAATCTTGGGAGTTCAACCTGCTTAAGTGAATCTACAGAGGTATTTTAATTTGAAGTTCTAGGACCCCACTTCTTCTCTATCTGAGCCCTTCCCTTGGCAGAAATTTAAAAAGCCTCTGATGTTCAGTCTCATGTAATGAATTTCTATGTCAGTCTGCACTCAAGCTATAGGAGATGAATGTGTTTTCAAAATGCTTCCAACGAGACCTTCTGTGATCCTCATATATTGGTTTACTTTGGTAATTAAGCAATTTGAGCCTGTCCTTTTCTTCCTGTAGAGCATCACTGGTGCTTAGCAACAGCCACCCAAAAACCACAGCCTGGATATCCACTAAGATTCCTGCAGTTTGCAAACACCAGAGACATTTTAAAAGCTAATTCATCCCTATAGTTCAGGGACTGTCAAAACTTCATCTACCACTTCTAATGGTGTACTACTGGCCATTCAGCCAATGAGACTCTTCTATAATCCCTCATGGTACCAACTATATTAGTTCATAGTTCATAAAACCAAGGCAGTCATGTTTTAGATATGTGTTATCCCCCAAAAGTTTATGTGTGAGGCAATGAAAGACAGTTTGGAGGTGAAATTATTGGGTTATGAGAGTTGTAACCTAATCAGTGTATTAATCCATAGACATGGATTGACTGGGCTGTAACTGTAGGCAGGTAGGGTTGACTGGAGGAAGTATGTCACTGGGGACATAACTTTGTGTTTTATATTTTATCCCTTGTAACTCTGTCTTTGCTTCTTGGTTTCCATGTCCTGAGATGCTTCCTTCTACCATGCCCTTCTGCCATAATATTCTGACTTACCTCAAACACAAAGCAATGGAGTCCACCAGCCATGAACTGAACCCCTGAAACTGTGAACCAAAATAAACTTTTTCTCCTATAAGTTGTTCTTGTCAGGTCTTTTGGCTGCAGCAATGGAAAGCTGGCTGAAACAAAGGCTGACATGGGCTTTTGAAGACACTGATTTATTGAGGGAGCATCTTGAGACCAATTTTTTAAAAAGTGAGGGAAGCAGGTTAGGGCAGAGGAAGACCCAAGGCAAAGATGTGGTTTTTCACTAAAATCTGGCCTTTTTAAATGGGAGGCTCTGGAACATGAATGACACCACAGAGAAATCCCACCTGGCATTTTATACCCCTGTATTAGTCATTGATGACTGCAGGGCAAAGGTATAAATTCCCAGGTATTTCCAGGAAAGGTAAATCCTGGAAGCTAAGGTCAACTCTCAGGAGTATGGAAATGTTAACATCCAACACTCACAGAACCTAGGGGAATAGTTGAACCACTCTAAAAAAGGAAACTAAACAGATCATCAGTAATTTCTACTTTATAGGATTGGGGCCAAATTTGAGTAGAAGCTTGGAAAAAACTATGCAGATATCTGAGGAAAGAACATTTCATGCAAACTACATGGCAAATGCAAGGGTCCTGAGGTGACAATTTCTAGTAACTAGGAGGTCTACTCTGTGGGAGTGCTGTGAGTGCAGGGGAGATTAGTAGATTAAGTCAGAGAGAGAGAGAGAGAGAGAGAGAGAGAGAGAGAGAGAGAGAGCGAAACTGCCATACTGTGAATAGTTGATCAGGCCATGGAACAAACCTTTTTTTTTTTTTTTTTCTCAATGAGATGGGAAGGCATTGGAGGATTCCAAGTAGGCAAGAGACATTATCTAATTTAACATTTGATAAGGCTCAATCTGATTGCTGCACTCAGAATAGATTGTAAGGTAAAGACAGAAGCAGAGAAACAATTTAGGAAGTTTTAGAAATAGTCTAGGCAACAGATTTTTGTGGTTTGGATTAATGTTTTAATGGTAGAGGTGGTAAGGACTGGTGGGATTCTGGGTCTATTTTAAAGGTGGTCTTAAAAGTATTTGCTGATAGATTTGATGCATTGTATGATAGAGAAAAGTAAGGAATTTTTGAATCTGAGTATGGGGAGGAATAAATGAGAATTGAACTGTGGGAGTGACATTTTTATTTGGAGAATAGAAATAAAAAAAATTTTGCTTTAGCTGTTCAATTTCACCTATAATCATAAACACTGTATTGGGTACTTTGAAAATGTGCTCAGAGCATAGACCTCATGTTGAAAACTATTCCCATTGCAATAAATTTTTACTTAATTTTATTTTTTTTTTTTGGTTTTGGTTATGTAAATTTGTAGAGGTAACTTAGAATCATTTGGAAACTTAGAATAAATAGTTGTATATATAATTCTAGAGTTTAGGATTTATTTAGAAAATCCCCTGTTATTTAACATTTAGATTATTTCCATTATTTGTTGTTCATATAGACAAGATGACTACAACTGTCTTTTAGTATATAGTGTTGTACATGCACCTAGTATTTCAATCTAATTTACATTTCTCTGGTTACTGAAAGATTAAGAATCTTTACCCATTTGTCTCTTTCTTTCCTTTCATTTTTCTTTTTCTTTCTTTTTTTTGTGGTTGTTAAATTGCTTGACCATTTTATTAGTTTGCTAGGGCTGCCATAACAAGTACCAAAAGACTAGCTGGCTTAAAAACCAGACATGTTATTTTTTTCTCACAGTTCTGGAGACCAGAAGCCTAAAATCAAGGTCCTGGCAGGGTTGATTTTTTTCCTGAGGCCTTTCTCTTTAGCTTGAGACTTTACAGGGTTTTTTTTTCCCCTTTTTGCATGACTGTATCCCAATCTCTTTTAATAAGAATACAATTTATAATTGATTAAGGCCCATCATATGGACTTAATTTACCTTAATTACTTCGTAAAAGCCCTATATTCAAATATAGTCACATTACTTCAACATATGAATTTTGGTTTGGACACATTTTCTTCTTAAATATTTCATTTGTATTTTTTCTAGTGTTTAAATTGTCTATTGACTTTGCTTAAGGAGCTTTTTGTCATATGAAAGTTTAAATTTAGCTCAATTCATCTGAACTCAAATGTGTGACAAAGTTCTCATTTGACTGTTTTCCTGTGTAGCCCATTATCTTCCAGCTATTATGGTAAATTTATAATTTCTACCTTAATTTGTGATTTTTATAGTGCATCAAAATCTGAGTCATTGCCATGTTTTAACTATTGTAACTTTTTAAAATGTTTTAATATTTGGTTACACTTACTGTACTCTCATACGGCCTTTAAATTTTTAGACTTTTCTGTTTTATTTGTTCATTTTTCCCATAATGATCATTAGAATCATTCTGTTAAGTTTTTCTAACAAAATCCAATGAAATTTCTATTGTATAATATTCCATATTTCATGTCACAGTCCTTCCTAGACAGCTTATGGTTTCAGTTGCTTCGGAAATGCCACTTTTTCCTACTTTTTTTTTTCCTTAAGGATTACTTCTTATATAAAAAAATACATTTGTTTTTGTACATTTTTATATTTACCTCCTTATATACCATTTAATTGAAATCATGTTATTTCTAATGATTTATAAAATCATGCTCTTAAATTTGTAGGCATATGGCAATCTACAAATATTGATAATGATATATCCTTATATTCTCATAGTTATCCTTCATATTTCTATTTCATATATTATTGGATTAGCCAGAATAGTCATACAAGTATTTATTTCTAATAGTGGTATCAAATCATCCATATCTTTAACATTTTTCCCATTAATATAATTTCTGCTTCTTCTACCTACACCTGAAACTGGCTCTATTGAAATAATATGTCCTGATACATGAAATTTATATTTATTTGCCTGTGTTTCATCATGTTATGCCTTTATGTCTTTCTTCTGTGAAATGTTACAGATAAGTGACATGAGTGATATTTTTTGTTTTGGGTACTGGATATTAAATCCAGGAGCATTCTACCACTAAGCTCTATCCCTGCTCCCTTTTTTATTCTTTTGAGACAGGGTTTTGCTAAAGTGCTGAGGCTGATTTTGATCTTGCAATCCTCTTGTCTCAGCCTCCACAGTTACTGGAATTACAGGCATATTCCACTACCTGACCTGAGTGACACTTTCTCTCCCATGCTTTTCAAATGCCTTCCATTGATATTTTTAATAGTGTAACTCATTATCTTATTGAAATGTTTAAATCAAATTAAAAGATATTATCAAGTACCTATAATATGCAAAGCTGTGTGCCAGGAGCTGAGAATATAGACAAATTATTTTTGACCTTAACCTCCATGTATTTTTTTTTCTTGTGAGAGATGGACATACAAACCAACAAACAATAAATTGTGCTATGCTCCACAAAAAAATGCTGTAGTCAGTTCTACCTTGGTTAGTGGATGATTTTTTTCTTTTCTTTTCCTCTTTTATTTTGAGAGAATATGGAGGAAATAACATTTCAGATAACACCTAAGATGAATCTTGAAAGTTGAGTGGGTGTTTGGCAGGCAAGCAAGAAAGAAAAGGCCCTTGCAGGCAGAAAGAACAACCTGAATATTTCTGTAGGTGTAAAATGTTCTAGTATCTGTGGGGTTTAATAGTAATTCAATATTGCTGGTCTAAATTGTTGAGGTATCAAAGAACTAGAACATTCAAATAAAAATAAAATATTATGTTTGTATTATTTGCTGCTGTTAATTATTTTTTATTCTCCTCTCCTCCCAGGTTTTTGTGTAGATCATTAAGAATTGACTAAAGTGAGGGTAAAGTAAGATAAATGAAGGAACTTAGGAAAAGAGTGCTATATAAATAAAAGGAATTATTGATAAACTATTAAATTTTATTACCTTGCTTCATATAGTGGTGAAGACTGTTAGTGTTCCTCCAATAGTCATTCTCCCTTTCCTGTGTAGGAATGGAATTTTGGTTGGGCATATGGCCACACTAGCAAACACTGCATTTCTCAGGGTTCCTTTCAGGTATTTAAGGCTAGGCTGGTGACTAAACTTTGGCCAATAGAATGTGAAGAGAAGTGATGGACCCAACCACTGGCCCATTAATTTAAAGAGAAATTTTCTTCCTTGTATCTTTGCTTCCCTTCCTCAGATTGGAATATAAACAGAATGGCAAGAGCTATACAGAATTCTTGGACAAGGAAATGGTGGTTGGGTATGTATAACATTAGACCATTATGTTAGAAGGAACAAGTATTCCTGTTGGTTTTGAAGTTGCCTACCCAGATTTTGATTTTAAAGAAAAATAAACTTCTTTATAACTTAAAACAAATATTATTTGGGATTTCTTAGTGATACCAACCAAACCATCATTAACATAACAGAGGGACTATACTTATAAAAGAACTGGAAAAAATTTTTAGTAATTGTGAATTTGTCACCTTTTGAGCCAACTGATCAAAATTAAAACACTTCAATGGTAATCATAGTTAATGTTGATGAAACAGAACTCTGCTATATTATCCCTCTACATTTTCTAAGAGGATAATACTTAAAGCAAATTTTTCCTTCCATAGTTTACCTCAAAATACACAGGAAAAAAAAAATTTTGGTATGTTGACAGAATTAAACATTTAAAAGAACTATAATTCACACTGGGAAAAATTTTCCCATGTGGCACACACAATAATTCATATAATTAAAATATGTATTAATGAAGCTGTTTCTGGCCTATTTTTCTTGATAATTTTTTAAAAATCAACTTAACTAATCCAGCGGCACAGGGCCATTCTTTGCTCTCAGAGGGAAGTCTACTTACCCACAAAGAGCTAAGTGACTTTCTGCCTGATAATGTTGCCCAGAATGATCAGTAGGAGAAAACTGAAATTGGTAATTTACCAGATGGCTTGAAAATATCTTTTCTTTTGACAATGAAAGCAGAACAAGCTGAAAATATGCTTAATGGAAAACTTGACATGTAAAGGTAGTACAGCTGGGGCACTATGATCAGATGAATTGATAATTAAAGCATGATATCTATTATTTCTATGGTATACACAATAATAAATGGCTGCTGATATTAATTAGTAATTGAATTGAAGCTAAGGGCTTTAATCAATCTTGAAAGCTGGTTATTGTAAGCATACCACAATGAAATCCACATATCAAAATGGAGAAAATTCTTTAATTCAATTAGCAGTTTTGGAAAACAACATATTTAATTTCTGGGAAGCATCCTAGGGAGATACTGATTAGTTAGAATGAAAGTATGATAAAAGGAATGTTTCTTAAAATGTCAGCTCAAAGGATATTTATATATTTGATAAGGGATTTGGAGTGAGTGATTTTTTTAGAAATGATGTCATTTAGGTCTTTTTTGTCTAATTGGTGATTTATAATACCTATTGCATTCAATTGAATCAAGTTAGATTTCTTTGAGACTTTGGTGCTTCAAATAAATCATTGGACATATAGAGAGGTGGTGTTAGGCAGTGCAGAAAACACCAAAATGGTAATCAAGAGACCTGGGGGTCCCATACTAGCTCTGCTATTGACTAAGTGTAGGCAAAGCTCTCTTCTAGCTCTGAAATTCTGTGATTTCCAAAAGAAATTTTAATCTTGCTAATTATGAAATTTTGTTATGTATGCCCCTGAATCTGAAATTTGGAAGGAAAGGGCTTTAGAAAATTTAATTTGCAACCCGTTATGATTCAGATCTTAAAACTCAGACCTCAACCTAATGAATGAAAGACAACTTTTTCTGATTAGGATTGATAAAGAGCCAATTATAGGTGTATCTGCCTGATTGGGATCATTCATAAATGCAAACCCAATTCTAGGAATGCAAAGGTGGTTACTTGTGCTTATTATTTGCACAAAGACTTGTATTTTATTAAAAAACAGCTTGCTTATAAGTGTTACAAATAGGATAAATGGATTTGCTTTTCTCGGAGATGTAAGAGTGAAATGATACTTATAAAACTGGAGTGGTGAAAAAGCATTTAATTTAGCACAAAGGAATTTTTATGTTTCAGGTTTAACAGGCTTTTGGTTTTTAGGAGAACTTCATTAAATGGATTGTAACCATATATTCTCAACTCACAGCCCACATAATAAGCTATTCTATAAAGTCACCTTTCTTTATACAGTTGCAAGGAATTACACAGAGTGGCCCTAATGTCATTACTATTATCTATTTGTGGTCATTAAAGAATCTTTGTTATAAAGATCTCAATACACTAGTCCACAATAGAACACTAAATGAGAAAGATAGGAGGGAACAAGGAATCATATTTTATTCATGTGAAATGATCTAATGATTTTCCTAAAATAAGATCTAAAAACCATTGGCTAAGAATTAGTCTTGATAGTACAGTAATAACTTAGTATATTCCTTCTAGACTCTTTTTGTATGATGATACTAACTTTATTTCATTAGTAGAGGAGAATACCCTGAAGGTTGCCCCAGTTCTTGGCAACATTCAAAATGGCACCAATCAGCAGCAGATACTTCTGTCAATCTTTAGAGGCAATAATTTAATTAAAGTGAATCTCTCTCCTTAAATCTCTATTCGGTTCAGTGTCAAATACTTGGTATTTGCCAAGATACTTTTTAACCAAGTTAGACAGATGGTTGTCTCTCTTTGAAAGACAAGGCAAAAAGTCAAAAGAAAAAAAAATGCCAAAATAGCATGCTTGTATTAGAAATAGGAATTTAGGGATTTCCTATATTTGACATTTATTATCTGGAGGCTTAACATACACTTTCTAAAGAATAAGAGTTTTTATGTCCAAATTTATAAAATACAGACTCATTCTTTATTAAACCAAAAGCTCAGAGAAGTATTTGCATAATATCAATGTGAAATATAAGCTGCTATAACAGTAACAGATCTGAATCAAGATGTATGGGTTCAGTCATGACCTTTGCAATAGAAATACTGAAGTTGGGGCTGGGGATGTGGCTCAAGCAGTAATGCACCCACCTGGCATGCATGGGGCACTGTGTTTGATCCTCAGCACCACATTAAAAAAATAAAGATGTTGTGTCCACCGGCAACTGAAAAATTAATATTAAAAAATTCTCTCTCTCTCTTCTCTCTCTTTCTCTCTCTCTCTCTTTAAAAAAAGAGAAATACTGAAGTTCTAACCCCCAGTACCTATAACATTATATTATTTGGAAATAGGACCTATGCAGATGTATTCAAGTTAAAGTAAAATTGTACTAGATTTTGGTATAAATCCAATGTCTGGTATCTTTAAAAGGAGAGAGTGATTTGAAGGTGGACATATGTGCAAAGAGGAAGTCCATGTGAAGATGGAGGAAAATCCTGAAATGATGTAACCATAAGCTATGGCATGCCAAGAATTACCACCAACAATTAGAAGCTAGAAGAGAGTCATGGGACAGATTGTCTCTCAGAGCTTCCAGAAGGGCTTAATCCTACTAACATCATGATTTTGACTTTGTGGTGTCTGGAAATGTGAGAGAACAAATTTCTGTTCTAAGCTACCTAAGTTCAGGTATTTTGTTACAGAAGTTCTAAGAAAATAGTAAGCAAGGTATTTTGGAAAAGAATATTAAGGGAGAGAGAAGAGGATTGAGAGACTACAAAAATCAAACGCCTCCATAATTTAATTTGTGTAACAATCTTGAGGATGTGTAATGCCCATTTTATCACATTGTGGTTACAAAAAGGAGATGGTTTATTTTATGTTTTATTTTACTTTATTTGGCAAGGTTCTTTGACCTATAAATACCTACTTTACATTAATTAAGAACTTTGGCAAATTAAGTTCTTAGTCATCTACCAAACATTATATACTTCCAAGAATATGAAATCACTTTGAAAATAGAGAGGTTATCAGATTGGTCAAAAGAACAGAAGATGTAAAATGGCATAAACACCTATCCATTTATTTGTCTGGTTTTGGATTTTTGCAATGAAGTCTGCTCTATAATTGGGATTAGCTTCTTAATGGTATTTCCCATTTCACTTTTAGTAATGTCAAGTAACCACTCCTCCCCCAATTCACTAACTTTTGAATCTCTGATTGTAAATTCATAGTGAAATCTGTTGATAAATATTTATTGGGTGCCTATTGTGGTACAAATACATTTGGGTGCTAAGGATATGAAATGTACAGAGTCCTGTCTTCAAGAAATTGTATTCCAATGGGGAACACAAAGATGCAAACAAATAATAACGTTTCTAGTACTGATGAGTAAAGGGAGATAAGCAGGTAACCAGTATAGACTGGGTGGTTGGGGAACCTTTCTGGGGAAATGGCATTTGAATTGAGACTTTAAAGATGAGAAAAAGGCAGTCATGCAAAGAGATGAGAGAAAAGTCCTTCAAGCAGAAGGAATTCATATCAAAGACCCTGAAATGAAATAAAGTTTGCTGACTAAGAACAGTCAGACTAGAGTATAATGAAGGAAGGAGTTAAGAGTAGAGAAAAAGAAAGAGGCTACATCGTGTAACACCTTGTAATCCTTAATCCTTGGCAAGCAGTTTGGCTTTTAAGATTCATGGGGAGACACTGGAAGGCTTTAAACTAGAAAGCATCATGGTTGGATTAATGTTTTCAAGAGAACCTTGTGAAGAAGACATTTTGTAGGTGGAAATGCCCTGAAGGTAGATGGAAAGAAGTAGAAAAAGGAAGACAAATTAGAGGAATATTACTGTAGTCCAAGTGAAAAATTATAGTAACTTGGACTAGGGTTTTTGAATCCAATGGAAATGGATTCAAGATATTTTAATAGTGTAAACTGTTTCAGAAATAGGCTTTTGGACATATGATAGGACTTATTGATGATGAAAACAGAAATTTGAAGGTAAGAGAAAAACCAAGCATGATTTCTACCTGGTGGGCTTCAATGGCTTGGTGTCTACTCAAATGAAGAAGGATTGGCAGGAATGGATTGAGAAGTGAAATTATCTATCTTGGGGCTGGGATTGTGACTCAGCGGTAGAGCACTTGCCGAGCATGTGCAGGACCCGGGTTCTCAGCACCACATAAAAAGAAAGGCATTGTGTTAGTGTCCATCTACAAAAAAAAATATTCTCTCTCTCTCTCTCTCTCTCTCTCTCTCTCTCTCTCTCTCTCTCTCTCTCTTAAAAATAAGAAGTGAAATTATATTATTTGGGCCCTGGTAAAGTTGAGAGGTCTGTTAGATGTTCCAAGTGGCAATACAGAATAATGAGTCAGATACAGTGTATGATTTCTGAAGTTCAGAAAAGATGTATTCAAGTTAAAGTAAAAGTGTACTAGATTTTGGTATAAATCCAATGCCTGGTATCCTTAAAAGGAAAGAGTGATTTGAAGGTGAAGCTATAGATTTGAACAGTATTTCAAATAGATGATATGTGTACAGATAGTATGTTAACTCATAGTACTATATGAGATAACTCAGAAAAAAAACATCCAGAGGAAAAAGATAAAGAAAGAGTTCTGAAATACCCCAACTTCTAAAATTGTATAGAAGCAAAAGAGCCTGCAAGAGAGACTGAGAAAGGGTACTAAAATAGAAGAAAAACCAGACAATATTGCAAGTAGAGCATTGTCATCCATACTAAGTGTTTCTGATGAGTAAATAAAATTAGATCAGAGATTGCACCATTGGCTTGGGTAAAATTTAAGTGTCTTTGGTTAAAGCTTTTTCAAAACAACAAATTTGAGTTACTATTTTAAAGAGTATTTCAATATAATAGTTTAAACAATAAAATGAAGATTAGGAAGTTGAGTTAGTGGATATAGATAAGTGTTTGGAGGATTGTTATCATTGAAGGAAAATAGAGAATGGAGGATTTTTGGTTTTGAGTGATAATGAGGTATATTTGAATAGCAGTTAGTTTGGTTCAGTACAAAGAAAGAAATTGATAAGTAGAGATAAGACAGAATTATAGAAGTAAAGTCTTTGTGAAGGTGAGATTCAAGGGACCTGTGAATGCACTGGTAGGAAACACACAAATGCTTTCATTTCTTCATAAAATGGGGATTAGGGATTAAAAATTAAGCTCATAGGGTTGTCATGAAAATTAAATAAATTGAAATGGGTCTGCTGATTGAAGTAATATTTTTTAAGAATACAGTGAGATGATTGAAGGGGTCAGTGGGGCAAAAAGTTAAAAAATTTGAGGAGAGAGAAGATACCAAATGGTTATTTTTTTATCCCAATGAAATGCATTCTGTTATCAGTGAAAGGAGTCTAGGTCTAAAATCCCCATATCACTGAACTGTTATGAAGACAAATAAGATAATATCTAAAAAATAGTTAAAATAAAAAGCAGTATGTGAATGGTATTATTATTTTGTTGTCACAACTAGTTAAAAATGTTCCTTCAACTATTGGGGTAGGGAAGGCTACAAGACATCATATAACATTTGATTTTTGTCCTTGAATCATAGGCTCATTTTTCAGTGTTTCTTGCACAGTGACTATATTAGATGTCTTTCCTTATTTTTGTACATTGCATTTTAATAAGTTTGAGGCAAAAAATTCTATAATTCAGCATGAATTTAGGTAGTGAAGGATTACAACTCTCAAAATATGGAATATACCTCTTAGCCTTTGGGGTTCTCTCATACTCCAAATGTGATTATTTAACAGGCTATGTTTATTTCAAAACAAGAGTTAGGTATTCATGTTTGTAGCAAATAAATGGCATGTAAAAATCCTGGCAATCTTACCATTTTGACAACATGAAATTTTCCCATCCAGCTGGTCATTAGGCCTTTCCAACTGTCAACATCTCTTGCAATCTGCTTTAATAGTAGCATATAATTAGCTTTATACAGATCAGAGGCATTGGGGGGTAATATTCTAACGCAAATATCAAAATCCCAAGAAAGTTAACTCAAAGAGACATATGTCCCTACCATTCTTCATGGCAGTCTTTAGCTCTGAAGGCAGTAGCAGTTGATTTGTGTAAGGCACTTTGAATGATAATGTGGAAATATTGTAATTAAATACCTACTGGAGTTCTGGAAAATAAATTCAGGAGAATGATATAAATAGCAATATGTCATTAATGTACATTGTTTGTCTTCAAATCTGTAGCTTAGTAATCATTTCAAAGAATTGTGCCATATAATTGGAGAAAATGATTTCTAATGCTTAGGTGAGGTTTTAGAGGTTTGGTTATATGAGAAAGTTTAAATCAACAGTTTGATTTGTGAAGTAATACACTGTGTTATTGTTCTAGGATTTGTCTTAATTTAATGTATCATACTAAATTATGTACACAGTCTCACACCTATACAGAGACACATACAGATTTTCTAGGACAAAAGTATGTCACTGTTTTAGTAAAGAAGATTGTGATACTTAAATGGAATTTGAGGCATATTTCATCTTTTGAGTCAAGAAATTTCATTAGGGACTTCAAGATTTTAACACCTAATGTTTTGATTTTTTTAACAAGAGTCTCTTTAGCCTTGGTAGTTCCACACCAACATAGCAAGAATTCTGATTTCATCAAATGTCATCAGACAGTACTCAGTAGGTAGGATAGTCAGCTGCTCCCCAGATTCTTACTACATGGAATTATTTATAGTTCAGTGAAAGAACTATTGTAAATAGTCACTGGAGAGGAGGTGTCTACAGAAAAGTTTCCAAAGAATTCCCAGAAAGAAAGGAGGATATTACCTTAGGACGAGCAGGGTCTTGACATACCTAGTGTAAAAGAATTTCAGCATGTGTCAGTCAGAGACCTAGACAGAGGTTTATTAAGGAAAGTAGATACGCATTCAAGGGAGAATGTGGCCATCTTGAGAGAGACATATTTTGAGAGTTCCCAGCTCCTCTTTTAAAGGATACTTGAGGAGGGGTAGGTATGAGAAGGTATGTAGGAATGATATATCAGTCTGGTGATTTCAAGACAGTTTCTGGTGGTCTGGTAGTTCTCAGGATCTTTAGACTGACATGGTCTCCATTATGTGATCAATAGATAATTCTGGAAAGTCCCAGTAACTATAGGTTTCTCAAACTATCATATTTCTCTTTAATTAATGTATTCATAAGGGATTAAATAAAAGTGCATAGATTTACAGATTTTCCAGGAATTTCATGGTGACAGGCCTGGGAAAGAGACCAGCTTAGGGAACAATCGGCCTGGAAAAATATGTGGAGTATCTGAAATAAAATTTCATTTCCTTCTCCTTACCCTTTTTCATCTTTATACCCACTTCTAAGTTCTTCTAGTCTACTCTGGGTCTATGTGAAAGTGTTTCCTAAGCAGAGGCCTAATGGCAAAACTGTGAATGAGACAAGGCAGTAGGCAGGATGTGAGTGTTCACTACTAGAGAAAAGAGAATTCCATCTATGTGCAATTTCTAAGAGTTTCACTTGCTTTCTAACAAATGAGAGCATTGCTAGTAATTAAATATCCCTGGTAGGTGAAAAAATGCAATGTACCATGCCTCAGATCTGTCCACAGGAGAATTGCCATTTTCCAGAGCAAGTCCAGAATACCAGTTGTATATTTCAGCTTATAACTTGGCCAGACCCATAATGCCAAATCACATGAGAGTAGTGAGTTTACCATCTCTTGAAGACTCTAGGGTTGGCATTATTATGGTTGCTAATGATAAATTGAGCAATAACCAGAATTCATTGACAGTAAGAAGGAAACTGCAGTCTGGAATTTACATGTGAATATCCTAAGTGAAAAATGTTCACTAATAAAGTCTGAACTAAATGTCAGATGGGATTTCTTTATTCCTTTTGAGTTTTTTATAAGCCCATTGCCTATACCCCAGAGAGTTTACAAGAAATTCCTGACTTGAGTTTCGCATTTCCCATTGATTTATTTGTGTCCCTTGATGATTATGCTCTTGTCATAAAATCATACTCATTTTCTGGCTGGGAATCATTAAGTGTTTGTTTACAAAGTCATTTCTGTTGTTGTATATACCACCTATTCCAGCTCCTGTTAAGTATTGGAGTGGACCAAGTGAGAACTTGAAAAATAAGCATTCTCATTAAGCTGTAACACCCTATAGGCAGCTTGTTGGGTAACCAAGTGATCAGCTTTTAGGTACGTCAGGGCAGGGAAGGGCAGAGCAGGAATATTTATAGCCCTATTTGATGGTTAAAAATTTGGAGACCTAGAAATGAAAAATGATTTATAATTGATCATACAACTCGTTATATTCAAAGAGCATTAGGAAAACACAGGTCTTATTTTGTAGCATTTTCCATAACTCTTTTCTGTTTTTGAATATCTGATGGTAACATAAGTATATTTCCAATTCTGAGTTCTTAGTCACAGTTTAGGAGTATATACTATGGAGAAAATGACTCTCTCTAGCTTTTGTGATTTCCTTGCAACAAATAAACCCTAATATAAACTGCACAAATATGGTCCATTACAATGGATGTTTATGTTACTATCCCAAATTCATATGTTAAAATCTTAATTACAAAGATGATAGTTTTAGGAGACAGGGCCTTTCAGAGGTGATTTAGATCCTGAGAGCAGTGCCCTCATGAAGGGGATGTTGCCTTTGTAAAGGAAACCCTAAAGACATTGCTTGTCCATTTCTGCCATGTGAGGTTACAGTGAATAGATAGCTGTCTATAGAGGAAAGGGATCAAGGGGAGGCAAAGAGGAAGTGCTGGGGAATGAAATGAAGCAAATTGTTATGTGCATATATGAATATATCAAAGTGAATACCACTGTTATGTATAATTGTAATGTACTAATAAAGCATTAAAAAGAAGATGGATTGTCTAGGAAGCAGGGTTGCCACATATTGAATCTACTGATGCCTTAATCCTGGACTTGGTAGCCTTCTTAACTTTGAGAAATAAATTTCTGTTGTTTATAAGCCACCAAGTCTTGGTATTTTGGTATAGCAACTCAAGTGGACTAAAACATATTACAACACAGGAATGTATTCATGAGGGGTTTAAAATATTCTGTTTTTTAAAAAAGTGGGTTTTTTTTTAGTATGTCAGTGATCTGCCCATAACATATGCTATATGTTGATGATTCAGCTGATATAGGTGTTAATCTGGTTGTCCCTAGTTTTCCCTAAGAAGTCCTACTAGTGCTACACAAAATGCTCACTGTTGCTTATTTTCTTTATAGTTTTATATACCTTGATCAAGTGATAAGCATATTCAGCTATTGAAAAAATTACCTACCTTCCAAACATGTAACACCTATCTTCTCTCATAGATCAGGGTAATTTCACTACTTTACTTTTGTAAGACTATTAAAGAGTGGTTTAGCACTTGTCTTAATACACCTGGGTGTCAATACAAGAGCAGCAATTTTTGTGAGCATGTGCAAGTTATTTAACCTCTCTTGATCTTTGTTTTGTTCTTCTGTAAAATGGGAAACCATTAATACCTACCTCAGAACATTGAGGAGAAAAACCGCAATTTAATTAACGATAAAAAATATGGGAAAATGCTAAATGCATAGTAAGTAGTCAATATATGAATAGAAGTGGCTGTAGCTGTTATTGTTTTATTAGAGGATCTTTAGAAATCCCACAGGAGCAAACTGGGAAGGGGAAAGGACAAAGAATAAAGAATGAGTAATATATCTCATATGTGTATAGCAAAAGAAAATAATGGCTTATGAGCCAATTTCTTCAACTTTTTCAGATAATTCTATGAAGAATGTAAAGTAACCTTTCTTGTTTATCAACAGCTTCTCTCTTTTTGAATAATCAGGGTTATTCAATAAAAGCTGAAGCATGATTTTGCAAGCATTTTTGCTTTTTTGTGAAATATATGCCACATTCTTAGGGGAATTTAATCAAAAGCTGATGATTCACATATTTCTAAAAAATCAAAACTGATTTTGGAGAAGCGTTTTGATATTCAAAAGCTTTTTATTCTTATTATAACCATAACTCCACCCTCTGGAAAAATAGGTTATTATATTTCTTAAGTAAATTGATTTAGCATCAAAGATTTGGTTTCAGACTGTGAATTTCTGAATTTTTCAGGGATAATAGGGAGAGACAGTGATGTTTTGAATATTATAGAATGAACCATTCCCAACCATAAGAAATTACTCCAACAGACACAGAATTTCTGAGAGCCAGGTGATTATATAAGAGAAACTGGATTGCCTGTCTCTTTATTCTCCTGAACACCCACAGAGTATTCAAAAACACCCATCTTAAAAGTATTTTAACTAACATATTGGCATAAAATGTCACAGACAAACTAAGAAACAAAATAATTATAAATGGACAAGAATGGTATATACATGCAAGAAAATCATGAAAACTGGTGTTTAGAGCAAGCATCCAGTACTTAGAACCACAAAGGAAGTTGAAGAAAAGGTCAAAATATGTATAATTATAATTTTTGTCATAGTACAGTAGCTTAAAATTGAGTTTTCAACTATAGAAATAACCTTTGCAAGGATATGGAGAAACATTTTATTTTTGATTTAACAGAACCTCAACCACCATTTAATGACTAAAAAGTAATGGAGCTACTACTGCATTTATTTCCTGGGCAATCAGATAGGTACTTTCTGGCACACAGTGAGAAATATGCTTCTGTGAGGCCTTCATCAAGATTTTGTTCCTTGGTCCTGCCAAGAAGCAGGTCTGATACCTGATTACTTCCCTTAATCTAGCAGCCTTTTTTTAATTCTAATAATGAACTATAGAAATGATCCCTGAAAGTACAGTCTTTAGCAGTCCATTTTTTTTAAAGAGAGAGAGAAAGAGAATTTTTTTAATATTTATTTTTCAGTTTTCGGTGGACACATCTTTATTTTATTTTTATGTGGTGCTGAGGATCAAACCCAGTGCCCTGAGCATGCCAGGTGAGTGCATTATGGCTTGAACCACATCCCCAGCCCCCATATTCTTTTAAATGTTGCTTAACATGTTAGGTTTGGGGGTATAGAATTTTAAAATAACAAAAGCAAGCCACAGGCAGAAATGCAGATAGTCCAGAGCCTTGCTTCTCCAAATGTTAGCCTGATGTTGGAAACACACATAAAGGAGACTGATTTCTCAAGAGAGCATATGGACTCAACCACATTGTAATAATACATACATAATGTCTCTTTCTTAGTTTCCAGAGATTAAAAAAAAAACACAGTTGCAGAAATATTTGAAGTCTGCATTTCAACATAATCCTTCTCTGTAGGCATTTATATATGGAACCTAAGTTATAGTCAGAAAGTGACTTGGTAAGAATGGAATCAAAACAGGGACATTAGGTAGAATTTTTAATTTTTTTATTTATTTTTGGTACCAGGGATTGAACCCAGGGGCACTTAACCACTGAACTATATACCCAGCCTATTTTGTATTGTATTTAGAGACAGGGTCTCACTGAGTTGCTTGGGGCCTCACTAAATCGCTGATGTTGACTTTGAACTCATGATCTGTTGGGGTTTTTAGCCCCCCATTCCCTCCTGACCTGTGGGAGAGACTGGGATGCACGCCGGACCAGGATAGGCCAAGAAAGGTAAAGGTCGACTGGCTGCCCACACCCAGCCCTCCCTCCCTGGAGGACAATCAGACAAAGCAGGATCTCAATCTCATTTAATGAGAATAAACACACAGCTAATATAATGTACAGGAGCCAATCAGGGTAAAGGTCAGCAGGGTGGGGAGAATTTACATCTACACCCATCCTATATGCAGTAATGTCCATGAGGGCAGAAAGGTTCTGAGCCTATCCTAGAGATGGTCTTTTTCTTCATCACAACCCAGGGCAATGCCTTCTGGCTAAGCCCTAGGTGCTCTCTTAGCCACATATGGCCCCAGGACTGGGAAGCAGATGCATCCAGCAAGTTAAGTTTCCTCTTTTCTGCTGCAACATGCCCCACTTTACATCATGCCCTGCAATGATCCTCCTGCCTCAGCCTTCTGAGTAGCTGGGATTATAGGCATGTGTTACCGCCTCCAACTAGATAGAATTTTAAATTTCATCAGGCTAAGATAGATAAGCACAATAAAATTGATCTTACCAATAGTGCTAAAATTCTTGAGTTTGTTGGCAGCAATACCCTGCTCTCAATTACACACTGGTGATAACTGTAAATATGCAAAAGTTATCATTCAAAGCTATTTATCTTCTGCACAATGCTTGTATGGATTTTGCCAACCTTTGGCTCTGTGATGCTCCTTTACCTGTGTCAGTGACTCAACCTTTCCCCACTACCTTCTGATGTTCTTTCAGTTTTATAATAAATTCAAGCAAATTAGAGTCAAATCCTGTGGGCTTTGGAGTTAAATCAGTCAGGGTCCCAGCAGGAAACAGTACACTCCAGATGGTTTGAATTAAGAGACTAAAGGATAGACACGAGTCACTCAGAAATGAGCAACAGTTAGAAGTTGTTATCACCACTAATACTGAAGGGATTTTAGCGCTGACTGAAAGCAGGATCCAAGGGTATCCTGCTTGGCAGGAGCTGTAATCAGTGAAGGGGCTCATGTACTGCTGGGGACAAGGCGTTGAAGTAAAGAGGGCTTGAGGAAGAATGAAGGACAGTTTCCTTCCCCTAACCTAAAATTTCTTGCTGATGTCACCTGTTGGCCTAACTGATTGGAAAATCAGCTGGCAAGGGAGGTTGAGTAATTCAGTCCACAGAAGTCAGTTTTCCAGAAAACAAAGCAGAAAAGATGGGGATGGGTGGTGGTTTTTGAGGAGAGGCAACAAAAGAAAATAAGCAGTACAACAGCCATTGTGTATCTCTTTAGAGACCTTTTATATCTACATTTAGATCCACTATATGTTGATCTTTTGTGTTGTAAATGGAAAGTCTTCTTTATCTCAATGATGAATGGATAAAGAAAATGTGGTATATATACACCCAATGGGTTACTACTCAGCTATAATGAAGAATGACTTTATGACATCGGCCATATTTTCTAGGAAAGACTATGCCCAAGACATTGGATATGAGATAATTTTCTAGAAAGAATTTTCTAGAAAATTAAGGCTGATTGACACAGAAAGACAAATACCACATGTTCTCATATGTAGAAGCTATAGAATGTCAACCTGAATGTCATACAGTGATTAATAGAAGTTGGGATGGTGGGGAATTGGTGGATAAAGGGAGGGTGGATTTGTACAGTTCACACTGTATGCATATATAGAGATATCACACTGAATCCCATTAATATATACATTTGATACATATTGGTCAGTGTAAAAGATATTAGAAAAGGAAAATTAAGAATGTTCATTAGTAGGAACATGAAACTGGAGAACATTGGGAGCAGCTCTAAAAATCAAAGCTAAAGTTGCTTATGTCCCAGTCTCAAAATGAGTAAACACTGAGCTTTCATCTCACTCCAGTCAGAATGGCAATTATTAAGAATACAGGCAACAAAAATTGTTGGCAAGGATGTGTAACAAGGAAAATATACACTCATACATTGCTGGTGGGATTGCAAATTGGTGCAACCACTATGGAAAGCAGTGTGAGGATTCCTTGGGAAACTTGTAATGGAACCACCATTTGACACAGCTAGCCCACTCCTCTGTCTATACCCAAAGGACTTAAAAATAGCATACTATACTGAAGCAGCCACATCAATGTTATGGCAGCTCAACTCATAATAGCCAAGCTATGGAAACAATCTAGGTGTCCTTCCATGGATGAATGGATAAAGAAAAGGTGGTATATATACACACAATGGAGTATTACTCAGCTATAAAGAAGAATGACTTTAAGACATCGGCTAGTAAATGGATGGATCTGGAGACTATCATGCTAAGTAGACCAGTCCCCAAAAGCCAAAGGTTGAATGTTTTTGCTGATATGTGGATGCTAAACCATAATAAGTGGGGGTAGAAATTTAGTAGTAGATTACACAAAGGGGAATGAAGAAAAGGGAGGGGGATGGGAAAAATAAAGACAGTGGAATGAATTTGACATAATTATCTTATGTACATATATGAATACATTACAGTGAACCCCATTATCTTAAGGCTGGGATTCTAATCAGAAAAGATATACTCCATGCTTGTATTACTGTATCAAAATGGATTCTACTGTCATGTATAACTAAGAAGAACCAATTAAAAAACAAGAAAAAAAGATGAGTAGTTTAGGTGCAGAAGAATATAGATGGGAGAAGTAAAATAGGTAAGATGGTAAGAATACATGTATGGTGGAGATGCATATGATCCATGGGCCTCAATTGCTATTGCATACTAAGACACAGTGGTTTCTTTTAATCACGAGAGAACTAGTCTTACTGCTGTCCTACACAACCAGGAGGCCTGAATGAGGGGAGAGAAGAAAGAGTTGATAATATATATTGGAACATCAAAATCATTGAGTGATTTCTAAGCAGAAAAAGGGCAGCTTTGATATCATTTTCAAATAATCAGTTATCAAAGGAAGTTCATCACTACTGAAAAGTAAAGCATGCAATGATTAAGGAAAGGGATGTTTACATAAATAAGAAATTCATGAGGGTAGAATAGCAGGTAAAATAAACAAACTAGAAACTCAGCATGATTGAGTTGTGTTGGTCAAGTGAGGTTTTACAAAATACCTATATTTTTCTTTGTTTTATCTTCTGTCTTAAAAAGCAATGTGTGATTTTTATAGTTACCAAACAAAACTGTAACTTATGTTTCACTCTTTAAATAGCTTATTTTATGTACATTTGACAGTTCTATTATATTTCTGAAAGGAGTTGAAATTCATTTTTTTATTAACAATTGGGGAAAGAGGGTGCACATCTCCTTATGATTCCTTGATCTATATTTTAGAAGGACAATGAAGCCAGTCAATTGATACATGAATAATCATTCTATATGCTTAGCACAATCTGGGTTTCTATGTTAACAGAAGCACTATAAAACATGGTCTTGCCTCTCAAGGAGTTTATGATTTGACCTGCATGAGAAAGCATACACATATAGGATTAGGGATTATGCAAGATAATGTATAATTAAGTACCAAAATGTATGGTATACACTGCAAGTGCTGGAATTATCAGCAAAGGCCTGTTGAAGCAGAACTTGATTTAGACTGAAATATAAGATGCGCATAAGTGGAAGGAAGTTATCAATATGAATACTATTTGGGTCAGAAACCTTTTAAATATTTGCTCAACTTGCCCTTTCTCACTCTGTTTTGTTCATGGTGCTCCTATTTAAGTATGTGTGAAATTAAGTTTTAATTCCTTTGTTTTGTGATTTATTTTATTCTTGTGCTTAGAAAATCTTTCCACATCTAAAAAGTATTAACTTCCGTTTTCTCTTGAAATTTTTATGTTTATGTTTTAACAATTGGCCTTTTATCTGTCAATTTATTTTCATACATTTTGTTAGATAAGAATCTAATTTTTTCTTATATTGATTTTATATAACAGCATTTTTGTACTGATTCATTAAGTCTGGATTGCTTTTTATGCATTCTCTTTACGTGTTAAATTCCAATATATGTGAGGTTTTGTTTCAGTTAGATTACTCCTGTTTTAATTTAAATTTATTTTTAAACAGAATTATAAAAATCAAAAAGTGTACATACTAGGGGAGTACCAAGGGATGTTTTAATACACAAATACATTGTATAAAGTTTAAATCAGGATAAAAATATCTATTTTTTAATCAGTTATCATTTCTTTTAAAATCATTTCTTCTAGCATTTTGAAATGTTCAGTAGATTATTGTTATAATATTTACCTATCTGTGCATTTGTACCTCAGAACTTGTTTTTCCTACCTAACTTAACATTGATCAACTTTTTCCCATCCCTCCTTTCCTCCTAGTCTCCCCAGCTTCTGGTAACATTACATCAATCTACTGTCGACTTCCAAGTTATAAACTTTTTTAGATTCCATATATGAATGAGATCATGAGGTACTTGTCTTTCTGTGCCGGTCTCATTTCAATTTACATAATGGTCCCCAGTTCTATTCATGTTGTCACAAATGACATAATTTCTTTTTTATAAACAAATAGTATTTTATTGTGCATATGAATTACAATTTCTTTATCTAATCATCAGTTGATGGGTATTTAGCTTGTTTTCCATTTCTTGGCTATTGTGAATAATGTTATGCCGCAGTCTCTGGCTGGGCACAAATCACGAGTCTCCACACAGCTTGTAGATTCAAACAGCAATTCTTTATTCCCAAACTCACACCGGCCATCTACAAACACGTTCTGGGGAAATCCACGTTCTCTGCCCAAATCCACACTGTGCCCAAATCCACTACTCTGCCCAAATCCACTCCACATGGGCTTCTGTCTCCCAAAATATACTGTCTGACCCTAAGAACTCAAGAGGAACTCAGCAGCAGGATACACCCTATTCTAAAGGGGGAACACCCTAATCTCCTATTATGCTAAACTGCCCTATTCTAAAGGGGGAACACCCTAATCTCCTATTATGCTAAACCGCCCTGGTCCTTGAGCAAGGTCACCTTTCAGAAGTCCTTCCACTAGACAGCATGGAAGTAAGCTGGCAACGAGATTGTCATACCTACTTGGCTGATGGCTCCCAGCAATGTTACAGTGAACATGGGCATGAACATGTTTCTTTGGTTTCAGTTCTTTCACATATATACCTGGGAATGGGATTGCTGGATAATAGGTAATTCTATTTCCAGTTTTTGAAGGACCTTCACACTGTTTTCCAAAATGACTTTTCCAACTTATATTCCTGTCAACAATAGCAAGAGTTCCTTTTTATTCACATCCGTGTCAGCACTTGTCATCTTTTGTCTTTTGATAATAATCATTCTTACTGGGTATGATAATGTATTTCCCTGATAATTTAAGATGTTGAGCATTTTTTCATATAACCTTTGTCCATTTGGATATCTTTTCTTGAGAAAAAAGAAATGACTATTTAGAACTATTACTAATTTACAAATCATTTTATTTTAACTTTTTTGTTGTTTTTTCTTGTTTTCTTTTTTAACATTGATTTTCTGAGTTCCTTATATATTCTGGATATTAACCCTTTGTCAGATGAACAGTTTGCATTTTCTTCCATTCTGGAGGTTGTCTCTTCACTCCATTGTTCACTCAATTGGATGTTAAGAAACTTTTTAGTTTGATGTGATCCTATTAGTTTATTTTTGCTTCTGGTTACTGTGCTTTTGGGGTCTTGACAAAAAATTCCCTGCCAATTTCAATGTTCTAAAGTGTTTCTTCTGTGTTTTTTTGCTAATAGTTTCATAGTTTGAAGTTGTACATTTAAGTCTTTGATCTATTTAGAGTTTATTTTTGTAACTGGGAAGATATAGAGATCTAGTTTTATTCTTCTCCATGTGGAGGGTTAGATTATTCTTTACCATTAGTCTTTATATTTTTATACCAATATTATTTTAAAATTATTTAGCACTTCTACTTTAGTAATTTGTTCTTCAAACACTTATTTGGTATATTAATTTTTTTTTTTGAGAGAGAGAGAGAGAGAGAATTTTAATATTTATTTTTTAGTTTTCAGTGGACACAACATCTTTGTTTGTATGTGGTCCTGAGGATCGAACCCAGGCCGCACGCATACCAGGCGAGTACACTACTGCTTGAGCCTGTAAGGGTCTGGCGAAACGTCGGAGGAAGAGACCACCAAGAGACTGACTCATGCAATTGCAGAAGGGGGTTTATTGGGGATCCATTCCAACGCGCTGGGGCTCCCGGCCCACTCAAGAAGGGTGAGCAGCCAAGAGCCCCAAGCAGGGGTTGAGCAGAGCTTAAGTACACTTCTTGGGGAGGGCGGGGGCTTTGCATACATCAGAACAAATCAGCATGAGGCGCGGGAAAATTGAACAACAAATCTGAGACATGATTTGTACATTTATTAGCGGGAACAGATTGGGCAGGGGTGATTGGTTATTCCTAAGCAGGTACACATTCAAACTGATTGGTTCAGGCCCTGCATGCTCTAGGCTATGAATCAGCAAAATAGCCTAGTAGGGCGTTGTCTTAACTGCCTCAGGGTGTAGCAGAGGAATTTAACAATACCTGGTCCTTCACTTTTTAACTTCAATTTCTTTTACTCTTACATTCCCCACTCCTTTTTCCAACTACTTTTAATTTTAAAAGTGATAGATCATAATTATTGAGGGGTCTCATTTTCCATTTCTGCCAGTGGAGCATATTGCTGCCTGATTACCATGAGTTACACTTGTCCTATCTGTGCCTGGAGGAAAGAAACTATGCGGTTAAGCACACAGGGATCCACAGTCAGTAACAGCATAAGAATGATCAAGGGTCTGGCTAGGGCTGATAGGAGTGTAGTTAACCAGGGGGACTGGGCAAACCAAGACTCAAACCACCCTTGTTGAGTTTCCCTTTTTCTTTGGCGCTCTTCAAGGCATTTTCTTAATTTACTCATAGATTCTTTTACAACTCCAGTATGGTCAGTATAAAAACAACATTCTTCCCTTGGTGCTACACAGAGGCCTCCTTCCCTCATAAAGAGAAGATCTAACCCCCGCCTGTTCTGCAAAACAACCTCAGAGAGAGAGGTTAAAGATTCTTGCAAGGCTGTGATAGAAGTCTCTAATGTTTTCAAGCCCTGATCTATCACTGTTTCTAACTGGGCCATTTGTTGTGACCCCCAGATCATAGCAGCTGCTCCCGTACCTACTCCTGCAGCAGCTCCTATCCCCAACAATATGGCTAGAGTGAGGGACACTGGTTCCTGGTGGAAACGGGTTATTTGTCCCCCTACTAGACCTTCAAATGATTCTGCATCATGAAAAAGCACCCTGGGGAGTACTTGCACCATCACACAATAATTTACTGAGCTGTCAAACACCTGGACTGAAATGCAAGGAGTTAATCCTGAGTCACACGCCCACCAGGTTCCTTTCTCAGGGACTAGAAAGCCCTGCATGACATTGATTTCTCCTATCTGGGTGCATATGTGCTGTTTACTTTTGGGTGGGGACCCTAGACATAAACCTGTCCTGGTTACTTCTGGGAGAGTTAACTTTGGATTTTTGCCCCAACTACAGGTGGAACTCTGTAGTCTTCACAGCATAAGTCCCATTAACTGCTATTCCTTCATAATAAGGGGGCGCGGCAGAGAGGCATAGCCAGCAGGATTGGGTGAGGTCTGGCTGTGTGGAATTCAGTACCGCGAAGGTTCCTTTAATTAATTCCCAGAAGGAGGAGTCAGCTATACTCCGGACTGGGGAAGTAGACTAAGACGGAAACCTGGAGGATTGAGATAGAAGAGGGGTTTAATTCCTGGCTTGAGGGGATTGGGCCCTATTGTGGGATTTTCTTCCTGCTTAAGTCTGGTGAACCAGAGACCAAAGTCATAAGTGGGGCCATAAACATAGAACCGCATTCCCCAGTTATTTCCTGTAAGCCATGTTGTCCTGAGGTAGCCCCTTGCTTTGGAGATGAAAGTTATATTGAGGGGGTTACATAGAATATTTTTTTCCACAGCGAGTGTTTGACACTCGGCTAGTTAAACAGTTCCTAGGGTGTATCCAGGTGTCATTTCGCCCTACCTGAATCATCCTGTCTGGGGAGTTTGGTTTCCACCATGCAGCTCCCGTTTGTTCACAACCCCAAGATTTGCAATTGAAGTCATTGGTCCCTCCACAGATTCGGACCTGTTTGCGGCTTCGGAAATCAGCTGGGCACACATAATAATCAAGACTGGCTAGTCTACACCTATGATAGGGGCAATGACATCCATGATACATATGGTGTGGGGAATGTTGCCCTGGCTTGGGGTCAAACGGGATCTGTGTGGGGTCCTCTATGTCAGGGAGGTCCCAGTCAGAGAGGCCTATGGCCAGTTGACAAATGTCCGGATGGAGAGATAGCCACCAAGTCCATAGGGGGGCTATATGTTAAATAGACCATACTACTTGTCCAGTGGGATTTATAATCTGCCAGTGTTGTTGAACAGGCTGATGGGGATTAGGGCTGCAGGTGGTCAGGGGAAGAATCCATAGCCCTACCCACATGACGGACACACAACTTGAGAGGGTTACCAGTCTGTTCCAGTTTCCAGCCGGAGTCTGGACAGGGCACAGGCTTGAGATGGAAGGCATGGATCCAGGGAGTGATCCCATCTACTTTCACCGCTGTAGGCGTTATAAGCAGCACCTGGTATGGTCCTTTCCAGCGGGGTTCCAGGGATGACACCTGATGTCGTCTCACGAATACGAAGTCTCCCACTTGATATCGGTGTGGGGTTCCCTTGTCTCCGGGCTGATAAGCAGTGGCCAACTGTTTCCACAGGTATCGCTGGGTGTGTTCAAGGGCTTTAAGTCTGTTAAGCAAGGGGGTGTGAAAGGAATCGTTAAGTCTCAGGTTTGGGGTCAAGTCCCTGATTGGAGGAGGGGCACCATAGAGAATTTCATAGGGGGTAAGGTTACACAGAGAGATGGAGGGGGTATTTCTTGCACGAAACAGTGCATAAGGTAGGAGCATAGTCCAATCTTTTATGCCGGTCTCCAAGCTTAATTTCGTTAAGGTCTCTTTGATGGTTCTATTCATCCTTTCTACCTGTCCTGAGCTCTGGGGTCTATAGGCACAATGTAACTTCCAATTATCCCCAGGGTCCTGGCCAATCCCTGACTTACCTGGGCCACAAATGCAGGTCTGTTATCGGAGCCCATTACCTTAGGCAGTCCAAATCTTGGAAAGATGTCTTCCAGAATCTTTTTGACCACCATCTGAGCAGTTTCTTTCTTCGTGGGGAAGGCTTCGACCCATCCTGAAAAAGTATCTACAAAGACTAGGAGATACTTAAGTCCATACCTTACTGGCTTGATTTCAGTAAAGTCCACTTCCCAGAACTGTCCGGGTCTGGTCCCTCATAAGCGCTTTCCTACAGGAAGCTTGGATGGGTATGCATTAACTAATTGGCAGACTTGACAAGCTCTGGTCACCTGCTCAGCTATTTTTTTTTTTTTTTTTTTTTTGTGAGCCAGTCAACAATAAGTCCTTTCTTTTGTCCTTCAAGAGTGCCTGTAACTTCTTTGAGCCTAAATGGGTGAGCTGGTGAACATCTTTGATGTAAAGTTGGGCTTTTTGGAATTGTGAACTTGGCTCTGTAGGATCCCGGGAGTTCGGTGTCCATGTCCCCAGGCCATAAGTTGCCTGAATGTTCCCGCGCAGCCAAGTTTCCTGGTTGTTGTTCCCCCAGCGTGGAAACAGTTAACAGGGTCACTCCGTTTAGGGCTGCCAGCTTAGCTTCCTCATCTGCCCGTCTGTTTCCAACTGCCACGGGGTCATTCCCCTTCTGGTGCCCCGACAGTGCACTATAGCTAGTTCTTTAGGGCCTTTTACTGCCGAGAGAAGGTGGAGGATCTCATCTTTGTTCTTTATTTCCTTCCCAGGGGAGGTTAATAGCCCCCTTTGCTGGTAAGTAGCCCCATGCACATGAGCAGTGGCGAATGCATAGTGGCTATCAGTGTATATGGTGGCTCTTTTGCCTGATGCTAGCTCCAATGCTTTTGTAAGGGCAATTAGCTCTGCTTTTTGAGCTGATGTTCCTTCTGGAAGACCAGAAGACCAGATAACATTAGTTTTGCTAACTACTGCCGCTCCAGCCTGCCGCTTACCGTCTTGGAGGAAGCTGCTCCCATCCATAAACCATATGACCTCAGGGCGGAGCAGTGGCTGATCCTTTAAGTCTCATCGTACATTGGTCTCCTCTGCCAGTATGTGTTGACAATCATGAGCGACGGGTCCTGATGATTCTTCTGGCAGCAGTGTAGCTGGGTTGAGTGGAGCAGGGGGTCCCAGCGTTATTCTGTGCTTGTCAAGCAAGAGGCTCTGGTAATGGGTTATTCTGGAGTTTGATAGCCACCTGTCTGGAGGCTGACGGATGATGCTCTCCAGGGCATGGTGGGCTATGATGGTTAGCTTCTGCCCCAGTGTTAACTTATCAGCATCCTTTGTTAGAAGGGCTGCCGCTGCTATAGCCCTTAGGCAATGGGGCCACCCGCTAGCCACTGGGTCCAATTTTTTTGATAAGTATGCTACCAGCCTTTTCCAAGGTCCCAAAGTCTGAGTGAGCACTCCCCGTGCTATTCCTTTCTTTTCCTCGATGTAGAGAGTGAAGGGTTTTTCTACATCTGGGAGAGCTAAGGCTGGGGCGGATAGCAGCACCTTTTTGATATTATCAAAAGCCTGTTGGTGTTCAGGGGTCCATTGGAATTGGGCATTCCCCTTTATCAGCGGGTATAAAGGGGCAGCCAAAGACACAAACCCAGGAATCCATAACCTACAAAAGCCGGCAGTCCCAAGAAACTCTCTGAGCTGTCTCTTATCAGATGAGGGCGGTATCTGCACAACAGTTCGTTTTCTGGGTTCAGTAAGCCATCGTTTGCCACCCCTAAGTGAATAACCCAGGAAGATTACTTCTTGTTGACAAATTTGGGCCTTTTTGGCAGAAGCCCTGTATCCGAGCTGAGCAAGCTCGGATAATAGTGCTTGGGTCCCAGACTCACAGTTCTCCTTGGTATTGGCTGCCAGCAGCAGATCATCCACATATTGGAGTAGGGTGACTTCGGGGTGTGCAGTTCTGAAGTCGTTGAGGTCCCTGTGGAGAGCTTCATCAAAGAGAGTGGGGGAGTTTTCGAACCCCTGTGGGAGTCTAGTCCAGGTTAGTTGGCCAGATGTTCCTATTTCTGGGTCTATCCATTCGAAAGCAAACAACAACTGACTGTCCTTATGCAGGGGCAAGCAGAAGAAAGCATCTTTTAAGTCCAGCACAGTGTGCCATTTCTGCTCCGGATTCAGAGTGCTAAGCAAATTATATGGATTAGGCACCGTGGGGTGAATGTCCTGCACTCTGTTGTTGATCTCTCTTAAGTCTTGAACAGGACGGTAGTCCCCAATTCCTGGCTTTCTTACTGGTAACAGGGGGGTATTCCAGGCCAATTGACAGGGCCTTAGGACCCCAAGAGCCAGGTATTTCTGAATATGGGGTCTTATTCCATCCCTAGCTTCTTTGCTTAGAGGGTATTGTTTAACACTGATTGGAGAGGCAGAGGCTTTTTATTCTACTACTACTGGAGGTTGTTTTATGGCTAGACCTAACCCAGAAGTTTCTGCCCAGGCATTAGGATAATCTTTTATCCATCTCTGGGGTAGTCTACCTGTTTGATCGGTCCCAGGGGCCGTGAAGAGTTGATGTTCATCTTCTACTGACATAGTCAGAGCCGTGACTATGGGGGTCTTTACTGAAGGGTTTAGAAACTCCACTTGGGGACCATCGGGATAAAGGTTATTTTAGCCCTGAGCTTGGTGAGTAGGTCCCTGCCCATTAATGGGGCTGGGCATTCTGGGATTACTAGGAAAGAGTGGTGAACTTTTCCCCTTCCTAGGTCCATAGTCCTTTTTGTTGTCCAAGCCCGATATTTACTGCCATTAGCCCCTTGAACTAAGAATCTTTTATTAGATAGAGGGCCCAGTGGGGCCTTGAGGGCTGAATATACGGCTCCTGTATCTACTTCAAAGTTCACTGGGGTCCCCTCCACCTCAAAAGTTACCCTGAGCTCAGGGAGGGGATCCGAGCCCTGACTTTCCTAATCATCTTCTAGAGTCAGCATGGCGGGCTGACGTGATTGCCTCTTTTTGGGCCCTCTTTGGCCCAGTGTCCTTTTTTTTTTTACAGTAGGCACATTGATCTGAGGCCAGGGACAGCCTTTGGCGTGGGCCCAGGTATCCCTTCCTGTCTCCCTGCTTTCTAACTTCTGGCCTGTCTGCGGCTGTGACCAGGACCTTAGCCAATGTTTTAGTCTGCCTTATGTGTTTCTCTCATCTTCCTTGCGTTCCCTTTCCTTCTCCCTCCTCTGTTCCTTCTCTTCCTCAGTTTCTCTCTTATAATATATTTTCTCAGCCTCTCTGACTAAATCTCTTAAGGTCATATCTTGTAGTCCATCTAAACATTGTAACTTTTTCTTAATATCTAGGGCAGCCTGCCCAATAAAAGCCATTGCAACAGATGCCTTTTGGTCTTCTGCCTGAGGATTAAAGGGAGTGTATCTCCTATATGCTTCCATAATTCTCTCCAGAAACATGGAGGGAGATTCATTGGGTCCCTGAATTATCTCTCTTACCTTGGCCAAATTAGTTGGCCGCCTAGCGGCCGCTCAAAAACACACTACAAGAGCCCGGCGATAAGTGGACAGATGCTCCCTACCTTCAAAGGTGTTAGGGTCCCAGTTGGGTCGGTTTAAGGGGAAGCCAGCTTCTATGATGTTAGGGAGTTGAGTTGGTCTCCCATCTGGTCCAAGAATATTCTTTCGGGCTTCCAAGAGGATTCTCTCCCATTCCTCTGTTGTGAAGAGAGTCCCCAGAAGCTGTTGGCAGTCATCCCAAGTGGGCTGGTGTGAGAACATCAGCGACTCGACTAAACCTGTAAGTCGGCTGGGGTCCTCAGAAAAAGGGGGATTGTTATTTTTCCAGTTGTACAGATCTGAGGAGGAGAAAGGCCAGTATTGGTAAGCCTGCATTTTCCCCCCGTGCCCATCATCTATCGTGGGCCCATAGGGATGAAGAGGAAGCATCACCAGGGCTTCCGAGTTCTCCATTATCCGCCGCCTGCAGGTTCCTTTAGCTGGTTCAGGTTCCTCCGGTGGGGGAGGGGCTGCTGCCGCTGCTGCCATTGCTGCTGCCACGGGGAAATCCCTGGGAGGGCTTGGGTCTGACCCAATTACCTCTAGTGGCGGGGTAACCGAGTCAGCGGCGGGAGGGTCATCTAGGATGGGTTGGGGGTTTGGGAGCATGGGTAGAGGATAAGGAGGGGGAGAAGAGTCCTGTGACTCAGGGAGAATGAAGGGACCAGGGGGAGGAGCGGAAGGTTTGAGTGATTGGATCGTGGGGGAGGGGGTTGGAATGGGAGCTGGGACAAGAAAAGGCTTCACCCACGTGGGAGGAAATTCACAGAGGTCCTGCAAGATTAAAATATATGGCTGTTGATCTGGATGGCCACGCGGCCCCGGCTGAAAGACAATATCCCTGACTTTGCAGATTAGAGGGAGGTAGAAGGACCCTCCTTGGGGCCATTTAACTCTGAGGGTGGGCCATTCTGAAGTGCAAGAGTGTCTGCCAGGTCTGGTGTTTCACTGAAGAAAGAAAGATTTTGGGCCCTTGAATGGACGTCAGTCCAATGTTCAAGAGTCAGGGACAGAGGCGTGGTATGGTTTTGTCCCATACTGGATGTTGCTCAAACAGAGACAATACAAACGTGACACAGACACACAGTAAACGTTTAACACAAGTTCAGAAGCAAAAATTAAAGACAGATAGTCAACTTAACCTGAAAAAAAAAAAAAGAATAGCCGGCAAAGCCAGACGGGTTGGCAGCAGAACACCTGACGAGGGCGCCTCCGTCCCTCTAAGGGCACTTCCATCCCTTTACCAGATGAGGGCTCTTCCGTCCCTCCCGGAGTCCTCCAAGGCGTCCCTTGGAGAACGTGGCCTGTCGCTTCAGGACACGTCTGTCCACCACCACCAGGGAGAACTTACGCTCTCCGCTGGCAGCCACCCTGCCAACCCAAACCGAAAAACCAGAAAAGCTCTGAGAGCTCACGCACTCCACTGAGCCAAATACCAAGCCCTGAGCGATCGCAAAGGAAAAACAAGAAAGAGAAGAAGGAGAAGAAGAGGAGGAAGAAGAAGAAGAAGAGGCGCCTTACTTATTTACCCCCTAAAAGGAGTCCGTTGGGGTCTCCCTGTCCGGCGATGCGCAGTTCCCGGCCAATGCACCAAATGTAAGGGTCTGGCGAAACGTCGGAGGAAGAGACCACCAAGAGACTGACTCATGCAATTGCAGAAGGGGGTTTATTGGGGATCCATTCCAACGCGCTGGGGCTCCCGGCCCACTCAAGAAGGGTGAGCAGCCAAGAGCCCCAAGCAGGGGTTGAGCAGAGCTTAAGTACACTTCTTGGGGAGGGCGGGGGCTTTGCATACATCAGAACAAATCAGCATGAGGCGCGGGAAAATTGAACAACAAATCTGAGACATGATTTGTACATTTATTAGAGGGAACAGATTGGGCAGGGGTGATTGGTTATTCCTAAGCAGGTACACATTCAAACTGATTGGTTCGGGCCCTGCATGCTCTAGGCTATGAATCAGCAAAATAGCCTAGTAGGGCATTGTCTTAACTGCCTCAGGGTGTAGCAGAGGAATTTAACAATACCTGGTCCTTCACTTTTTAACTTCAATTTCTTTTACTCTTACAAGCCACATCCCCAGCCCCTATTAATCTTATAATTCCCTAGGAGTCCTTGAAATCATTTTTTTCAGTGTGCAAAAATTGTATTCTGATATTTTTTTTTATTTTTTCACTACTATTTTACACTGCCATTTCTTCATGACTATCAAATATGATTGTGTCCTGTTACATATAAACAGTACTCTAGCTAAACTGGATTTTTGTCATTGCTGAGAGCCACAGCCAGTCGGAATGGGCCCTGGCATTTTGCCAGAAATAATGGTTGAGAGGCAGCCATTAAGATGATGATAATTAAGTTAAGCTCTCTATATTTGCTGTGACTGGATGATGCTGGATTGAAACAGGCTGTGTATTCAATTGTATATTGACCCCTGCTGTCCGCCTGCTACTTTGGAGTTTTCCTGGGGATTTCTGGGGAGTTCAAGCAGAGCCCATGGAGAGCTGGGAGAGTTGAGCCCATGGAGAGCTGGGAGAGTTCCTGGGAAGTGCGAGTGGAGGAGTGGAGTGCTGGTGGAGTTAGGGCAATAAAGGAGTTCCTGTTTGAACCTACAAGTGTCTCATGGTTGCTCGGTTATTTTTGTGCCCAGCCAGACTGCGGCATGTCATGTTCTTGTTAAACAGTCTAATGCATTTACTCATTCTTTTTCTTCATCTTTACCTTTTGAAATTGTACTTATCCTTTAAAGACTCCTTTCAACATTACCTTCTGATGTTTGATTAAGCCTTTATCTGATCAGCCATATCACTTTGTTTATTCTTCTTATGTAACTTCACCTTTTGCATTATTTTATAGCCAAATGTAGGATCTTTGAGAGCAGAGGCAGTGTCAAGTTAATCTTTGTTTTCCCAGTAAAAACTAGCATAGTTTCTAAGATGTCCACCTTGGTATAAAGTGCTTTGGGACTCTTTAAATGCTGACACAGTGGGTACACAATGTTTGCTAGTAATATGACAACCATGGTATCATTATTATATCTGTTAATAGAAACCATGGAACCAGATACTTATAGAAGTAAGGATTTAAAGCATGAGTGAATATGGATATTGTTGATATATAAAAGTCTTCATAGGACTCTGCATTTACTTCACAGGATTCTAGTAATTTTACTATCCTTATGGGTACCTTTTTATGTGTAACTTTTTTTTTTCAAATGAATCACCCATTTCCTAAGAATTTTTTTAAAAGTTATTGTCAAATTCTATTAAAAAAATGAAGATTCTGTTCTTTTCTAATTCAGTGCTATTCACAAGCATGACTCCCAGTTCGTTACTTATACTCTAGTAGGTATTCTGTATCACAGGATCTATTTCCAAATTATAAGAGGTAATATACATTTTAATTGGATCCCAGTTATCTATCTAAAAACATCAAATGAAATAATTACTTAACATTCTTCCTCCAAGATTTTATCCATTTTTAATGACTAAATTCTACTTTCACATTAAAAAAGTTCAGCACTTATCAGCAATTATGAATATAAAAATAAAGTCTAATGATGTAATAAAATACAGTACATAAAAATGGTGCAGGAATATAACTGGTGGTTAATTAAGAGCTAATGCCCATAGTGCTGAATAGTGTCATAGGATAATTATCCTTTGGCACCAATGTTAAGGTGAAGAAAAGTCATTATTTTGTGAACAGAAAAGTAATTTATAAGCATCATAGTTATTTATGCTGTATTCTGGTTTACAGTAATGCTACTGGATGACAAGGAAAGAGGGTTGTATAAAACATTTTTTTTACTACAACAGGTATTCTTTTACTCAATAACAGATGCCTTTCTGTCCTAAGCAAAACACTCCACTTGGATTTTAGTTATCTCATTTATAAAATGGACAAACATCTCTGTTTTGATTACTTCATATTGTTTTTTAAAGCATTCTTTTTTTAACCTTTATTTTATTTATTCATTTTTTATGTGGTACTGAGGATTGAACCCAGTATCTTACCTGTGCCAGGCAAGCACACTGCCACTGCCACAACCCCAGCCCCACTTCATATGGTTTTGATGATTTCACAACAAGTAAAGGATATGACAGAATATTGACAAGTTAAACAATGTTAAGTACATGTGAGAAAAAGATTAAAAAGCACACACACACATGCACCATAGAACAGACATAAGCCACACAGGTATTGGTTTTAAAAAGTACTGTTTTAGTTAATTAGAAGATAATGTATGCTCCAAAATAATCGTCCCAACAATTCTTCCAGATATATTCATAGACACACATAAGACTAGGAAATAGTATAATCTTTAAAGTTGTCTATTGCCCAAAAGAAAAACAACAACAAAAAATAAATGCTTAGAGACTTACAAGATATTTTCCTACATCACTTGTGAGATGGACTCCTAGGTTATTTCTAAAATTCAAAATCCCTAGATTCCTGGTGGGCGGACACTCATCAGAGCCTAGCCTCTTGTGCAGGACCACACAGTTGATCACACAGTGAAGAAAGTTAGAAACCCTGAACAGAACATTCAAGAATTATGGGACAGCATCAAAAAAACAAATCTAAGAGTTAGTGAGATAGAGGAAGGCATAGAGTTTCAAACCAAAGGAATCCACAATCTCTTCAATAGAGAACTTAGAGAATAAGGATAGAGCATAGAGAATAAACATAGAGAATAAGGATAGAATCTTAAAATCCACAAGCAAGAGGAATCAGATCACATGTAGGAGGAGAACAATTCGTAACTCAGCAGATTTTTCAACTCAGACCCTCAAAGCCAGGAGATCATGGAACATCATATACCAAGCTCTAAAAGAAAATGGATACCAACCAAGAATCTTATATGCAGCAAAATTAAGCTTTATATTTAATGATGAAATAAAAAACTTCCATGATAAACAAAAGTAAAAATAATTTACAACTAGAAAGCTTGTGCTACTGAACATCCTCAGCAAGATATTCCAAGAGGAAATGAAAAACAATGATGAAAATCAGCAGAGGGAGGGATTACATTAAAGGAAAATCTAATCAGAGGAGAAACCAAGTCTTGTTAAATAGCAAAAATAAACAAAAATAGCTGGGAATACAAATCATGTCTCAATAATATCTGTGAATGTTAATGGCATAAACTCACCAATCAAAAAACATAGACTAGCAGATTGGATTAAAAAAAAGACCCAATAATATGCTGCCTCCAAAAGACACACCTCATAGAAAAAACACATTCACAGACTGAAGGTGAAGGATTGGGAAAAATCATACCATTCACGTGGTCTGTGGAAGCAAGCAGGGGTTTCCAACCTGATATCAAATAAAGTTGTCTTCAAACTAAAGTCAATTGAAAAGGATGAAGAAGGACACTACATACTGCTCAAGGGAACCATACACCATCAAGACTTAACAATTATAAATAAATATGCCTCAAACAATGGAGCATCTATGTTCACCAAACAAACTCTTCTCAAGTTCAAGAGTCAAATAAACCACAGCATAATAATTTTGGGTGACTTTAACACACCTCTTTAATCATTAGATAGATCTTCCAAACAAAACTGAACAAGGAAACTCTAGAACTCAATAATACAATCAATTACTTACACTTAACTGACATATATAGAATATTCCAACCTTCAATGAGAGAATATACTTTCTTCTCAGCAGCACATGGATCTTTCTCTAAAATAGACCATATACTATGCCACAAAGCAACTCTTAGCAAATATAAAAATGTAGAGCTACTACCCTGCATTCTATCAGATCATAATGGAATGAAATTAGAAATCAATGATAAAATAAGAAATAAAACCCTCTCCAACACCTGGATACTAAATGAAAAATGGGTTATGGAAGACATCAAGGAGGAGATTAAAAAGTTTTTAGCAGTAAATGAGAACACATATACAATGTATCGAAATCTCTGGGATGCTATGAAAGCAGTTCTAAGACTTCATTGCATGGAATTAATTCCTTAAAAGAAGAAAAAGTCAACAAATAAATGACTTAACACTACATCTCAAAGCCCTAGAAAAAGAATAAATCAACACCAAAAGCAGCAGAAGACAGGAAATAATTAAAATCAGAGCTGAAATAAATGAAATTGAAACAATGAAACAATTGAAAAAATTGACAGAACAAAAAGTTGGTTCTTTGAAAAAATAAAATTGACAGATCCATAGCCATTCTAATGAAAAGAAGGAGAGAGAAAACTCAAATCACTATTATACATGATGAAAAGGGAAATATTACAAAAGCCACTACAGAAATGCTGAAGATAATTAGAAATTATTTTGAAAACCTGTACTCCAATAAAATAGAAAATATCAAAGGCATCAGCAAGTTTCTAGAGTCATATAATTTACTCAAATTGAATCAGGATGATATACACAATTTAAACAGATAAATTTCAAGTGACAAAATAGCAGACACCATCAGATGTCTACCAACCAAGAAAAGCCCAGGACCGGATGGATACCCAGCTGAGTTCTACAAGACCTTTAAAGAAGAACTAATACAATACTCTCCAATTTATTTCAGGAAATAGTAAAAGAGGCAGCACTTCCAAACTCATTCTATGAGGCCAATATCACCCTGATTCCAAAACCAGGCGAAGACACATCAAAAAAAAGAAAACTTCAGACCAATATCTCTAATGAACATCAATGCAAAAATTCTCAATAAAATTCTGGCAAATCAAATACAAAATCATATCAAAAAGATCGTGCACCATGATCAAGTGGGATTCATCCCAGGGATGCAATGTTGGTTCAGCATATGGAAATCAATAAATGTAATCCATCACATCAATAGACTTAAAGATAAGAGTCATATAATCATCTCAATAGATGCAGAAAAAGCATTTGACAAAATACAGCACAACTTCATATTCAAAACATTGGAAAAACTTGGGATAATTGGGATAACAGGAATATGTCTTAACATCATAAAGGCTATCTATGCTAAGCCCCAGGCCAAAATCATTCTAAATGGAGAAAAATTGAAGGCATTCTCTCTAAAAACTGGAATAAGTCAGGGATGCCCTCACTGGCCAGGGCAATTAGACAGATGAAAGAAATTAAAGGGATGCACATAAGAAAAGAAGAACTCAAATTGGAACTATTTCTGAAGATATGATTCTATACCTGGAAGACCCTAAAAGTTCCACTGCTGGGAGCCATCAGCCAAGTAGGTATGACAAATTCCTTGCCAGCTTACTCCCATGCTGTCTAGTGGAAGGACTTCTGAAAGGTGACCTTGCTCAAGGACCAGGGCAGGATCCGTGTTTAGGGTGTTCCCCCTTTAGAATAGGGCAGTTTAGCATAATAGGAGAGTAGGGTGTTTCCCCTTTAGAATAGGGCGGTTTAGTAATAGGAGATTAGGGTGTTCCTCTTTTGGAATAGGGCGTATCCTGCTGCTGAGTTCCTCTTGAGTGCTTAGGGTCAGACAGTATATTTTGGGAGACAGAAGCCCATGCGGAGTGGATTTGGGAGAGAGTGGATTAGGGCAGAGTGTGGATTTGGGAAGAGAACGTGGATTCCCCCAGAACGTGTTTGTAGACGGCCGGTGTGAGTTCGGGAATAAAGAATTGCTGTTTGAATCTACAAGCTGTGTGGAGACTCGTGATTTGTGCCCAGCCAGAGACTGCGGCATTCCACCAAAAAAACTTCTAGAACTGGTAAATGAATTCAGCAAAGTAGCAGGATATAAAATCAACACCCATAAATCAAAGGCATTTCTGTATATCAATGACAAATCCTCCAAAAGGAAATGAGGAACACTAACCCATTTTCAATAGCCTGAAAAAAATAAAATGAAATAATTGGGAATCAATTTAACAAGAGGTAAAACATCTATTAACTAAAAAATACAGAACCCTAAAGAAAGAGATCAAAGAAGACCTTAGAAGATGGAAAGACCTACCTTGCTCTTGGATAGGCAGAATTAACATTATGAAAATGACCATACTTCCAAAAGCATCTTAAAGATTTAATGCAATTCTGATCAAAATTCCAATGACATTCTTCATAGAAATAGAAAAAGCAATCATGAAATTCATCTGAAATAGCTAAAGCAATCATTAACAGGAAGGAGGTTCCATCACTACACCAGACCGTAAACTATACTACGAGCAATAGTAACAAAAACAGCATGGTTTTGGCACCAAAACAGACTGGTAGAGCAATGATACAGAATAGAGGACACGGAGACTAACCCACAACTATCTTTTTTTTTTTTATCGATTGTTCAAAACATTACAGAGCTCATGATATATCATCTTGCATACATTTGACTCGATTTATGAATTCCCATTTTTTCCCCAAATACAAATTGCAGAATCACATTGGTTACAAACTCACATTTTTACATAATGGCATATTAGTGACTGTTGTGTTCTGCTACCATTCCTATCCACTATTATCCCCCCTCCCCTCCCCTCCCCTCCCATCTTCCCTCTCTACCTCCTCTGCTGTTGTTTAATTCTCTCCCTTTTTTCCCTTCTCCTTTCCCCTCACAACCTCTTATAATATTATGTAACATTTAAGGTCTCCTACTTTTTCCATATGCTTTCCCTTCTCTCTCCCTTTCTCTCCCCCCTCTCGTCTTTGTTTAATGTTAGTCTTTTCCTCCTGTTCATCCTTCCTGTTCTGTTCTTAGTTGCTCTCTTTATATCAAAGAAGACATTTGGCATTTGTTTTTTAAGGATTGGCTAGCTTCGCTTAGCATAATCTGCTCTAATGCCATCAATTTCCCTGCAAATTCTATGATTTTTGTCATTTTTTAGTGCTGCATAATATTCCATTGTGTATAGATGCCACATTTTTTTTTATCCATTCATCTATTGAAGGGCATCTAGGTTGGTTCCACAGTCTAGCTATTGTGAATTGTGCCGCTATAATCATTGATGTGGCAGTATCCCTATAGTACGCTCTTTTAAGATCCTCAGGGAATAGTCCGAGAAGGGCGATAGCTGGGTCAAATAGTGGATCCATTCCCAGCTTTCCCAGGAATCTCCATACTGCTTTCCAAATTGGCCTCACCAATTTGCAGTCCCACCAGCAGTCTACAAGTGTACCCTTTTCCCCACATCCTCTCCAACACTTATTGTTGTTTGACTTCATAATGGCTGCCAATCTTACTGGAGTGAGATGGTATCTTAGGGTGGTTTTGATTTGCATTTCTCTGACTGCTAGAGATGGTGAGCATTTTTTCATGTACTTGTTGATTGATTGTATGTCCTCCTCTGAGAAGTGTCTGTTCAGGTCCTTGGCCCATTTGTTGATTGGGTTATTTGTTATCTTATTGTTTAAAAACAGCATGGTTTTGGCACCAAAACAGACTGGTAGAGCAATGATACAGAATAGAGGACACGGAGACTAACCCACAACTATCTTATATTAGACAAAGATGCCAAGAACTTGTATTGGAAAAAAGATAGCCTCTTAAACAAATGGTGCTGGGAAAACTGGGAACCCATATGCAACAAAATGAAATTAAATCCCTATATCTCACCATGCCCAAAACTCAACTCAAAATGGATCAAGAACTTAGGAATACAACTAGAGACCCTGCATCTAATAGAAGAAAAAGTAGGCCCTATTCTCCATCATGTGGGATTAGGCCCCAACTTCCTTAATACTCCTGTGGCACAAGAATAAAAATCAAGAATCAATAAATGGGATGGACTCAAACTGAAAAGCTTTTTCTCAACAAAAGAAACAATCTGTGAGGTGAATAGGGAGCCTACATCTTGGGAACAAATCTTTATCCCTCACAATTAGATAGAGCAGAAATCACTAGGATATATAAATAACTCAGAAAGCTAGACACCAAAAAACCAAGTAATCCAATCAATAAATGAGCCAAAGGCCGGAACAGACACTTCTCAGATGATGAACAATCAATCAACAAATACTTGAAAAAATGTTCATCATCACTATCAATTAGAAAATTGCAAATCAAAACCATTCTAAGATTTCATCTCACTCCAGTCAGAATGACAGCTATTATGCATACAAACAACAATAAGTCTTGGTGAGGATGTGAGAAAAAAGTCATACTCATACACTGCTGGTAGGACTGCAAATTGATGTAGCCAATATGGAAAGCATTATGGAGATTTCTTGGAAAATTGGGAATGGAACCACCATTTGACCCAGCTCTCCCTCTCCTTGGTCTATACTCAAAGGACGTAAAAACAGCATACTACAGGGACAGAACCACATCAATGTTTACAGCAGCACAATTCACAATTGCTAAACTGTGGAACCAACCTAGATGCCCTTAAATAGATGAATGGATAAAAAAGTGGCATATATACACAATGGAATATGACTCAGCAATAAAAGAGAATAAAATCATGGCATTTGCAGGTAAATGGACGGAGTTAGAGAAGACAATGCTAAGTGAATTTAGCCAGTCCCAAAAAAACAAATGCTGAATGTTTTCTTTGGTATAAGGAGGCTGATTCATATTGGGATAGGGAGCTGGAGCATTGGAGGAATAGACGAACTCTGTTTAGGGAAGAGGGGTTGGAGGGGAAGGAAAGGGGCATAGGGTAATTAATGATGGTGGAATGTGATGATCATTACTATCCAAAGTACATGCATGAAGACACAAATTGGTGTTAATATACTACGTATACAATCAGAGATATGAAAAATTGTGCTCTGTATATGTCATAAGAATTGTAATGCATTCTACTGTCATATATAAAAAATTACATGAAAAATAAAATAAAATCCCTAATTATAATAAAGGGACTATTTGAAATAATTCTATCAAACAGAGGACTATAAATAATAAAAAACTGAGTACTATAGAAATATAAAACCAATCTAATAAGATTATCAAATCTAGAGCAGTTAGAAATGTGATTAAAATGAATTTAAAAACCACCTTGTAATAAATCAAAGTTCAGTTCAGAAAGCCTTTTTCTGTGTGTGCATATATTTTGTTAACATATTCATTATTAATAATTTAAAATAAATATCTGGTTTTATAATAAGACTGGTATTTCATGGGAGGATATTGGGATTAAAACCAAGAGTGCTTAATCATGGCGGAACATCCCTAGTCCTTTTTCTTTTTTATTTTGAGACAGGGTCTTACTAAGTTGCTTAGGGCTTCGCTAAGTTGCTGAGACTGGCCTCAAACTTGATTCTCTTGCCTCAGCCTCCTGAGTTGCTGGGATTACAAGTGTGTGTCACCATGTCCAGCATAAGTTTATTCAGTGATTTATTCATTCTTTGGCAATCATTTGTAACAAATACCAACAATAAAGAATCAATCATCATAATGACCAAGGAATGAATATAGATATGATACCAGGGATCTGTAGTATGTTATAGGAAAGATACCAATGAGGTTTATTAAAAGTCTTTTGAAAGAATGAATAAATGATAAATATTTTCATCATCTTCAATTTTGTTTTGATTTTCACATGTTATATTTATCTTTTCTTGCACCTATTCTTTCAAAATACATATGCACACAGGTGCATAATCTTATGGGCAATGTTTTGCAATTCAGAACCATTTTTTAACTAATGTTAAGTAATGGATCTGATGGAATACCTCATAATAATTAAAAACCTAGTGTATCCTCAAATAAACATTCAAATATTTACAATAAATGTTAAATATAGAGATAATAAATGGCTTTTGTCAGTAAAATTAAAGTTTTGCTGAACTGGATAAATTTGGTACCAAATCTGGAAAACCTCATTTTTTTTTTTAAGAACATTCTGAATTTTGAAATTAGGGATGAGAGATACTGGACCTGTAGTAGTTCCTTTGGAGGATAGCTGAAATTATAAGTATGACCATGTTGACCTCATTCCACTTTGAGAGGTTTTATTTTTGCTTGTCTATCCCTTTTTTAGCTAAAAAAGAATAGAGTTGACTTGAGGGTTCTCTAGAATACATAGGGGTTTGCTAACCCATTTGTTGATGGAGGGCATTATGGGCAGAATTAGACACACTCTTTTCATGAAGCAATCTTGGAGAACTTGGTGAACACCAGCCTGAGTGCACCAAAGAGCTAGAGAAAGGCACCCTCTCCATTGTTGCTTGCAACACAACTTGGCTCAGTCTGACACCAAAATCCTAAGGCCTGAATGAAGGACAGTGATATTTTTATACCTTAAAATGTTGTGCAGCATACAAGAGCATAGGGATGCAGTGTTGCAAAAGGAGAGATGACATCCTTGAGTGTTTTTAGCCAATAATGCATTTGAAAAATGGGTTTAAATGTGAAAAAAATTTGTCATGTGGGTGGAGGCATTGGGCTGTCAGGAATTCCCAGGTCTAATTGGGAAAAGGTTGATGGGACCTATTGAACTAACTCCAGGAGGGTGAATATAACAAGGTAGTGAGATTTGAGTGTTAATATTACCATGGTCTTTTTTGGAAAATCCTGGAGAGATTCTGGTTACACCTAAGTTTCAGAAAATTGACAATTTAGACTTAAAATATTTTACCACCATCATAAATTAAGGTCATTTAAATTTTATAATTTTTTATTTAGATGGTATATTGATGGTGGAGATAGGGATGAAGAGACACCCCTTGTGGGAACCATAGTGTTGCCTGAATGAGCTCAATCGTTTGACAAGCAACATTTTAGGAAAAAAAAAAAGTCTAGGTGACGAAAGGAAATTGTACACTAAGCCCCCTGCCTGCAGAAATATCATCATTACCTTGGCATGGAGATCAAGAAGGAGGGGTACTATTAGTTGTGCTTTTATAGTGAATATTTGAATGATAGTTGGATCTTTAAAACTACCCTTTAATTTTTTATTCCATCAATATTCACCCTATAAAAAATATCCCTGTCTGAATCATAATTGACTCATGCTTGTGACATTTTACCCAATAATTAAGTACATTTAAGAGAAAGGAAATGTTTTTGAGGGAAAAATCAGGGTCATTTTCATGATATCCTAAATAATACAAATGAATGATGAAATACATTGATTAAAGTCTTTTAAGATAAAAGAATGAAGTAATTTGGATTTTAAATTTAATATTCAAAAAGTTATTGAAGCAATATAAAATCACTATGTGCATTTGCACTTATTAGTTGAATGTGAATGAATAATGTATATTTATCTTGCTCCCTATAAAAGATTTTAATATCAGCAATTATAATCTTAGAAACATTAAATTCAATTAAAGACCCAATGTGCTAATTTTTTTTCTTTAAGCATCAATCGTTTTCAAGTTTTAGGTGCATTAGAAATTTTTTAAAATTCTATGCAACTTTTTGTATTAAGGGAACAAGTCAAACCCAAAAAGCATGCAAAGGCATTTATATTTTAATTTGAAAAAATGTCAATGGAAACAACTTTGCAAAGATATATCAATTTGCAGCCACAAAAGCCAATTGTAATGTCAGGAAAATAAATTACCACAATAAGAATTTATTTAGGAAACAGTGGCATCACCTTTAAAAGTTCAATCACATATTCATTGCATGCAATCATTTTTTAAAACTCTAGTCTGTCTGTTCTAATTTGTTTTTGATAAGCGAGCAATATTGTCCCTATCATTCCTTTTCAAAGCTCCTCATATTGGTTTTTCTCTTTGTCCTACAGCATTGCCATTAATAAGGGATTTCAATTGTGCAAAGAAAGGAATGGCTAAAATTCTGTTGGTTCATTGTTCAGCAGAGAGCATCGAAGAGTCATTTGAAAGGAATGTAGTATGGTAACAGATTGGAGTTCAAAAAGAAAGAAAGAAAGAAAATAAATGTAAATATTAGTGAACTCATTTTCCTTGTAGGAGTATTGATTTCATTCATCTTACTTGATAGATAGGATGACTAAGCAAAATATCCAGATTCAAAGGCATCAACTGAACAGAAAACACGAGTGTAGTAGAGGAAGGGGGAAATGATGAATGTTACTTTGTTAAAAGAAAAAAAAATTCAATCCTTCTTCATGAGGGATTCATCATTTTTCTTCTTGTTCTTAAGTCATCTTAATAAGCATTTGATAAATGTCCATTTATGTTAGAGTCTGTAAACAAGTCAGATTGGCACCTGTTATTTTGCCCGAGAAATGTTAAAGTCTGTAAAGAAGTCTGGATGGCGCCTGGCCAAATGCCAGAGGGAGTGGTTTGTGAAGTAACAAAAGCGAGCCATTAAGTGTGGAGATTCCTTATTGGTTGACTGCTGTATCTATTTTATGCTAATTAGATAAGCTGTGTAAAATGTATAAATATCGCTCAGATCCTACAATAAACGGCTCTCATTCCTGCTGCATCAACGTACACAAGTTATTCGTCACCCCCCGGTTATTCTGCTGCAGCCGGACTGCGGCACATTTACCTATAAGAGAAAAATCATGTTTAAAATCTCGGTTCAGGGGTCATCTTTCAAATATTTCATCTTAATAGAAAAAAAGCTTTATCAGATTCCCTGTACAATTGTTTAATATCTTGGGTTTAACTTTCTAATAGATGTAGATAAACACTAAAAAATTTCATGACGAGCAGTAGCAAATTTATGACAAAATAGTGTACCATATATATTTCCCCAGCAACATTGAGAACAGTTTATATGAAAATTTTACTACAGATATTGGTCTCAGTGGATAGCACATTATTCCAACTGCATATATGCAGACTTAAGATAAAGATATTCTCAGAGTAATTCCATGATATTAAAATGTAGGGGCTTGTGAAAATTGTAAAGACTATGGAATGAAGATTGAGAACACAAATGTTTACAAGTGTTAGTGTGCATGCCAGCTGTCATACATATACATATGGAAGTTTCAAAAAGAATTGGAAGGGATAAAAGAACAAATGCTGTTTCTCTCATTTGATATAAAAGTCTAAGTCATTCCATTTATCTCCATAGAGTAGATTGTCTATTCCAGATAGTTGTGCTCGAAGGCATTTGCCTAGCAAAATTGTGTTTTATTCAGAATGAAAATAAAAGGAGAAACAAAGATTTATTGATTTTTGTTTATTGGCTAGGTTGGGAAGATAACATCTATTTGAAAAAATATGTAAAAGAATAATATATGCACACAATATTAGTCTTTAATGATATCTTAGCATTTCATATAGCAATGATTGTGATAATATATAGTTAATGTCTTCACAAATAGGCAATATTGTACATGGTTTTATTGAGAAAAATAATTAATATCTGATCTGGCCACATCTCTGATAAGTTTCTTATGAGGGAGAGAAAAATTAATCACCTATTAATAAAATCATATTTATTAGTGGTAAAAGTTATATAATTTGTATGATATTTCAAACTTATATTAGAAACCAATCTATTTTCAGTTCCTACTTTGTGGCATAAATTTATAATATTTGCCTATATAATGTTAAAGAAATATATTCAATGGTTCATATTAAGGCATGTGAAGGCAAACTTATTCAAGACCCCTAGGATATGTATAGGGACTACTGCAAGTGCCTCTTGCAGTAGGAGAGAGAGTTTGGCTCCTCTCTGAATACAGCATGGGTAACTGGGACTCTGTAGCCAAGGAGCAGGGTGGAGGTCAAAAGACACAAAAGAGTATAAGGGAAAACATGATGTATCAGAGAAATTCTGGCTAATATAACCTATCAGGAATCTTGTGAAGATAGGCCAGGGTGATTAAACATACTTATGAGAAAATGGAGGACCAAGAACCTGATCAGATATCCAGATATTGAAGGTGAAGGGTTCTTGCTCAAGTGACTTATTAGGTTTCTTGGCTAAAATTGGATTTTATAAGGAAGTCCACAGATGGGCCAGGGCAAAGGTGCAGAAGTCTGACTAAAGTTTAACCAAGCACAGAATCTCTTTCATTAACCATGGCAATTCACCAAAAATGAGATAAGTTTGATTACTGTATTTTTGTTGTTATTTTTCTCCAAGGCTCAGAAAATAAATAACACCCCAATTAAAACTGTAGAAGCAAAGTTTCTCTCAGACTTTCTCATGGTCTCCTGTCTCCTGCTTCATTTTCTACCCCCAAGGAAAGCCATAGAAACTAGAATTTATTTTACTTAAGATATGTCATACAAACTAGAACCTCTTTTACTCAAAGCAAGACATAAAGCCTAAAAATATTATTCTAATCTTCCCTTGCCTTTCTGTCTTGGAGCTGGTGAGAAAGAAATTCTCTGACCTACCTTGTCAAATAGTAGATCATAAGACTCCCATTCCATAAATGGTCTTGCCCCTTACCCAGATGGAAGGAATGCTGCCCAGAGGGGCTAAGAAGAATCTGAACAGACAGGCCTTGTTAGGTTTCTTCACTCAGAGTACTTCCATTAGATCATAAGCTTTTTGTCTTATCATATCTCTAAAGGACTGTTCCTACTTCATTGAACCTAAGCATAAAAATGGATAGGTTACCCTGGATCTTTGTGTCTTTAGTCTGAAGGCTCCCATATCATATAAAACTATGATCAAATAAATTTGTTATGCTTTTCTCTCATTAACCTGTCTTTTGCTATGGGGTTTTGGCCATGATCCTTTATGATGGGCAGGAAAGGGATCACCCCCTTTTCCACTTCTACATCTCCAATTTACAAGTTCTGCTATGGAAGTTCAAAAGGGGTATGTGTCTTGTCCAACATAGCCTAACAGGAAGTATTCAAGCTCTTTCCTTAATGATGAAGCATAAATCTTGGGGAGTATATGTATTTCAGAGTTATTTCACTTGACAGAACAGAGAGAAAGCAAGAGATTTGCACTATTTTGAATTTTCCCACTCTTTCTGAAAAATAGAACTAAAGTGTCAGCCTTCTTTTTTGGAAATATTATCTGAAATGAGGCAAAACCATCAAAAATTCCTGGACTGATCTTAGCTATATGAGCAAAAACAGATAATAAGGAAAAAACCTATCTGGATTGCTGATCATCATATAATATTTTCAAAGGGTTGGAAATGGCAAAAACAATGCCCTTTCCAAGATAAATTGAAACAGCCAGAGATGATTTGTTCATTGAGCTGCAGAACCACCAATTATCTCCAGTAGTTTTTAGCAGCTGGAGATATTTATTTTGTGTCATAGAGACATGGTTATTTGTCAATATTCTCACAGAGAAATAGGACTATTCTTTATTGCTGTGCATGATAACTAATTACAAAAGGCAATCAGTTAACATTCAAAGAGTGTTATATGTATTTCATCTCATTTAATGGAAACAGTATTGTTCCCTTTGTGTTTCACATTCAAAATTGCAAACACAAGCTCTGGATATGCATCTGCAGTGTTACACACAGAATAATTCACACCAGATAATGTGGATGTTTGACTACTTTATTTAGTCAAATTGGATCTAGTAATTAGTACTGTTGTAAAACCCTTTTACACATGGAAAACAATCCATATGTAATGGGGGAGGGGAGCTAAAAAAAGTGAGATTGTCATGTCCCCTTGGATCTATTGCTAATGTTTGTGTTGGCAGAGAGATTTCACTAATTTTGAAAAACTTTTTACATGATTGCTTTAATATCATTTAAATTGGAATGATAAAATCTTAAGTAAAATTGATCACCTCATGGCTGTCTTCTTACCTATACATTTTAGATAAAGTATGGTACCCCAGAATTCCTTGTTCTTACCCAAATAAGTCCATGAGATAAACATGGGATGATCTAACTTTAGCCATGCACAATTGCCCAAATCTATTTGTAAAATTGGTAAAGGTGTTCATTATCTTATAGTTGGGAAGAACCTTTAAGGTTCTTTACATGGATGGAATATGAGGTTTACAGAAGAAATGATTTACCACAATAACTGCTAGTTTGTGAGGAAACTAGGACTAGAACCACAAATTCTTTCTTGATTCACAGAATGTCTTCTGCTATTTTGTACCTCTTCAACGTCATCTGCAGATATGGGAAACAGGTAGTTTTCTTTTCCCTTTGTATTATTTATATATTTAACAATACATTCATGAAAAATATTTCCTGAGCAATGTGATTTAAGAGATAACTCTTAGAGTTAAGTGTATAAATAAACTCATTACTTATGCTGAGGAGAAAATTTGTGATGACAATTTATCATTCATATTTTATTATAAGCATTCTCCCTCAAATTATAATACCTTTCTGGGGCCTAGGAGACATGTCTATATTTCTGTTGAATTCAGTTTTATTAATTCACCTTAAAATTCACACACTCAATACATAGTTCAGAAAGATTTGTTGAAGGAGAAATAATTGTTGTTCTTTTATAGATAAAATTATCTATAAAAAGTCCAACTTATTTAGAGTGCAATGTCTCTATTTAGAAGAGATTCAGGACCAAGTTAGAAAAAAAAACTTTATTTTCTGATACTGAATGATATCATTAAATGATATCATTGTTTTTTTAAACTTTTGTTCAAACTTTTGTCATTTGTGAATACTTACCAGTATTACTATACAGTATCATAATATGACTCAGGATGCTATTCCTATTTGGATATTTCTTATATAATTAAAAACAAATGATTGCTGTATGAATTTGTATGATTGATGGAAAAAAAATGGGAAGCTTAGAATTTAGCGTTTGGGGTTTCATAGCATTCTAAATATACACATTGAAGGCTTTTCTCTTTTAAAATTGTCCTTTAAAAATAGTCTTTTCTATCTTCTCTTCCCTTTCATTTTCCTTTCTCCAGTCTTCTCTTATAGATGCCACAGTTTGTTTCTCTCAGTTAGTGCTTTTTGACTGCATTTACCTTCTTCCTTTGACATTTCCTTATTGAAGATCTTAGATGGTGTGGTGATTGAGGGCTCTGAATTCACAGGATGGCTAAGATAGATAGGCTTATCACAGATTAGCAGTGAAGCCAGCTACACATTCTTAGTGCCTCTGAAGTAGAAATATTTTCATAGTTTGGTAGCCCAGACTTCCTTTGAAACAGGTGCCCTTAATTTTTCTTCAACTAAATGCAGTATGGTTTTATTGATATGTCTTTTAAAATTTCTTTGATTTAGGTTCTGAGAGGGAAACCCTAGGGGCTTTGGGACTTAAAGGGGGAGACGGAATTGGGAAATAGAAATGATGGAGATCTTTAAGGAAAAAAATGGTAGAAAATCTCCCTATAAATCAAAAAACGTCCTTGAACCAATTGATAGACAGTAAATGCAAGTGAGAGAAATTTCAGGTGAGACATGTATCTTTGATGGTTCAAGGAAAAATAAACTTAATTACAATGGCACTTATTTGGGATCTCTTGATCTTATATAAGGAACCCAAATTAAAGGTTTATTGATTTAAACATTAAGAATAGGCATCTGATTCCTCAGTATCTGGAAAAGGCTTTATAGCACATTACTAACCCACTACTGGACATAATCAGTTAGGGCTTTTCTCTCTTAACGGAAGATAGTATCCAGCAGTGCATGATACTGTATGCCTGAAATCCCAGCTAATCAGAAGGTGGAGACAGAAAGATCTCAAGTTTGAGGCCAGCCTTGGCAACTTAACATCACCCTGACACATTAAAGAAAAAAAAATGCTGGGTATGTAGCACAGTGGTTAAGCACCCGTAGGTTCAATTACCAGTACCAAGAAAAATAAAAGGGAAAAGACTGCACTGTACCTTTGTTTCAACCTCTACATAAAGATAAAATTTATGAACACAGGAAAATAGCCCACAAAGGTTTATTGGTACCCTTACAAAATACTATTTTTTTTACCCTTTTAAATAAAGCTTATGTTAACAGAAAACATTTTTTTTAGATTTGTGTTCTTCATAAATTTGTACCCTGATCTATTAAGATGAATCATAGATAACCTTTGGGGTAAAGATTAGCATTTAAAATACTCATAAACACCGTACTACATTGTGCTTTTAGTAATGAACCAATAATGGGCTTGTGGAAAAAGAGTAAAGTGATACTTTACTTACCACATTTTAAGATTCAAATGCCAGCATATAAGGTACATAGAGGCTAAGAGGTTCTTATTCCATATATATAGGATTGACTTACTGTTTATTGACCATGCTTTATGTATCATTTGCTAGGAAATTATATTCCTAATCATAGTATGTTTTATATACTAGAACTGACCTATTCATAAGCATATTTTTTAGCAAAGTAAAGACAACTTTCATGGTAGTTAGATCTATATAAGCTTAATTGAAACTATTTAGACTTAATTTGTCTTCAAATTGCCATAAATTTTATATCTTTTCATGCTGTATTTTTATTGACTGGAAATATAACTCATAAATGCCATAAATTGCCATAATCAACTCTTCTCTTTTACTGCTCATGATAATTTATAATTTCTCTTTAAATACTGCTTTCCTTTATTGTAGAAGTGAAACTAAAGGAAACCATGTAAGTGAACAAATGAAGTAAGGGAAATCTTTTTAATATTATGTAGCCTACAAGTTCCTAGAATGGTTTTCTCACTTAACTCTTTTGGGATAGCTTTTCTTCTCTTTTTGTGTTGTCCTTGGTAAAGAGTTTACTTTTATTATATAGCATTATGAACTTTTGCATGCCTGCCTGTCCTAGTACATTGTGGTGTCTATTTTATTCTTACATCCTGTTCAGTTTATTATTGCTGCATAAAAAAATTCCAAAACTGAATGGTATACAGTGGCTTAAAACAATAAAATAATAATTATTATGAGGAGAAACAGTAATAACAGTATATTTTATGAATTTGTAGGTCAGTAACTTGTCAAGAACTTGGCTATTATAGTTTGGATCTGGAATGTCACCCAAAGGCCTGTTTGTTACAGCTTTGGTCCCCAACATGGAGCTATTGGGAGATGGTAGAAACTTTAAGATGTAGGGCCTAGTGGAAAGTTTTTAGTCATTGGGACATGCCTTTGAAAAAAGATTGTGGGATTCAAATATCTTTCTCTTTCTCCTTTGCTTCCTTGCCATGAGGCGAATGTTTTGATCCACCATGAGGTGAATGATGGCTTTGCTGTGCCACATACTCACCACTATGATATGCTGTCTAGTCACAAGTCCAAAAGCAACAGAGCCAGTCAATCTATCCTGGACTTAAACCTCTAAAAATGTGTGTAAAATAAACCTTTTCTCTTTATAAGTTGATACTAACACAGCTGGGTAGTCAACTCTGGGCTACATGGCATAAGTCTGATAAATGGTGCTGGAGAATCTACTTTGAATATGACTTGTTCATATAAATATCTGGTAATTGGTGCTTTTTGGCTTCTCTCTCTTCAAACAGTATCTAATTTTCCAGGACTTCCCATGTTGTTGGAATTTCTCATAGCATGAAAATAATCAGACTCCTTACATAGCAACTGGCATTCACGGGAGTAAGAGTTCTTAGAGGCCTACACAGAAGTTGTAAAATGTTTTAAGGACCACCCACCCTCAGAAATCTTAAAAATCAATTCTTCTCATTGGTAAGGCAAGTTATTAAACCAGCTTCCATTCAAGAAAAGAGAAGGGATAGACTCCATCTTTCAATGAGAGAAGAAAGGAGTTAATGATGGTCATCTTGGAGATTAGGCACCACACATCTTCAAGCTTTTGAAGGCAACATTTTGTATCTAATTTGTCTCTCCTTCTTTGGTACTTTTTAGAAGGCTTGGCAGTAATTGGGCTCAGTAATTGAATAAGTTATTTCTAGTTCTCACTTTCAAATAGAAGATTCAATGTCCCTCTTAAATAGAGTTATTAAATTTACAGTTGCCTGCTGAACATTTCTATCTGTTATCTCTTGCTGGTAGTTCAAATTCTCTCTCAGTTGAAACTCATGAGAAGAGTTTTTCTGCTAGGCTTCCTTAATCTCATTCTTCCAGTCATGATGGCCAACAGCTAAGGATCTTTGATTCCACAATCTTTCAGCCTTATATTTTCATCAACTTTTTCTGTTGATTCTATTCTTCTCTCATATACATTGAAATCACAAATATAGCCATCTAATATTCTTTGTTCTCAGTCTCTGACTTATTTAATTTATCTTCTAAATTTCTGTAATGAGCAACTCTGATTATATCAGTCTCCAGCTCCCTATTATTGTGAGTGTAGTTTTGTGCTTGGTCACTCATGCATATGCTTTTTTGTAGAAGTCTCATTATCTGTCTAATTGTAGGTGAACACTGAAGTCCTCATCCTTATTATCTAACAAATGATACTTCTATGGACCCCCATAGCAAGTATAGTCCCCATATTTTCTAATGTCTACTTTTCTATATATTACTGTCTCTATCTCTTATCTATCCATTGATCTATAATTTCTTCACCAGGCATTAAAGGCAGGAATTATATCATGTGTCTTTTTATCCCCAGAGCCCAATGTGGTACCTCATACATAATAGGTATCTAAAAATATGTGATAGAAATATTGGAAAAATGAATGGGTGACCAACCTATCATCACTTCTGTGCTTATAAATCATTTATAAAGAATGGGCTTTCGGGAAACCTGAATTATGAGAGAGATGATTTTGATGACTTCCAGTCTCATCTTTCAGTGTCATACCTTTATGGTCCTTTGGCCCTAGCTTCTCAGATTCTTCATTAGTATTTTTGAGGCACATTTCCCTTCTTGGGGAATTCTTTACACTCTGGGACAGTAAGCCCATTGGTAGGATTCTAGGAATAGTCATGAGTTACTTTAAACTGTATTCAAAATTGTGTGTGTGTGTGTTGTGTGTGTGTGTGTGTGTGTGTGTGTGTGTGTGTGTGTGTGTGGAGAGAGAGAGAGAGAGAGAGAGAGAGAGAGAGAGAGAGAGAGAGAGAGAGAGAGGAGAGAGAGAGAAAGAAACTGACTCTGACTGAAAGACCTTGACCAAAATGGTTAAAAGTCACTGTTCTGGCTTTATATTTCTTCTTATTAAAATCAACTTTAGCTATAATCTTATTTCCTGGGGGACTTGTGAGGTCACGAACTTGGTTATCTCTGAAAACTAATGGCCATTACTATTAACTAATAGTAACTCATGACTATTCCTAAAATTAATATTATATTAATTATTATTAATATAATATCACTCTTATTATATAAGAAGGGCATAGTCTAAAGTCTATCTTTAGTGATAGTGATTTCTAGTGTCTGTTAGAATATTGTATATACATAGATTAGATTTGATTCCCAATCTTATCATATACTATTCATATTTCATCTCTGAATCTCAGTTTTCTCATCTAAAATAATATGGAGACCATGATGCTAATCTTAGAATGCTTTTATGGAGAGCAAGTTAGACAAGGCACATAAACCACATATTCAAGCTTCATAAGAAGTAAATATCTGGTAGATGTTAGTTTTCATTCATAGTACTTGGAAATGTATTTAGGGTTCACCTCCACCACTCACTAACTGTGTCCTTGGAAAAGTTTGTTTGTTTTTGTTTTTTTTAAAACAATTTTGTGCCTCAGGTGTTCATCTGTAAAATGTGAAGACTGGATAAGAAAATAGAAAGACCTTAGAACATTGTCTTACACATAGTAAATAACAAATGTTAGCTATTGATATCACTGTTACATGAGTTAAAATTGGACTTTGTACATTTTATCTGCCTTCTTGTTGTATAAATGATATTTGCAGTTTAACTATGAAGTTAAAACCCCTTATATTTGCATCAGATTTTTATAAAGATTTTATCACAGTGAGAAATGTCTACAGATAATGATGAATGCTACTTCTATAAGCATATGTTTTTACCTTTTAGCATAAAAAGCAAAATAATGTTTTATTTGCCTCTCTGTTTGATACTTAAATCTGAACTCTTATAAGCTCTATCTCAATGTTGATTTCTATTTACTCTTGTCTTTGTGAGAACAGACAGTTAAGAAGAAATGACAGAAAGACATGGGAAAGGAGAGGTGGAGAAAAGTCAGAAATTTCAAGCTTTGTTATAGTCCTCGGAAATTTCTCTGAATTTCTTGACTTCATTGGTGTTACTTTTTAAAATTAGCTGCCTTTTTTGCCAGGCTGCTTTGCTAGATCTCAGAGAGAGCCATTTTGCATTTCTCCACTTGGTTTTGAGGTTTCCATGATGATAGCAAGGTTTCATTGTGGTGGCTGAAACCATCCTTGTTATTATCCATTTCCACACTTCTTGATGATTCACAGAACAATGCTCACCAGGGCCAACAAAATATACCTCCCACTGATATGCTACAAGGAGCTGCATTACCATGGTAATGATACAGGAATCCTTTTTTATGTTTTTTTAAAGATATACTGAACTATCTTTGTATTTAATTATGAAAATATCAAACTAACAATTTTTTTTTTTTCTCAAAAGTAAGTCAGGGGCTGGGGTTGTGGCTCAGTGGTACAGCACTTGCCTAGCATGTTTGAAGAACTGGGTTCAATTCTCAGCTATATGTATAAATAAATGAATAAAGTAAAGGTTCATTAACATCTAAAAAATATTTTTTAAAAAGTAATTCAGGTTACTTATTTCTTTCTGATTCTGCATCCTCACTTGCCAGGCCATGTATGTTTGGCCTATGCCACTCTCTTTATACTTACCTCCTTATTACTTTATTAGAGGTCTGGCCATCCTTCTTCAGTGCACTCAGCTCCTTTACAACTTAGGACAAAGGTGATGCTGTTTCCTCTGCCTGAAACATTCTGTTGCTTTTTATCTAGCAACCACCTTACCTTTTTGTTGTTGTTTCTACTTAAATTTCAACTCTCTTGGGGAGGACTTCCCTGACTTCTTAGGTTATAGATAAATTTCTAGTTAAGTGTTCACTGAGATACTTTATATTCCCTCATATGTCTAATAAAAATAGTAACTATTTCACTTTGTATGACTCATGGTCTAATGTCTTTCTCTCCAATTAGAGTCTAAAATTTCAGGAAGGCAGAGACTTTTACCATATCATCCATGGTTCTATCCCAGGCACCTACCACACACAGGACCCGGAAGTGTGGCAGTGTGTATGTCTTCAGTAAATATTTATGTTAAATGAATGAATGAAGACTCAGTGACAGTGAACAGAGATGTGAGCAGTGGGAACATGAGGTTAAGTGAATAATTCTATAAAATGGGCCCACAGTGCTGACCCCCACATGCTTTTTTTTTCCAAGAAGCAATTTACCTGTAGCCCTGCCTCACTTGATTCCACAGTAATTTGCATTCCTTAGCAAACTACCTGTTATCTGCAGAAGAAATGCAGGCTTCAAAATGAAAAAAAATGAACCTAGGGGAACTTTTTTGACCTTTACACAGACTAAATCCCAGAACTCAAAGATGAGGATAATTTTTCCTAACCATAAAATCTATAAGAACAGGTTCTAATTCGAACCAGTCAGCATAGGCCAAAGTGACCTAGAGGATTTAAAAGTCTGATGTCATCTTGCTGTTGGTCAAATCAAGAGGTTGACCTGGTGCAGCCTCTATGGAAACTTCTCTGGGACCCCAATAAAATAAGAGTACAGGAGAGACACACTGTCCTTCTCATCTATGAGAGAACCCAATCTCTCCCTGAGAGTGTCCCATTTTCCTCTTTGCTATATCTTCTAATAATAGCATGCCTGTTACTTTAAGCAATATGTCTACAATTTTTCTGGCCTGATTATAAGAATCAGGGATTGAATGGGTATCTCTCTGCTTTTTGTACTTCACCTAAGGCCTAATACCCTGTGGAGTTGGGAGAATTGTAATGTATTCAACTGTTCTTTGATTTATATGCAGGACATCTGCTGCTTTCAAATGCACTATTTTAACTTACATTAAGGGTATTGCTTTAATGAGATATTTTTCTGTTGTTATCTATGCTCATGTGAAAAAGTCCAAATTTTACAATCACATGATGTGGGCATATGTAAGTAAGTAGAAAGGGTGAATAATGTAATTTATAAGAGAACCAATTTTATGAAAGTGTTTAAAACATTTGAGACCTTTTGCTCCTATTCAGTTTAAGCCAAATTTTCAACTAATATAATTCATTTTCTTGTTATATTAATTAAACTTACAGCAACAGGAAGTGGGAAGACACTTGATATTGAAAAACAAAAACCACAGAAGGCACTTGCCTCATTACTGTGTTCTTCCAGCATGGTTATGAAATGCTTATTAAGATATTGAAAATCCCTACCAGCCTGAGTTATTAGCTGGCTGTAGAAAACAACAAAGGAGTCGTAGGGTAAAAGAAAGAAAAGTACAGGTATTTGAAATCAGATCTGAGTTCAAACTGCAAATTTTCTACTTTTTGCATGACTTAGGAAAAATTACTTAACTTCTCTAAATATGTTTATACATTTATAAAATGGATTTCTTAATATTTGCCTTGCCTATTCATTTTGAAAATATGAGAGATCATATGAAAAACTTAAAGAGCTTGGAATTTTATAAGATAGTGGGAAATAGTAGTTTAAACTCTAACACCAAGTTGAACTTTAATACATTTCTAAAAACCAGTGTTATGGGCTGTCTGGTTTCCACCTTCCAGATTCATGTTTTGGGCTCTAAAGAGGTAATTAATTTAAAAAGGAAGCTTTCAGGGTGTGCTATAACCTGTCTGACCAGTGTCCTTATACAAAGAGGAAACATTAGGGCACAGAGAGCATAGACAGAGGGATAACTGTATGATGACACAGGGAGGTGTATGAGGTGGCTGTCTGCAGTCAAAGGAGAGAAGCCTCAGATTGAACCAATCCCATAGACACATTGATCTTGAACTCCCTGTCTGCATAACTATGAGGAAATCCATTTCTATTGTTTAAGCTACCCAATACCTGTGATGTTTATTATGGCATCCCTAGCAAACTAAAACATCCACAAAGATTGCTTGATTTTTAAAGGAAACCCATGAGAGATAACAGGCCTGAAAATATATGGAAGTATATTTTCCTATGAACTGGTAGTGCCCAGTTCATAGGAAATACTCTCAGCACATTAGTTGAATCTGTTGGCAAACAGTTCTAAAGAAAAGCTCAATATGGCTGCAGTTGTGGCTCAGTGGTAGAGTGCTTCCCTAGCATGTGTGAGGCACTGGGTTCAATCCTCAGCACCACATAAAAATAAATAAATAAATATATACAAAATACAATAACTATTATAAAAACATTTTAAAAAAAAGCTTAATAGGTTGGGCATCCAGGGAGGTGTGTTGCTAACTAGCCTTAGAACCTTTATTTCTCTAGGTCACAATACTTTTGCCTATAGAGACAGGAGTTCAAAGTAAAGGGATTTTACTTTTCTTTAAAGTCAAAGAATTTAATTATTGCAAAAGCCTGATGTTCTACATGTGCTAATAGCAGAGATGGAACTTGATTCTGATCTTCAGATCCCCAGAGCAGTGTTTTACTTTCTTGCTATAAATTCTCCACAACCATGAAAAATATTTTTAAGACTTTGAGGTCAGAGGGAGTTATTCAGATATTCCTGGGTTTTTCAACATTAAAAATATTCTGTGGCAGAAATTTGCTATTGTTTTTACCATGGAACTCCTCTGATTTCCATAGATACAATATTTAAATGTTTGTTGACTGTACTGCATCAAAGATTGCTCTAAAGAGTGCTAATTTAAATAAAATAAACATGTAAAAGAACAAGCCACAAGCTACTCTGCTTTTAAGAAATTTATCTTCTGTAATTACATAGCAAAAAGAAAGAAAAGTAAAAAATAAAAAATAGCCACATCTCTGGCCTACTTCCGTTTGGGTCAAAAGCAAACCAGAAGAAAAATTTATATTTTGAATTGATGTTTTCTTGGTGATAAGGCCTCAAGGTCCAACCCATGTGCTGCTGCAAGATAAATCGGTGGCCATGTAAGTTTACCAAGGAAAGGTAATATTTATTTCAATTCTTTAATTTCATCATATAAAATAGTTTAGGGCTATATAGTAATGGCAAATATTTTATTTAATATGATTTAGACAGGAATATTTGTTATCCTCTGTTTTTGAAACTAACAAAAGATAAATACTACATATACAACACTGAAATTTACCAACTTGATCCTAAACTAGAAAGAGGTAATAATCTTATATGCTTTATAACTTTTTTACTCTGTGTTGTATTAGTTTGAATATATCTAAACTGTGTTTCTTTACAATGGCACAAGCCACTGGACTTCTTACTCTGATTAAATTACTTTTAAAAATCATAATAACAACTGCTAACATTATATGGAACAGTATCATCCAAACACTGCTCTAAATTATTTACCTGTATAAATTCATTAAATATTTACAACAAATCATTTGATTCTCACAACAATCTTTTAAAAAAATTTTTACTCTAATTTGTTACAAATGACAGCAGAATGTGTTAATTCATATTACACATATAGAATACAAGTTTTCGTAACTCTAGTTGTATACAAAGTATATTCGCACCATTCATATCTTTATACATGTACTTAGGATAATGATGTCCATCTCATTCCATCATCTTTTTTACCTCCATGCCCCCTTTAATTTTTTATAAATGACAGCAGAATGTGTTACAATTCATTTTACACATAAAGAACACAAGTTTTCGTATCTCTAGTTGTATACAAAGTATATTCACACCATTCATGTCTTTATACATGTACTTAGGATAATAATGTCCATCTCATTACACCATCTTTTTTACCTCCATGCCCCCTTCCTTCCATTCCCACCCCTGGAAGGATTATACAAACTCACAGCAATCTTATGGAGTAAAAGTCATTATTATTCCTATATTACAGATGAGAAAACTGAAGGATAGAAATATGTATCTAGCTCAAAGTTAGGATTGTCAATGGCAGCATTAAGATTTAAATCCAGAATCTATGCTTCAAATTTATTCCTGAACTTTCTCCCCAAAGGCAGCAGTCCTACATTACCAACATCCTACATGCAGCAGTGTGGCCTTTTCCCTACCTGTTTGATTTTATTTCATCAAGGCTTGATGATCCTCAGACAATGAATATATTCAGATTTATCTTTGGAGAATAAGGTATGAGATAAAAAAAGAACACTTATTACTACTAAATAATCCTACAAAGGTGATATTTGGAGATGCAAATGTGAATTGCTAATATTTCCAATCAGCCTTAACTCCATCTGTCCTGCTGAAATGCACAAATTAGAACCTAGGCTTAGAATCCATTTAAGAAAAAGCTGGAGATTTTAGATGATGTCCATTTTTAACTGTCATACAGCCTCTATGTCTGATCAACAGAGTATAGTTATCTTACTGCATTTGTTTTCCTGTTCAGAACAACCTGAATTCATAACTTTGAAAATTGGAAGGTAGGAAAGTCGCACATGTTGAAATTTACATTGTTGATTTCATTAGATGTAAATCTTTTTCTTTCCAAACCCAAAGTTTATTGTTTCACATTTTCATTCCTAATAAGATTTCTGTCCTCATACTGTTTGGAAAACTTGTATTATTTTGAAGCCCATATTTGTTTTTATAAATTTAATTACATGCTCTCATTTTTTTTGTTTAAAATCATGTTTCAAAAATAGGAAGATGCAATAGGTCTTTGAAATATCTGAATATTCCACAAAAGCTTGATCAGGCCTAATTCAAGAATCTGAAATCTGAAATGTTCCAAAATCTGAACCCTTTTGAATGCTGTGTTTCAGATTTTCGGGTTAGGCATGTTCAACCATTAAAGTCTGTGCAAATATTCTAAATCTGAAAAAATCCAAAATTTTAGACATTTCTGGTCCCAAGCATTTTAGAGAAGGAATCCTTGGTCTCTGTGTACATGTGTGCATACACATGTAATTATAAAATGTTAGTTTTTCCCTTTACACATTTGAGAAATCAACAAATTTCAGTACAGGGTATTTTAGTCAATTAAATACTTGGTGCTTTCTCAGCATCTTCAGGCAACCATGGATTTCTGGGGGAAAATGTATGAATATCCCATTGTTAAGGATCACTTTTTAGATGGCTCTCTAGCTTCTATGGCTTGTGCCATTGGTACAGTTTTCTAAGTGGTACGTTCCTGGTTAAAAGCATCCTGTTCAGTAAGTCTTTCAATCTGTCTAATTATCCTATTTTTTGAGATCGCTAGTCACTTCTATGCTGATATTAGACCAGCTGTAAATATTGATATTTGGCCAGAGTGCCTGGCCCTCTACAGACTTGGATCTCAACTTGACCAAGGCAGAAATGGTTACAGTGGCCTTAAGCAAGGAGCTTAAAATCTTATTGCCTAAATCAGATATATGCTATGATATGAGTCCCAGTGCAGCTTCTAATTCTACAGATTTCCAACATTTACTATACCAATGCCTATCTTTTCAATTGGGTAGATAGATAGATAGATAGATAGATAGATAGATAGATAGATAGATAGATAGATAGATAGAAAAAAGATATATTTATATAACATTCAATCCCAGTTTTTTCTGCCTAATATACAAGTTGCATGTTAAAAGTTGCATCTGAGCCTATTCTAAATCAAAGTTCATCTCTCTGATACCTTAATGCCCAATTGAAATTTTGCCCACCCCTATCCTGAGAAATAGATTCAATTAACCATATCTTGAACTTTTAAGCAGAGTCTTGCTTTGGTTTGACCTACTACTCCAAACAATAATTCTTATTTCCTTATTAGTTCCCCACATATTGCATTAATAATTACTTGAATTATAACTGAACTTCTCTACCTGTTCATGTATTTATATAACCTTTCTGCATAAGACTATTCAGCCAGGTTAATTTATTATGGTCTTTATGCTGCCACTAGATCCAAACATGTCTAAACCTAGAACCTGTCACTATTATGGCATAGAAGTCTTTTTACAGTTCTGATAAAATATACATAACACAAAATTTACCAGTTTAATTCTTTTAAGTGTGTAGATAAATGACATTAAGTGCATTCATATTATTGTGCAATCAATATCACTATCCATCTCCAGAAATTTTTCATCTTCCCAAATTGAAACTCTACCTTTATTAAACAGTAACTACCCATTCTTCCCTCTTCATAGTCTCCAGTAACCACTGCAGTAGCTTATCCCCTTTATCTGTGGAGGATACATTCCAAGAATCCAAGTAGGTTCCTGAAATCACCAATAGAATTTAACCCAGTATATACTGGTGTGTGTGTGTGTGTGTGTGTGTGTGTGTGTGTGTGTATTAGAACCTGAGTGCAAATTAGAACTTATAAGAAAAAGCTGGAGATTTTAGATGATGTCCATTTTAATTGTCATACAGCCTGTATGTCTGATCAACAGAGTATAGTTATCTTACTGCATTTGTTTTTTAAATAAATTTTATTATTATCTATATAGATATATATACACACATACATATATACATGTATATATATACACATACATATATACATGTATATATATACACATTCATACACAAATTTCATCTTTTCTTTTTTAATATGTATTTTTTAGTTATAGTTGGGCATAATGCCTTTATTTTATTTATTTATTTTTATGTGGTGCTGAAGATTGAACCCAGGGTCTTATACGTGCTAGGCAAGTGCTCTACCACTGAGTCACAACCCCAGCCCCTCATCTTTTCTGCTTAATAATGTACTTATCATGTGTTCTCACCTCCATAAATTTTACAGTTTGAGATACATAGCAAAAGATCATGGACTTTTTTTTCTTCCCAATTTCATAGATAGAAGATATATTTCTTCAGATATAGTAGCAATCTCAGCATACACTTTTTTTTTCTTTCCTCATTAAGACCTTCTACAATTTCACTTTAAGAAAATCTTTGGCATATTCATATTGTAAGCATGACTATTCTTGTTTTGCAGTTATTATTAAGTAAAATAAGGGTTATTTGGCCACAACCACTGTGATACTACAATGGAGTATATAATAACTGATGTTACTACTGACTAACCAGGGGATAGTGTGTACAGGGTGGATACACTGGAGAAAGGGATAACTCACATCCTAGTGAAATATTTTCACCCATTTTGTGGGCTTCCTTTTGACTCAATTGATAGTGTGCATTGATGAAAGAAGTTTTAAATTTTGATGAAGTCCAATTTATCTATTTTTTAATCTGTGCTTTTAATGTTATTCTGAAACATAATATCCAAATCCAATGTCACAATGTTTTCCCCTTATATCATTTTCTGACAGTTATAGATCTTACATTTAGGTGTTTGATGCATTTGGTTAATTTTTGTCTGTAGTATAGGTGCTAACTTTGTTGGTTTTTTTTTGTTTGTTTGTTTGTTTGTTTTTTTGCATCTAGATATCCAGCTTTCCCAGTACCATTTATTGAAAAAACTGTCCTTTCCTGCATTGAATGGTTGTGGCAACCTTGTCAAAATCATTTGATCATATATAGAAGTTTATTTCAGGGTTCTTTATTCTACTCCATTGGTATGTATTTTTGCCTTTAAGGAAGTACCACACTGCCTTGATTGCTATATATTTACAGTACATATTGAAGTTAGAAAGTGTGTGATTCATCCAACTTCATTCCTTGTATTTAAAAAAAAGGTTTTCTTTGCCTATTTTTGTTTTGCTATCAGGGTACCTTGAAATTCCTTATGCATTTTATTATTTATGTTACTCTATATCTACAAAAAATTATTGAAGTCTGTTGTATATCATTCAGCCTCTCTTTTGATCTCCAATACGGCTTATCAATTTGGAGAAGAGAACTTATGGGCGTATACTACAGCAGATAAACAGAAACTTTCTAAGTCTCAGGGAGGTCTACACCCATGAAATATAAATTAAAACCATAATGAAGTCCAGTATATACTGCCAAAATGACTACAATAAAAATAAGGAAATTATCAAGTATAAGAAAGATATGGAGCAATCATAATTTACATAAGCTGCTGGTGGAAGCATAAACTTTTATAAGCAACTTGGCCAGTATATGATAAAGCAAAACATGCCCAGCTAAGATCTAACAATTCTACTTGTAGGCATACACAAATCTATACATATGATTTTCAAAAATCTAACTACAATATTGAAAGCTACACTATTTGTAATACATAAAACCTGAAAAATACCCTAATATCCACAGATGTACACTATCAATAGATTGTTGTATAGCCATATCATTCTGTACTCTAGAGCAACAGGAATGATTCACAACTATATTCAACAATATGGATGAACCTTAGAACCATGAAAGAAGCCAGACAGAAAGAATAGATACTATGTGATTTCATTTATACAACAATTTTGAGAGGTAGAACTTTTAGGAGGTGATTAGGTCATTAACGGATTAATATCGTTATCCAGATGGTGGGTATGTTATAAAAGCAAGTTTGCTATACTCTCGCTGTTCCTTGCAGGTGTACTTTCTTGCCCTTTGGCTTTGCCTTGAGGTGACATAGCAAGAGGATCATAAATAGATAATATTGCCTGAATCTTGGACTTCCCAGCCTCCAGATCTATGAGCCAAATAAGTTTCTATTCATTATATATTACCCAGTCTGTTGCCAGGCATGGTGGCAAATACCTGTAGTCCTAGCAACTTGGGAGGCTGAGGCAGGACTATTGCAAGTTCAAGGCCAGCCCAATAAATAAGGGAGATCCTGTCTCAAGGTAAAAAGAAGAACTAGGGCAACTTCAATATTCTTTTATAATAGCACAAAATAGACTAAGACAATAGTGGTTATATTTAGGGGAGGAAGGGACTGGACAGAACATGAGGATAGGTTTGGAGGTTGTTGATAATGTTTTCTTTCTTGATTAGATTTGTGAAAAAACATCCATCTATGTACTTTATAATATACTTTCTTTGTATTTTTCTCTGTGTTGTATTTCAATAAATAGAAACAAATAATTAAATAGTTTAGGTAATTTTGGAGTGGCCTAAATTGAAATCCCAACTGTACCTCTTGCAGGTTCTATGACTGTGGTCAAATTTCTTCATTTCTTGAAAAGCCATAATATCCTCACCTGCATAATAATGTAATTATGTGGGTGGTGATGCTGATGATGACAATGATAATAAGAAATAGAAGAAGAAATATTTTCATGACACTTTGGGGCCCAAAACAATTCTAATCATGTCATTTCAATTTCATACTTACAATAACTCTGTTGAGTAGATATTAGGTAATATTATTGTCTTCACATAATTGATGAGGAAAGCTGGGCACAGAAGTGTTAAGTAACTAGCCCAAGGTCATCCACATGCAGAATTCATAACCTAGGCAGCATTTCTCAAGAGTTCATACTCTTACCCAATATTTCCTTCTGTAAATGGGGCTAAAAACCCAAGTGGTATTTAAAAGAGTTCAGAAAACTGTAATGAAATGGACGTATGTCAGGTCTCCTTAATTATCATGAACAAGAAAACATTGCCTCTAGCTCTCCTTTCTGTGCCCACTTTTCATAGTCATACTCTGTCCCACAAGTAGCCAGTTCAGCATTGATTTGATCACAAGCCTAGATTCCTTTATCTTTCTGGTTATAAATTGTTATTAAATGCCCTTTCAAGCTTTGGAGAAGCTTATGAAGAGGTTACATGTTTCCATCTTATGCCAGTTTCTTTCCATAATTATATGTAGAAAGGGGACTTTTAATGAAATGGTATTTTTTTATATCTCTATTTTCAATGCTTAGCAGAGATCTTAGATGCATTAGGTGCTCATTAGATACTTGTCTAGTTAAACATTCAAATGGAAGATATTTACCTCCTTGGAGACCCATAGTTGTTTTGTCATTCATAGTTAGGGTAAGTATCAATATGTGGTTTCTTGATTAAAGGTCTTTTATATTGCTGTCTAAGCAATACAAAACAAAAGATGATTACTGGAAGGCAGTGAGATAAGTTCTTTGAAGCAGTTTGTTTATTTGTTTTAAGCACTTCCAAATTATACCATTCTGATAACAATTTATTTGGTCTATAAACATGGCACCAACTCAGCTACTCACCAAAACTTTTCAGTTCACTCTGTTGGATTATCTCTTTCTGGGAACTCATCTCAATTTTTATCATGGAAACCAACAAAAAAAAATAAGTTGGTATTACATATATTAGTTTTACAACCACAATTTTGGAAACACATCTGTTCTATAAAGAGGAAAAGCATTTCTTATAATGGACGCTTGCTCTATGCAATGTGAATGACATTGTTTCTCTTGTGTTTAATGAACTTTCCCTTTGTCTACTTGCCAGTTGGATGTAGACATGAGCAATTTAGAATCATGGCTTTGATTCTGGTCTCATTCCTATATTGTGATATCCTTGGCTGCATCATGTTACAGTGAAATCCATTGGACTTCTTGCCAACAAGGATAACCACAGAGCCATTGCAATCTTCACTATTGCTTAATTTCCTCTGTGTAAGTTTTGGTAGCCTGACTGGGACATCTTTACTGTATTTTCCTGGCTATCATCACATTTTCCATCTGCCAGTATTTAACACTGCTCAGGTATGAAATCATAAGCTAAATAGCTTGCTCCAATTTATGACTATATTATAGGGGCAAAAGATGAAATTATCCACATTTTAATTAAATCAAAGAAGAAAATAAATGGAGGAGATAGAAGGATCTCACTGTGTGCATGCAAGTGAGGTTGCTATTAAAAATTACTTGACTTTCTCATCTCAAATTTTAGTAGCAGTTCAATAGTAACTTGAGGTCTTAAGGAAAATGTCTTTTTCTGGCATTGGAGTAAAGCCACGTGAGAAATTAGATGGTACAGTTAAGGTGCTCACTTACCATAGTTTTAACACATGAATACTCAATTGAAGTGATTTGGGTCCTGATTATGAGCTCTATATATCAGTTGGCTTGTCTTATGTGCTGAGACATACATGTGTGGTTTGATTTTGGTTTTTGCTTAAAATTGTATTTCTTCCCAAGGAACAAATGAGAAGTCATGGATGTTGTAACATGTTGTAACCATTAGGTGGTAGTGGCAGCTATTGTTTTTAAAAACTTAAAATTAACATGATCTAGGGCAGGCCTTTTCAAACTGTAGGTTTGGTATCAACTGTAGGTTATAGATTTACCAGTCATAAGTATTATATTTAAAAATTAAAATAGAAAAAAGTAGAAAACAGCATTATGCATCATATGTAGTTAGGGTAAGTTTCAATTTGTGAAACTTTTGTGTAAACATGCCTGTGTGTACAAGGTAATGATGTCCAACATAGTTCTTCTGTATGTTTAGGTTAAAAAAAGTTTGAAGTCTTCTGATTTAGGGATAGATTAAGAACCATTGTCCACCTTTTATAATCTTGTCATAATAAATGATGAGGCAATTTCTCCTGATTAGAGAGGGCTCAAAACCTGCTAGTATTAATGTGTTAAAATGAATTATAAATTTTCTTTTAGAGGTGCTGAAAATATCAAGATGACCTAATGTTAAGATTGCTCTAAATCAAAGATCTTTACATTAATTCATACATAAGAGTAATAGATCTGAGTATATGGATAAGGTTTAAATCATCTTTCTAGGAAAACTCCATTTGGCAAATAAATAAATGATAAGATTCTATTTAAATGGGAATCTCTGAGAGTACTTCAGAAGACCTGATATTTTCAACTGTGGAAGCCTACTTGAAGCAGAAAGAGCCTTCTCTACACACACACACACACACAGTGGTTGTAGTTACATTGAAATTTCCAGTGTTTTGGGTCCTGTTTAGGATCCTGTGATATTCCTTTGAGGCCTCTTTAACACAATTCTGGTATAGTTACTCATATCATAATTCAAGCTATTTTGGTCTTCAGTTATTTTCGTTTCAATGAGAAAATTGAGTAGGCTATTTGAGGATTCATTCGTTTGCAACATCCATGGGCTGAAACCAATCAGGTTTGTCTCATCTGCAAAGCATGTGCTAGTGTCCATCTATCTATGAGCTGTCTTTTCTCACCCTCCATTTGAGTATATATACTCCCTGGCTTCCAGATACAGACAACTTCTAAACCAAAGACTGGTTTTGCCTGAATTTTAAAAAATGCTTTGATTTTATCTACGTGATCTCAGATTAGAATCGTGAGTAAAATTTTCTTTTTTTTTTTTCCAGCTAGGCTTGCTATTTTATAGAAATAGTCTGAGATGTTTGATTGTGGTTATATATACTATGTGGCAACTCATTTGTCTGACTTTGACAGAGTGGCATTTTGAACAGCCAAACCATAGTGTTTGCTAGCCTTGTTTATCTAAGGATCAGAGGGAATATGGTTATGTCAATATGAACAAAATAAATGGATAATGGAAATAGCCATTCATTTTATATTGTCCCAGTGATCAAAGACGATCACCACTTGATTTATCTAGCTGTGGTGATCAGACTTAATCAGAAAAATGACAAATTGATGGATCAACAGTGCTATGAGTTTGTTGCTACCTAAAGTTTGTCATAATCATTCAAAGAATTTTCCATTGTTTGTTTTGTTATATTGTTATTTGGGGTCAATTTTACTGTTAAAATGGGCACGTATTTGATAAACAACAAGCCCTTTAGTGTGGCAAATATGATGTAAATGTCTCTGCATTTGCAATGACAATCAATTTCTATCTCTAATTACATTAATTATAGCATTACATACCTTTTCAATTTGCACAGGATTGTACTCAATTACATTCATGTTGTATTTCAATAAAGCACTTTTGCCACTGTCATAAATCTTTGGAACACTATGCCATGGAGATAGTGGCAACTGAAGATTCATCTGCAGTGTTGGAATTCAGTGGGAAATCATGTCTTGTTATTGATTACTAAAAGAGTCATTAATTTATGGAAGCTGGTTGGAGATTTTGGCAAGTTAGGAACTTATTTCAAAATCATTCTCAATCCTAGCCACAGCTTTTGTCACAGAAAGGCAGGCAGAGGAGGGGATGGAGCAGGGAGAGAGAAGGAAAATGAATATAAATTAGAATTTTAAAATTGCAAAATGAATATATGTTGCATTGTGCTAAACAGAGTGAAGAGTGTGTGTGTGTGTGTGTGTGTGTGTGTGTGTGTGTGTGTGTGTGTGGTTATATCAAGGTCAGTAGGAACCTGACTATTACCAGGCCACAATCAGGTTGAGTAATTGGTTTCTGACAGAAATCTTTATTCTCTCAGAAATTTAACTGACAGAAAACACCTAGCTATTCAGTGTAAAAGCAGATGGCTCACCATAAGAATTCAAGTAGCAGGTGAAAACAGCTCACAGTAAGCTCTTTCCCTGCTTTCATAATAGAAATACTCTAAAGGTACACTCTGGTTTTTAGGCACTAATTAAAATGGTATAAAAAGGAATCTAGAACTAGTTTGTAAAAGGAAGAAAGGCTTCATGTCTAGGAATCTCATAATTTTTTATTTAGCTTCCGATATAATAAACCAATGTGACCATGTATAACATGTAATTTAGTTTTTATTTATGTCTGGGCTTTAAGTCTATATTTTGTTTACCTTATCTTCATTTAGGGCTTTGAAGTACCTGTGACTAATTATGTAAGTTGGCAGATTGGAAACATAGAACCCATTTTTTCATTATTTTCTTTTTCCTTCTCCTTTTTTTAAATTCAGAGAATGTTTGGAATAATATATGTTATGTAATAAGAGGGAGCTTCTGAGGTTTTACCTGCAGGTGGAAGATTTGAACACTAGCAATGTAACACATCTGATAAAGAGAGAAACCTAGTATTATTGTTGCTAGATTTTTATTTCTATGGTAACCATGATGTCACTGGTGCCTGCAATGCTTAAACTTCCCATCTCTAATAACTTGAGCTGATCTGGTAGGACTGAAATATAAAATGAAAAAATTCTAATTAATAGAATGTGATCGCTAGATGCAACAATACAGATAATGTTTGGAAATGTAAAAGGCTGAATATCTTGGTTGGGACTGAAAGAAAACTGTAGCATAGAGTCTATTTTATTAAAAGGAAAAGCATGGTTTTATAAAAAAAGGTAATGAATGTGATGAGTGTAAAGGAGATTTAAAAATACAATAGAGAAGGAGCTATCTAATATACAATAGCCTTTATGATTGATAGCTACAGAATGGGGGGGTTCGTGCTTTGGGAATTAACATTTAATTTCTGTTTAATGCAGAGAATAAGTGACATGTATATAGTCTACCAACAGACAGATAAAAAGCATATTAATTATTTTGTTATATAGAATTATTGAATATCTACTCCTTTTTCTAACTAAACTACCTTCATTTTCTCTCTAGAGCTATAGGAAGCTTTCTCTTTGCTATTATTATGAACTATCTTTGGCAAAAAAAATATGCAGCCACTTGCTTGCTGAGCTCTGATCTATCCTCTTTGGGAGGAGTGAACTTCTTACCCACGTAGGCACAGGCTGGAAAAAAAAGCTGTATTGTGCCCATGTTCTAGGGGAGAAGAAAAATATTGGAGGCACTAATAACAACCAGAAAACTCCCAGAGCATTTACAAAGGGGATCCTCGGATGACTCGGAGTGGGCCTCTTCCTCTATTTTCTTCAAAGTGACCTTTATTATTCTTCAGCAAAGAAGCTTTTTACAGTCAAGACAAGGGGTTGGAGGAATAAATAGAAGTCTCCTGTGCCTGTCCTGTTTTTACCCTCAGAGACAAAAAACCTGGTTCTCTTTTCTATTCAAACAGGGAGATTGTCCTTCCTGCTTGACATCACCTAGATGACCCCATAATAGCAGAGGGTTGGGAGGTTGTCCTAGGTAGGTCAAAGTTTTAAGACTGTTTCCTAGGTTAATTTTGTGAAGCCCCATTGTGGTGCTAGTTTTATTAGTTTCCAAATTAATGAAACTCATTGTTTGAGGTCTAATGTTTTAAATATTTCACAGGGACAATTCTTACCCATTAGATAGATACGACTTCCTAGCTTGATCATATGCCTGCCAGCACTATTACTTTTCTATTGTTATCTGACTACAGCTATCAACTATATAGACATTAGAGTGATAAAAATTAATCTGGTTGACATATAAGCTAAAATCCAGCTGACTATGAGCTCTGTAAATCTCTGCCTTATAAACACTTGTATCCTTGATAACATATTGCGAGAAGAGACAAAATGAGAATAACTCTTTGTACTGCACTGACAGCACAAAGTCATTCAGCTTTAAATGGGCAAAATGCAACATTTCCATAAAGAAAATATGGATTTATATTTCCAGGATTGATGTCGTATGACTTAAATTACCTCTCCCTTATCATTTACATATTTATATATCCTAACAGTGGAAACAAACTATTTTATGCATAAAGATATTGCTAATTGTACAATGAAAAATACCTTATATTAATAATATTGAATGTAGCTCACATCCATTTATCATTATAAAATTGTACTTTGCAAACACCAGGTGCCTGAGATTATATGCTTGGCAAAGTACAGAGAAAATGACATGGATGTAATCTGTGCTCACACTGAGAAAAGATCTAAAGAATTTCTAGCATTATTTGCATAAAATATCATCTAGAAAGGAAAATTAAAGCTTCTCTTTCATTGCATCCTCTAATGATATTAACATGTGGCGAAGTACTTTATTTGATGCAGTATAGAGTAGAGGTTAAGAGGATGCCCTTTAGAGATGACTGCCTGTTCCAGCACCACCTCTGCCAAGTATCAAGGGCACTTTGACCTTGGTGACACATTCTGAACCTCTGTGCCCACATTCCCACATCTTAAAATGAGGTCAGTGGCAGTGCATACACCAGAGCTTTGGTTTGGGGATTAAATACCCACATATAAAATCCTTTAAGGATGTGCCTGGTCTACATTTAGTGCTCAATAAATATCAGCTACATTTATTAACTCTTACCATTTCATTGGGTTAAAATTACCCAAAGTCAAAAACCTGGAAAGAGGGGGAAGTAAAGAAAGGAAGTAATAGTTCAGATATGAAAAAATATTATACTGCTGCCATACATAGTGGTGCATGTCTGTAATCCCATGTACTTGGGAGACTGAGGCAGGAGGATTGTGAGTTCAAGGTCAGCCTTGGCAACTTATCAAGACCCTGTCTCAAAAATAAAACAGGCTGGAGATGTAACTCAGTGGTAAGCACTCCTGGGTTTATTCCCAGTACTATAAAATAAAATTATACTGTTATTTTACCCTTAGTATGTTAACAAGATTTTAGAGAAAAATTTATTAATTTTTATTTTTTATGTGGTGCTGAGGAAAAAAATCAGAAACTCCTGTTTTTTGTCCTCTGTCTTTTCAACTGCCCAGAGTTTCCCAAATTATTATTTTGTTTAGCACCTCCAATCTTAAATATGAGTTGGTTCCAACACGTAGCCATGTGCTTCCCATTGCTGAGGTATGGAAATAATGAAAGCTCTTTTTCTAGCACTTTATCCTTTGACCCTTAATCTGTTCCAAGCAGCTCTGTCCATGCCTGACAGATACCTCAACCATGTAACAGTCCTATTATTGCTAGTTCTTGAGAGTGATTCTTCAAGGGCAATATTTGATGTAGATGTTTGTGTTGTATCATTGCCATTTTTATGACTTTCATATAGTGTCACATGCTTCTAGCTACCTCTCCTATTATTATCTATTTGATGGAAAAGAACTTTTTCTGTATCCCAGATCTACTGCATTGTCAATCATTGTTTTGCAAGTAAACTTACAGAAATCCTAAACAAATGACTACCAAAGATGACACTTAGTGGACCTGGGGAAGAAAATGATTAACACAGGAGAATCCAAGATAAAGAGAGATAAAAATTAACACTTAGAATCCAAATTTGACTCCATCACTAATTAAATGATTTTGTGTAAATTAGCTAACCTCTGAACTTTTTATTCTATAAAATGAGTTGGTGAACATTCTTATCTTTAGAGTTGTTACAGGCATCTAGTGAGATGATTCTTAACAAACTGATTTGTGAGGCTAGGGTTGTAGCTTAGTGGTAGGGTGCTCACCTAGCACATGCAAGGCCCTGGGTTCAATCCTCAGCACCACATAAAAAAATATAAATAAATAAATGAAAAGAAACTGATTTTTAAGCTAGATATTTTTGGACAATTATTTACTGTGGTAGTGATAGTGATTTATAACTTAGCCTACAAATTCTGCTATACTTTGGTGACCAGTCTCCTTTTTGTTTAGATGATGTTCCAATTATATGATGCTATATAACAAAAAGACCTTAGTGGCTTGAAACAACAGCAATAGCATTTATTTTGCTTATGAATTTGTGATTTGGACAGTGCTTTAAGAGAACAATTCATCTATGTTCAACTGGGTTCCGGGAGGTTTAGAGGCGAAAGTCATCTCAAGTCTCATTCACATGTCTGGCAGTTGTTCAGAGAGAGAGACAGATTAAGAGACAGAAACAGGCAGAAGCTGTATTTGCTTTCTTATAACCTCTGAAGTCATGCTGTCATTTCTATGATATTGTGATAAAAGAGAGTTACTAAGGCTCACTCGTATTCAAGGGGAAATGTATTTCTACATTTTGATGGAAAGAATATTCAAGAATATGTGTACTACCCTAGACATTACCACCAACACCTTTAACACTACAGGCTGCCATTTTTGAGTGTTTAGAATATGCCAGGTAATATACAGTTATTTAATCCCCACAAAATATCTCTGAGGTAAACATCAGCTGCAGAAAATGATGCTCAGATATTAAATAGCTTGCCCAAGGTTACTAATGGTAAGATCCGGGGTTAAATTGAAAGTCATGTTAACTACCACAATATATATTATTTCCCTTTGTGTCATTGCACTTGTGTGATAATAGAAATACTTTTTTTAACGGAGTGTGACTGCTAAGTTATCAATCAGTGAGAACAATTTGTCTAGCTCTGTTGTTCTGACAGAGGAACAAATTTGATACCTGTAAATAGGTGTTGCTTAAAAAAGTTATAAGAACCTGCACTCTGAAATGAGTGCCTAACTTTGGTCAAAGAACAATTTAAAACTCTTAAAATCAGCATCCTTTTAATAATCAGCTCTCAAGAACTTTTAAGATTCTTGATGTTAGATAGCCTAGAGGTCTCTAAGTCAGAAACCCTTGTGAGTGTGTAGTTCAAAGAATGATTGAAAATTGAAGTTAGTGGCCCAGCATCTTGGTCACTCATTTGATGGGTTCTGTGCTTCAGCAATTATGGCAAGTGGAACCCTTCATGAGATGATGGCCAGACACTTTGGATGCAGTGACTGTGATTTATTTCTATGACCAATGCTATGTGATTACAGTGATCATTGCCAATGTCATTCAACTTTTGAACTCTGCCTAGACTTGTTTATAGAGTTAACAGGTTGCATAGTTATTTGTTGATTTTTGGAAAATCCCAACATTTTACCCTTGCCTGAATTGCCTTGATTGACAGTATGATATCATTAATTTAACTTAATAAGTGCACAGCTCTCTGCTTTTCTTGGCTCTGTCAGCATAGTCTAATGGAGGGTGGTAATGATATGTGGGAGGCAAACAGCTGTATATCATTGTCCTTGAAAGTGGAATAATTTGGAAACTAAAAGAGACCCACAAAGGAGAGAAATGTGAATTGCTAAGCTTATTGTCTACCATACTTAATGTCAAACGGAATGGGTGAAATGAGATTGATAGCATCATTAGTTAGCCATTGCTTTTGGGATATTAAAATTCAAAAATGCAAAAAGATGGTTGCACTTATAGAGTTACATACTCATATTCATATCATTGCTTTACTAAGTTAGATTAAACTATTGTTACTGTTTAGGTATGGGGTGTCCCCCAAAAGCTCATGTGTGAGACAATCCAAGAAGAAGATGAAATGATTGGTTATGAGAGCCTTAATTCAACCTCTGAATTAATCTCCTGAGAGGGATTAACTGGGTGATAACTGAAGGCAGGTAGGATGCAGCTGGAAGAGGTGGGTGATTGGGGGAGTGCCTTTGGGGTATGTATTTTGTCCCTGGTGAGGAACTCTTTTTGTGCTTCCTGGTGCCCTGTTCCCAGCTGTTTTCTTCTGCCACATATTTCTGTCCTGATATTCTGCTTCACCTCAGATCTCACTGAGAAAGGAGAAGGCTGCCTATGGACTGAGACCTCTGAAGCCATGAGCCCCAAAATAATCTCCCTTTCTAAAATTGTTCTTGTCAGGTCTTTTGGTCACTGCAGTGAAAAAGCTGACTTGAACAATTATATTGTTGGCTGCAAGGAATGTTGCCTTTTAAAAAGATTAACATGTTAAAATAAGTGAAGCCAGGCACAGTGGTGCAGGAGGCTGAGATAGGAGGATCATGGGTTCAAAGTCAGCCTTAGCAACAACAAGGCACTAAGAAACTCTGTGAGACCCTGTCTCTAAATAAAATACAAAAAAAATAATAATGCTGGCTGGGCATGTGGTTCAGTAGCTGAGTATCCCTGAGCTCAATCTCCAGTAGCCAAAATATAAAAAGTGAAATATTTAAGGCACAGGACAGATTTCAATTTTTCTGTATTTGTTTGCTTTTATGATATTTAAGGGAAATAAAATAAAATTCTTTCATTCATGAGACAAATCTTTTTGGTCCATAAGGTCAATTATTAAAGGCCATTTCCTTAAGAGTATGTTTTGTTTTAGGGGAATGCTTATCACAGTTTGGGCAGAAACATTCCTAGAATAAATTCAATGAGAAGAAAATCAGTGCATACAAAATGAACTTAAGATGCTGTGAGTAGCTATCCATCACATTTTTCTCTTGCTCAAACCTTTGTTTTTTAGAAGAGGGAAGTTTATCGAAAGGTTAAATCCATTGTTTATATGCCTACATAAATTTTTATTTTTTATTTTTGTTTTTTGGCCTGCTAAGTATGAAACATTTCCTTTGTATTGTTTGTCAAGTGAAGGCTAAAATGGGCAGTTGCCCATGAGAAGAACACATGTTTTACTCCACAGAGGCAGATATTTGATGAGAATATGAGCATTTGGCAAGCACATAATTATCTTATAAACATTTGTTTTGTGATGATTTGAACAAAAATACTTCTTTTAAAGAGAATAAGAGAAGGGTATTTCATTGTTTATCACTTTAAGCATATTATTTCATGCCAAGATTAAAGAGTCAAAAGTTGATGTTGTACCTGTTAAGCCATAACTATTTATTTCAAGATGTTCACTGTTTTGATAGATTTTTCAAGAAACTGAACTCATTTTTCACTGTATCTATATAACTCTAGATATCTAACACTTGAGTTTCAGAAGTCAGGGCCAGAGAATCCAGATTACAGGTTTAATATTGTGGAAAATTTTAGATGTTATTAAATAGCAAGCAGATCTTAAATTTTCTCAAGGTTTATGAGTATAATAAATGAAAAATGTGGCACAGATGAGGTGTTTACTAGTATATGCTCTCTGCACAAAATCAGCCAAGGTGTGTATGATCATTAAATGTTTCATCCCACAAAACGGCTGTACTCTAAAATCTATATTATTTTAATTGATTCAGAACTGTCTGAAGAATTCATGACATTGAGATTGTGCTTCTCTCAAATCTGGATAAGATTTCTCTACAAATGTTTTATTGATGCCTATAGTGTGTATGCTGTAAGCAGAAGAGAAGATCTTCTATTATATGCTAGATCAGTGAATTTGGATGCAGAGCTGGGGAGAGGGTAGATATATGGAATATCCTAAATTGTATGTTTATGGCCCAAGTCTAAGCTTATTGAGTATAGGTACCTGTCTCAAAGAATTTAAAAATATTATATAAAATTTGATAAAAAATAGTCTACTTTGTTATCTTTCATAATCCACAAAATGGGAAGAATTAGCATGGCTTTCTGAGTAACTGAGTTTCAAATATATGCTTCCTCTTGATTGTTTTGAAAATGGAAAAACCATGCATTCAACCCACAAATATATTCTGAGTGTCTAACATGGGCCACAGTTCATTACATTGAATTATAATTATTGCTTACCAATAGTTTTCCATGACTAGACTATTTTCTTTAGGAGAAAAGAGATTATGCCATAGTCTAGTAAGAACCTCACCTTTGCTGTGTATTATATTAAAATATTTTGTAAATGACAAAATTTAATTTAGTATAGGTCAGTTTAGAATGGATAGAAACTTTTTAGCATGCAAATAATAAAAAAGCAATGTTCAATGATTGATAGAGTGAACTTTATGAAATATCATAAATATTTGACTACCCCAAACCAGTAGGAATCAGTTAAAAAAACAGGACAAATTAGGAATTATAAATGAGGCAGATGAAGGGTTAATATCTATAACAGACAAAATTCATGCATTTTAAAGGGAAATTGACTGTAACACTCCCATAGAAAAAGAGGTAAGGAATACAAATAGATAATTCACAGAAGACAAATTAAAATGGCTGATAAACATGACAAAACACATTCTATGTCACTAATCATATTTGAAAAACTAAAAATTGAAACAATAAGGCATCATTTTTTGACCCATCAAACTTATTGTCATTGTTGTTTTTTTTTCCTCTTACATTTAAAAATGTGTATCAAGCTTTTCAAATGGATTTACACCACTTAAAAAAGAATTCCCCTTCTAAGAATATATCCTAAGGAAATAATAAGAGCTGAAGACAATGATTTGTATACAGAGTTGTTCATAACAACATTATTCAAACTGCAAAAAATCAAACCATTTGACAACAAGGATTTTGTTAAATAAATTATGGTCATCCATGTTTTCTTATTATGAAAATCATGTTTTTGAAGTTTTTAAGGGTGAGGAAAATGCTCTCGAGAAGATATATTACCAACAAATTTTAAATGAGTCATAAGTCCATAAATAAAAAATGTGAAAAGTAATGCGAGAAAGAAGTACACCAAAATGTTAATTGTAGTTGTTTTTCGGACTTGGGATTTGCATAATTTGATGGATTGATTGATTTCATGCTAATCAGAGAGTACTTTTACCCTTCACCTACATGGCCTCATGAGATTCTCCCAATTATACAATAAGGTGGATAGGATTCAGATTATTATATTGATTTTAGATGCAGTAAAACTGGGATTGAGCTATCAAGTGACTTATGCAAGGTATTACATTCCTTCTGTATTACATGTTGCAAAGTAAGCACTCACTACATATTATTTGTGTTCTTAATTGTGCCCCTAATCCAGGTTTTATGACTCTTAGCTCAAAACTATTTCTACAAATATGTCTATAAGGTTCGTTTACTATAGCCCAAACTTCTGAAGCAACTCACTGTGGTTTGGGCCTTCAACATTTGACCACTTCTGGCTACTCTTTATGAGATATTTCAATATTTTACTTACATTCACAAAGCATTTAACCAGAACCAGAAATATGATGTGCCATTATGTTTCATCAGTTTGCTTTGGTATTATAATGATAATGTGTTAGTGATTTATAAAGTAATTGCCTCAAGATCAGAGGCTGTGCCTTTTCTATGTCCAGGTCTATAGAGAGTTACTCAATTGGCCGTGGCACAGTCAATTTGGTAGTTTAGACCATCTTAATGATTGCTTGTGCTGCAATCCATCAGATTGAATGTGCTTTGATCTGATTTGATTGTTAAAGTGGACAAAAACACTGGATTGACTGTGCCATGGTACATTATTTTTGAATCTTAGGCAATGTCCTGTAAAACATCTAACATAGTGCCTTGAACATTAGAACACTTAATAAATATGATAATGATGGCAAAAGCAAACTTGACCACAATTAGGATAGTTGTTTCTAAAAGATCAGTAGTTCTATTTGAAAACAGAAAAGTATGTATAGCTTTTTAAAAACTCTTTAATTTACATCTTCAGAAGCCACAGCTGAAAAACTAAGTTTAATACTTAGTATTTTAGCATTTTGAATTATTTTGTTTCCTTCATTAGTATGGAAACATATTATATTAGCATACTTTAATTTTGTAATCTGGTCCCTTGGAGTCATATTAAATTTCCTCATAATCTTATATCATGATAGCATTTATAACACCGTCTCTATATATTTCTATTTAAATTATTATGAGACTTGTATGCATTATTTATGTCAAAATGTCTACTTTCAAAATGCTTATGGTTTGGAGAAAATCTTACATTATTTTTATACTTTAATGCAAAAGTATTACTTACAGAACCAAAAAGAATGTATTTTATACCAAAGTTTTTACTTGTATGGCTACTAAAAAGAGAAATGTTACAGTGAGGGAAGTAACATGTCAATATTTAGCATAATGCAGGGAGTACTTATCATAATGTTAATGATGTTTCCATCCAGAATGTTATAGACTGAATTGTATCCCATTCAAATTCTTATGTTGAAATCTTAACCCCCAATGTAACTGGATTTGGTGAGGGCCTTTACAAGAGTTAATTAAGCTTAGATAAAGTCATAAGCGGGAGAACCAAATCTGATGAACTGGTATCCTTATTAAAAGAGGAAGAATGAAACAGACATTATTACTATATGTATATATGTGACTGCATGACCAGTGTGATTCTACAGTATGTATACTCAGAAAAATAAGAAATTGTGTTCCATCTGTGTATGATATATCAAAGTGCATAGATGCATTCTATTGAAATGTCTAATTAAAACAAATAGAATAACCAATGTGATTCTGCAACCTGTACACTCAGAAAAATGAGAAATTATACCACATCTGATTCAAATGTATGATATGTCAAGATCATTGTACTGTCATGTGTAACTAATTAAAACAAAAAAAATAGAAAAAATAATTTTTAAAAAAGAGGAAGAGTCATGGAAATCTGTTATGTGTGTATGTGTGTGTGTGTGTGCTCACACATTCACACATACAGAGCCATGTGAGGACATCATGAAGAGATGGCAACCAGCAAGCCAGGAAGAAATGTTGCACCACAAACTAACCCTTTAGCATTTTGATCTTGAACTTTCAGCTTCCAGAATTGTGAGAAGATAAATGTCTGTTGTATAAGCAGTGCAGTCTATGGTATCTTGATTGTGGCCTGAACTGACTAACATAGGATTTGTTTTAAATAAAAATCACCATCCCCAAATGCATGTTGAAATTCAGAATTTTGTTTTTTTCAGAGTTTTTTTTAACCAATTCAAACTATGAATCACATTCCTTAAAGATGGATAGAAGTGTGCCAGCAAAATTTTTAAGAAATTTTTTATCTTCAAGAAAGCCATAAAATACAATATGTTATTAGTGAGGAAGAAAAGAGGAAGTGATGTAGGTTTGCAGGAAACCCTCCAATGCGTTCCAATTTGAAAGAAATTTTTAAAACTAAGAGGAGCTTCTAAGATAGAATGACAAATATAAGAGGGGTACCAAGGCTTTTTAATGAAGTTTTTTTTTAGGTGTGCAAAATACTCTTTTTTGTTACTTTTACTTGCACTAAGAGCCAGGGTTGATACTAGGTCATGTACTCTCAGAAAAATGAGAAATTATGTCTCATCTATGTATTATACAGCATTCTGGCTCAAAGCAACTATTGTAGGCAACTCTTCTAACTACACAGTATCAGTGCCATACTTATATATTTTAAAAACTATAATCAATACTTAGAGCAAGAAGAATGAAAGCTGAAGGTTCAATGAATAGTCAGGTGGGTAACTTGACCCAGAAAGCTGACTTGGTTGGCTTCTTAATTCTGTTTTCTCTGCCAAAATAAATTATCATGAATATATATATGACTGGAAGAAACTTGATGTAAGAGAAATATGCTCATTTGGGGGAAGGAAGCTCAAGCTTATGGCAACAAGTTTATCTATAAGAGCTTTGTTAACTCTGTTCATCTAATCTTCAAAGTCAAAGTTATACCACCATTGAGAATATCCAACAATTGAGATAGCAGGGCCATAAAAGGAGATTCAAAATGATCATAAACAACAGAAGTATTGCTTGTTCTAGTAAATGCAGAGCTTTCTGTGACGATTGCTTTAAAACAAGGCAACACTTAATAAAATAGTTGAGTTGTTCTACATGTTTGTTGAAAAAGAACTCAGACTCAGTATTGGAGCTAAAATTTTTAAAATCATTCATTCAATGATTTGTTGAGTGATACATTGGGTCACACACCTCTGATGGTAATTAAAACCCAAAACTACCTCTGAAGAAGTTTTTATTTAGTATAGTGATGATTACAGAGTGATTATGATTCATTAACTACTGAAAAAAGCAGGTAGCAAATTGTAGGAATGGATGCCTTGCCTAGACACTCTTTTCTTTTTTGATTGACATTAGTGATAAAAATCTAAACTGCTTTAGTTTAAGAGGTCAGGAGAAGAAACTCTAACCCAGCTCATTTCAGTAGAAATATAAGCCATAAATAGAATTAGATTGTGCCATTATACATTTTCCAGTCACCACATTAAACAACATAAAAACCAACTGGTGAAGTTTATTTTTACATGTAATGAATACCAATTACTAATGAAATATTTGCATGCTTTTATAAATCTTCAATCTCCTACATGTATTTTACATTCAATGAACACTTCTATTTCCACTAGCCATATTTTGAGCGCTCAATATCCACATACAGCTAGTGGTACCATATTGCATAGCCCTGATCTTAGTTCATACTCACCCTGAACTGCTCTGGGAGTTTTTAATCAACTGTGTTCTTTCCAAAACTTATCTGTTGGATGACCCCCAAATAAACTTTTCTGAGATGTTACTTTGACCTTATTAGTTCAATTGGTTAATGTGTTTAGATTTCATCCCTACAAAGAAATAGTATTCCAGTCCTTTACCATCACCGTAACTCTCCAGGAGCCTTATTATAAATGCCCCCTTTCATGCTCCACTGGTTAACCTTTCATTATAGCATTTGTAAAACTTCAGGGCGCTTATTGAATAAATATGTCTCCTTCTATGTGATGCAGTATAACAAGGCACGGGGTTATAGGCCCAAGATTTCAACCTGGGTTCTGATTCCAGATTTGCCACTTGGGAAGTTCCTTAAACTCTCAAAGCCTTACTCATATTTAAAATGAAGATAGTAATACCTACCTTACAAAGTTTCTGTAAGGAATATTAGATATAATATTTATAAGTTAATATAAAACCCTTGGCATGGTGAATCTTACTAGTAAGCATTCCATAAATAGTATCTTCTATTATTGTTAATAATATTACTAATAAAACTTTGCCATCTTAATTTTAGTATTCTGTATGCCTATAGTATTGCAGGCTTTCAATATATTTTATTGACTTAATTAGTTAAGGCTCACCAGATAAGATGTTGTATAAACTTGCTCAACTTTTACAACACAGAAACCTAAGAATTATTACTGATAAGCAATGCAATTGAATAGTCTTGGATTAAAGTCTAGAAAATTAGTCATAGATTCTATTATTTCTTGAAAACTCCAGAAAACAATTTTAGAACTTATTTCTTCAGAGAAAGTCACTGGAACATTCAAAATTCTCTGAGCCTGCCATGGTTTCAGTGTACATTGAGGATCATTTGTGGTTCTTGATCTTTTCCTGTTGTCTAATGAAAATAAAGACAATCTTTGGTAACTTGCTACAAAATAGCTGGTTAAAGCAAAAGGACTCAGAATGGAAAATAAAAAATCAATTGTCCAAATTTACAAAGAATGTTCTCCTTTCTCATTTCTCAGTCACTTTGGGAGAATAGAGTTTAGAATCAAAAGACGCCAAGGTCTTTTTAAAAAAATTGGGCACACCCGCACCATAAATGCTACACATTCATTCAAAGACACATGTGCAACATATCTGCTGACAATTCATGCTGGAATTTTTAATATTTTCAGCAATCATTAAGCAATTTGGCAGTCACTTAGAATAATCCAATGTCTTAGTGATTTGAACTTCTAGATTGAGTTACATTGTACATGCCTTTTCTCTGTTCCTAATATTTAGGGAGTATGCTATAGTCAATTATGGCTTTAAGCAATTAGTAAAGCCTTGAATGTTGTTCCAGAGAGCCAAGCACACTAGAACAAATGTAGCAAATCTTGACAATTAATAATTCTGGTGAAGGGTACATGGGAGTTGTACTATTTTTGCAACTTTTCTGGAAATTGTAAGTAGAGTTTTTAAAAGTTAAAGGTGCCTAGCAAGGCATGGTGTCCCACACCTGTAATCCCACTGACTCGGGAGCCTGAGACAGGAGGATCACCAGTTCAAAACCAGCCTCATTAATGGAGAGGTACTAAGCAACTCACTGAGACCCTGTCTCTAAATAAAATACAAATAGGACTGGGGATATGGCTCAGTGTTAGAGTGTCCCTGAGTTCAATCCCCGGTACAAAGAAAAAGTTAGAGGTACCTAAACATCATCTCTTTGAATTCTCACAATGTGTTTGCCACCAGTGAATGACCCAGGTATCATGGTGGCCCTGAAAATTTGTGATTCATTTTGTCATTAAATAGTCTAGTGTGAGTATATCACATCTATTGACTTTTATGTTTATGGTTATATCTGTTCTATTGTGATAACTGCCCTAATTCTGAGGAGCAGGGGAATAATTAGATATTAAAGTAGTATTAATTATAAGCAATTAATGTACTCTGGCACCAGGACTTAGAGTAGGATGATGATATCAGCTGGGGGACCTCTCTGTGGTGTCTGCCAGTGTTTTCTACCTGGGAATTCTCTAGCTTTTCCTTTGTTTGCCATTGTTTGTTTTATCCTGCCTCTAGTTAAATCCAAGGTTCCCAGTAAAAAGACTGATCATGCAGTGTCCTTTTCCCAGCCTCACTGTCGACTAGAAAAACATTGAAGCTTTTCAAATAAATTCTGTTCCAGCCCGGAACTCTTTACCTAGGTAAGTTTTATAATCTATTATAGAGTTTCAAGAGTAAATCTAAAACAACCATGAAAGTGCCTTTACATTGCAAAGAAAGCCTTGGATAAACTTTCATGTACTTCCAAATTCCCTTTCCTCAATAAATCAGGTAAGGGCTGTGAAGGTTCACAAACATGTCAAGGCAAACTATGTTGGTTTGATTTCACTTTTGAATTTAAAATAGGATCATCCTTGGCCAGGAAGGCCAAATTCCAGACATGAGGCCCTTTGGAATATCTCCAGAAAGGCAGAGTTGTTGAATTGGTTACAAGAAAAAGAACCAACTGTTAGTTCTGTCAGTTTATGTGACAAAGTCACTTAGCTGGTTGATTTTTTTCCATCTGGGAGAGATAATCAGACTTGTCCTTTGTCCATTTGGAAATAGTTTGCAAGGACAAAGAATATAGAGATGTTTTTGGTATTTACTTTCAGAAATATCTAATGCAATTTCTAAATTTCCACGGGCTTTTGAAGTCTTGGTAGAAAGCCCATGCAAGGAAAGTCAATACAAAATGTATCCAAAACTTTTCCCACAGAAGTATGGCTTCTTGATAAGAAAGTTTCTTGAACTTTTGTCAGAAGCACCACAATTCTGATCATTATATTATTACATTTTTATTGCTCAGTGGGGATAGAAAGAAATTCCCTGGTATTATATAATTGGGAAAAGGAACTGGTGTCTTTGATAAATCCTTGAATCCCCCTGGCCACACACACTGACAGCCAGAATATACAAAGTCTTCCTAAATAAATTGACACTTTATCAAATGTGCAAGTAAATAAGCACTGTAAAGGCATAAGGTTTATGGATTTTTTTTCCAAAGCCTGTGGTGCCCATGTGACCTACCTATCTATCTATCTATCTATCTATCTATCTATCTATCTATCCTTGCACTTCAGGATATGCCTATCATGTCACCTCTTTCAGGATATATATTTAAATTGTCATATTTCTGTTTTTCTGTTGTTGTTGCTGGTGGTGGTGTTTTTTTGTATGTTTGTTTGTTTTCTTTTATGGTGCTGTGGATCAAACTTAGGGCTTTGCATATGCTAGGCAAGTGCAGTACCACTGAGCTATATTCCCAGCTCCCTTTACTGACACTTTCTAAGATTTTTTGGATTCTTTTGTCTTTGATCTCCTTCTGACTACATGCTTTATTTCTTGGATGCTTTGGGTAGTGCTTTTGTATATTGTGGCCTCTGGATTTTCTCTGGATCTAAGTTTCAGTGAAAATCGGGTTTGTGGAATTTGGTTGTTGGTGGCTTTTGGATGAATTCCTATAAGTGGGGAAATGTTGACTTATGTAGGATGTTTGTATGAGAAGTCCTATTTTACTATTTAAAAATTGCATTCCATATCCTTTGTTCTGAAAATTCTACCTAAATTTTTAGGGCACTAACAAAGCTATGGAAGATGACCTATGTATTGGGAAACGTAAAGATGAGAATAGCATTAAAGACATTTAATATTTGTAGACTAACCAGCCCAGGAAAATAAAGGCTGTGTGAAGGGTTGTAGTAAAGGGTGAGAACTAAAAGGGTTCGGGAGCTGAACAAAAGATAACCAGTTGATTTTGGACCATAGTTCACTGTCGTTAGTGCTCATTTCTTAAGTTTCTTTCTTGCCTGTCTTTTTTTTCCCTCCTGTAGGCTATTTTGCTCCTTCCCTTCTCCCTCATTCACTATAGCCATTGTCCACATTTGGTTGTCAGCAGTTTATTATTCAGCTGTTTTTCATAGGGATCTTAAATATTGCTTAAAAATAAGTTACTGTGAGGGCTGGGGTTGTGGCTCACTGTAGAGCACTCATATATCACGTGTGAAGCGCTGGGTTCGATCCTCAGCACCACATAAAAATAAATAAAATAAAGGTATAGTTTCCAACTACAATTAAAAAACAATTTTTTAAAGTTACTGTGAACAAGATTTGTATGTTAATTTTTAAAAATCTGATCCTGTCTTTTCTGTAAAAGAAAAAAAAAAGAACAGCAAGTAATTGATTATATGTTATATATATTGTAATTTATTACTCTAGATCAACTTTAATTTCAAATTAGACATTTCTGGAGAATATAAACCTTGCAACATACTCTCTCATAAACTACTTTGTAGATTTAAGAAAATAATCAGGTGCTAAATATGACTCAGAATAACTTCTACTAAAAGCCAGATCTTGTTTTTAGGACACAAAATAATCTGCATTTCTTATTAGGAAGACTTTTCTCTATTATTTATTTTTGTGCATTATAACTTCTCATTGTTTGAGATCTTCCTCCAAGGAATCCTTCAAATAAGTGAAGAGTTTTGTTTGTCAAAATGGTGCCAGTGATACATATTAGTAGTAGTAAGAAGATACACATTTTTAGTAATTTTTCTAATAATGCTAGTTGTTTTATTCCCTACCATGTTTTTCTTCATTTATCCTTAAAGTAGAAAGTAGCATTTTTTTTTAAAAGAAGGAACTTAGTCTTGTAAAACTCCTTAGAAATAGTCTGAATTTCCTAAGTTTGAGCTCTCAGATATTATGTGATATTGCAAGAGGAATATAGGAACATAAATAGCAAAACCTTTCTTACCTCCCTTTTTATGTTGTATTTCTATTTCAATTATAATTTATTCTGAATGGAAGACTACAGAGATTCATGTTGTATTAGAGAAGTAATCTATTTGTCCTAATTTTGCATATGGGTGAAACCTCAACTCCTTAACATAGGTTAGTTATACCACTTATTTGTGGCCCATTTTACTTAGTATTTTTTTTGTATCTATTTTAGATTGTGTGTGTGTGTGTGTGTGTGTGTGTGTGTGTGTTTTCTTTTCAAATTTATAAATTGATAAGTAAAACAAAATAAGTAAAATGCAACCTTGAAACAAATGTTGTAAATCTGTCTTGGACCAGAAAGGCCCACTGTCCCTTGTAATACAGAGTGTTCCACCAGTTGTCTAAGATTTTACATGTTTTAGAAGTGGATGTTGTTATCTTAGAAATGAAATAGGTGTATTAAGAGTTTAAAATTTTCTTATGTTGATGCCAGTTTAACACATAACACATATAGAAAACACTTAAGTTGTAAAAGAATTACCGCTTTTTAAAAAATATAACTTCTAGGGCTGGGGCTCTAGCTCAGTGGCAGATCTCTTGTGTAGCATGTATGAGGCACTTGGTTCAATCCTTAGCACCACATAGAAATAAACATAAAATAAAGGCATGCTGTCCATCTACAACTATCAAAAAAAATAGATAATATATTAACTTCTAGGCCCTATCTCTGGACATTGTAGCTTAGTTGTTCTAAAGTGAGGCCCAGGAATTAGCATTTTAACAAATATTATAATGCACATCTTCCTGAGCTTGCCCTTTAAGTAAAAACTATACAACTGAATGTTTTGTGCAATAAATAAATAAAAGATAGAATTAGTTCTATCTTGTTGAAAAAGAAAAAGAAAAGCTCACATATGAACAAATTCCATATTAAAATCATTTTATGTGACATTGTGATTTTACTCCTGATGAGGTAAGTTTCCTCTTCAGATATTTAGCATTCTAAGTTTTAAGATGTAAAAACACTTTTCTTTTATACCTAATGTAAAAAAGTGGATTTTTCTTTCTTTCTTTTTTTTTAAGAAGGAAGATTAGTCTTATATATCTTTGTGTTCCATACCTTTTCTAGTACCTGGAGTCTAAGAAATAGCAGGTTAGTTGGGTCAAAGTCTAGATCCATTAAGATTTTACAATTTTTTTTTGTGTTACTTGATAATTAAAAATATACATCAAGGCATATGAAATATTTCTTTCTGTACTCTCAAAATAGATGTGAAATGAATAATTTTGGACCAAGCAACAAATTATTATTAAATAGTTACACCTGAACAGATAAATTGCAAAGGAATGGTTATTACATCTATAGCCAAGTCCTGTTTAAGGGTTTTCATTTCTTTTTGATATTTTTTTTTGTTTATTAAGACAATAAGTGTTTGTCATTTGAGTTTTTTAGAATATGTATGTGCACCACAAATTTTTGGTGACTATTTTTCCAGATGTATTACCAAGCAGAGTTTTACATAGCCTGACCTTACTTGTAACCACAGAATAATTTTTGCTTTTTTTTTAAATAAGGCTTCTAATTTTTTTCACTTTCAGTATTGTTGTCCAGAAATGATAAATAACTTTTTGGGACTGGCTAAAACAGAATTTTCAAATACAGCAAATACAAATAAGTCTATTGATTCAGAGAAAGAAAAATTGATCATGTTAGTTAATGACTTTTATTATGGAAAACATGAAAGAGATGCCCAGGAAGAACAGAAGACTCACACAACCTTTAAATGCTTCAGTTGCTTGAAAATTCTAAAAAATAATATTAGGTATGTAAATATTTATTTTTATTTCTATTTGAAAATTGATATCCTACAAATATGAATGTTGTATCTTTAGGTTACATTTTCTATGCTATTCTAGATAAACAATTCTAATACTTTCTACTATAGACAAAGGCAGACTTTTTGTGTGTTTGTTTGTTGTTGAAAAGCTTTTGTCATTTCTTGTATTTTAGAATTTGACACCAGGATCTACTTATTTGTATTTCTTTCACATTTCTTAAGATGTACAAAGTTTATTTTAACTTAAAAGAAAAAAATAAGTTTATTTTGTTTTAGCAGTGAATCTTTAGGTAGTTTACATTTTATTTTTCTTCAGTAATAGGAGAAAGCACTTCAAAAGTGTCCAGTTTTGAACTTCTTTATGCTAATCTTAATGCTCAAAGCTTTCAATTCATATTAAGAACATTTACCTAGTGGGAAAAGTGATCTATTTTGGGGGATGGGGTTACTAGGGATTGAATTCAGGGACACTCAACCACTGAGCCACATCCCCAGCCCTATTTTGTATTTTATTTAGAGATAGTGTCTCACTGTGTTGCTTAACACCTCACTTTTGCTGAGCCTGGCTCTGAACTTGAGATCCTCCTGCTTCAGCCTCCCAAGCCCCTGGGATGATAGGCATGTGCCACCAAGCCCAGCCAAAAGCAATGTGTTTTAAAGATATACCATTTCTAGGAGATGTGTCTGCTTTGATTTTATAATTTGACACATTTAACAATTAGAGATTTCATTCACAATGAAATTTTTAAGAGGTGTACACAAATGTTTTAAATTTTAGAAACTTACTTTGGAATTTTTGCGTTACATGACATACTATAAAGATATCTTATGTAAGTGAGTAACAAGAACAAAGTAACAAGATATAATGAATGGTATTTTTCATTGATTATATGGCATGACATTTATAGTATATAAGGTACTTTCTATCATTTCATTATAAAAATTTTCAAATACTCATCAAAAATTTAAGTCTTATTGGACACTTCTACACTTACAACTTTTATTTTATTCTTAATATTTTACTGTACTTGTTTTATCATATTTTTCTTCCTTCGGACTATCTGACTTTTAAATTAATTTCAAAGTAAGTTGCAGATATCAGTGTACTTAGACAAGATATGTGTGTGTTTGTGTGTACAAACATACATATATATGTGTATATTCCATTCACTCCTTATGACTATCACCTGTAGCATTTTTAAGCACGTACTTTCACGTCTGGGCCCAGCATTTATTTGTTTTCTTGTCTTCTATGATATGCTCCTATAATAATCATTAATGGTTGCTTTATGGTAGAACTTTTTCAAAGTTCTTTCCCATATCTTATATCATATGAATTTTCTCATTGTTTTACCTCCTCTGTGACACTATTAACTGCCATCAAGAGGTAGTGGTCCCCATTCTTTAACAAAGGGGAAGTTGTGCTTTGACATATAACACTGAAACAGTACTATAATAGAACTCTACCACCTATTTACATATTTTTACCATTTTAATAGTAAAATATGTCAGAAATCATGTTAATAGATGCAATGAGGGCTGGGGTTGTGGCTCAGTGGTAGAGCGCTTGCCTAGCACCTGTGAGGCCCTGGGTTCTGTCCTCAGCACCACAAATAAATAAATAAATAAATAAAATGTATTGTGTCCAACTACAACTAAAAAATATATATTTAAAAAAATAGATGCAATGATAAGCATGGAAGTGTGATTCACTGATTTAAGCTCCTTGTTCAAATTAAATATGACACATATCATATTACAAATTATTTGAGCAACAAGGTTTTTTTTTGCTTTTAAGATTAGCCATTTCCAATTCATATCAAACATGAAAATGGGAAATTCCTTTTTTCAGGAATTATTTCAGGAGACATAGGTCTATATTATCAGAATATTTAGAAATTTTCAGCATGCTCCATTTGATAACATCCAGTGATTAAGCATTTAAAATATATTGGTTATCTGATAAATGTAACCTTAAAGTAAAGTACTTCATAACCAAATTAAGTGTATTATATAACATTGCTTTTAATTTTTCCAGTAAAGCTGGGAAGGCAAATTATTTTTCAAGGATGGTAAGAAATGTACAGCTCAATATTTCTACAACTCTGTTCTGTTATTATCATACTGTGATATTAGTATTTTACCCCTTACTTATCAATGAAAACAGGTATATTTTATTCTGTGAACATGATTCCAAGAAATTTGCCCTTTTAGTCTCTCCCATTTCCAACTGTTCATTTGAAAAATATGAACTCCAGATTGGGCTTATTTAATAATTGAGAAAAATAACTAGCTGATTAAAGGATCCTTTATATAAATATACTTAAGTGCTTATGATTTTGAGCTAAAAGATATTGGCTTTTCATAGGTAAATACTTAACCAAGACTAGGACTTTTTTGGTAGGTGTTGTAGAGCTTGTGTTAAAACCAAAGAAGAAAGATATTTTAAGGTGTATCATAACTTGCTGTAAAGAGTAGTGTGGTAGAGGTGTAAAAAAAGAGATATATGTTATAACCTTCTTGATGATAGTTATCCAGATTGATCACATTATCATCAATGTTAATAGTTGCAAGATTATTTCTTATAGGACTTTAAAATGAGTAATTGTAAATAGCTGACCAGTCCAAAAATTGTTGTTTTGATTGAATAACTTTTATTTTCAAATTCAGCAAAAAGCTTCAGTAAGCTCTTCTAAATAAGTATTCTCATTTATACTACACTCTCTGCTGTTGAAGGTCATAGTTCCTTTTCATAAGGAGCCTTTTAGGGAAGCTGAAATAGCAGAATGTAAAACTGAAAAATGGACCTTTTTTATAAAGGGCACAGTCTGCAAGTTAAAATAAACAGTATGTGCTAACAGTAAGCCAATATCATTTAAAAAAAAGTTCTTGTAATTGTAGGCATTAAAATTGCTATTACATGCATTTAGAAACCAAGACACAAGTAAAAATACCAGTAATTTGTCTTTTAAGCAGCTGTAATCTATTATATGTCTTCACAGTCTTAAAAAATTTCTCTCATGACTCTAGATGCTTTCGGTGGTAGGATTTTCTTTCTTTCAGTGTTTTATTTTAAAATAAAAATAGTATTTAAGGTATAAAAACAAGCCTTCTCTTTTACCTTAAATTTTAAAAAATAATCTGAAGTAATGATTGAGTTAGAAAATGAGTGATATTTTGATTATTTTGAAATAAATTTGAAAAAAATTCACTGAAAAGGCAATATTTAAAATATACTCTTTTCTAGAGGACTTTTAAGACATTTTGGATTTTGAATAATACTTGGTATTTTTAAGATTAAGACTCAGAGACTTATTGGTGAGATTTTGTTTTTAAATCTGAATTTTTGCACCTGTTGACAATCATTTATAGGTTTATGAACCACATGAAACATCATTTGGAACTTGAGAAGCAGAGCAGTGAAAGCTGGGAAAACCACTCCACCTGCCAGCACTGCTACCGTCAGTTTCCCACACCATTTCAGCTGCAGTGTCACATTGAAAGTACACATAGGCCCCATGAATTTTCTAGTAATTTGCAGTTTCATTTAAATGTTGAATATTATTGAATTTGAAGATAGAAACTCTGAGAAAACCTGAGTAACTCTGTAAGAAAAATAAGAAATAGACTCTGGAATTTGGGGGCAAAATGGAAAAATTAAGTTTTAACTTTTAGAAATTTTGAAATAAAATTTGTTACTAAAATTAAAGTCCCTCTGGCAAGTAATTCATTATAGTAATTGCCTTGGCATAATCTGGGCATTACATATTGGGGACTCAGAAGCCTCAAATCATATATATCAAATGGGAAATCAGTGTTCTTCATTTAAACTTTAAGTAACTACGGTTGTAGTTAATATCAGATTTTGAAGCTAAGTAGCTTGAGTTTAAATACCAGATCCTCCTTTTGTTATAGCTATAAGAATTGAGACATGAACTCTTGGAAAATGAGGATAATAGAAGTGCCTTCCTCATATGCTGTTATAGGAATCAAGTGAGTTAATTTAGGTGAAGTGTTTAGGAATGTGCTTGGCAACCAGTTAACAAATTATATGATTTTTCACTTCTGCTGTTGCTGCTGTTACTACCACTATTTATATAAATTTGTAAAATAATTTTTTATATCTTAAAATGTAATACCTTTTCCCCCCTCTCACTTTTAGCCATTTGTAAAATCTGTGAATTATCATTTGAAACAGAACATGTTCTTTTACAACATATGAAGGATAATCATAAACCTGGTGAAATGCCATATATCTGCCAGGTACATACACATTTTTATTGTGTTCTTTTAAGTGGTGTGTTTGTGTTTTAACTACAAGATTTAAGCCCATTAACTCAGAGGTCAATACATTTTTTTCAGGAAATATTTCAGGTTTTGATGGTTTACTGTCATTGTTGGAAATAAGCAACTCTGTCATAGTAGTACAAGGGCATGTTTCAATAAAATTTTATATATAGACATTGAAATTTGATTCCATAAAACTTTCATGTGTCATAAAATATATCAGTGTTTTATTCTTTAATCATTTAGGTAAATTGGTTACCAAAAATAAAGTCCCCTCTTATAAATAATTTATTAGTGGAAGGCATAACTCATTCATTATATGAGGGGTAGGCAGTGAGCTGCATTTGGCCCACAGACTGTTGCTTGCTTACATCTGTGGTAGGCAAAGAAGAGCCCAGCTAGACATACAGATGGACATGTCTTACCATATAGGGAAGAATGTAGGTGTATACAAGGGAAATTTGAAATGCTGTTAGTTATAAAGAAACCTAGCTAATGTTTTGTGACCGGTATTTTTCCAGAATTTGAAGGAATAGGAAGACAAAAAAATAAAAGATTGATTGCCACCACCATAGTTTGGGGTCCATTTACAGTCTAAAGAAGAGTGCTGTTTTTGTAGCAGAAAAAGCACTTTATAGGACAGGAGGTGCCAAAACTTGAAAATTTCAGTCAAGGCAGTGATAGATGAACGATCTGCTAAAAAGCACACAACCTAGTTATGTTTTGAGAAGAATTCTTTAATTTTGAAAGATAATTTCTGGGTTTTTTTTTTTTTGGTGTTTCTGTTAGTGGAAATTTTGGGTGTATAGGCATCAGCAAGAGTAGTAGTACACAGTGTTCTTCTAAACAAATGATCCATTATTTGCTTTGTAATTGCACATCAGTTATAAATTTTTGAATCAAACAAAACCTTCTTTCTATTTTTAGGTTTGCAATTATAGATCATCATCATTTTCTGATGTGGAAACTCACTTTAGAACATCCCATAAAAACACTAAGAACTTGCTGTGTCCTTTTTGCCTCAAAGTTATTAAAATCAAAACACCCTATATGGATCATTATATGAAACATTAGGTGAGATTTTCTAATTCCTGTTTGTTCATATTATCTTAATGAAAAAACAGGTTAAGTCTTGAAACACTGATTAGTTTTATTCTGCAAATGAAGCAGAGTTGTTCCAAATAACCCAATTAAATTTATAATTTATGTTGAATTATTTGTGAAACTTCCAGTTCTTTCCTTACCTCCTTCCAGTGATGGTGTAGACCATAAATAAAGACCATAAATAAAATTGTGAAAAATGATTAGAAATGGGCAACCAAGAATTGAGGGGGAAAAAAACAAGAGAGAAGGTGAGTGAAATAAGCAAGTGGCAGATAGTTAGGTCCTAAGAGTAGATCTGGGAATGATTTTGAAGGAGTTTTCAAGAAACAGGATGGGGGGAATATTACTTTGAACTGAGAAAAAAAAAGATTGTGGATACATAACCTTGTTTTCCTATTCCTTTTCAAACTTTATTTCCACTTTCTAAAGCTCTGTTATTATGAGAAAATATGTTGTCCTTGACCTAGATTCATCCTTCACAGCTACAAGGCAAAGGAAGCTGTTGATAGATTGATGTATGAATTCTGCCAGAGAACTGTGTTTAGATCCTAATTTCTTTCCTGGATTACTTCTGCCAGTTCTGCTGTGTAATTTTTGGAACTCAGCATTAGTGCTTGGAATTCTGATGTTATGCTTATTGTTTTTTTTTTCCTGAAGCACTTAAATTATCCCTGTTTATGCTAAAAATGTTGATACAACAGTGTTTTTGTCAAAATCAGAACCTAATGGATTTATTGCACCTGATCATATAATCAGGTTTTTCCAACTCATTAAGCATTTCCGTATTATGAATTAAACTGGCACACCAATTTATTCACCATTGGTACTCACCTTGCTATGTGATGCAGTTGTTAGATAATCATGAAATCAGGTAGTAATTTTTAATTGGGAAGGATGATAAAAGTAGCATTTCCAAATGAATTTGGGATCGCTGGTGTTGTGACTGGGATACCACTCATCCTTGAGAAGTTCTAGAAAGATCTTTTATTTGATGGTCCCCCAACAGTATTCCAACAGGTGTTAATAGGGGTTCTCCCAGTATTGTCACTGGTAAATAAATTTGGTAAATGCCTGGATTTAAAAAATTAAACAGTTTTGTTTGTCTGTTTTTTAAAACAGGACCTCTCAGAGCTTTTAATATGCTAATGGACATCGTAAATCTCCAAGCAAGAGATATAGTATGTATCATTTCACAAACTTATTTGACCACTGAACACTTTATTTGAACATACCTATTAACATTTCTTGATAAAGAGTTTGGGAAACATTGTCCTTCGTATTCTGTATTTCATCTTTAGCCTTTAATTTTAAAAGGGAGAGTAAGGTATAAACTATTTTATTTTGAGGCTTTTTAATGTAACTTTCCCCAGATGCTTTACTAAGCTCTACATTGAGTTATAGACATGAAAATAATGATAAGATGTGTGGAGCCAGTGTGTGGGGTGTACAATGTATTCTATTTATTTTTTGTGGTGTAGGGCATTGAATGCAGGACTTTGCACATGCTGAGCATGTGCTACTAAGTTGTGTCACCAGTCTAGGCTATGTTGTTTAAAATCAAACCTTCATGCCTGGAGCCATCTTGACTTGCCATGGGTTCCTAACTTTTAAAATTTTGGTTTGGGTGTGCCTGGGAAGTAGATAGCCAGCAGTAAAGATAGGGCAATCTATTAGTAAGAAAGAAGGATCATCAGGCATCCTCCAATGTATTTATTATTTGTATACTAATTTATGAAAGACTGGGAAACCTTCACTGAGTAGAATTATAAACTTTTAACAGATGACAGTACAATATCAGGTAATAAAAATTGTTGATTCTGTGTCTCATTTTATTATGTTGATGACCTCACTTGTAATTGTTTCTTTAAAAGATTATATTGTTATGTCTTGAGTAATTTTAGAGCAAACAACCCAGTTTATATGACTTTTATGAAATAATTTAAGAATTTCTGATATTAAAAAAGCTCATTAGATAAAACAATAAGCAGTTAACATATAGTAATCACCATATGGTATCAGGGTACTTAATCCTCACAACCTATATATGTTTTATAAATGAGGAAACAGGGTTTTAGTGAAAGTAACTTGCCTAATGTTGCATTGTCTCATAAAAGGCAAAGACAGAACATGACTTTAGAGCACTAGTTTTTACTGCTGTCACGGAGTTGATTTTACATTGGCATTAGATCTAAAGGTAGAAATTACATATAGTAAGAATTACCCTTAAATCCCTCAAGACTCTCAAAAAATTCAGTACAGTTATTTTTCTATACTCTGAATAGATCATTATATCTTTGATTGAACATTGTTGTTATTAAAAACTGTGATACTGTATCTTCATCACCCTTAGCACATTAAAATGCATATGTACATAACATCAGAGATGTATAAGACTTGAGTCCACCTCAGGGAATTATACATTGATGTTTTTCTGTCTCAGGATTTTGGATACATGTGCATTGAATGAAGTAGCAGTCATTTGAACTAGTTAAATTGTACCTGCCGCTCATGTATTTTTCTGCATTAGTCTGTTGCTTTCTGCTTCACTATTTAGTCATCCAACAAATATTTATTTAGGATGCCTTACTGTATGTCAGGAACTCTTTTAGGTATTATATAGCAGTATGATTTAGAAATTGGTATTGTAATGGAGAAAGATAATAAATTTGTGTGAATGTGTGTTTGTATATGCTGGTGATAAGAATTGTGGGTAGGAAATAAATGTGGAAAATAAGGAGTGCCAAGCACTGGGGAGAAGGGTTTGCTCTTTTATATACAGCATGGGCATTAAAGGGCCTCTTCAAAGGAAATTAAGGAGTAAGCCATGTGGGAGAGGTAACATTATGTAGGCAATGAAGTGATTATAAACCAGAGTTACTAATAAGATTGGCAAGGAGGCCATTGAAGCTGGAGCAGAGTTAACTAACAGAAGGATGAATTGTAGGAGATAAGGTTGTAGCAATAGAATGCAGGCCAATTTGTGTGGACTCAGAGTCAGGAATTTGGAAAGCTCCTGGAAGGTTTTAAGTGAGAGACCTAGCATAATTCAAGAATTACCAACAACCATGGAGAGAATAGATCACAGGGCAGAAAAAGACATGAAAGGAAGATAGAAGTTTTTTTTTTTTTTTTTTAAACCATTGTCTGGGTAACTTGCCCCAGTATGGTAGCAGTGGTTGGAGGTAATGACAAATAGGAATGTTATCATTAGTCTTGAAAGTGAAGTTGGCAGGTTTTATTAATGTGTTAAAAAGAGAGAGGGGTGGCAGGAGGGTACACTGAGTTTTTTTTCTTAAGCATTTATAAGAATGGAGTTTTAATATTCTAAGCTATGGAGAAAACTGAGCAAGGAACAGATTTAGGATGGTAGGAGAGAGATATAGGAAACCTAGAGTTTAGTTTTGTCCATGCTGACTTGAGAAGCATATAAGATGTCAAGTAATATTGCCAAATAAGTATTTGGGTAGGTGGTATTTAAAATCATGAAGCTGGATGAGGTAAACTAGTAAGTGATTCTAGTAAAGAGTTCTGGGAAATGAATTCTAGTGAACTTTTGTTCTGTCCTGTTGTTCTGGTATCTGTTTCTTGGCCAAGTTTTTCTCTCTTTTTTCCTCCTCTCTTTGAATATTTTATAAGTGAATTTGTGTTAAGTTGCTTATATCTATGATATAAGATAGTGCACTACACTGCTAGTCTTAAGATACAGCTAAAATTATTCTAACATGTTGTTCTTACATATTGCTTTGGACATTGTGAAGAACTATTTTCTATTTTTTTTTTAAATTTTAATTGACATATAACAATTGTACATATTTATTGGAAATAGAGTTATAATTCAAAACATGTTTACAATGTATAAGTTCAAATTAAGGTAATTAGCATTTCCCTCAAACATTTTTATCATTTGTGTTGGAAACATTCACATAACTCTCTTCTAGCTCTTTATAATAATATATAAATTATTATAAACATAGTCACCCTGCTGTGCTGTTGGACACTAGAACTTATTCTTCCTATCAAAGTGTTTTGTTTTCCAGTGTCTGATCTCCCTCATCCCTATCCCTGCACCCTTCCTAGCCTCTAGTGACCACTTTATATACTTCCCATGAGATCAACTTTTTTATCTTGAATGTATCAGTGAGAACATATAATTTTTGTGGGGGGAGGGTACTGGGAATTGAACCCAAGTATACTTCACCACTGAGCTATATCCCCAGCCCTTTTCATTTTTTGAGACAGGGTCTTGCTAAGTAGCTGAGGCTGGTCTCAAACTTGAAATCCTCTTGCCTTAGCCTTCCAAATTCTGGGAATACAGGAATGAGCATTACACCCAGCTGAATATGTGATATTGTATTTCTATGTCTGGCTTTTTTTTTAATGAAATGTTTGCTGTGTGCTAGTAACTTTGCTAGATACTTCTCTGTATATTACCTCAGAGAAGTATTACCTTAAATTTTATGAAGAGTTGGTTGTATTTAAAGGGAAATAGTGATGTATCTGGCAGAGATACAGCTTTGAAGAAGATATTTTGCATGTGTTATTCTAAATTTCTATATACTATAAGCATATGTATATGAAATATATTTTTTATATTATTGAGAATAAATGAGTAAAGGTTTCAGTTGATATTATACAGTAGGAAGAACACTGAATCAGGGAGTCTAGCATTGTTATTATCTAGCTATGGGAGAGGGACTTAGATTTCTCTTGGGTTTTATTTCCCATCTGTAGAATGTGATAGGACCAGGATATTAGTAGGAACTCAGGGAGTTTTCAACTGAAACATAGGTTATGATCAGTTATATTTTATGCCTCCGTATCTATGTTGTCCAGTGTAGTAGCCACTGGCCACAATTACCTGTGTAAATTAATTAAATAAAATTTAAAATATTTAGCTCCTCACTTTCATTTGCCACGTTTCAAGTGCTCAGTAACCATTATATGGCTAGTAATTACCATGTTGAACAGCAAAGCTCTAGAGCATTTCATTATTGCAGGAAGTTTAATTGGACAACATTGCTTTATATAACCATTTTTGTAACTTAACCTTTGAAATATCTAGTTAGATTTACTTGAGTTTAGAGGGTGTAATTTACTTTACCAACTTGTCAAATGATTGAAAATAGCAAAATTTTAAAATGATTTTGACATTTTCTAAAATTAAAACATGTTTAGCTCATTTTCATAGTATCATGTTTTTAAATAATTTAAGTTGATAATTAAAAGCTTTCATACATTTGGTATAACTTCTATTTGAACCTGTTAATAGAACTTTTATGTTTGACTCTATATAGTAACAAATACATTTGATAGTAATATAAGTTTTAAAAAATACTATCTATGTTAAGAAATTAAAAACTTTCATTAAAATTAAGTTAGAGTAGTTCCAGGACACAGAATTTTGTGGTTATAAAAGTTATTTTTCCTTTTTTCTGTTTCTCAATAGAAAAAAAGGAATACATTGTTGTACAAAATGTAGACTGCAATTTTTGACATGCAAGGAGAAAATGGATTATAAGACACAGCATCATCGAACATTTATAAAACCTAAACAACTAGAAGGATTGCCTCCTGGAACAAAAGTGAGTTCAAATATGTTATATTTTAACATTTTGTATAATAAAAATTAGCTCTAACCTGGTTTTATCTATTAAATATGACTTTTTAAAAAAAGACTTTATATTTTTATTGACTAATTTTAGATTTCATTGTTTTTATGCTTAGAAAGGAAAGCTTTAACCATTGAGTTCAGTGGTGGGTACTATGTTGAAATGGCATTCCTTCATTAAAAGTGTACCTAGTTTAACTGTTCCTTGGATCAGGGGGTTGTTTCAATATTATATAGGCTATTTTTGAACTATGTCAGTTTTAGCAGCTAAACTCTAAGAGACTTGATATCAGGAATCTTATTTTATTTATCTTTGTATCCCCAGTGTGTGGCATAGTGCCTTGAATGCCAAAGGTTCTCAGATGTTTGTTGAAATTGTTATCATTTAGTCTACTCTCAGAGAAGCAAGTACTGCTGCTGGACAGCATTGTATTTTAAGTGAGCAAACACATGTCTGACTGCATACTGATGATTGTAATTTGCTTTTCCCTTTTTGCCTTATATACATCTGTTTTCTCTAACTTCTTTACATACAGTCATCTGTTGAATATTTGCTCCAGTGGAGGGAAACAGAGGCATGGATAATCCAAAGTGAAATAACCCCCAAAACATTTATATTTGGCTTTGGGTACTTACCTTTGAATGTTGGTATGTCTGGTACTTGAATTAAATAAAATAATATAAAGCCATGCTCTGAAGACTTAGAGCAAGAGAAGCTATCCAGCATTCTTCCCTGGAAACCATTCATTTCATGCTGGAACTAGACATGCAGAACACTAATGTAAGCAGTGCAGTCCTCTCTCATTTTTCCCCTTAATAATAATAATAATATTAATGATAATGATACTAAATGTTGTTATGACATCTTAGAATGAGGCTTTCAGTGTACTTTTCATACATTGTATTATTTAATCCATACAATCATTCAGTGAGTAGAAGAGGCAAATAGTGCCCTGTATTTTAGATATGAAGAAGTTTAAAGAGGATATCTTATTTACTCAAGATTACATGGCTTGGAAGGCATAATGTGAGATTCAACCTCAGTTCTTTTGATTCCTGACCTAGTGCTTTTGTATAATACCTAAGCACATGTTTCATAGGACTTCATCATAGTCTGTTCCTCACATGCATGAGGAGAGTATAGTCAAGTGATCAATGAGAATGTTGGTAGGCAATGGACCTTTCCATTGTCAACTAACAGATATAATTGAATATTTTTTATTTTGAACACTAAATAATAAAATTTGTGTTAGTTCCCTTTAAGAGAAGTCTCAATATTAAATTCTTCACACAGTGCAAAAAGTTGACTTAACTCTTTCTTATAACATTTTATAAGTATAAATCCAGGATAATGAGCCCATAAAGGAGAGGTCACATTTACTATAGATCTATTTGTTTTGTAGTTATGAAAGGGTGATATCAGTAGGCCTTTCTAGAGTTATTTTTCAAGCTTTGTGAAACTTAGACCTATATATGAACTTTTTAAAAATTATGTCACATCATAAAATAGCTATGGAATGTGCTCTTTTGATAGTCATGCAATTTTTAGTAACTCCTAATTACTCATTAATAACTGTGTTTACACATAACTGATTTTACATTAAGTGAATAAATATCAAATTTAACTTTATTTAATTGTTTTGAACATTTGGAGTAAATAAGACTAAATACAATTGTAGTTTATGTGTACTCTTTCAAAATACTTGATGTTTAAATGGTTTTTGTACAGTGATATTTTAATAGTAATTTAGTGATTTTTTTTGAAGTAAATATATTCTGCATTCTTGTAGGTTACTATTCGAGCTTCAGTTGGACCTCTTCAGTCAGGATCTTCACCTACACCTTCCATTAATGCAAGCACTTCTACCCTTCAGCTCTCACCTCCAAGGACTAAAAATATAACTGCTAAAAATCCCACAAAATCAAATACAAGTAAACCTAATACAACCAAATACAATGCAAATAAACCTAATGGAAATAAGCCTAATGGAAGTAAATCTAAATACAAATCAAAAATCTCTAATATGCAAAAGAAACAAAGCACATTGGCTAATAGCAATAAAAAAAATCAAAGTAAATACTGTATTGAGGAACTTAAGGTGATGTTTTATTCCTAAAATACAATACCAATTTAAATTTAAGTATAAAAACATTATACTTTAGTTAATTAGAATAGTAATATGGCTCTTACTTATTACTTTTGTTTTAAAATATATTTATACCATTTTCTTTGTGTCTCCATAAGGTGTCATCGGGACATTCACAAGTGCATTGAGTGCTGTTCTGAAATAAAAGATTTTGCAAACCATTTTCCTACATATGTCCACTGTAGCTTTTGCAGATACAATACTAGCTGTAGTAAAGCCTATGTAAATCATATGATGAGGTAAGAAGAGTTAAACCTGTAAATTGACAACTAAATTTATAGTACAGGAAGTTTTTGTTTTGAAGCAAAGTTATCCCTATTAGAAACTAGTTTTTCTCCTCAAAGAGCCAAAAGGACCTAGCAGTAAGGAACTTCTAAGATACTATCTGATGTTATTTTCCAACATAGTAACTCAAGTAATTACTGATCTTAAATTGTAAGAACGGTTAATTAAACTAATAAAATTAGGATAGGTTTGTTGGGGAAATAATTATTCTGTTTTGTATTTTTCCCTATAGGTATTTAAAAATGGTGATTTTCAAATAAAACTTTGTTTTAAGCTTATTTAGCATACAAATAAATGTCCTCATTAGGAATATCCTCTTTAAATTAGTCACTTTGAGAGAAGCTGTAGTTTTGTGATGAAATCCAGTGATTACTGCTTCTTCTCATAGAGGAATAGCTGTACCTAAATTTATTGATAGTTGAAACTATTAACCTTTTATTCAACTAGTAACTGTAGCTTTTTAATTAATAGCAAACATTATTGGAGGATTTTCAGTGATGTTAGGAACTTCATTGAATCTGGTTTTCTTTCTATTGTCCTTCATCTGTCAGGCCATCTATACATACATTTGTTCAGTGAAAAGGAGAGACTATTCTGGTATGATGCCACTGTTGGAATTCTTTTTCATTAATTCATTTAATTTATGTTGTTTGAGTACCTATCATTACACTATGCTAAGAAACCCCTTCAGAACCCACATTATCTTCATTTGTATTTCTTTAATAGGGGAATATTTTATTCTATCAGGGTGGATTTTTATCTTTAAAAATAGTTATTCAATTATAAATGTGATATACTGCTTATTCATAGTGAGTTTGTTCCATTTAAATAAATATTAGAATTAATGTATAACTGAGTTTCTTAGAGATCATGACATAACCCCTGTTTTACTTTCTTATCATTATCAGATACTGCTTTTCCAGAATTCTCCTACCTTTCATGGCAACTTTAGCCCTTCTCTCTCAGTTTTTCTGCCTTGATGATTGGCCTACCTCCTGGTGTTTTGGCTTCTTTAGTGCCAGCATTTCACATCAGCTTTTAAGTTTTGGGTCCTCTTCATTTTTAGTCTCATCCAATATACTCTTCATTCCTTCTGAATTCTTATTACTCCATGATGTTCAGAGTTTTGACTCTTTTTGCCAGTCTAGCAGCATTCATCTAACTTTATAGTCATCGTGGTCCTCTGTTTCAAATCCTGTTCTTTTCTTTGTCTTCTACATTTTTATTCATGCTCACCTAGCATAAAAGCCAGTTTAAGATTTTAGCCTCGTCCCCTTTCCATCTTTATGTATGCTCAATTCTAGAATACAAGAGTTTATTTATTCATTCTGACTTTATAATCTTTAACTTTGATTAAGACCTATCTATTTTTCTTTTTAAAGACCTCCTTATTTTTACCTACAGTGTTTGTTTAATCCTTTTTCAGTACCCTAAAGATTTTATTTTCATCTTTCAGTTCTTAACCCTACTTATTAATTGATCAATTGAAGGTCATCTTTTTCATTTTTCCTAAAAGCTAGCTCTTTTCAACTCCAAATATTTTTCTTCATCCAGATATTAATCTCAGAAATTAAGCTTGTTCCATTTCTCCATAGCCAGTTCTATCTTTTATCTCCTTCAATTCATTATAACCTAATTTAGTTAACTTGTATCTTCATCCCTATCTTACTATTGGTCTTCTGCTTATAAACACTTTCAAGGTTTTGTTTCTTTAATTTTAGGATGAGGGAGCTGTGTCCTTCCTGCGTATTTTCTTTATTTCCTGTCTGCCTATTTCCATCAACATTTTTCAAAATGTTTGTTGCCAGCTTAATTGTGACTCATTTCTTTACCCTTTTGAGTATCATCCCTACCTTTCAACTGAAACTGCCCGTTTAAAGATTATTGTGTCATTTACTTATCACCACACTTTTCCTCTTTTTTCATTCTTTCTAATTATTTTGTAGATGCTTTTACCCTAGACCCACTGGCATCTCCATAGAACAACAACAACAAAAAAAGCCAAATATTATTATCTGTCTCAGATTCACATTACTACCATCCCAACTTTTTAAGTTTCATCTCTTTCAGGGCACCATTTTGTGTGAATGTTTAGCTCCAGCTAGAAATAATTTACTGTTCCACGTTTCTGAAACTCAAGAAGTTTTTTTTTTATTCACTGTGCATCATGGCTTCCTGAGACTGCCTCCCAACCACTGCAGTATCTGATACTCCTATTGCTCTAAACCAGGCCCCATCATTTTTTCCCCTAGTATACTTCTGGGTAGAATGCTAATCTCTTATTCTGTTCAAAACACAAAGCTACCTAAGGATGTCTTTCATTTTGCCCTTAATTTCTAAAGGATCAAATTGGAAAGTATTTTGTGTTTCTTAAACTAAGGTTCATCTGGCCTTCCTTCTCCCATTTATTATAGGTTTCCTTCCTGTTCTGAGAACTTCCAAATCCATTATATCTCCAACCATTTGCAGTTGGCTCAAGACATTCTTCTTACCCTTTTCCAAACCACCCAAACCTGCATTTCATTGTCATCACATATACTCCTTATTCATTGTTAGCTCCTTTCTCCTTTTTTTGTTTTGTTTTTCATTCATTGATACTGTCGTTTCCCTTTGCCTTCTCACTGAGTAGCACACCCTTATGTCTACTTACTGCAGATACTTGATCTAGGTTTGAAGTTTTTATGAAGGGAAGCTTCATTTCTCCAAAAGATGTGTACATTCAGTTCTTACCCTATACCATACCAACTCTGTAGCCTTTCAAGTAGTCTTTTTCTTTCTGGTCTCATACCTGCCCAGTCTTCTATAAAGAGAGAGACACTGATCCTCATAAGTTGGCTAATCTTTTCTAAAGTATTTTTCTTCCCATACTTATTTTATATAGTAGTTTTTTCTTATTCTTTATTAGTCCTCATGACACCCTGTCCTTTCCTCCCAGTTCATCTTTCAAATGTCTGGTCAATTCTTTTGAATTGTGTACCATTCATCTGATCTGCCTTTCATTTTGTTTGTGTATGTAGAATCTCCTTGAGCAGTGGTCTTTGTATTTATCATATCACTTACTACTTTATAAACTATAAATGATAATCATTATTTATAATTAGAAGAGGCCCCAAACGTAATCTCAAAAAGAGACTAAAAAATCTTGAAGCTGTTGAAACATCTTTAAATTCAGACTCTTTGAAGGAAACAGATCATTAACTTCATAATTTTAAATTATTTTTTAAAAATAGTTTTACTGGGGTCAGTTATTTAAATTATTGTACTTTGCTAATAGCTTGTAAGTGGTAATCGAAATCACCTGAGAAAGTGAAAATTAACTACTATATAATATTACTGTTATTCCTCAAAAAGATATATGAGACAACTTTTTCTTCTACATGTAAGAGAATTAAGTTAATGGACATTACTAATATCTCTTTTTAATAGTATTTATATCACCCAGATTCATTTTCACAAATACTGATTATTACATACTAGGAAGGTACAGTTTGTGTTTTAGTCAAAAGACCTGACAAGAACAATTAGAGAAGGAAAAGTTTATTTTGGAGCTCATAGTTTTAGAGGTCTCCATCTGTAGATGGTTGACTCCATGGGCCTGGGCCTGAGATGAGGCAGAATATCATGGTGGAAGCAAATGGTGAAGGAAAGCAACTGGGAACATGGCATCAGGAAGGAGAGGCAGAGCACTCTCATGATCACAAAATATATATCCAAAGACGAGCCTCCAGTCACACCCTACCTGCCTACAGTTACCACCCAGTTAATCCCTATCTGGGATCAATGCACTGATTATGTTAAGGCTCTCATAAACTAATTGAGTCATCTCTAAACTTTCTTGCATTGCTCACACATGAGCTTTGGGAGGCATATGAAACCATACAGTTTTCTAGAAAGTGTGATAGGCAGGTAGTATTGGGGGTCAAGTCCTTGCTGTTAATTTTTGCTAATTAGTAGGAGAAATATGTTTACCTAGGTTAATGTGATAAGCAGATGACTATGAGAGCACATAGAAGGTAAGAATAAATTCTTTAAATAGGAAGTAGAGAAGATTTTCTATAAATGACATTTCTCTTAGGCTTTGAAGAAAGATGTTAAACATTTCCAAGTAAAAAGAAAGCGGTTGTAATGATTTGTTCCTGTACACAGAGTTCTGTGTCACTGTTGATTTTTTTCTTGCATTAATTTATGAATATATATTCATTTCACATTTATTTATTAGCATTTATTCTGTGTCAAACCATCTTCTTCTCTTTCACTCAACCATGAATTCTAGGGCAGGCGACTTACCACTCTAGTTATTATATCATCATTCTACAGTTTAGTGTCTTAAATAGTAGGTATACCATCAATATTGTTGGATGTTAAGGAAGTCATTCCTTTTGTGTTTCTCAGAAAGTTAAGTTGTTTCTTACATGGAATCAAGATTATTAAGAAAAATATGGTCAAAGAGGGATTTTGTCCTCAATTTCCTTGAGGTATAATTTATACCTAATAAAATTTACCTATTTGTGAAGAACAATTCAATGAGCTTTTGGTAATTATAGTCATGCAGTTGGGTAGCAGGTTTTTTAGACCTACGTCTTAACACTGTATTTTTACTGTATTGAATAAAAGTCTTAGCCTTTTCTGTTTTCTTAGGTGTGTTTCTGTATTTCTATCAACTTTGTGGAAATCGGGAAGAAAGGTAGTTTTTTCCTCCTTTTTATTTGTGAGTTGTGATTCACTTTTCCATACACAAAATTGCAATTGTAGAGGTTATGTAGTAAATACAGATGAGTCAAAGAGGCAGTATAAATGCTTTTTTTCCAAAGATAGGGAACTCTAAATCATAACTGGATTCAGACAACTAAAAATTTAATTAGGAACACTTGTAGATATTTGTTTCAAGTTATAGATAGATGTGGAAGCCATCAAAAAGACCCTAAAATATAATTTTTCTCTCTCCTTATCAAAGAATAAATAAAAACAGTATACTTACTTAAAGAGAAAAAACTTTAAAATGTCATTAAAAAAATAACTTATTTTGAACTGAACCTGGTGGTACATACTTGTAATCCCAGTGACTTAGGAGGTTGAGGCTAGAGGATTCCAAGTTGGAGGCCAGCTCATCAATTTATGAGAGACCTAGTCTAAAAATAAAAAGGGCTGGAGGTATATTTCACTGGTAGAGCACACCTGGGTTCAATCCCCAGTAAACCTGCCTCCCAGTCTTGGACTCATTCCTCTAAGGAAACAATGATTTATATGATTTTTTGCACACAATTTCAGGGCTTCCCAACCCCCTGATCTCTCTAAAAACTGTATTTTTGTGATAATATCTTAAATTCATAAATCTCCAAATAATAGTTACCCTAGCTTGAAGAAATGATATTTGAAATCTTCTGAGGCTGTTTTCTAGGGATTATATTTAGCCAGAACATTTCTGTTCCTTTACATACAGGCTTCACTGATGTGAGTAGCCATTTACCTAGTTTGTTGGCTACTGCTTTTCAAACTTTAACTTATGTAAGAACCACTGAAAAACTTGTTAAGGCAGTTTCCTGGATCCCACTGCCAGAGATTAATTCAGTAGGTTTGTGAAGAGCCTAAGATTTTGCATTTCTAAATAAACTCTCAGGTGATGGTGATACGGTTGTCTGTGACTTTCAGATATAGTGTGCTAAACTACTTCTGGTTTTCTAGTACAGAAAGCTTTCCTTATTGGCTACAATGTTTGGTTAGTGGTTTTTTGTTCTGTGATTAGAGGAAGCATTAAGTTATGAGTTCTGCTTTTTTTCTTAAACCTCTACTAACAATTACAAAGAACTGTCTAGATGTTTGAATTTACAAATGGTAAACAGTAATATTTAGCTGAAATAGTGTGTACTTTCTAGATCAATTGAATTCTGTTCCCCTCCCTCTATACCAGCATGCTAAGATTATTAAAAAGTTATTTTTAAAAAGTTGATTTCTAATGATAATTCAGATTGTAGCAAAATTAGTTTGTTAATAAAAATTTAGAATTGTTTTAAATGTATAATAAATGAAAAATTTAGTTTGTTTTTTAACTCTTTGAGCATTTCCTTTTTACATAATGGTGAGGTATTGATCATCTAAGTATATGCTTAGGGAAAAAAGTATATGTCATTAGGAATTAAAAGCAAAATGGAATATCAGATCAAATGTTAAATTAAACAGAGTTAATGGTTCGCATTTATTCTGTAGTCTTTTAAAAACTAGAAACTTAAGTACAGACTTGAAATATGTTTATGAATTAATATAATTATTATTATAAAAAAATAGAATTCTATACTAAAATTATTAAAATGTCTTCTGTCTCTCCAGCATTCACAGTAGTCATCCAAGTAAAAGGTTTTGTATATTTAAGGAGCATTCTGAAGATCTCAGGTAACTAGTTGATTTTTTTTTAATTCTTTCTACTAAACAATGGTTATAATTTACATTCTTTCTTGCATAACAAATTTATTGAAATATAATTCACATGCTGTACAATATGCATTTAACAATAAAATTAATTGGTTACGGTATTGTGCTATATTATACTATACAGTATAGTATAGCATCCAAACCTATAATAGGTTATAGTATTATACTGTACTGCTGCTGTACAGCAATGACCACAGTTAATTTTAGTACATATTGGTCATTCCAAACAGAAACCCTTTCCCCATTCATTAGTGGTTATCCCCATTTCTTTTCAACTCTCCCCATTACTAAGCAATCATAAATCTACTTTGTGCCTATGTAGATTAGTTCATTCTAGATATTTTCTACAAATGGAATAATAGACTGTGTATGTAGTCTTTTCCAACTTCCTATAAAGGTTTATGTATATTGTAGCATGCATGTATGAATGCTTTATTTTTCAAAGTGCTGAATGATATTCCATATTATGAATATGCCATAGTTTAGCCATTCATTTAGTTCATTTTCACTTTAGGTTTTTATAATGCTATTGTGAACATTTACATATTAGTTTTCATTAGGACATGTCTTTTTATTTTTCTTTAGTATATACTTAACATTGAATTTGCTGGATTTTATAGTACATTGATCCTTTTGAGGAACTGCTAAATTGCTTTTCAAAGTAGCCTCATTATTTACATTCCCACCAGCAGTGTATGAGGGTTCTAGTTTCTTTACAATCTTTTGTAACATTCGGTATTATATCTTTTTTGTTATAGTCATCCTAGTTGCTAGGAAGTACTGTATCATTGTGGTTTGCACTTTTAAATTAAACTATCTGGGAGTGCCAGTTTGGAAATCTGAGTGGTTCCTAATGGATATTATATTGTTCCTTATAAGACCTGAGATATGCCATTGATCTCTTGGTAAATTTATTTCATTGGTGACAAATGGTGTCAAGATGAAATTCTCATGCATTTGCATTGTAAAATGAAAGAAAAAATCAAGCCCACCAACAATATTTGAATATCAAAAAGTTACTTAAGATACCTATTAAAGTGACACTGTTAATTTTTGAAGCGCATATGTGAAACCACTGAAATTCTTGAAATCAGTAGTCTTCATAATTCTTTTTTGTTTATTTCTTTTTCAAATAGAAGTATACATCTTAGCTTCTGTAAAGAAACTGTGGATGAATGTTGATAATTAGCATTGGTTATACCACACACTGAATTCAAAATCCATTGAGCACCATTTTTTAAAATTCTGATTTCCTTAGTTTCTTTTTCTTTGTTTATTTTCTGCTTATGTTGCTATTATCCTTGAAATAACAATATCTTTGTTCCACCAAACTAATTTATTGATAAGTTTAGCCAAAGACTTGTTTGATGGTTTGGGTTCATGGAAAAGGAGGAAGAGGGAATGGCATTATGTCTTAGGATCTTTGTGTTTATTATCTCCAATATGTAGTTTACTCTTTCCCAGATATTATATGGTTATTCCTTTATCTCCACTCTGACAGTGATCCTTTTCTTAATTACTGCATTTGAAATTGTATCCACTCCCCCATGCTTCACTCTAGCACTTTTACCTCCTTTTAATTTTTTTTCATAGTGCATTTGCAATACTGTATATTTTACTTTTTGTTTGTCTGTGGTCCGTGTACTCTTACTACATTCTATGTGGCTTGTGGGGTTTTTGTTGTTGTTGTTGTTCATTTGTTTTTGTTTTTTTAAGCCTAGCATATAGTAGGCATTCAGTAAATATTTGTTTAATAAATTAATGTATATGGAAAAAATTATGTATTTGGACAAAAAGTCCCACTTATGATGCTGAGCCAGTAGCTCACAGGAAGATAAAAAATAATGGTTCAATATTAAAACTTTTAGTCTCATTAGAGTGTTTATTGTATTCAGAGAAATTGATTGTTACTTGAGGTACTGCCTTAATAAAGACTTTTATAAGAATGAATAGGATTTATTGCATTTTAAAAATCAGATTTTTATTTGATTTTTACCTCATTGTTGCCTAGCTCAGTTGTGTGTTAGTTTTTTAAATGAATTATCTGATTTTTTAAAGGTCTGGAGTGTTTTTCTCTCAACTCCCATTATGTCTCACATTGAAATTGGTCAATTTCTGAGTGGAACTTAGCATATTTATAAAATTCCATATCCCCCAATCTTTGTAATTACTTACTGAAATGGAATATTTTTTATTGTGTATATTATGTGTATTATGCATTTATCATGTATGTATTGTAGCAGGTTCTGTGTAGATGATAGGGATAAAGCAATCTTGGAACTAGCCTTCAGGGAATGTTGTTCATTAGGTGGGAAATAAAGTATGAATAGAAGTAACTATGGATTTTAATAAGTGCAATAAGTTATTTCAGAGAAGTGAGAGATTACTTGAAATAATCTGGATAGAAATTAGGTTTACTTTGTTTTTAAGGATGAGTTTTTTTGAAGAAGCAAAGGGATCTTCTAGTTGGAGAAAATAGCACAAAAGTGCAGAAATGAAAAAGAGAAGGCATACGGAAAGTATGGCTAGTAGTAAATGGATGGAACATGATGTTTGTGTGATAGTAATGGATTAAAGTCTGTAGGAACAATTTTGAGCTTACAATCATATTGGAATGCATTGAAAATTAAACTTAGGAAATTTGGAATTAATTCAGAGGGCACTGGAGAACCATTAGTGTTTTGTGTAGATTCAAGTGATACTGAAGGAAAGTTGAATTCAGGGACATACAAGGTGAGTTGTAGGTGCATAAATCATTTAGATTAGGGATCTGAATTAAGGTAGTGAGGTGGTATTACATTGTGTTTATGATGTAATATGGGCTCTGGAATCAAAGTGCATAATTTTACACCTGATTTTGACCTTTACCAGCTCTATGTCCTTGGTAGGCTACTAAGCTAACTCTGTACTGTATAAAAGGGTAATAATTATAACACTTAACTCTTCAGGTTGTTGTAAGATTTAGATGAGATGATATCTTTAAAAGCAGCCTGGCACAGATAAGTACTCAATAAGTTGTTAATATTATAAAATGCTTGACATATTAAATGTTTTAAGAAAGGAGAAAGTCATAGGTAACTATGGTTTGAGCTTTAGTGTCAAGTGAAGTGGGACCATAAGAAAGTCAGGAGGAGATGATTGGGGGAGAAAGCAGATGATTTTAGATTTGATGTGCCAGTGAATTCTCTCAGTGCACATATATAGCATGCTATTAGAATAGAACTTAAGGAGGAGAAATCAGTCTGAAGTATCCTGTTTGTTTGTATTCATATACTGGTAAAACATATATATTATGTAATGAACATCAAATATATGAACGTTGAATGTATATACTTTGTATTAAACTGATAATAACAGTGATCAGTTAAATGATCAATTTTTTTCACCTAAACAAAATTTAGGTGAAACTTTGATTTATTAGAGAGATTTCAAAGACTCTTATAGACCCCTAAGTAGTGGAGAAACAGCCAGAGCAAATAAGGAAAACAAAAAGTCATCAAAAACTTACTTTAGTTCTCTCTGCTTTGACCTGCTAAGGCAGCACAATGCTGTCTTATTTTCTCTGGACTTGGGTTTCTTTCTGCTTTCTCTGTACAGACCATCTTTTCTCTACTAATGACCCAACTATAATATTCCCAGACTCACATATTTTCCCAAATCAAGAAATTTGATTAAAAATTCCAATTACAAATCCCTGTTTAAAAACAGATTGAGTTAGTCATGCCATCCCTTTTTAAATTATCTATATCCAGTGGAATAGGCAGTAGCCTGTTCTTTACCAGTGAAACTCTTTTTAGTATCTATGAGGGCAGTTTGTTCATAGAAAAAATTGTAGTTAGTTATTTAAGCTAAGAATTTTACATTTTAACTTTCTTTATGCTTTTAAGTCTCCATACTCCATTTAGAATTTTAGAAATACTCCATTTAGAATTTGAGTACTTTTTAGTAATCACTTTCTAGAGGAACTTTAATTTAATGTAAAATGAAGTTCATTTAAATTGAACAGACTGAATTTTTTTCAACAGTGACATTTAAGTTCAAATTACTTTAAACAATTTAGTGTCATTTATCCATTAAATATACTTGATTTTCTTTTAAATGGCACTTCAAATGCTTGACCCAACTAGCTCCCAATTGCTTAACATTTTAATAAATCTAATAAGTTCAATTATATAGTGGCTTTCTAAGTTCTCTGAACCATCTCAATATTTTTACAGTCTTAATAATATTTAAGATACTTTTCAACTAAAAGTCACGAGATCAAACACATTTTAAATATGAATCTTAAGGCCATTGACACATAACTTTAATATGCCAATTATGTTTAAATATTTCAGATAGCAAATGTTATTCAGTTTAATTCAGTGAGTATAAGAACTATTCTAGACTCAGCAAAAGTTTTTCATGATTTTGGGACTTGTTTCCTAACTTCCTTTGAAAGTCCTTAATCATATCATGTGTTATTTAAGAATCAAGAACATAGTGGAGTTCTCCCTGCTTTGACCTGCTAAGGCAGCATGATGCTGTCTTTATTTTCTCTGGACTTGAGTTTCTTTCTCTGTTCTCTGTACAGCACTCACAAGTTTTGTTAAAGAGAATGAGTAGTATAGGCCCCATCAGGTAGGCAATAGCATTCACAGTGCTGGGATGATGAGGATTCCAAATTTGTGGACTCCAACATTTTTATTAACTACGTCAGTTAATTCCATGTTAAATAATACCCACCCTTGGAAGATCATGCTAAAACCTTGGCATGTAGTGGCAGGTATCATACTATACTTCTAAATACTTTATAATTTTCTTCTGATTTTGTCCTCAATTAAATAAAATGCTAGATTATAAATTTTATTCAAGTACTGACTGGCTTTTTTGTTGTTGTTGTTCATAATAACAGTGATACAGTTGTATAGACAACCTCAGTAAATATATATTGAGTGAATGAATGCTATTCTCACTTTGCAGATGGGCATAGGAACAAATAGAATGTGACTTTCCTATATTATTGCAAATTGTTAATGGAACCTAGACTGGTTGTAGGTCTTTTGACTGGTAAAAAAGATAAATATTTATAAAACATAAATACTCTATGTAAATAAGTAGTAGCAAAATTTGGACATAGCTCTACCATTTTATAGAGAATCATTTCAGTTACATCAAATTTATATAACAAATAACAAGTTACATTTATTACACAAAAAGATAATTTGTTGAAAAATAATCATTGAACTTGTATATAGATTTAACAACAGATAAAAACTTTTCTTTTATGCTATTTTTTTAAATAGGGGCATTACTCTAGTGTGCCTTAATTGTGATTTCCTAATTGATGCTTCTGGCTTAGATAATATGGCTGCACACTTAAGTCAACATGAAACCCATACTTGCCAAGTTGTAGTAGAGAAAGATACGTATATATAACTGTGCTCTTGTGGATTTTGATATTTATTCCATTATTTTTGGTCAACCACAATATGAACTCTTTACTAAATCGTTTCTCTCATCATAGTTCATATGCTGTTGTAAATATAAAACTTTTCTTCTAATTTCAGTTTCTGTCTGTATCCCAACTTCTGAACATCTTTCTGAGTAAGTTTAATTTTTTTTCAGTGCATTTTACTTTGATGGACTTTAGCACTTACTGCATTTTTTAGTGTATCATTAATAGCAATGAAAAATATTTTTTTAAATGTTTTTTAAACCTGCTTGTTGAAATAGGTTCCTGCTCTGTGGAGCTCGTGACCTGGTGCAAGACAAGTTGGAATTTCCTAAGTTCAAAGTTCTGAGATATTTTCTTACACAAAGCCAGTCAAGCAGCCAAGTTTATGACACTAGCTTTCATTATTCAGCTCTGTTCAGCTTGTAAATGGGTTCAGATTCCTGTTCTACTTTATCTTTGTATCAAGTTGACATATCTTAACATACATTTTTATTTCTCCAGTTGGTTTTCTCTAAAAATAACTTATTGCTATGGTCTTTTCTTACTTTGCTTAAAATAATTTGTGTTTCTCTCTACTGCACTTGCCTTCAGAGTAATACATTCCAAGTGATATGGTTGTTTGTCTTCTGTTTTGTATGCTTTTTAATTTCATGTTTTAAGTTTTTGGACCAGATGATTGTCCTTTTTCTCATTTGTTGTCTGTCATTGCACTATCTTTTTTTTTTCAGGTGCAGAAGCAGTCCAGAAATTTCAAAAAATATCCAGGGTACACCTGGACAGTGTCCCCCTTCGATGGACACAACTGATGACTGTTCTCTCTTTCCAAGGAATGTGAATAATTTGACTGTGGGACCTGCTCTAGGTTTTGGCCTCAAGAAATCATATCTTGGGGAAACTCCCTTCCTGCATGACTGGCCTCTTGTAAGGCTGATGTTGATTTGGCCAGAGATGGCCTCGGGGCCCACCAAACTGAGCATACTTCCCACTGGCAGCTTTGGCTTTCCATCTAAATAAGCTCATGGGCCAATTATAAATAAGAAAAACCTATCAAATCAATGGTTCAGCATACAAATTAAAAGTTTACTCATTTTGGCTGCTACCCATAAATCTTCCTCTATCCTGAATGCAATCCAAGAAATATAAAAAAATCTAGTTGTTGGGAAATCATGACTATTTTTCATGTCCTTGGAACAATAGGTCTCTATAATTATGATTCAAAATCATAGTTATTTTTACTGTTATTTAAAATTATCACCCAGTATCAACTCTAAAATTTTCTCAACAATACCTATTCTCAGATTTTTTTTTTATTTTTAGAAAATTTAGTTTAATTTTAATAGCTTGATTTTATGTTCTCTAAATTTAGTGATATCTACTTTATGATATCTATTTTTTCTATTCTTTTCTTTAAAACTTATTCAGTGTTTATGTTTTTAAGAACACCAGGAGATTTCTTAAGAATTCTCTTCAGATTTCACTTATCTACCTGTTGATAGCTTTATAGTATGACTGTTCTCAGACAGTTATGATATCTTCTGTCTTGTTTCAGGATTATTATTTATATTACCTCAATAATTTTGGCTTTGAAGGTGTTAAAAATTGGTAAAGCTTGCAGATCTTAAAAACAAGTTTTAAAGCAACATATTTGTATATCTATTCTGTAATTTAATAATTTTTTTTTGTTTAAATGTCTTATTCTTTGCTAGTAAACAATTTCTTATAAAAACTATTTTATCCCATTGCTTTAATTGTTATATGGAAGCGTTGTTATGTGGCATGCAAACCTAAGAGCTAGTGCATCTTGCATATTTTCCTCTAGCATAATTAAATTTCATTATACTATACTAATTTCTTGAATTTTAAAGACTAGCAAAGTGCCTTTTATGTCTTAATAGCCATAAGGATCATCAGACTCTGAAATTATAAGTCAGGTGTGATTTCTTTTATTCTAAAATCAGAGATAAAGCCAGTTTAGATGACTGCTTATTTTATAATGTTTTATGAGTATTAATCAAAAAAATTAAATCCTGTTAGCTTTAATTATCTGGACAAATTTATAACGTAAATGAAGGATATTCCAAAATGTCCAAAGGTGACTTGTTTCTTAGTATTGGACTTAGTAATATATTATTCTTTATTTCCTTATCTGGCTCCCTGAAGTTTATCTTCCTTCTTTCTACCCAATTTTTAAAAATTTTGCCCAGAAACAACAGTTTATTTCCATTTTTAACATTAGTTCTTTATATGTTATAGAATAGAAAATCTGTTTTTCCTTGATTGTAATTAAAAAATATGATATACAAATATATGAGTACTATTTTATAATTTTTCTGAGACTTAATTTTTTGTAGTATCAAGTTCATTTCCTTGAAGTATAAACTATATTATCACCTGTAACTTCATTTTTTAAAAATTGGTTTGACTAAAGCAGGACAAAGCTTGCTAATTATTATAGGTAATTAGTTGAATTTGTGTGATACTAATAGGTTTTAGCTTAAGCCTGATCTTTCTTTACCATCAAGTTATTCTAAATAGTTGATTTGCCTCATCAACTATTGCCATGTCACATGTTTATGCTTTTTGGTTACTGTTGAATAGGTCTAATTTTTAGTTTGAGTCTATTGTCATTCTTAGAAAATGACTCTTAAGCTATAGAAACTTGGATTCTTGCCTTATTGTCACATTTTGGCAAAACATCTTGCCTATATTTTAGATGATGGTCAATACTTTGAAGAAGAATGAAGTAGGAAAGAGAAATACAGGAATATGGGGTAGAAATTAGGAGACCACCATTTTAAATCTGGTATCAGGGAAAACTTCACGGACACATGACATTTTGAGTAGAGGTGTGAAGGAGGTTATATGGATATTACTTGGATATCAAAAGAGCATTTCTGGGAGGAAAAAACCTCCAACATGGGATAATTCTGAGTTAAGGAACTGTTAGGAGACTAGTTTGGCTGCAGTGGAGGGAAGAAGAAGGAGACTAGTAGGAGATAGGCCAGTGAGATAATGTGGACCATGTGGTATATGAACTAAAAGACCATCGTAAAAACTTTGGGTTTCACTTTTAAATGAGAAGCCATTAGTGAATTTTGAATAGAGGATACCTCAGTAAAACTCCAGATAAATAAATATCTAAATGTAAGAATACTGTATCCCATTATGTGCTTTCTTGAGAATAGTCCTAAGATACCAAGGGCAAAATCAGGGAGATTAGTTAAGGGGTTATTTTAATAAAACAAGTGGGAGCTGGTGGTCGCTTGGGTAGGTGATAAGTGACTCCTTTTTGGATGTGTTTTGAATTTTTTGGTAATTTAGATATGAAGTATGAGCTAACATGTAAGGATGATTCATAGTTAATATTCTGATCATCTGAAAAGATAGCATTGTTATCAACTGAGATGCAGAAGACTCAAGAGGAATAGGTTTGGGAGTGAAGAAGAGGATTTTAGTTTGAGACATGTTTTAGTTTTGAGATACTTATTTGATAGCTAGGTGGAGATGTCATTATCCTTTATGAATTTAAGGGTAAGTTTTAGGCTATAAGTATCATTTAATATTTTTAAATGTCATAAGAATGGATGTATGTGAGACTGGGGGATTCTAAAAAGATCAGTGTGTTGTTAATCATTGTCAATATCCTGGTTGTGATATTGAACTATAGTTTACAAGATGCTATCATTGAGGGAAACTGAGCAAAGTGTACTTGAGATTGCTCTGTATTGTTTCTTACAACCTTATGACCATGTGTGTATCTACAGTTGTTCCAGCATGAAAAAGTTCAATTTTAAAAAATTCTTGGAAGTATATGAGCTCATCAAGGGATAACAGTGGAAATAGAGAAAGGGCAAGGTCCACAGGTGAGCTCTTAGGACTCTGACAATAAAAGGTTAGAGAGATGAGAAGGAATGTACAAAGGAAATTAAAGAAGGTATGGACAGAGATGTGGGAAGACAATCATGAGTATGGTGATGCCCTATTTGTAAATGCAGTTACTAAGTTTTAGAGGTCTAGGGATCTGTTTTTAAATACTGGTTATGACTAAGTTTCATAGTTTATTCTTATGAATTCACATATCTACCCCAGTAACAGAAACAGGAATTCTTGATCTTGAGAAAATTTAATATCCATCTTACTCTTAGGCACATTCAACTCTGTATGTGTACTCTTATAAAAATAACCCTCTTGCATTTTTATAAAAGAAGGTAATTGTGTCATTATTTTTTCTGTTCTGTACTGTAAAATTAATGCCCATAATTTATACATAGTTTTGGGAAAACTGTTTCTGTGGTCAAAATTCAGGTTAAAATTAAAATTCTTTAAATTAAATTTAATGTGGGATTTACCATGTTATATTTGGCCTGTGACTATACAAAAAATATTTATTCAGCCTTTGAATTTTTTCCCTTCTATCATTACTAATTTCATGACAATCTCAATAGAATGGGCTATAGAATAATGATTAGATTTATCATTTTGATTTTTCTATTGGAAAATATAAATGTGGTGTTGAATAAGAAGGACTTCTAGAAATTTCATTCATGTTTCTGAATCATTTATAAGGTAGAGTGCATAATTAGAGGCAAGCAAGTACATTTTCACATTTTCAGAAATTTTATCTGGAAAAAATGGTTTCCTCATTATTACATTTATAAAGTCTAAGAAATATATAACAGTGCAGAGCCTCTTCTGATTATAGCAGCAAGGGATATTTTTGATGAAGAGTATGGTTGCCTAACATGGCTTCACTGAGAAGCTTAAGAGTTTCTCATAATTATGTCTAGTTTCTCTCTGTAACTTCTTGTACCTAGCTATTATAGAGACTGTTAATATTTCCAGCATTTGTAATATCTATTAAGATTCTTGAATTTTTTTCTCATTTTGTTAAATTTAATTGCCTTTCTTAATGAGATCAAGAGGTCTTTCTTAATGATAAGATTTGAACATTTGATACCCAGATTTGATACGTTCAGCCCTCTCAGACCTTTAAAGTGACAGAGTGATGTGGTACAAGTCTAGGCTCTGTAATTGATTGCCCAATTAGGAGTTCCTACCCTGTTGTTTTCTAGATCTAAGTGACTTATGCAAAGGCTACCTAATCTCTGTACCTCAGTTTCTTATTTATAAAACAAAGATTACAAAAGTACCTACTCTGAAAGTCTTGAGGGAATTAAAGGAGTTAATTTTCAGATAAAGTACTTCAAAAGTGATTAGCTAGTTCTGGTGGCTGAGGCAGCAGGATCGCAAGTTCAAAGCCAGCCTCAGCAATTTATCAAGGCCCTGAGCAACTTAGGGAAACCTTGTATAAAATTAAAAAATTTAAAAGTAAAAAGCTCAATGGTTAAGCAACCTTGGGTTCAATCCCCAGTACTCCCCCCACCAAAAAAAAAAAAGAAAAGTAAAAGATTAGCACATAGGAAACACTATAGAAGTTATCAGTGATTCTATTGTTGTTATATTTCTATACTCCATAATTTTATTTCTACCTACATTTTATTCAGGTGGAATTGCCCTGATCTTCAGCCTTCAATTTTTCTTTCTAGGCCTCCCAAAACATTTACACAAATTATTTCTGTTAAATTTCTTTAGAGGTAATTGCTGCATCATGTATAAGTCATACCATTCGATTTTCGGTCTCTAAAGCTCATTAAACTTATATTTTTAAGGAATTTCTATGAACACTTCTGGGTTTATTTTAGTCATAAGTGTCTTTTATAAATCGAATCAGTATTTTCCCCTAAGTTGTAATACCTTAACTTGACTATAGTATGGACATCCTGTACTTATGACATAATTCACTTCTGATTTTGAGATGTTTCTGCAGTCTCACTCTTTTCAGCATACAGTCTTTTCCTACACTCTTTTCATACAGCATACACTCTTTTCACATACAAAAGTTTACTATCATCTACCTCATTAGAGAGTCTCCTGTGCATCTCTTTTCTGTATTTTTTTTTATTAAAATAAGGGATCTTAATGTTTTTAATTGTCCACATTGAAACTGTCCATACAACTCACTGTGAAGTCTGGTATTATGAAAGGAATGTAACCTTAAAATAAGATAGACTGAGGTTTAAATCCTAGTTTTACATCTAACTAGCTCTATAACTGAGTAAATTATTAACCTTCAAGTCAGATTCCTCATCACTGAAAGATAAGCAATAATTCTTTTTAGGTTGGCTTTAAGAAATAATGCATGGAAATTAATTAGTTAAATTACCAGTTTAAGTAATTCAGTTAACTATTGATTCTAAATTACTTGGTACTGACCTGGAAGAAAGCCCACACTCACTGTTGTCACTGCTCCTACTCCAGCTTTCCTGCTCTTAATCCTGTTACTAGTGTGAGTACTGCCACTTTCTGATGGCAGGGGATCCTAGAATCTATAGAATCTTATCATCATTGAGATTCAGGGGCTGTACATTGGCATTGTGGTTATCTGTAATTTTGACTCAAGCAGTACTTTCCTCCAGACTGCTTGGTGGATGACATCTCATCACAGTGCTTTAATCGAATCTTGTGTACAATAGAATTGAGAGTAATTCTGGCTTTTTCTGTCTAAAGACTGGGAAACAACACTGCCTTTTTGAAAACTGGTACAGAATCCTGTTTAGAAGGAAATCATGCTTTTTTAACTTACAGAATGCTTTTTTTTTTGAAGAAAATTTTATTATTACCAAGTATTTATGTCCATAAATCTTGGCTGTTAATTTTGTAAGAGTGTATAGTTCTTCTAGTTAGCAGTAGTCACATAGCTATTTCTTTTGCAGAACTTTGAAATGATTTTTCAACAATGCCTCTCTTAAATGTTAGAGATATTATTGAACTTAGTCATGAAATTGCTCTTTTCTGTTTCCCTAATCTCCATTTTCCCTCTTTTCCAGTGTACCTACCTGTGTAGATCAGTTGTAACACAGAATAGAAGTAAAGTTTTGTAAGATATTTTTCTTGACAAAAAGTGAGAATAAAAGGGTAATTCACCTCTAGAACATTTTTAGAGTGTAAGAGCCTGTGGTAAATGCACAATAACTGAAATTTGGAAAATTAGGCTACTTAATGAGTTATCTTTCTTATTGATTGAATCAGATATCCTAAAAAGCACACTTTGAAGTGGTTTTAAAAATTAATTTAGTTCTTCAAGTGACTTCCAGGTTTGTCTAAGCAAAACACTTTCTGACCAACTTTGTGGTCAAGTTGCCTCACTTCATCTGTGAAATGAAGTTGATAGTAATCTTTGAAGATTTAAGAGATGCACAGTGTGCTTTAAAGATTAAATCTATGTATACACTTTGTTAAATTTCCTCTAATTTAAATGTACTAAGAAGAAATAGAAACAGAATTCTGACTTTCCTTAAAGGTAAAGAATTGCAAGAGAAATATTGGGTTTCATCCTTAGCACATTGCTCTTTTCATAGTATAATATAGATAAATCTTTTCACAAGTCATTACACTGGACATTGATGTCCTGCCTTCAATGTGCAAGACTCTGTGTCAGGTGTTGGAAATGAACACATGAATAAAAGACATGATTGATGTCATTCACCATGGTAATTATAGAATAGGAGAATCAAAAATGTAGACATGAAGTTCATATCTTCACAGGGCCACATAGCCAGCTGATTTCATAATCATTTAAACCATTATAATTATATCTATTGAATAGCTATAATTTTTGTGAAATACTATCCCAGAAGGAATCAGAACCTGTTCTTAAAAGTGAAATATTATTTTATTATACCACTCGCAACTAAACTGTTAAGTCATTAATTGTTTTTCACATATGCAAGCAATAAGTAAACTCTTCTAGGGGTAGAATGACAATATTTTTCTTTAAGTCTTACATTTGAAACTATATCAAAATTTCTGTTAAAAATATTTACTCACATTGAGTCTATGAACATCAAAGAATAAGGGCTTACACCATTGTTTTTCTTAATTTCTGAACTTGGAAGAATCATTGTTTAACCCAAGTTATAGAATTTTAAGTGTTCAAAATGGTCAAAATGTCTTCATATATTTAAGTTAGAAGAAGGAAGAGGAGAAGGAGGAAAAACACCAAACCACTCTGATCTATGAGTTTGGGTATCTTTCTTTAACTTGAAATGTGACTGGGGTTGGAGGTATGAGAGATTCTTTTCCCTAGATTCTCTCACAGTCATTAATAAATCAAATTTTTGGGAACTGGAAGATAGTTTTTTTTTTCTTTTCAAGGTGGATATAACACATTTGTTCCTCATATGAAGTTGCTAGTTAGTATATAAGAGCTGTGCATGAAGATATGGTGGTTTCGTGGCCAGGCGTGGTGACATTTTTAATGCCTGTAATCCCAGGGCCTGGGAAGGCTGAGACAGGAGGATCAAGAGTTCAAGGTCTGTCTCAGCAGTATATCGAGGCCCTAAGCAACTTAGAAAGACCCTGGGGATTTGGCTCAAGGTTAAGTGCCACTGGGTTCACGCCCTGATATAAAATAATAATACTAATAACAGTGGTTCCTGGCAGTTGGTACTAATGCCTTTGATATCTGATTAGCATGAAAGAATGGGAGAAACAGTGAAATGCAAAGATAAATGAAATTGTTGTGTACTTCATCATTTAGAACAAACCATACCAGCTTTGGCTAGTGATTCTGTAGTTACTGCCATTTAAAAAAATTTTTTTGGTCTCCTGGTCTTGAGGGTAGTTTATAGATTATAAATGAAATGTCTAGGGTATAATTCAGTTTTGCCAACAAAACCACATAACACAATAGATTCCTACTCTTTCATTAATTCTGCCTACATCAGTGGTCTTTTTTTTTCCTTTACATTTTCACATGCAGATATTTTGTTTTCTTTGTTTGCTTGCCTGTCTTTATCTAGTTATGTCTTCTATCTAGAATGATTTTTCTGCTTTCTTCCCTAACTTTAGATGATAGCTCAAAACCAGGTGTTCAGAAATAGTTAGATCATTTCATACTAGAACAAATAAGTCTGATCCCAGACAAAAAATCAAAAGAAGTATCGAATATATTGTGTTTAAGAGTAGTGTGGAAGCTTGGCAGAAGAATCAAAACAATGGAGATAATTTAGGGAGTAAAAGTGGCCTCTGTTGTGCACTCTCAAGCAAGTCCTGAGCAGGAAGATTTGAAATAATAATAGGTAACATTTATTGATCACATACAATGTGCCCTATAGTCTTCCAAGTATTTGATGTTCATTTACTCATTTAATTCACGCCGATTTCTGAGATAAATGCTATTATTGGCCTGAGTTTATGGATGAATGAATATTTCCCTCCTTACAGCTCATCTCCCCATCCTGTGGTATGTTTATAGTGTGAATGAAGCCTCAAAAGAACATAACTAGTGTCACTGATTCAGAATATTCCTTTTATATGTAGCCTTATGTTGTTCGTGTGACCTGCAGAAAAATACAGGAAACCATTTACTTCATTTAGGACTTTACAGAAAAGGGATTATTATTTGAAAACAAATATATTTAAACAGGTTTCTATAGAGAAGAAAACTTACATACTTTCAATTTTATTTGCTAATGATGTTGAAATTGATCACCAGTCTTTCTGTTCTCTTTGCATTGAACTCAGATGTCCTAAATACTACACTACATTTTTCTATTAAAAAACTACATTTACAGGTGAAAAGTGTAATTACTTAAAGGCAGGTCATTAGCTCAGAACTTTGAGCTTAGCAAATTTGACTGTCTTCTCTAAAGCAGTTGAATATCTCAAATGATGATTATTTCAGCAAGTATCTTTAATGAATAAGAGTTACAGGTACGAAAAATTTTTTCTTTCCTGAAATGTTAATAATATATCAGTAGTTATGTTAGAACTTATTAACCTTCAAGTGTGCATCTCTAGTTATAAAATTTTAGTTATAAATTTGTGATGAAATTTACAAAGTACATTTCTAATTGATATTAGAGTTGTTTTTCTAAATGCTTTTACTGGTTGTTATAAGCCTGTCCCTTAAGAAGAGAATTATTTTATAGTAAAAGGCACAAAACAATATTTGGGGTCATAGACATCTTTTTTAAAATATTTATTTATTTATTTATTTTTTATTTATAGTTGTAGGTGGACACCTTTATTTTATTTTTATGTAGTGCTGAGGATCAAACCCAGTGCCTCACGTATGCTAGGCAAGCACTCTACCTCTGAGCCTCAACCCCAGCCCATCATAGACACCTTAATATTAATTATTCCAATAACTTAACATGATCTCATCTACCAATTTCTTAGTAAAATGGAGAATTATAACAATTTACATCACTAACCTCCATTGCAGTGATACTCAGAGGACTCAGTTTCCCCAGTGGAAATGCCAGCAATACCAGTTAAACATTCTTAATGGCTTTTATTTTTAATTGCTACATAAAACTAACTTATTATAATACCCATATCAAAAATTATTAGCATGGTAATTTTTTAAGAGTATAAGATCTTTGATAACATTTTAATAGTAAGCTGAAAAGAAAATAACTGTGTGTTTTGCTGGGGATCAAACTGAGGGCCTCATACATGCTAGGCAAGCACTCTACCCAGGCCCCAAAATATTTTATATTTTTAGGTGTTTTCTGGCCCATTTGTTTTAGTTTTTTCAAATTGAATTTAAAATGATCAAATGCTTAGAAATAAAAATCAGTTGTAATGGATAAATTTATTTCAGTGCTTCATTAATATAATATCTATGTTTAGACTAACAATGTTTTTTCATTAAACATGTTATTTTTAAAACAATTATTTATCCATATGCTCCATTAAAACAATGAAGATATATATACTTTATACAGACTCATCTTTATTTATATTGTTTAGATAATTGAGATAATCACACAGTCTTTAACCTCAAACGTATTTGATCAATCTTTTGTTCAAGTTTTATTCAGTTCAACTTGTTTAACAAATTAATTTTAACTTATTGTAATGTACTACCAATTATAATAGTATGCAAAAAAAGGCCATAGCCACTTTATCATCAGCACCATCATTGTTATTTTAGTGGTGCTGGATATTGAACCCAGTGCTTTGTGCATACTGAGCACACTCTATCACTGAACTATACACTCTTTCCTTTTATAGCCCTAACTTTTTTATAAAAAAAAAATTTTAGTTATAGATGGACAAGATACCTTGATTTCATTTCTACTTTTATGTGGTGCTGAGGATCGAACCCAGTGCCTCATGCTTGCTAAGCAAGTGCACTACAACTGAGCTACAACCCAGCCCCTATTTTCCTAATTTTAAAAATGCATAGGCACTTCATAAAGAGGAAGAGTCTTTGCCATTGAGTAGCCATGAGAGAACGTTTTAAGAGATGACATTTTTGTCCTATTAGATATCTTCATTTTTGTCCATGAAATTTAAAATTCAGTGTAGTTATTGCTTGTATTAAAAATACTATTTCTTATAGTTACTGAGCCTTCATCAATTAACTCTTGATTAATGACATTTCAGGTCAGGTTGGCTGACCTACTTATGTGCATTAAAATTGAATTTAGTATATAATATCAATATTTATTGATGCTTAAATTCTCCAAATAATATTTTTAGTCATCAGTTTATGAAAAAAAGGTCATTTAGAAAAGCTATCTGTTACATTGTTGATTATTTTACAAGATTTTTCTAGATGGTATATACCTTTGTTAATATTGTTAATAAGTTATAATAAGCATTGTTTAGGAGTCAGGAGGTTTATAAAGTATAGTTAATTGTTGAGCAGTGTTTATGGAGGTTTTTAAGAATATATTCTTCAAAATTCTACATTATTTCTGAGATTTTACTGCTTCTAGAGTAACTTAATTGTAATACAGGTTGAAGTGACATCATTATGGAATTTCATTATAGAAAAAGTTTCTTTTCACTTCTAAGTCCTATTATAATAAATATTAATGTATATTTTATATGTGTGTGTATATGTATACATATATGTATATATATTCTGCTTTTTCTTTTTAAGGAGTAATTCTTTATGTCTTTTAAATTGTATTTAGCAAAGAATACATTCCTTAAATGCTCTTGCTTTTTGATAGAGAAATACATGTCTTTATTGATTTTTAACCATTTAATAAATCTTTTGTTTAATAGCCTGAATTTTACTTTTACCTTGATATGAGGTCCAATTTACTATTATGTCATAAAATATACATTGGTTTAGATTTACATTTTAGTTATTATAATCATACAAAATCTTTCATATTTCATCATTTTAAGTATAAAATAATGAGTATTTATTTTGTTTTCAAGATTAAAAAATGAAGTGCCCATTAAGGAACAAGAATCTGTGTCTAAGGTAAAGTTTGTTTCATTTTTTTCCTTAATGGTTTAGACTTTTGAAAATATTGTTGGTGTGATTATTTAAAAAAATTAAATTTCAAAATGCATATGTCAGCAACAATATTGGCATGTAATAGGAAAAATAGATTTAAAAATTTTCATCTTATAAAAATACCTAATTTTAAGTAAAATGTTAAGGTTTTTTCATTTTGACAAACATGTATTTCACTTGCATAATGTTAGTTTACTATTGTGTAATAGATATAAATTTATGAAGTAAAAATCCTGAAATAATTAAAACATCAATCACTTGGCACACTGGAAAATTAGTAGTTTCAAATGATTTTATATTATGGGACATTTCCAGATCTTTTCATTTCTTGATGTTGTTCTCCATTTCTGTCATATTCCCTTTACTTGCTATATCTTATGTTGTGGGCCTGCTGGTAGTTAATTCTTCCAAGGCTTTTTGTTTAATAAAATGTTTTTTCACTTGGAAAGATATTTTATGGTAGGTACAGAATTTCCAATTTTGTCTTTGTTTTTTCTTTCAAACAGTTGGTTTAAATAATGTTATTGTCTTCTAGCTTGCATATTTTCTGATGTGATGTCTTTCTATAATTATTGTCTGTATCTTTTTGTAATATGTGATTTTTCTTTGCATACTCTCAAGATTAAGTTTTATCAACCAGTATGAACATGACATGTCTAAGTCTGTTTTGTTTGTTTGCTTTTTTATATGTTTATCTATTTGTGTCTTTAACTGTTTTTGGCATTTATCCTAATTGGTATTTTCTGAACCAACTCTTATCTACTACTTCTGGAGTTTCAATTTCACAAATGTTAAACCATTTAATGTTAGCACTGTTCTTAAGTGCCTGGTTTTGATTTCCACTCCCCAACTGACTCCTTTTTTTTTTAATCTTCAGATTTACTGATTCATTTTTTTTATTTGTGCCAGGTATATAGATGAGTCCATCAAAGACATTTTAAACCTCTATAATGATAAATTTGTTTGTTATTATTTCTAGGACTTGATTTGATTCTTCTTAGAATTTCTGACCCTTTATTGAAAATCCTATCCTGATTATGCATATTGACCCTTCTTCTACTAAAGCATTTAACATATTAACTGTAGTAATTTAAAATTTTATGTCTGATAATTCTAGAATCTGTATCATGTCTACCTTTGTGTTCTTAGAGGTATTTTTCACCTTGCTTTTCTGTATGTTGTATCATGTTTGGTGGAAAGCCAGACACTATGTGTGAGACCGGGGTAAAGAGTATGTGTATGTGGAAATGTACATACCTTTTCTTATGTTAGGCCTTTAGTGTAGAGTTTTCGGCTGTCTAGGAAGGCGTTCACCTGAATTTTGGTTTTCTCATTGCTATGATTACCTCAAGACAACTACAGGTTCAATTCCTGTAGTAATTCCTTATGTTGAGGATGGGGATTTTTTTCTCAGTGTTCTTGTTCCATACTCAGCTTTTGACTTTCGCTTGAGACTGAGCCTCCAGGAGTGTCGTTATCTACACTCTTGCATTTCTTCCAACAGTACTGCTGGTGCTTGTTACTTAGTGTTTGCTAGCCAATATAAGGTGGTAGGGAGTAGGGTAATGTTCTCTTTTATGATTTGTCTCACTCATAAACTGACTCTCATTATATAAATTAAATATATTTAGCTAAATGAGTTAGTTAAAAATACACATTTTTAATGCACATTATTTTTTTTCTCAAACAAATATTGTATCTAAAAAGCCAAGTGGTACAATGTTCAGAAGAAAATGTGTGAAGAAATTGATCAAAATTACAAGGGCAGTAACAGGTCTGTCTAGAAAAACAGTGTTTATCTACTAAAAATGATGAAGTTCTTAACATTAAAAACCTTAGACAAAATTTCTATAAATTTCAGAGTTACAATTAAGAATTTTCTTTGAATTATAAAATAGAAAGAAAATGACATGTTAGAAATTTCAAAAGCTTGAGAACATACTAGTTGCACAAGGAAAAGAAAACACTGACTGAATGTTGTGGTACACACCTGTAATACCAGCAACTCAGGAGGCTGAAGCAGGAGGATTACAAATTTAAGGACAGTCTCAACAACCTTAACAGTACTCTCAAGCAAAGTAGTCAGACTCTTTCTCAAACTAAAAAATAAAAAGGGATGGGGATGTAGCTCAGTGGAAACACCTGAGGGTTCAATTCCCAGTACCAAAAAAAAAAAAAAGAAAAGAAAAAAAAAGATAATTTTGAAGTAAATTTTAATCCTTCATTGTGACCAAATTAAAAGTGATTTTAAAAGAGTGTGGATCTAGCTAAGCTCATGATTTAGATTTTGGATATCTGTTTAAAATGGGCAAAGATTTGCAGAAGATTAATCTTTTTAAAGTGTTCCATTAGTGAATTCATTATCATGATCTCCTCATGTATACTTAAAACTTCTTGCTTTATTGCATTTTCATTCATACTTTTTCCCCCCTCCATTGGTCGCAGGAATTCAACCCAGGAGCACTTAATACTGAGCCACATGCCTAGTCCCTTTTTGTATTTTATTAGAGACAGGGTCTCCTTGAGTTGCATAGAGCCTTGCTAAGTTGATGAGGCTGGCTTTGAACTCACAATCCTCTTGCCTAAGCCTCCCAAGTCACTAAATTGAAGATTTTTAAAAAATATATTTAAACTGATAATAGATGATGCCTTATAGAATATGATAAAATATGTGTGAGTGGTTCTAGATATATATTTTATGCAAAAACAGTTTACCTCTTAAGAGTACACAAGAAATTATTGAAAGTCTGATGTAAGACTATTTCTAATTTATTTGAACTTTTATAAGATATATTGTAATGATATGCATAATCATACAAAGGAATATGTCTTATTTGTCTAAGAAAATTCAAAACATTTATAATGCTATTAGAAAATTATGTTAAATCTGAAATAGTATTGAGAATAAAAGGAAAATACTTTATTTATGTAATCAATCATAAATAAATGTATCTGATTATTAGCTATGTTTACATTAAGAATAATGTCATGACAAAAAATAAAGTTTTGTTGATTTGATTGACACAAAAGAAATAATTAGAAAATTTTATCCCAATAAAACTTAAAAAAATCTAGATATTATCTGGTTTATGAAATTATTAATTAATTAGAAAGAGATGATGTTTGCCGGGCATGGTGCCTCACACCTATAATCCCAGTGGCTTGGGAGGCTGAGGCAGGAGGATCCCAAGTTCAAAGCCAGCCTCAGCAACTTAACAAGGCAGGGCAATTCAGAGATTCCCTGTCTCTAAATAAAATATAAAATAGGGCTGGGGGTGTGGCTCAGTGGTTCAGTGCTCCTGCTCAGTTCAACTACTGAGCCCAAGCCCCAGCCCAAAAGTATCTTGATTATAAAATACCATGCAAACTATCTTTACAGTATGAAATTTGAATCAAATGGAATAATTTGAAGCTCTCTAGTGAAAATACAATGAGTGTACATAAAACTGCACATTTCATGAAAGGCTGTCTCTCTCTGTTTACAACAAATGACAGAAAGCAATTTTGAAAGTATATTCAATAAATGCAAAACATTAGCCACAGATGGACATTCTTTCTAACTTTGAAAATAAATGAAAAAGTTAAGAAGTTGAAATACATTAATCACTGCATGAGAATATCAGTACTTATGAGGAAAGTATTTATTAAATAGAGATGAAGATTACCAATGTTTTGAGAACTTGTTCGAAAGATTTTAGCACAGCTATGTGATAACCCTTGACCAATCCCGCAGCTTCTGGTAGGACACACGTGGAGTGGTAAGGGAGGAAGAAGACAACCATATAGTCACATGCCTGATTTTATATTTGAAATAGACATGAAAAATGAAGTGTTCTGTAGATTTCAAATTTTTATTTTTTTATATTTGTTTTTTAGCTTTTAGGTAGACACAATGTCTTTATTTTATTTTTATGTGATGCTGAGGATCAAACCTAGTGCCTCACACATGCCAGATGAGTGCACTACTACTTGAGCCACATCCCCAGCCCCGCTTTCAAATTTTTAAATTAGAGAATAGTTGTTTGCTGTAAATATATACAATTTACATAGAACAACCACTGAATTGGCACTTAAATTTTTTGATAATTTAATCTCTGTTGAGGTTTGATCTGAAATAGTTTAAAGCAATATACCATATCAATGATTTGTAATATACAACTGACATTATGTTTTAAAACAACATTGGGCTTAGTGCAGTCTAATACAGATTTTCAATTGGTATTCTGAGATTTTAACAGTTGTATCCATAGTTGCATCTTGTAAAAGAAATGTCAGTAAATTAACAATGTTAAAAATTTTCAAAATTGTCAATTGGTCAAGAGAAATTGTCAAACATGGAAGTTTGCTCATTTGCAACAAGAGAAAACTTACATTTTGAAAATATTTATTGATGTGTTTACTTTCGATAAGGCCAAGAAAGTTAAATGATAATAAATCCTGATTTGATTAGAATATTTAACTTAAGCTAATGTTTTGGGTTTCAATTCAGGAACTTTTCAGTTTTTCAGTATTCATAGACTAATGTTCTGAGAAATAATATTAAATACACAAAAACTTGTATATAGAGATATGCATTTTTTTCTTCCTCCTCAGACCCATGTGTGGCTTGACACAGCACTGATCCCAGCGCAGTTACATCACAGTTTTTAATACTGTTACATATGCTGGATCAGTAAGTGTACTATGATCCTTTCCTTCTCTATATTTATTATTTTTCTGGTGTTAAAAATATGTATCCTGGCCCCCATCAGTCCAGGCTGGCCCCCCAGTGACCTGTGGAAAAGTCCAAGCCTAGGCCTTGGACTGCCCCTCAGACCCATGCAAGAGTCCAGGCGCAGGACTTTCCCCAGTGAACCACGCAGGGACCCAGGCCCAGGACCACACTCCCTGACCCAATGACCTGCACAGGGGCCCAGGCCCAGGACCACCCCTGCATGGAGCAGACAACCAGGCTGTTGCGCCCCATTTATCCAATGAATGGCTCCCTAGGCCCACCTCAATCTTGGGACACTGCAGCCATCACCAAAGCTCTCCCCACATACTAGCCTCCACCTTGGGACAACAGAAAGGGACTGGCAGCAGCTTCCCACCACAGCACTGCATGCCACAGCACTGTATCTCTTACCAGGCAGCCCAAAGTCATTGTAAGTCCCACCCTTTCAGCCCACCTCTGAAAGTGGTTGCCTCCATCTTGGGACACCCCCACTACCATTCTGAGTTACCTCTGTTACTACTGCTACTATCTTTAGTTGTAGTAGTATCTGTCTTGGGACACCAGCCATTGACTGAAAGCTCAACACCAAGGTACTTACAGGTTTGATGCTATCACTGCTGCCAACTACAATGTGGTGACTGCCATCTAGGGACAACAGTCAGGACCTGGAAGACTTATCATCAAGGTCATCAAGCTTGGTTATGCCAGAGGTATCCCTGTTAGGTGTGCTAATAGCCACCATCTTGTTGCAGACAGAAGAGAGCCTTGAGCAGGGTTGTCTCTTTCTTTTCTCCTATTAAAAGCCAACTTCTTTTGATTCATGTTCACTCCTATGGTCTAATACTTTTATATTCTCACCTCTTACCTTACACACCCTACACCCCCCACCACCCCCATTTCTGTCTTTGTCCACCAATAGAAACTGTAGACTCTTTTGCAAACCTGTCTATATTTCAGATATTAATTGAACACATCATTTATTTTATTGTGATAAAACTGTAATCATCTAAACAGAAACTATTTGGTTTAAAACTGTATATCATTTGCATTGGGTGCTGTTAATATCCATCTCCCCATTAAAGGCAAGACACCAGAAACTTGCAGGGACACTGTAAGATTATAGGATAGAAACTATAACACCTCGAATTTGCACTACTAGAGGAGAAGACACATGGAAAAATGAAATGACAAAGGAAAAGGGTGCCCCAAACAAACCAAGATGATATAATAATAGAATCTGTTTTCAGTACAGTAGATGAAATGTTAGAATTATGTCAGAATGTACATAATTAAAATGATCTACATATCAAACAATGAAATAAGAGCAAATACAGGTGACAATCCATCACTCCAACAAAGAGCAAATACAGGTAGTAAAAGATAGATTTGTGGGAGGCAGGGGACCTTGAAATGAAGAAAAAAATAAACCAAATAAAATTCAATAGAAAACATCACCAGTAGACTATATCACTTAAAAGACAGAACCTCAGACAATGAAGACAAAATATATAATCTTGAAAATAAAGTTGACCACACAGTGAAGATGGTAAGAAACTATAAACAGAACCTCCAGGAATTATGGGATAGCATCAAAAGACCAAATCTAAGATTTATTGGATTAGAAGAAGGTACAGAGATACAAACCAAAGGAATGTATGCTCTCAATGAAATAATATCAGAAAATTTTCCAAACATGAAGAATGAATTGGGAAATCAAATACAAAAGGCTTATAGGATACCAAATCTACAACATTGCAACAAATCCACACAAAGACATATTATAATGAAAATGCCTAGCATACAGAATAAAGATAGAATTTTGAAAGCCACAAGAGAAAAGTTCCAGATTATGTAAAGGGGAAAACCAATTTGTATCTCAGCAAGTTTCTCAACCTAGACCCGCAAAGCTAGGAGATCCTGGAACAACATATACCAACCTCTGAAAGAAAATGGGTGCCAATCAAGAATGTAATATCCAGCAAAATTCAGCTCCAGATTTGATGATGAAATAAAAACCTTCCGTGATAAACAAAAGTTAAAAGAATTTACAATGAGAAAACCTGCACTACAGGATATTCTCAGCAAAATATTCCATAAGAAGGAAATGAAAATCAGCAAAGAAAGTAACTACACTGAAGGAAAAACCAATCGAAGGAGAAACCAAGTCAAATACAAAACCAAAAACAAACCATAATGACTGGGAATACAAACCATATTTCAATAATGACTTTGAATGTTAGTAGCAAAAACTGATCAACTAAAACACATAGACTAGTAGATTGGAAAAAAAAAAGACCCAACAATATGCTGCCTTTAACAGACTCATTTTATTTCGAAAAGATATCCACAGATCAAACGTGAAAGGATGGGAAAAAACATACTCCTCATATGAACTGTGGAAACAGGCAGGGGTATATATCCTCATATCAGATAAAGTGGCCTTTAAACCAATGTTAGTCAGAAGGGATAAAGAAGGAAATTTCATACTGCTTAAAGAAATCATATATCAACAAGACATAACAATCATATTTATGCCCCAAACAATGGAGCATCTACATATATCAAACAAACCCTTCTAAATTTCAAGAATCAAATAGAACCCAGCACAATATTACTGGGTGACTTTTAACATACCTTTCTCATCACTAGATAGATCTTCCAAACAAAACTAAACAAAGAAACTATAGAACTAAATGAAACTATAGAACTCAATAATATAATCAATAATTTAGATTTAACAGACAAATATAGAGTATTTCATCAATCAATGAGTGAACATAGTTTTTTCTTAGCAGCACATGAATCCTCCTCTAAAATAGACCATATGTTATGCTACAAAGCAACTCTTAGCAAATACAAAAAAAGAAAAAAGAAAGAAAGAAAGAAAAAGAAATACTACCCTGCATTCTACCAGACCATAATGGAATGAAATTAGAAATCAATGATAAAGTGAAATATAGAAACTACTTCAATACCTGGAGACTAAATAATACATTATTGAATGATGCATGGATAGCAGAAGACATCCTCAAAAAAAATTTAGAGGTAAATGAGAACTCTGATACAATATGCCAAAATTTCTGGGACACTACAAAGAGGAAAGTTCATTGCATTGAGCTCATTCATAAAATCAATAAGAAGTTAACATTCAAAGCTCTAGAAAAAGAAGAACAAATCAACAGCAAAAGTAGAAGACAGGAAATAAACTCAGAGCTGAAATCAATGAAATTGACAAAAAATGACAACAAAAAGCTGGTTCTTTGAAAAACTAAAATTGATAAACCTTAGCCACCCTAACAAAAAAGGAGAACACTCAAAATTACTAAAATTCTTGATACAAGATACTTTTGAAATACAGAAGGTAATTGAAAACTATTTTGAAAATTTATACTTCAAGAAAATAGAAAATCTTGAAGACATCAACAAATTTATAGAGACATATGATCTTTCCAAACTAAATTATGAGGACATACACAAATAGATCAATTTTGAAAATGAAATAGTAGATGCCATCAAAATCTACCAACAAAGAAAAGCCCAGAACCAGATGAATTCTCATTCGAGTTTTACAAGACCTACAAAGAAGAATTAATACCAATTCACCTCAAATTATTCCATGAAATAAAAAACTCCTTCCAAACTCATTCAATGAGGCTAGTATCACCCTGATACCTAAGGCAAACAAAGACTCATCAAGGAAAGAAAACTTCAGACCAATGTCCCTGGAACATAGATATAAAAATTAATAAAATTCTGGCAAATCGCATACAAAAATATATTAAAAAGATAGTGCACCATAATCAAGTGGGATTCATCCCAGGTATGCAAGCTGGGTTCAACATATGGAACTCAATAAACATGATTTATCACATCAATAGACTTAAAGATAAAAATCATATGATCATATGATCATTTCAACAGATGCAGAAAATGCATTTGACAAAATACAACATCCTTTTATGTTTAAAACACTAGAACAACTAGGGGTATTAGGAACATACCTCAATATTGTAAAAGCTACCTATGATGAGCCCAATGTCAGCATCATTCTAAACAGAAAAATTGGAAACATTCCCTCTAAGAACTGGAACAAGATAGGGATTCCCTCTTTCACCACTTCTAATCAACATAGTTCTTGAAAACTCAAGCCAGAACAGTTAGACAGAAGAAATTAAAGGAATACAAATAGGAAAAGAAGAACTCAAACTTATAACTATTTGTTGACATCATGATTCTGTACATAGAGGATTCAAAAAACTCCACCAGAAAACTTCTAGAATTAATAAATTAATTCATTAAAATAGAAGGATACAAAGCAATACCAATAAATCAAATGGATTTTTATATATAAGTGATAAACCCGCTGAGAGAGAAATTAGGAAAACTACCCCATTCACAATAGCCTCAAAAAAAAAAAAAAACCTTGAAAGTCAATTTTACAGAAGAGGTGAAAGATCTATACAATGAAAACATCAGAACACTAAAGAAAGAAATTGAAGAACACCTTAGATGATGGAAAGATCTCCCATGTTCTTGGACAGGAAGAATTAATATTGTCAAAATGACCATATTACCAAAAGCATTGTACAGATTTAATGCAATTCCAATTGAAATCCCAGGGACATTCCTCATGGAAATGGAAAATGCAATCATAAAATTCATTTGGAAAAATAAGAGACCCAGAATACCAAAGCTAGCCTTAGTAAGAAGAGTGAAACAGGAAGCATTCTAATACCAGACCTTAAACTATACTACAGAGATATTGTAACAAAAACAGCATGGTATTGGCATCAAAGTAGATATATAGACCAATGGTACAGAATAAAAGACATAGAGACAAACTACATAAATACAGTTATCTCATACTAGACAAAGGTGCTGAAAACACTTTGGCAAAAAGATAGCCTCTTCAACAAATGGTGCTGGGGAAACTGGAAATCCATACGCAGTTAAATGAAATTAAACCACTCTCTTTCATCATCTACAAAAGTCAAAAGTGAATCGAGGACCTAGGAATTAGACTAGAGACACTGTGCCTAATAGAAGGAAACCTAGGCCCAAATTTTCATCATTTCCAATTAGGTCCTGACTTTCTTAACTTGACTCCTAAAGCACAAGAAATGAAATCAAGAATTAATAAATGGGATAGATTCAAACTAAGAAGCTTCTTTTCAACAAAGAAAATAATTATGTGAAGAGAGAGCCCACAGAGTGGGAGAACATATTTACTACATGCACATCAGTTAGAGCACTAATTTCCAAGACACATAGAGAACTCAAAAAACACTAATAATTATAATAATAATAATAATAATAATAATAATAATAATAATAAATGGGCTAAGGAATGGAACAGACTCTTCTGAAAAGATTAACAAATACATGAAAAATGTTCAACATATGTTTTAATTAGAGAAATACAAATCAAAACCACTCTCAAATTTAATCTCACTTCCAGTCAGAGTGGCAATTATCAAGAATACAAGCAGTATAAGTGTTGGCTAGAATGTAGGGAAAAAGGTATACTCATACATTGCTGGTGGGGCTGCAAATTGGTACAACCACTATGGAAAGCAGTATAGGATTCCTCAGAAAACTTGGAATGAAACCACCATTTGACCCAGCTGTCCAACTCCTGGTCTATACCCAAAGGTGTTAGAATCAGCATACTATAGTGATGCAGCTACATCAATGTTATAGCAGTTTAACTCACAATATCTAAACTGTGGAACCAACCTAGATGCCCTTCAGTAAATGAATGGGTAAAGAAATTGTGGTATATATACACAATGGAGTATTACTTGACATTCAAAGAGAATAAAATCATGGCATTTGCAGGTAAATGGGTGGAGTTGGAGAACATCATGCTAAGCGTAGTAAGCCAATCCCCCCAAAACACAGGCTGAATGTTCTGATGAGTGGATGCTGATCCATAATGGGCAGGAGGGCATGGGTAAATGGAGGAAATGTGATTGGACAAAGGTGGGGAGGGGTGAGAGGGAACATGGTGGCAGGAAAGATGGTGGAATGAGGTGGACATCATTACCTTAGGTATATGTGTGGCTGCACATAGGGTACAATGCTATGCTGGGAGCCATCAGCCAAGTAGGTATGACAAATTCCTTGCCAGCTTACTCCCATGCTGTCTAGTGGAAGGACTTCTGAAAGGTGACCTTGCTCAAGGACCAGGGCAGGATCCGTGTTTAGGGTGTTCCCCCTTTAGAATAGGGCAGTTTAGCATAATAGGAGAGTAGGGTGTTTCCCCTTTAGAATAGGGTGGTTTAGTAATAGGAGATTAGGGTGTTCCTCTTTTGGAATAGGGCGTATCCTGCTGCTGAGTTCCTCTTGAGTGCTTAGGGTCAGACAGTATTTTTTGAGAGACAGAAGCCCATGAGGTGTGGATTTAGGCAGGAGTGGATTTGGGCGGATTGGATTTGGGCAGAGAACCTGGATTCCCCCAGAACGTGTTTGTAGACGGCCGGTGTGAGTTCGGGAATAAAGAATTGCTGTTTGAATCTACAAGCTGTGTGGAGACTCGTGATTTGTGCCCAGCCGAGAGACTGCGGCATTTGGTGGCTCGTACGCGGAACGTCTGAAACTTGAAGGTAAGTGAAATTGCTCGCCCCTGAGGGAAGGCGAGAGAATGGGTGACCATTTCAGAAAACAATGTGTTCTTCTTTTGATTTATTTTGTTTTTCTTTCAAGCTGCCTATCCCTAGAAATTTCTCAGGCAAACTGGAAAAAATGGTTGACTAAAGGTTTGAAGTTTGTCGGCCCTGAGGAAGAGAAAATTGATACAACGATTTTTTATTCTGTTTTTGCTTCATTCAGTTTCGGTTTTGTTTTGTGTTATCTTATTGGGTTGCGTTATCTTTATAGTAGATTAAAACAAACTGAAAAGATGTTAAGTAAATTGTTAGAGGTTCAGAATATGGTGAAAGACATTTTAGATCAAGCAAAAGAGAAGGTCTCTCCAGCTAGTCAGACAGAGGAAGAAAATTTAAAGGAAAAGGGGTTGTTAGAAAAAAGGCCACAACAGGAGGCTGTTACTAACTCCGTTTTATCACAAGAGGCTTTAATTCAACCAACAGCCCCACCGATAGAGACAGCTGAGTGGCCCTCAAACCCCGTAGTTGATAATTGGGATCCTGAGACAGGACCTCGAAGATTAGCATGCCCTGTACTTGAGCAGGCAGGAGGGCAGCGAATTCACCGTGCTTTAGATTTTAAAACAGTGAAGCAGTTAAAGGAGGCTGTAACAACCTATGGTCCCCAAGCTCCCTTCACGGTGAGCATGGTCGAGTCCATTACTAACTTGGACATGACGCCAGCAGATTGGGCTAGCATGTGTAAATCTGTGCTAAATGGAGGACAATATTTGTTATGGAAGGTTGCCAATGAGGAATTTTGTGCAGAGACAGCTAGGAGAAATGCAGCAGCCGGTTACCCTCAAAGAAATTTAGAAATGTTGCTAGGAAAAGGACCTTATGAGGGTCAGCGGCAACAAATTGAATATGATCCTGCTATATATGCACAAATTGCTGCAGACGCAGTTAGGGCATGGAAGACTTTACAAGGACATGGAGATTTACAAGGTCAGCTATCTAAGGTAATACAGAGAGCTAATGAACCTTACACTGACTTTGTAGATAGGCTAATTCAAACGGCTGCCAAAATTTTTGGGGATACGGAACAAGCAATGCCATTAATAAAACAACTGGCTTATGACCAAGCAAATCGTTGCTGCAGAGAGGTTATTAGACCATGGAGACATGAAGATTTAAACACATATATTAAATTATGTAGAGATATTAATGAACAAGGGCAAGTCTTGGCAGCTGCAGTACAACAGGCTTTAGATACCAGGCCAAAAACATGCTATGATTGTGAACAAACAGGACATTTTAAAAGGAGTTGCCCCATAGGAGGAGGATTTAACAAAACTAGGTATCAAAGAAATAGAATACCGGGTATTTGCCCACGATGCCGTAGAGGGAGACATTGGGCTAATGAATGCCGTTCTCAAACTACCATAGAGGGTACTCCCTTACCAAAAAACGGAAAAGGACCAGGTATTTACCCACGATACCATGGAGAAAGGCATCAGGCTCTGTTGCCAAAAAACGGACAGCCGGGCCCAATGCTCCGGGGCCCACAACCACAAATATACGGGGCAGTGGAGGAACCCAGCAACACCATCAGAGTAGTGCCCAGGACACATTGTCCATTAAATCCCTCATCAGACAAACCCGAGGGAGCGCAGGGTTGGACATCTGCGCCTCTGCCAGAGCAGTACTAACTCCAGAGATGGGAGTTCAAATCATTCCCACAGGAATAAAAGGACCTCTTCCTCAAGGGACAGTAGGCTTATTATTGGGACGTAGTTCATCTACATTAAAAGGACTTATGATAAGTCCCGGGGTAATTGATCCCGATTATGTAGGTGAAATAAAAATTATAGCTAGTTCTCCAAGAGGTATATCAGTAATTTCACCTGGAGATAGAATAGCACAGTTGTTAATAATACCCAGCCTACATAATAAATTTCCTAGTCATAGTGTAAAAAGAGGTTCCAGGGGATTAGGCTCCACAGGTGTAGATTGGGCTATGTTGTCTTTAAATTTAGATTCTCGCCCAATGTTAAAACTAAATATTCAAGGACACGACTTTAATGGGCTACTGGACACAGGTGCAGACCTTAGCATCATATCTAGTAAGGAATGGCCAAAACATTGGCCATTACAACAAGCCACTCAAACGCTTCGAGGCCTAGGAGTGGCTACTAATCCCCATAGAAGTGCAATGATATTAGATTGGAAGGATCCTGAAGGTTGTGAGGGAACTATACAGCCATATGTATTGGATCATCTTCCTATAAATTTATGGGGACGAGATGTCCTAGATCAATTAGGTTTGACGTTAACAAATAACATCAATCCTAATGCGCCCACTACTAGGGCTAGACAAGGTTTTAGGAAAGAAAAAAGATTAGGAAAACAAGGACAAGATATAGCAGCACCAATTCAAATAGATCAAGGAACAGACAGACATGGGTTGGATTTTCAGAAAGGGCCACTGAGACAATCAAAATTACTTGGAAATCAGAAAGACCAGTGTGGGTTCCTCAGTGGCCCCTGACTAAAGAAAAGATACAAGTAGCCCATGATCTGGTCAAACAACAATTAGCGGAAGGACATATACAACCTTCCATATCTCCCCATAATACTCCCATTTTTGTCATTAAAAAGAAATCTGGTAAATGGAGATTATTGCAAGATTTAAGAGCCATTAATAATGAGATGGTTATTATGGGACCTGCTCAATCAGGGATTCCTCAATTGTCTGCTTTGCCAAAAACCTGGCATGTTTTAGCCATAGATATTAAAGATTGTTTTTTTTTTCAATTCCAATTCATCCCGAGGATAGTCCACGTTTTGCATTTACTATCCCTGCATTAAATCATGAAGGTCCTGATCAGAGATATGAATGGAAAGTACTCCCTCAAGGGATGGCTAACAGTCCAACTATGTGTCAAATATATGTTAATAAAGCAATCCAGCCACTTAGAAATCAAAATCCTGAACTACAAATATTTCACTATATGGATGATGTATTATTGGCACATAAAGATAAAAACATATTGCTGGAATGTTATGCCACACTTACAAACTTATTAAAAAATTATAATCTAGAGATAGCAATAGATAAAGTACAATTAAATTTTCCAATTAATTATTTAGGAGTTCTATTATCCTCAACCATGGTCCGTCCACCAAAAATTCAAATACGAGTAGATCAACTCAAGTCACTTAACGACTTTCAAAAGTTATTGGGAGACATAAATTGGATAAGGCCTTATCTAGGCATACCAACAGGAGAGTTGGGACCTTTATTTGATATTCTAAAAGGTCCATCAGATCCAAACTCACCTCGCATGTTAACTCCTGAAGCAAGAAAGGCATTGAAAATTATTGAAACATATATGGAAAATATACATTTGGATAGAATTGATATAAGTTTGCCTTTATTATTTATTGTACTACCAACAAAAAATATTCCTACAGGAGTATTTTGGCAAGAAGGTCCATTATTGTGGATACATTTATCTTATTCTCCTAACACTATTCTTACTAGGTATCCTGAGGCTGTAGGACAATTAATACTCAAAGGAATAAAAGCAGCGAAGGGAGTGTTTGGAATTTCTCCCAATAAAATTATTACTCCATATACTATGGATCAAATTGATGAGTTAGCTAATGAGTTAAATACTTGGGCAATAATCATGTGTAAATCTAATGTTTCATTTGATAATCACTTACCATCTAATCCTTTGTTGTCTTTTTGGTCTAAGCATCCTGTAGTTTTTCCAAAAATGACAAGAAAAACCCCTATCATGAATGCTCCAAATATATTCACTGATGGGTCAAATAATGGTACAGCAGCACTAGTTACCCCTGATCAAACTTTTACATTTTTAGTACCCAAACAATCAGCTCAAAAGGTAGAGCTTAATGCAGTATTACAAGCCTTTTTAATGTTTAAAGATTCTGTATTTAATTTATTTTCTGATAGTCAGTATGTAGTTAATGCTATAGTATCTCTTGAAGATGCTGGTAGGATTTCCCCTTCTTCTACTATTTTCTCTTTGTTTTCCACTATACAAAGTCTAATCTGGGACAGAAAAGATCCATTCTTTATAGGACATATTAGAGCACATACAGGATTGCCTGGAGCCCTTAGTTTGGGCAATGATTTAGCAGATAAAACTACACATGACATACATATTTTCTCTACACTAGAAGAAGCTACGAATTTTCATAAAAAATTCCATGTTAATGCTAATACTTTACAAAAGCGTTTTAAAATAACTAAGGAACAAGCCAGACATATAATAAAACAATGTCAAAATTGTGTGACCTTTTTACCACAAGTTAATCTTGGAGTCAATCCTAGAGGACTGATACCTAACCATATTTGGCAGATGGACGTCACACACTTGCCAGAATTTGGAAAATTAAAATATTTACATGTTACAGTTGATACTTCTTCTGGATTTTTGATGGGCTCCCTTCATGCCGGAGAAAAAACTAAAGATGTTATAGCTCATTGCTTACAAAATTTTGCCACTGTGGGTGTTCCTAAACAGTTAAAAACTGATAACGGTCCTGGCTATACCTCTACCTCTTTTAAACAATTTTGCTCATCATTTGGTATTACTCATATAACAGGAATTCCATACAATCCACAGGGACAAGGCATAGTTGAAAGAGCTCATCAAACTATTAAAACGTACTTACTAAAACAAAAAGAGGGAATTGGAAAGGGGTATATATCCCCCAAAGATAAACTTAAAATAACACTTTTTACCCTAAACTTTTTAAATTTGGATTCATCAGGACTTAGTGCTGCAGAAAGGCATATGTATCCAAAAAATGTGCATAAGCCTAAAGTTCTTTGGAAAGATATTCTAACAGGACAATGGAAAGGTCCAGACCCAGTGATTGTCTGGAGTCGGGGCTCTGTTTGTGTGTTTCCACAGGGAGAACAGCAGCTGATTTGGATTCCAGAAAGACTAACTAAAGCAATTTCTACAAATCGAAAAGAAGATGATTTGACTCAAATCCATAACAGCTGATATCCAGAACTCCAGCTTGGCCATTCTTACATCTGCAACAGTGATTAACAAGGATGCTTTTTTCAATATCTATTTTATTATTGCATTTTTCCCACATCATAAGGTTCTATTTTTATTTTTTGAGCTCATACAAACCTAGGTTAATGTTTTTCTGATCAGTTTTATTTTTTTTTTGACTATAGAGTTTTTAAACATTGCAATGGAGATTTCACCTAGGTAAAGCTACAAGGCCTTTATTATTATCTTATGTGTTGTAGGTTGTTTGCACATTTGTGTTTTGTGTTATATGTCTGTGTGTGCGTATGTCCATATTTCATATATGAGGAGCGCTCATGAGAAAATGGATCCAAATTATTATTATTTTTTTTTTATTCACGTGATTTAAATGGCTTAATTTAAATTAGGTAAACAGCTGTTAAAGATTATTTTTAAAGGTGGTTAACAGATCTGCTTGTTTACTAATTTAAATCAGGTAAACAGCTGTTAAGGATTGTTTTTTAAGTAGGTTAACAGATCTGTTTGTTTACTTTCACCTTTCCTTTTCATTATATTTAATAATTCTTTTCAGGTTAATGTCTTTTTAGCATCATTGCCAGAATTCCTATCTTCATCCCAATGAATATAACTCAACAAGTATGCTCAATCAAGGAGTCAATTTACTTTGGGAGGCAACGGACTTTGGGAGGAGACGGACAGATTGATAGATTCCTCCCCTTTGAACTGCTTACAGAACTTGCCTGGACTATGTAACTACGTTAAGTGCAGCAAATTGTGGTAATGCTGGCATATCTTTGCTGATGGTGTCACCAGTGATCTTTGCTGATGGTGTCACCAATGATGCAATTTTTCCAAAGGAACTGTCAATTGGCTTGGTGTCGTGGCATTTCTGTATCCTCCTCCCTTCTGCTAGTGATGGTCTAAATTTGGGGGCCAATGGCTATATGCTGGACCGGCAGTCAGTGACGGGTATGATCCAATTGCAATGGTATCAACCTAAGACAGGAGGCTGACGCCTAAAGGTCAGTTGCCTAAAGGTCAGTTTTCCCATGACGGGTAAGAACCATATGTTGAATTGGACAACCTACCAGGCGCGGTCCTTAAGCCACATTAACCTCACTCCCCCACTGGCACCAAGGCCAAATTTGGGGGCCAACAGAGGTGAGGCAAAGAACCTCACCCCCCCACTGGTGCATAGACCTATCCACAAGTATGGCTGTATGCTGGACCGGTAGTCAGTGACGGGTATGATCCAGTTGCATTGGTATCAACCTAAGACAGGAGGCTGACGCCTAAAGGTCAGTTTTCCAATGACGGGTAAGAGCCATATGTTGAACTGGACAACCTACCAGGCACGGTCCTTAAGCCACATTACTTGTTGTTTAATTAATCAGAAGGGGGGAGATGCTGGGAGCCATCAGCCAAGTAGGTATGACAAATTCCTTGCCAGCTTACTCCCATGCTGTCTAGTGGAAGGACTTCTGAAAGGTGACCTTGCTCAAGGACCAGGGCAGGATCCGTGTTTAGGGTGTTCCCCCTTTAGAATAGGGCAGTTTAGCATAATAGGAGAGTAGGGTGTTTCCCCTTTAGAATAGGGTGGTTTAGTAATAGGAGATTAGGGTGTTCCTCTTTTGGAATAGGGCGTATCCTGCTGCTGAGTTCCTCTTGAGTGCTTAGGGTCAGACAGTATTTTTTGAGAGACAGAAGCCCATGAGGTGTGGATTTAGGCAGGAGTGGATTTGGGCGGATTGGATTTGGGCAGAGAACCTGGATTCCCCCAGAACGTGTTTGTAGACGGCCGGTGTGAGTTCGGGAATAAAGAATTGCTGTTTGAATCTACAAGCTGTGTGGAGACTCGTGATTTGTGCCCAGCCGAGAGACTGCGGCAATGCTACATAGTGTACACTAGAGAAATGAAAAGTGCTCCATTTGTGCACAGTGAATTAAAGTGCATTCTGCTATCATATATACTTAATTAGAATAAATAAATGATTTTTTTTAAATATCCGTTTTTGCAGAACTGGGGTTGTGGCTCAGCAGTAGAGCGCTGGCCTAGCACATGCAAGGTGCTGTGTTCCATTCTCAAAACCACATAAAAATAAATAAAAGTATTGTGTCCAACTATTTAAAAGCTAATTTTTTTAAAAAAAACTTGTTTTTGCTCATTTTAAAAATTTTCGTTTATATAATGCTTTTTTAAAATTACAATTTTTCTAATATTTGAAAATATTTTTTTCAAAGTTTTTACACACCGAGAAATTTTGAAGAGGTCTGGAGTTCTCCAATCCTTGCTCCAGTTTAAACTAGTTGCTCTTTAAGCCTGATGCGTTTTCCTTTGTCACTCTGTGGCGTTGGATATTCTGTTTCCTAAAGCATAAATTCTTCTTTTCTTGGTTTCCTTGTTGTTTGTTGGATTGTGTGTTCTACCAGCTTTCCCAGAAGCAGAGCATCTTCTTTTACAGTCTTTGCACTTCTAAAAATATATTTACTTAAATGGTATTTCGGCTAATGTGGATAGATAACTATTTTTCTATGCAGTTTTAAAGTGGTATTCCACTGTCTTTCACCCAGTATTTTTGATAAGTCTTATAGCAATTTTTGTTCTTTTTCTTGGTGTTTAGGTTACTTTGCTCTTTCTAGAAACCGTAATGATTATAATTATACCAGTGTTTGGAAATTTCGTGATATTTGCTCATTGTTTTTTTTTTTTTCATTCATTATGGTAGGTATATTTGACAAACCTGCATTTGAAGACTTCTGTTTTTAGAAAGTTTCCTTTTGTTATTTCTTTGTTACTATCATGTGCTTGCTGACTCATGAGCTCTGTGTCAGTTTTACTGGATTGGATCACCTGCATTAACTCCTTTCAGTGTATGGTATTTTCTTTTCTTGCTTGCTTATCTCTTTTCATTGCAATATTTATAATTTTGAAGAGCTCTTTAGTCATTTATTCTCAGTTTGTTCTGTTTTTGGAGGTTCTCTTATTATTTAATAGGTACAATAACATACCTCTCTGATAATAGTAAGTATATAGGTACATTTTTTTTCTTTTGTCCCCAGCAACATCTCTCATGTATTCAGACCTCTTTCTTTGTTCCTTTTTTGTTTATTTTGGTCTTTCTCATGTTAGCAGATGTCTTGTAGTGTTTTGATTACTGTCCACATATGATTAAAGAGTGAGGCTCAAAAGTCCATTGAAAATGTTGTGTTTAGATGGAGACAGGGAAGACTTGCATAGCCATATAGGTATGTACTGCAGAACTTCCGAAGGTACTTTTTACATATACCCATTTGTACTATAAAAAATAATCTGTATCTACCATGTTAGAAATTTTTAAAATGGCTATTGATTGATTTAATGTAATAACAATAAACCCAGTGTATGTTAACAAATAACATTTTTTATTTCTGAAAAATAACTATTTCTCCCAAACAAAAGAAATTTAGAAGAATGGTATTGTTTTATACTCATTCATGAATATCTTTTTAATGTCTCTCTTAGTAGAAGAAAACTAGATTCTTATATTTCTGAATTTGGTATAATATGATATGTTGTTTTGGTAGAAATATCTGAAAAATATCCAGCTTCACCCAGTATTTTAAATCTTTTCAGATAATTGTGATTATTTTCCTCTGATACTACACCAGCACTAGACAAGTGAAATCTTTTTGTTTGTTGCAGTGTACAATCTGACTCTGCATCATTGAATTTCTTTATACTTTGTACATCAAAATCTATTGGTCTGTTTTAAACTTTGAATGGATTTTTTTTACCATGTGTAATTTTGTAACATTATGCATTGGTCATTTGAAAAATATTGGTTCATTAAATTATTTGGATATCCCAAATGCTGACATGTTATGTTATAGAATATCAAGAAATCACATTCATTAATATTAGTGATATTAAATAACCATTATTAGTGAAATAATTAACCATCAGTCTTGGGTATGAATTTTTCCAAAGTATTAATTTTTTACTTTTGTTATTAGCAAATACTGTCAGTTATTTCTTTTCCTCCTCCCACCCCCTGTGGATGCATCTTGTTATTAAAATTCAGTTTTATTTTACTAGTTTTTTGTTCCACTGTAATTATAGCTGATATTTGAAAGAGATATAAGGACAAGAGGTATTGATATCACTGGATAACTGCTTCTTGAATTTGATCCAGAAATTTTTGATTCACTGAAATCCTTATGGGTTGATATTTTCACAAATTCTAGTTTTATTATGAGAATTATTCTAACACTTTTTCTAATAATAATAAGTATTCTAATTTCTATTATGAGAATTAATCTAGTTGAGATTAAAAAATTGTTTTCCTATTTCTTTCTTGTATTCAGAATTTTTTTGTTGGATACTTAAGTTCCTTTTATCCAGAATGTTTAGTCTTATAAAAATACTTTTCTTTAAGTTTAGCCATGAATGTAAAAGTAAAGTATTGTGAATCATGTCAGGAAATTGCAAGATCTAATGTGACTGAAAAAAAACAGAATCATCAAATTCTGAAAGGTAAATATAAGGAAAAACTGAATCTCTTTTAATTTAAGCATATAAAATAACATGTAAACCACATTATTTCATAGTTAACTGACAAAGGGCTCTATAGCCTTTTGTATATATTATTGGTTTCAATAATGATTTTGTTGAAATTTTTATTTCAACAAAAATATTCCAGATTCTTGGTTTTTAAATCTTATTAACATGTACAGTACATTTAATAAGTTGTAAAATATTTTTAAAAAGTACTTAATAATTCTTATATTACTAAGTAACTAAATGTTAATAAATTTTAGCTATCCCTATTAAATGAAAACAGTTATAAGATCCTACAGGTTATAACACTGGACAATTATTGCAAATAAGAAATCTTAAAATGTTTTCAAAAAGCTATAAAGCTAAAAATTTGAAAATTCAGAGGTTTAGGTTTTTAAAATTTCAGTGCTTAGGTAGATCTCTATGAAACACAACATGTTTCATAGTCCTTTTAAGCATTCTAATTAGAACTTTATTCAGGGTTCTAGATTAAGTATTTTACCCTTTTCTTTATTTTTTCTGTGTTTTACAATGGATTAATTGTTAGTCTGTTGAGATTAATTAATTTCTTGTCCCCATAAAATTAAATCACTGAATAAGGCCTTATGAAAGTATATATTGGACTTTAGTAGTAAAGTTATCTAGCCTCATCTTCATCTATCAAATTTCCTTGAGTTCTGGAGTAGGTAGGTGGTGCATGTGATGTAACTGACCAGTAAAAATCTAAGAAAATTAACTAATAATGATTGAAATTAATAAGGTGGTTTAATGTAAAAAAATTAAAAAACAGAATATTTCTGATAGATCAGTGATTATAAAACATACTGAACAAAAAGCTCATTCACAATAGTAACAAAAATGAGAAATGTGTATAAAACAAAGCAAAAGTTTACTGAGATAACTTGCATGATGGATGATTTGCCAAATTAATTTGTAGATTTAATCAGTGTTAAGTTGAATATCTCAGTGAGACTTGGTTTGGAAACTAGCAAACTAAAATAAGATTTATATATTTATAAATATATGATTTATATATTTATATATTTCCATTTTTAATACCATGTATTTTATTATTTCTCCATGTTAGATACTAATCTGTGTGTTTACTATTTTAAGCACAATTTTAATGATCATTTTTGTGCAAATAAATGTCCTTTATGTTTTTAAATTATGAAATTTATGAATAGTAACAGAATATAGGTGATTTGCTCTACCTAATAAAGTACATTGTTAATCTTTTGTTAAGACTGTGTGGTATTGGCCCCCAAATAATCTAAAAACAGATCAATGGAATGGCATAAATTTTATAAAAATAGCTTTATGGATATATTAATTCAATAAATCATAAATGACTATTTGAAATTGTTGCTAGGATATTGGCATAATTCATTGGGAAAAAGTCTGAGTTACAGGTAGTTTAAATCTGTACACACAAAGATAGGCCTATGTTGTATATATGTATATGTTTTTTCAGGCAGTTTTTTTTTAATTGAGCTAGTGAAAAATTAGGGACATGTTTGTCAATGCATATCTGATTTTGCATAGGAAAAGACATTTTAAGCATAAGAGAATACAAAAACAAGTATAGAAAAAGATATTTTTTTCAAATATATTCCTCATGTTAGGTGCTCTGACAAATTAATAACAACACTTAAATTTTAACTAAAAACAGGCCAGGGTCTTAAACAGATGAAATAATGACAGCTGAGACTAAAATCAGCTGATAGACTACCTGAGTGTCTTTTTAACATGTCTCTAAAGTTTCTCTCAGTCTTGCTTAAAAAAATGGCCTCCTTCTAAATTGTAACCTCCCATCAAAGACAGGGAATCTGCATATGTTTTCCTTTTCAGTTAATAAAGAAGATGCCTTGATTTTTTTTTCTCTTAGCAAATGTCTTTATTTTGATGGTGCTCAAATATATTGTTTTATGAAGAAAAAGATAATAAATGACTTTCTCTTTTTCAGTAAGCAACATAAAGCTTCTTCACCAGAAGAAAAAAAATGGATGTGATACAAATTTATTTGAAGATTCATTAGCAACAAAAAGTGAAGAAAACACAACAGTTTCAGATAAAGAAAATAATAACTGTCTTGCAGGCAAGGAAACTGGCTCAAAGAAAATCTTCAGTTATGATTCAAATATTGAGGCAGATAAAATGGAGAAAGAAAAACAAAGACAGCACATTTGTCAGGAAATGGAATTGAAAATGGGCCAAAGTTCAGAAAACATAATTTCAAGTGATCAGATTAAAGATCACAAGTCCAGTGAAGCTCGGTTTTCTTCGAAGAATATTAAGGATTTGTGGTTACCATCAGGTGATGTTAGCATTGATCAGTTTTTGAGAAAAAGAGATGAATCAGAATCTGTTAGTTCTGATGTTAGCGAGCAAGGCAGTGTTCATTTGGAACCTCTGACACCATCAGAGGTACTTGAGTATGAAAGTACAGAGATTCTTCAGAAAAATGGTGATTCTTCTGCCAACACTGATGAAGTAGTGTCTGATCAAACAAATGACATTCCTGGAGAAGATAGTCCAAGCACAGGAGAGACAACAGTAGACTTGGCAGATGAAAAGAACAAAGTTGAAATAATTTAGTCATTCTAAGTTGTAGCACACCAATAGAAAGAGCATTTGGAACAGTGCAATCAGGTGAGCTCAGTAGTGCTTTGGTAGAGTTCAGAAATAAGAAAATGTGAGGGAGGTAATTCATACGCTTCACATGTATGTTCAATCTAAGTTATTAAATCAGTTCACCAACTACAGCATGCATGGTATGGATTTCCAAGTTTTTAAAAACATGAACAGGATTTTAATGAAAGCTAAGTGTGAGATCAAAGGCTATGTTTTTGAAGAAATAGGACTTGGTTGTAGATATGAATGGATTTATGAGATTAGTTATATTATTAAAATTTTTCAAACTTTCAGTCCTAAGCTTAAAATCCTTATTATCTGTATAACCTTTTAAGTTACTTTTAAAGAAAGAGATTTGGAAATCATGTACTTTTCCGAGTAATAGATTTTAAATAATGGCTGATTGGCATTGTTAATAAAGGCTTTAAGTATAATGCTGGAAAATGGAGCATGCTTAGAGTGCTAAATTGATCTAATGAGAATTTGGATGAACGCAAACTTAATTTTGAATTCAGTATAACATTCCAGTCTGTCAAAAGCATGTAAACAGAATTTTTGAATCCGTGTACCTCCATAACAAGTGTTAGCCTGCCAGGCTGTAAGCTTACCTTTAATTAAACTTTCAGTGAAAGTGGAATTATAAAACATAAATTTATATTTGTGCTTTTGGTCAGTATGTAAGCTGTGCAAAAATCCCTTGATGTACTAGTTGTACAAAGTAGAAATTCACTGTTGAAACTCCTGTAGCTACTATCCTTTTAATATTGTTTTAATATCTTCCTTAGAAATAGACCCATAAAAATGGTCTGGAAGCCAAACCAAAGTATGGTATAATGTAGATAATGTAAAGCAGTAAACTGAAAACATGTGCTAACATGTATTCAGTCATGTTTAAGTGACTTTTTCTTAATTGTAAAATAGAAACTTCAAACGGGACCTAAAAGAGTGATATAGAAGACTGGTTTGGGGAAAGTAGCCTAATTTACCCATAAGTTGGCTGCTAAATTGATTTTTCAGTTTTTTATCATCTAGAACATAATAGATATAGAATAAAATGAAGAATAATAGTTTGCTTTAAGAACTAATAAACTTTATTTAAATGCTACATTTTTACTCCTTAAAATGTGCTTTGAATTCTTAAATTTTCTTTCACTGAATGTTAAATGTTTTAAGTGGCCATTAAAATTCTGTTGTATAGTAGTTTTTGAGTAAATATTTGCAATTAAAATCTGTCCCTGAATCATTTTACTTTTCAGATCAATGCTTGATTCAGATTACTTTTGGTGCTGTTAGAAATTGTATACTCATTCAAAGAAATTTGTTATTAGAATTCCATTCTGTAGTCTTCACCTGGCATGATTTATTTTAAATCAGAAATTAAAATACAAGGGATAATATTTCCAATATTTATGGAGAATAATTGCTTTATAAATCCTTTTACTTAAACAAAAATACAATTTAATATTGTACATTTTTAAATATGCTCAGACTAAATAGCAAAATATATGATTGTATTTTTTTCTTGAATATTTGATGAAGAACTAATATTTCATCTTCCCTGCTCACAAGAAAAGACAGGGAAACCCATTAACTGTCATCTTTTACCTTGTTGAAACAGAAATCTACAGCAGGGAAAATTTGGGGAATAATATAAACGATAGAGGAGCAGGGAGTAGAAAAATGTCTTTGTAAGAACCACTTTCTCAGTTTTATTTAATTTGTTGCCAAGCCTATCACCTTATGCCACAAAACTCTATAGAAATTTGTGCTAAATTATGTCTGTAAGTAACACCAAAATCCCTTTTGAGATTTGGGTAATTTCTACCCCCTTCCACCATATACCTTTTGAGTAGTGATATTCAAAGTAGCTGGTCAATGAAATGACTTTTACCTACAACTGAGAAAAGTAATCTGTATCTGACTGTCTTTTATTGAGAAAGTCTGGCAATAAAAAATAAAGTTGAAATAAGCATTGAACTTGGTAGCATAATTGGTTTACATTCTTACACAATCTCTTTGTCTAATCCCCAATCAGAAACTAACACATCAAATAAACAAACTAAATCTTTGAGTAGTGATCAGTGAGTAGTGGTTGGCAAACTTTTTCTCCTCAAGACCAGATAATAAATAATTGTGGGTCATGTGGTGATAGTTGTACAACTCTGCCATGTAGCATGAAATCAGCCTATGAATAATATGTAAATAATAAGCCTGTTTATATTCCAGTAAAACTTTATTTGTAAAACAGTATGTTGCTGGATTTGGCCCATGGACCATGTTTTGCATAACCGAGCTTTAGAGTACTTAGACACCTTCAATGTGGATATGAAGGCCAGTGAGATTAGGCACACTAGTGAGTTTGCCTAAGATTATCCAAGATGGCTCATAGTTCTCTGTTACCTAATAATAGAATTATGATTGAACATAAGAGCAGTTTCATGATATTAAGACATGTTATGTTCATTTTATGGAACTATATATTTAATTTATATTGAAAATCTGAGTACCTTTTTTATTTGTGTTATTTCTTCTCCTTTGCCTCTCCAATGTTTTAGGGAAGAAATTATAAGTTTTTTGTTTGTTTGTTTTGTTTTTTACCCCATGAATTTGTAAAGAGCTATTATAGACATTTGTTAAGAGGACCTGACAAAGAATGAGTTGCTTTGTTTGATCTCTAAGTAAACAGATAAGGAAACCAAATATCTGGGAAATTATTTGGCTAAGGTTACAAAGCCAAGATTTGCCCAATTTTATCTGATTCTGAAATTATTGTTTTCCCACCACACCTATAATTCCTAGCATTTATCTTGAATATTCTCTTTTAAAATAACTCATTTTGGGGGCTGAGGATGAGCTTAGTGATAGAGCACTTGCCTAATCCTCACCATTAAAAAAAAACAAAGCATTTTTTGCAAACAACTCATTGATGACTAATGTACTTTCACATATTATTCCTATAGGTGACTATTTGCATATGAAATAAAAGACTTATCTTAAATAAAAAGGTCTAATCATCCCTTTTATTAATAGAAATCAAAGACTTAAACCTCAACAGGATTAGTAAATCTCTTATTAGCAAAGAAAAGCATGTACTTTACTTTATATAATAATTATTGAAATTTTAACATCATCACATTTTTATATATTTTTTAATTGTTGATAGACCTTTATTTATTTATATGCAGTGCTGAGAATTGAACCCAGTGCCTCACTCACACTAGGCAAGTACACTACCATTGAGCCACAGCCACAGCCCCCAACATCATTACATTTTTTTTAGGCTTTTGTTATGTCATTATTTGACTTTATGATTGACATTATTCTTGTTTCAACAAAATTATTCCAAGATCTTTCATTTATATTGACTTTAATGAAATAGGACTTCTTATGTATCAGGAACTAAAAGACCATTATAAATGCTTAATTTTTACTGGATTATTATAGCACTAAGACCTTTATTCAGCTAAGAAATTAAATAATTTACATGTTTCTGATTGTTAAAAAGAAGCAGTTATTTTTTTAGTATTTTTTTTATTCAGCAGCATCTGCAGATCAATACAGACATAGATTTTTGAAAGTTGTGAAAATATTAATTTTCAACCCAAAAGCCTTAGACTAAAAGATACTTTTAACACATCATTTTGTGTGAACTTAAACACATCTGTAACAAAACCCATAATATGATTAATGAAGGAGGTATCCTGAGTCAAATTACTTTTATAGTTAATGAAAGCTTATTTTTAATTGCTTGTTAAAAATACTATAAAATTATTTTTATTATTAAATATATATACTAAGCATAGTTAACCTTTATTGATGATATACTGTCATTATAATGAAGATTAATGGAGAAAGCTATAAATGAAGATCTAGCTGCAGATATTAATGGCCTAAATGATGGCTGATAATACACATTCCCTCAGGTATTGATTTCTGGAAAATATCCCTGGTAATTCTGGAGTCATTTGGCTTTTCCAAAAGCAGAACAGAAATATTGCCTGTATTATTTGTCCACTCCAACCACTTTTTAAAATGATTTTTTCCTCCCTAAATATTTTTAAAGTAAAGCATACCATTTATGAAGAATTTGAGAACTATACATTATAGTGCACTTTTAAAATATCTTGGTTTTCACCACTGCCTTACAGATGTTTTAATTACTGTACTATGGCCAACAGGTGGCCTTTATTTGTTTGTTTGTTTATTTATTTTTATGTGGTGCTGAGGATCGAACCCAGTGCCTCACATGCGGTATGCAAACACTCTACCACTGAGCCACAACCCCAGCTCATGGCCTCTTATTTTTATAAACAAAATTTTATTGGAACTGCCATGCCATTTTGTTTATATATTTCCTTTGGTATTTAGTTTACATAGCATCTTATATGTTTGACTATATACAGTGCAGTTATATGTGACAGAGACCATATAGCCCACAAGCCTACAGCGTCACAATCTGGTTCTTTAAACAAAAGTTTGCCAATCCCTGCTATATATTTTTGTATAGGCAGATTATACTTTTATAACCACTCTTCTATTTTCACTATTATAAATAATATTGTGAAACTCTTAGTTCATAAATTTTGGTCTACATTTTTTATTAACTGTACTAGATTTCTAAGTGTGTATTTATTAGATTGACGAATATTTTACTTTTAAATTAGAAATCATCCAGACTTGTTTTGTTAAATTAAAATAATCTTTAGATGAAAATATGAAAGCACTACATAAGTCTATAAGATGAAAAGTGAAAATTCTCCTACCACAATACTTCTGGAAAGCTTCTTGTCTCAGCATAGACTCTTAAGAGCTGAGAATTAATTCATCTAGAATTTTTTTCCATTCTTCTAAGGCAATTTTCTTTTTCTTTTTTAAACCTAATGTGATTTTTTTTATCCCTGCTATTTCTTTATTTTTATTTGTGCATAACAGCCAAACGCATTACAATTCTTATTACATATAGAGCACAATTTTTCATATCTCTGGGTGTATACATAGTATACTCACACCAATTTGTATCTTCGTACTTGTACTTTGGATAATAATGATCATCACGTTCCACTATCATTAATTACCACTGCTCCTCCTTCCCCTCTTCACCCCTCTGCCCTATCTAGAGTTTGTCTATTCCTCCCATACTCCCTCTCCCTATCCCACTATGAATCAGCCTCCTTATATCAAAGAAAATATTTGGCATTTGGTTTTTTGGGATTGGCTAACTTCACTTAACATCATCTTCTCTAACTCCATCCATTTACCTGCAAATGCCTTGATTTTATTCTTTTTATTGCTCAGTAATATTCCATTGTGTATAAATGCCACTTTTTTTATCCATTCATCTTTTGGAGGGCACCTAGGTTGGTTCCACAGTTTAGCTATTGTGAATTGTGCTGCTATAAACATTGATGTGGCTGTGTACCTGTAGTATGCTGTTATTAAATCCTTTGGATATAGACTGAGGAGAGGGATAGCTGGGTCAAATGGTGGTTCCATTCCCAATTTTCCAAGATATCTCCATACTGCTTTCCATTGGCTGCACCAGTTTGCAGTCCCACCAGCAGTGTATGAATGTACCTTTTTCCCCACATCCTCTCCAACACTTATTGTTGTTTTAATACCTTAGCTCTCACCATGCACAAAACTCAACTTGGCCCCCTTTTTTTAATATTTATTTTTTTAGTTGTAGTTGGACACAACACCTTTATTTCATTTGTTTATTTTTGTATTTGGTGCTGAGGATCGAACCCAGGGTCTCGCACGAGCGAGGCAAGCGCTCTACCGCTGAGCCACAACCCCAGCCCAAAACTTAACTTAAAATGGATCAAGGACTTAGGAATACAACCAGAGACCCTGCATCTAATAGAAGAAAAAGTAGGTCCTAGTCTCTATCATGTGGGATTAGGTCCCAACTTCCTTAATAAGACCCCTGTGACACAGGATTTAAAATAAAAAATCAATAAATGGGATGGAATCAAACTAAAACATTTCTTCTCAGCAAAAGAAACAATCTGTGAGGTGAATAGAGAGCCTACATCTTGGGAGCACTAGTCACTAGGGTATATAAAGAACTCAAAAAGCTAAGCACCAAAAAAACCAATAACCCAATCAACAAATGGGCCAAGGACCTGAACAGGTACTTCTCAGAAGAGGATATACAATCAATCAACACATATATGAAAAAATGTTCATCATCTCTAGCAATTAGAGAAGTGCAAATCAAAACTACTCTTAAGATTTTATCTCACTCCAGTCAGAATTTCAGCTCTTATGCATACAGTCATCCCTGCTATTTCAACAAGTACTTCTTTTGTGTGACCATGTGACTAATTCCTGGCTAGATGAGTTGTGAATGAAACAGACTTCTGGTTTAGAGCATTTAATTATTGATATTAGAGGTTTTAGAACTCACTTTTCCCCATGGCAGTGTGACCAGTCATATTCAAGACAGTGATTGCTCCATCAGGCTGAATTTCTGAGGAACTACTCTGAACAGAGCCTTTCTGTGTATTCAGAAGGGAAGGTGAAAGAGAAAAACATTTTGTTATGATCTACTAGAGTTAAGGAATTTTTGTTCTTGAAGTATAACCTAGCCTATTTTGACCAATATAGGACTTAATCCAGAAAGTGGAGTACTGGCATAAATTAAATCTAAACTATTACTGAGGCTTTGGTGACAGATGGTGAGACTACATGAGGAAATCCACATTCTGTGGTGATGGAAGATTTGATATACTGTTGCCTCTAATATTTGAAAAACAGTGTACTTCATGAACATCTATTTCAGTTGGGATACTTTCTTTTTTATAGTTAGAGGTATTTATTTTTATTTTTGCATTACAATTCTTAATACACCTTTATACCATAATTTATCATATCTCTGATTGTATATAAGATATGTTGACACCAAATTAACATCTTCATACATTTATTTTGTATAATGATGAGGATGTCCTTTCACCATCCATGCTATTCCTCTTTTCCCTCCCTTTCCCTTCCACCCCTATTCCCTATCTAGAGGTAATCTTTCTGTTAGGACACTTTCGATAACAACATTAATAGTGTATTTTGATTACTATATTAACAGCTTTTGGTAAGATAATTTAAGGTAAAGAGACAGATGGGAAATGGTAGGATTGCAAGTGGGAACAAAAGAGGATCAAATGGTTTAGAAATTCAGATACTTACAGAGTTAGAAGAAGCAATAACTTCTTATCCCTAACCAGTAAAAGGAGAAGGCCTTTAAACAAAAGCTTAATTAAATCAACAATATAGCCATCACACTAGTTGTAAAACTTGTAACTAGGTTAAAAAGAGAACTTGTAGTGTGGGAATTCCAATATTTCTTTTGAAATTTATCTATTTTTCAAATCTCAATCAAGAAATTGTTGAAAGAGGGAACTGTGTTATACTGTACTTTGAGATTAAAGTTTAATAATCAGTTTAGAACCATGACTGTTTGAAGAATAATCCATGTAAGTCAAGCTCAAAACCAAGAGCAAGGAAAGTTGACAAGTGGAGTTTACAGGTAAGGTCAACATTTCCAGGAAACAGAACAAGAGCCCATAAAAAAGAAGTGGTCACAGTCTAATCACTTTCTCACTTAAGTACTGCATGTACATGTCTGTGCCTCCTATCTGCTGGTACTGGTGAATCACCCTTAAAAAGTTATACATAGTGTTCTTTATGCAAATTTATCAATGGTATTCTAAGAAATAACACATTGTGGAAGCAAAACAAATCCTTCAATTGGCAGTTTCATCTTATGATTCATGTAGTGTTGTGAACCTTTCTAAAAAACCCAAATGTTACATTATGCAAATATTACCAAATAAATTTGTTGGCACTTTCCAGTGTTGATTTGCCAAAGGCTACTATTCTTTGCAGATACTTAAGAAATGCAAAGAAATGATGATGTGAATGTTGCGGAACATGAAAAAAAATTAGAAACTTAACTCCAATAGCAACACTAAATCAGAGCAAACAGACAAAATATTTTCATCATTAAAAAAATCACTGGGCATGGTGGTACATGCCTATAATCTGTTTACGTGGAGGCTGGATCATGAGGATCACAAGTTTGAGGAAGCCTCAAACTTAGAAGGCCCTGTCTCAAAAAATAAAAATGACTGGGGATGTAGCTCAGTGGTAGAGCATCATTCCTGGATTCAATCACCAGTATGGTGATGGGACATGGTAAACTTCTATGAAGTAATATGTAATCTAACCTAATACTAACTTGAAGATATTTTTGGGCACACCTTTAATAACTTATCAATGAAAATCAAATTATTTTTTTTATATCTGAACTACTTGTTAAAAAAAATAAGGAATATCAGGGCAACTAATATTTTGTGTGTTTTGAAATTACATTTTAAGAAAAAGTTTAAATAAATATTATGTGGTACTTTCAATTTTCAAGATTACTTTTACATTTGTGTTACTATTTCCTTTATTTTCTCTTTTCAGATATCTATATTATGTATATCATCTTGTTGCATAATAATAAAAAACATACATTTGTCTTTTAAACAATGTTTATGAAACATTTAGTATAACTATCACAAAATTATTCAGTTTATCTTGGTCACCCAATGACTTAAAAATGTTAAGTATAATGATATGAAAAAATAATGATGAGCTGGGAAGAGTGCCACATGCCTGTAATCCCAGCAGCTCAGGAGGCTGAGTCAGATCACAAGTTTGAGTCCAGTCTGGGTAACTTAGCAAGACCTTGATGCAAAATGAAACTTTTTAAAGAGCCAGGGGTGTATCTCAGATGTAGAGAGCCCCTGGGTTCTATCCCTAGTACCAACAACAACAAAAATCTAAATATTTATCTCTGTCAGGAATTTGAAAATATCAATACCCAAAGAATCTTTTCAGTTATCCAAAATCACTTAGGAAACAGAGAGTAAAGTGTCAGTCTTCCACCTACATCTATGGGCTCAGGGCACTCCAGTTAAGCATGAGGAAGAGTTTGGGAAACATACCTTTAAAAATCCTGGATGGCAGCAGGGATCCAATTTGGAGAACTAGAGGGAGGCTGTCTTCCTTGTCAATCTGTGACTCTAGATTCAAACAGAAGAAATACTGTTCCTCTGAGTCAACCCTCACTGCCCACCAATCCCCTGCTCTTTGTACCCCATTTGTGTCACTGTGATCACCAGCCCTTTGCCAGTAGATCACCCACCTTTAGCATGCAGATCACTCACTGACCACCATTGCCAGCTGCTGGTTGCCCATTTGCCTGCCTTTTGCTTGCCCATCACTGCAGCTGATATCCACCAGCCATGCACCCTCATTTGCCCGCAGACCACCCACAGACTGCCTGCTGCCCCCGCCCATTGCTGGCTAGAAGTCAATTGTCAAAAGACTACCCACAGGTTTGGTTACACAAAGCTGCCACCATCTTGGGTTACCAGCCAGGGCCTGGAGATATATTGTCAGGGTACCTACAGGTTTGGTTGCACCTCCAGGTTTTCCTGCTGGGTGCACTAGTGGCCACTATCTGACTGCCCCTTTACAGGGATGCTCTTTTGTGTGACCACATCCCTAGTGGTCTCTCTGCAAGTTGGAATGGCATTGAGATCTTGAAACTGTAGCAAGGTAGAGCCTGGGGAAGTTGAAGCCCAGGTCAATCGGATTGCAGCTGGGTCTGCATGGGCCACCCTGGGACTGGCAAGCCTGTGGAAAGCCAGAGACTGGGGGCAGTTCCCCAGAGGGGAGCACAGATTGGGGAAAATGGAGAAACTGAGCTTTCTCCAGCTTAGTGAGTCCTGAAGTGCATGGGGCAGAAGGGGCTGGCTACATCTGATGAGAAGACTGGAAGAGGGCGTATGGGCACTTTACTATTGGCTAGCCCAGCCAACTGGTCTGCCACTCACCAGACTGAAGCTACCATTAAACTTCAGACAACCCCACCTATCAGTGGAGAGGGAAGCTGAGAAAATTTTTGAAAGCCCCGCCCCCCACATCTCTACCATCTTTGAATCCAAATATTTTTCAAATGTCAATTTATTGAGGAGTGGGTTGTCTGAATAGTATATTACAGTTTGGTTGTGTAGTCTTATATTTTTACTTTTTCTAAAAAAATCTGTGTATATTTTTTCTTTCACTTATCTCTGGATTCTCTTACTCACATCTCTCATGCTAACAACCAACCTCTATTAATTCTTTCTTCACACTTACTATAAATTTTTACATCTATCTTCTCTCCTCCCTCATAAACATCACATCCTACAGTTTTTCTGTTCCTTCTATGTTCATAATTTGAAATGGTAAACCGTTTTATCAAACTTACTGTTTATCTTGTACACAAAAATTAAACACATCCTTTATGTTTATTGCAACAAAATTGTGAACACCTTAATAGGAGCTATTTAGCTTAAGATTGTATTTTGTTGTTTGCATTGGATGCTGTTAATATTGTTCTCTCCCTTAAAGGTGAGGTACCAGAAGCCTTCAGGGACACTATAAGACTAGGGGTAGAAACTCTACTGCCTCAGATCTATACCACTAGATGGGAAGACACACAAACAATGTGAAAAGTCAAGGGAACAGAGCATCTCAAACAAACCAAAATATTACAACAATAGAATCCATAGACAATGCAGTAGAAGAAATGTCAGAGAAGGAGTTTAGAAGGTACATAGTTAGACTGATCTTCAAAATAAAAGGTGGTATCAGAGAAAATGCAGGAAGTGAAAGATCACATGAATAAAGAGGCAGAGATTATAAAAAAATCCTCAAAATGAAAGAAACAATAAATAAAATTTAAAATTCAATGGAAAATATCACCAACAGACTAGACCACATGGAAGACAGAAACTCAGACAATAAAGACAAAATATATACTCTTGAATATAAAGTCGACTGTAAAGAGATGGTAAGAAATCATGGACAGAACATCTGAGAAACATGGAATAACATGAAAAGACCAAATTTAAGATTTATCAGAAGAGATGAAGGTGTGGAGATACAAACCAAAGGAATGCACAATCTTTTCTTTATTTTTTTTTTTTTACATTGGCTAAATTTTTTTTTAATTTTTATTGATTTTTTAAAATGACAGCAGAATGCATTACAAGTCTTATTTCATGTATACAGCACAATTTTTCATATCTCTGGTTGTATATAAAGTATGTTGACATCAATTCATGTCTTCATATATATACTTTGGATGATGATGTCTATCACACTCCACCATCCTTGCTAATCCCCTTACCCCTTCTTTTCTCTCCTACCCCTCTGCCCTATCTGGAATTCATCTATTCCTCCCATGCTCCCCCTTCCTGTCCAACAATGAATCAGCCTCCTTATATCTAAGAAAACATTCAGCATTTGTTTCTTTGGGATTGGCTAACTTCACTTAACATTATCTTCTCCAACATCATCCATTTACCTGCAAATTCCATGATTTTATTCTCTTTTATTGCTGAGTAAAATTCCAGTGTGTATATATGCCACATTTTAAAATCCATTCATCCACTGAAGAGCATCTAAATCAAAGAAGACCTTAAAAGGTGGAAAGACCTACCTTGCTCTTGGATAGGCAGAATTAATATTATAAAAATGATTATACTAACAAAGCACTATACAGATTTAATGCAATCTGATCAAAATCTCAATGGCATTCCTCATAGAAATAGAAAAAGCAATCATAAAATTCATCTGGAAAAATAAGAGATGCAGAATAGTTAAAGTAATTCTTAGCAGGAAGAGTGAAGCAGGTGGCATTACTATAGCAGACCTTAAACTATATTACAAAGCAATAATAACCAAAACAGAATGATATTGGCTCCAAAACAGACTGGTAGACCAATGGTACAGAATAGAGGACAGAGAGACTAACCCACAAAATTACAATTATCTTATATTAGACAAAGGTGCCAAAAACATGCATTGGAGAAAAGATAGCCTCTTCAACAAATGGTGCTTGGAAAACTGAAAATCCATAGGTAACAAAATGAAATTAAACCCCTATCTCTCACCATGCACAAAACTCAACTCAAAGTGGATCAAGGACCTAGGAATTAAAACAGAGACTCTGCATCTAATAGAAAAAAAAATTAGGCCTTAATCTTCATCATGTGGGATTGCCCCAACTTCCTTAATAAGACTCCTCTAGTGCAAGAATTAAAACCAAGAATAATAAATGGGATGGAATCAAAATAAAGAGTTTCTTCTCAGCAAAAAAAAACCATCTGTGAGGTGAACAGAGAGCCTACATCCTGGGAGCATATGTTTCCCCCTCACACATCAGATAGAGCATTAATCTCTAGGGTATATAAAGAACTCAAAAAGGTAAGCACCAAAAAATCAAATAACCCAATCAACAAGTGGGCCAAGGACCTGAACAGGCACTTCTCAGAAGAGGATATACAATCAATCAACATATATATGAAAAAATGTTCATCATCTCTAGCAATTAGAGAAATGCAAATCAAAACTACTCTAAGATATCATCTTACTCCTGTCAGAATGGCAGCTATTATGAAGACAAACAACAATAAGTGATGACAAGGATGTGGGGAAAAAGGTATACTCATACATTGCTGATTGGACTGCAAATTGGTTCAGCCATTATGGAAAGCAGTATAGAGATTCCTCAGAAAATGTGGAATGGAACCATCATTTGACCCAGCTATCCCTCTCCTCGGTTATACTCAAAAGACTTCAAAACAGCATACTACGGGGACACAGCCACATCAATGTTTATAGCAGCACAGTTCACAACAGCTAAACTGCACAATCTTTACAATGACATAATATGAGAAAATTTCCCAAATCTAATGGAGAAATACATGGGATCTGATACAGGGAGTGAATGAAAGTGAATGATATATATATACTGAAGAAATAGGAATATAACAATTTTGAATAAAAATTTAATTCAAAATACATATCATGTCCCATATGAATATACTTTCATTTATGTTAAACTGGGTCACTTACTGTAGAAATACTAGGGTTAATACTCAATATTCACTGAAGTTCATTTTGAGTATTCCGAAATGAATATGTATGTCAAGAAAATAAATATTTCTGAAAAATATCTCCTGAAAAGTTGATTATAAATCCACACAGATGGACATGAAAGAATCAAGGTAGTATAAGTATATGACACATATAGTTCATGTTTCCAAATTAATACTATATATATATATATATTTAATACATTAAAATGTAATAGTATGTATACCAATTGAAATTCATAAGGGCACATATATCCTTCACATATGTACCCAAAATATTCATTTTCCTCTACATTGTTTCATGTCTAAACTTGTTAAAGTATAAAGCTCACCACAGCTTGAATTTTCAGTTACCTCAGTGTATTGGGGGGCAGTGATCTCTTCATGAAATTCGTATTTACCAAAGTGAGAGTACTCTCAAGAATATACCTGTGATGGCAGTAGGATTATATATAGGTATATAAAAATACACATTGTGACCCAGGCGACAGAGACAGGGAGTCAGGAAGTTACATATTTGTTGATTTTGAAAATTCTTGGAGAAGTAAAATGAGAAAAGTGTGTCACAGGTTTTATAATATGTATCTCTGATGAAGCAAAAGGCAAGTCCAAGTATACACCATGCCTCCTATCTAATGCCTCTACTTGTATTCCTTTAGGATTATTTTTATCGATGTTAGGATAAGTAGTCAGAGCCTAGAAGGTTATGGGTTAGTGTCAGAGATTCAATATTTCAAATGGCAAAACAGAAAATGAGTCTAATACATATGGGAACACGTGGCACATAAAAATCTTCCACTGTCATCCACCACAATGCCTGGACATTACAATCACCCCAAAGAAGACACAATGAGACGAGAAGAGAAAAAAAATCTGTGAATACATATCTGGAATTGGAAATTCTGAGGAGCTCACAAACTTGGGTGTGGCAGAAGAGATCCCAAAAGTAGAGGACAGGGTAAACATTCCATAAACATGGATCTTTGCTGGCCTAATGACTTCTTGACTATCTTCCTCTGTCATTCGTCAACTAGAAATATAGCTTTTTTTTTTTTAGCTTCCTTTGTAGTGAGATCATGAAAGCTTGGTCTGAGTCTATGTGAACAGGAGGACATTGGTTCATATTTTCCAATAAGAACAGGAGGCAGCAGAGCTGAATCCTATCTATGCAGGTAACTGTGGCCGTTGGGGTATGAATGTCTTCCTGGGTGCATTGTGAAGCCTTTGGCTCAAAGCCCAGTTTTAATGGCATTTCTTGCAGCTTCCCTGGAAAATTGGTGTTTGTTTTTGAAATACAAAAAGGTCAACCAGGACACAGTGCTGGAGGGAGATCTGCCACGTGGGGTGAGTCAGGGTCTCAAGGCAAAAACACAAACTGGGCTGCTACCCCATATATCTTTCCCACTTGAGCGTAGCAACTTGTTTCTGAGCATCGCACCAAATCTTCTCCCCACAACAACATGCCTTTATTTTTTCGGGTCTACTGGCTGCACCTTGTCATTCAAATGTCATTTGGAAGCCAATGACAGAACCACAGGGGCCCACCACAGATGTTGCATCACACACCTGCACTCAATTGCTCCAGGCCAGTTCCCTGCTGGCTCCTACTCACTGGCCTCTCTGTTCTTCACCATGGTCATGAATTCCACTCAGTCAAAAATGGCACTCGCTGGTTCAGTCATGATGAGCAACAGGAGATCTAAAGGTTCTCCAGGGATTTCTGGTCATGGGATTCTCAAAAACTTCATGGTATTGGCCTAGCCATATTTCAAGAAAGAAGAAGTGGACACTGTGGGTTTTAATTCATTCAGGAGCCATTGAGTGTTGAGGAATCTCCTTTCAGTAAAAGCATGCAGACAAGGTTCCCCAAGAGTGGCGAAAGGTCACAGGATTCCAGGCTGATGGGTGTCTAAAATATGAGGTTCCTGTGAGTTTTGGCTCTCAACTCTAGCTGAGAAGGCTTTAACAACAAAATCATGTGAAATCCTGGCTGAGATTCCCAGTGCTGTGGAGAAAGCACCCTTGGCCTAGATCTCAGTTTCCAAAGGCTCCTCTAATGCCTGGCCTTCTAAAATCCCAACACAATTCATGGCAATAGTTCTCTGAGATCAGTTCCAGTACTCAGTCTCTAATGGCATCACACCAGAGTTCAAACTGAGGTGGACCCAGTCATCTTTTCCAACCACCACACAAAAGACCACTATTCTAACAAAAACAATCCCACATGGCCCTCATCTTCTTCCATACAGACCCTCATCATAACATTCTGGCTGGGGGTTTCTATAGGGTGAGCAGCCTTAGAAGGTGTGCAAAGAAAGCTCTCATGCCCATCATATGCCAAATGTCATGGTGGCCTGGACACCCTTCCTGAGAAACAGGATAGATAAAATTGTCCTGTAGTTAATACTACTCTGCTTCTCAAATTAGAGGCCTCCTGCCTGCCAGGGGTAGATTCTTTATGTGTACTGGACTCATGAAAAAACCCAAACACCTGTGTGCTAGTTACTGGAGGGCTTGCAACAACTCATTTGACCCAGAGGATCCCTGTTCTGACTTCATACGGGTCAGGAGCCTGACCAGAGGAAGGCAAGAGACTTCATTCAATAGTACACTTCCTTTTCATCCTTTTAGATTGGGATGGACACATGGGATTTTTCTTGAGTTTCCTGGTGTGCTGAGAATGTAATTCACAGCCACACAGAAGGCCAAGAGTCTGATTCAGACACAGCTTTTACAAAGCACTTTACTTAAAAGGCACAGATTAGGCCTCTTCATTTCCATTTGAAACTGTTTTCTTGAGGAGTCCCAAAGGAGTGCCCTAAGGCAAACACTTCCCTGACATTCAGGGGAACAGAACAATAGGGAAGAAAGAAGCCTGGAGAAAAACTTTTCTTTAATTGAACACTGTGGCACTGACAGCTCCTGACCATGCAACTTGGGTTACTATCTATGCAAGCAGGGATTCTCCAGAGAGATCCTTACCAGTCATGCTAATTTTTGAGTTTTCTGAGATGTTTGGCATGCCCTTCAGCAATCCAGTCCATGGCCATTTCACAGAGCTTGAATGTGGTACACATCTTGGACACAAAACCTCAAACCCCTTCAGAGAGTGGCCAAAAATCAGGAAGAATACAGAAACTTAGGATCTTGGTAGGTGTTGCCCATCTAGCAGTCCATTCATAAATTAGCCATGAGGAGTCCTGCAAAGATTTCCACTAGACATGACACATTCATGGCTGCATTCTTCTCTCTACTCTCTTTAACCACAAACCCAGTGGGATCCACTGACATAAAAAGGCTCACTAGTTAACAGTCCATTTCAAACCACCACCACCAACAACAACAAAAAAAAAAAAAAACAGTTTTTCCTTCATGTTCTCAGAACATGAGACAAAATGACAAATTGAAACTCATACCCACTGAGACACACAAACCACCCCTGCATTTGGTCTGCATCTATCCCACTCTGTCCTCTGACTGGTGGGTGAAAATATGTTCCTCAGCAGTGGCCTGTTTTGTCTCAGCTCTGGTCTCCTTGGCCTTCTCTGTGTAGTTGTCAGGAGCCAGCAATGAGCCAACACTTCTTTCTCAGGAAAGGCCCCTGTTGAGAACATTCAAGGAATTTGGCTATCCACACATCACTAGGTACCAACAAAGAATGACTCTGGCCTTGGTACAGACAATCAAGTGAGCCCACTGGGAGTGGAACTGCCTCTGGATGCCTCGCCTCCTGGATCCCAAGTTCAGAGAGTTCCATCACCAAGGAAGTGAGGTGAGGTCACTTCCTTTAGGGAATTGAATGAGGTCACTGCCTTGGCAACCACTTTGTCCTAACAGTTGTTACCAAGGGTCCCATGAGATGGAGGCTGCCCCACCTTCCTGTGACATTTTCACAAGACATAAAGGTCTATATACCCTAGGAGCCTGGGATCGGCAATCCACACAGACCAAAACTCTCAACCACTTAGAACTTAATCACTTAGAAATAAATCCTGTTACAATGTAGGAAGGGATAACTATCTCTTGTCATTTAAAAATGGTTTAATTTTTAATTTAACAATCTTCAGATATTAAAAACTAAATGTTAAAAATATCTTTTGTGGAATAATATAGTTTCATTGTTGGAACTGTATTTCTTTGGTTTTTAGACTACTTTTGTTTCTAACTTAGAGCAAATTACCATATTGTTTGCTGCTGTGTATCTGGATCTAGAATATTACTGAAAACAATCAATCAGTTACATGTTGGTCAAATAAATAGATATCTTATACTGAACTAGTAATAGAGTGGTCAGGTTTAAAGTCAAGACTGGCTTTTACATAGAAAATAAGTTTGGAAAAATCAAACATGGTGCCTATGATTGGGTAAGTACAAGTTCAAAAGCCAGATTCACATTCAACATTAATGATGAATAGAAGTCATGATTGTGAATACTCTTTTCTTGACCTAATCTGTGAGGTTTAAATATTAAGGGTTTTATATTAAGTCTAGTATTATTCATAAGTTTTGATGTGGATGCAATCATTCCAAAAACCGAATATTTTTATTTCTGTTTCACTAAGCATTTTATTAGCAATGGATGCTGAATTTTGCCAGTGACTTTTTCTGTGCCACTGTAACAGAGCCTGACACCAGGTAACAGAAAAGAGGTTCATTTGGCTCATAAATATGGTAGTTGAAAAGTCCAAAATGCGTAGAAATGTTATCCTGCTGTACTACAGCATGACAGATGGCACATGACAGCAGCAGGTGAGAGAAGGAGAAAGGGAAGGAGTGGGAGAGCCATGTTACATGATGAGACAGGAAGCAAGACAGCAGAGAGGGGCATATATATCCCTGTTTTATAACAATCTGATCTCACAGGAGCTAATCAATTCCTGGGAGTGCTAATCAAACTGGAGGAAAGTAACCCAGTTTCTCAAGGAAGACATCAATTCATTCTTGAAAGGATAAATTTACCATAAATATCCCTTTAAAGCCCTCACCCACTCAATGCTGGGTATTTAGACCTTGAGAAGAGTTTTAGTAGCATCATACCAGTGTGTGGCTATGGAATTGATCATGTGGTTTCCTTTATTGTATTGATATAATGAATCATATTGATAGCTTTTTAAAATAAAACATTTAATTCAAGTTATCCAAACTATTAACATTTTGACATATTCAATTAATTTATCATTTTTAAAGTAAAAACTTATCATGAGATCTAACACCATATTTTAAAATATAGAGTATTTTTTCCTCTAGGCATAGTTTGCTATACCTGTTGTATATAGTGATTCTACATTTCCCCCACCCCCAGATTCTGGAAATCAGCCTTCTATTCTGACCATGACATTGGTCTTGAGAATGATTTCTTATATATCACACCAACAGCACAGCAATAAAATCAAAGAAAAATAAATGGGGCAACATTAAATGAAAAAGCTTCTTCCTGGGAAAGGGAATAATGAAGACTGATAAGGCAACCTACAAAATGGAAAGAAAATATTTGCAAACTGCATATCTAATAAAGGGGTAATATCCAAAATCTACAAGAAATTCCTATAATTTAAAAAGAAAAAAATAAACTGATTATACAGTAGGCAAAGGAATTGAATAGACAATCCAAATGAGGCAAATATATGGTCAACAATTATATGAACAGATGCTCAACATCACTCTCTCTACTCAGGTAAATGCAAATGAAAACTGCAATAAGTGAACACCTCTCACCTGTTAGAAGATGCATACACCTGAGATAAGGGTTAGAAAGGATGTGTAAAAAAAAATGGGATACTTGTGGGTACAAATATAAATGGTACAGTGCCTTGGAAAATAGTATGTATTTTCCTTGAAAAGTTAAAAATTCAATGATCTAGCAATCACACATCTGTGGTCTTATCTGAAAGAATTGAAAATAATATCTTAGTGCCATATGCTGCTGGGAGCCATCAGCCAAGTAGGTATGACAAATTCCTTGCCAGCTTACTCCCATGCTGTCTAGTGGAAGGACTTCTGAAAGGTGACCTTGCTCAAGGACCAGGGTGGTTTAGCATAATAGGAGATTAGGGTGTTCCCCCTTTAGAATAGGGCAGTTTAGCATAATAGGAGATTAGGGTGTTCCCCCTTTAGAATAGGGCAGTTTAGCATAATAGGAGATTAGGGTGTTCCCCCTTTAGAATAGGGCGTATCCTGCTGCTGAGTTCCTCTTGAGTTCTTAGGGTCAGACAGTATATTTCGGGAGACAGAAGCCCAGGAGGAGTGGATTTGGGCAGAGTGTGGATTAGGGCAGAGAGTGGATTTGGGCAGAGAACGTGGATTCCCCCAGAACATGTTTGTAGATGGCCAGTGTGAGATCAGGAATAAAGAATTGCTGTTTGAATCTACAAGCTGTGTGGAGGCTCGTGATTAGTGCCCAGCCAGAGACTGCGGCAATATGCACCTCTAAATTTCTTGACATATAATTCACAATGGCAGAAAATGTAGAAATAAGTCATGTCTTCTGGCAGATGAACAAATAAAGGACACATGATATGAACACTCAATGGACTGTTGTTTAGCTTTAAAAATGGAGAAAGCCAGGCAACGTGAAACAATGTGTATGGACCTGGAGGACAACTGTACTAAAGTGAACATTGCTGCCTGCTTTCACTTATGTGGGGTTTATACATCTGTAGAAGCACACAATGGAATGGTGGTAATTTTTTTTTCCCTCACTCGGGGATTGAACTTGGGGACACTTAACCACTGAGTCACATCCCCAGCCTTATTTTGTGTTTTAATTAAAGACACTGTCTTACTGAGTTGCTTAGCACCCTCCCTATTGCTGAGGCTGACTTTGAACTTGTGATCCTTCTGCCTCAGCCTCCCAAGCCGCTGGTATTACAGACATGCACCACTGCTCTGGGATGGAGATAGATTTTAAATTAAAAATGAATATTGCATTGCTTGGATTTGTAAGGTTTTAGCATCAGGATAATTCTTACTTCATAAGACAAGTTTGGAACTGTCCCCCTCTTTATTTCTGTAGAGGATAACATTTTTATTCTTTTAATCTGGAGAACAAATTTATTTTAAAAATAGATCTCAGCAAAAATAAAATATCCAAACTGGTCATTATTTAAAAAGAAAAAAAGATAGCAGAAGTTTGATTTTTGTCTTTCCTGAAAAATACAAAATTATCACTGTAATAAATTGTGAGTTATCATTTATCTGTATTTGAGTTGTTCATTTTCCATAAAAGAAAGAAAGAAAAAGAAATGGGGCAACATTAAACTAAAAAAGCTAAATTATACAAGGACAATTTTGAATCATAGATTTAGGTTGTGCCTAATATTTAGACATATGGGTTTTATTCTTACCTTCAAATAAATACATCCTTAAGGAATAAAAATAAAATCGAGCATTTGCTTAATATAATTAGGAAAATAAATTTATGCTCAGAAAGTGTGTTCCAAAGTAATATATTCTATACCACCACTTTTCTTAATGTTTTAGATTTAAAAAATTGTTAAAGATACTGGTATTTGAAAATAACAAATTATACTGATTATATACCGAGAAAAGCCATAATTCTATTATTTTCAACCCAAAGCAGAAGAAACATTCAAGGCAAATGACATTTGGTGCTTAAGAAATGATTTTCTATTTGTAAAGTTGTAAAGAAACAGTATGAAAGAAAAACTTGAGGCCAGTCTGTAAAATTATGGTTGACCAGAAGCACTGACTGAACTTCCAAGAATACAAGAGAAAATAAGTTAAAGGTCCTCTTACTACAAATAGATTTTGCACAGAAATAAAAGCAGTAGTTTTATAACCAGTTAGGGCTGAGTTTGTTACTTACAACTCACCTAGTAGCCCACTAGGTACTTTTCATAATAACCATATGTGTTTCATAAAATTCCCTCCCTAGCATGTTGTATTGAGTCAGTCTTACCCACAAGTTAGTTAATTTTTTTAATCATATTATTCAAATCAATTGTCCATAATACCCAGCAAGTAGAAATTATCCAAATTTACATCAAAACTTTTGATATTTGGCATTCTTTGAAAACCAAAGTTGATGACCAAAACCATAGTCCTGATTAAATGCAGTGCATACTCAATATCTTAGTTCACTTTTGTATTTTCAGAAGTAGCTGTTGTTTATTTTGGCCTCTTGAGATACAGACGTTATCTTAGTACTTAGATACTAAATATGTCTTTTGTTCAAACTTGACTGAGCTTTGATTATGGAATATAAACTTTATGCCTTGAAACATTCTAAACTCTATTAGCTAATAGTGATGTCTCTATGAAACTTTGCATTTTCCTCCATTAACATAATGCATCTAGCAGTAACTCCTCTTCAGCCATGGAGTTGGTGATTTAGGGAAATACCCAAATAAGGTAGCAAGAAATTGTCTGACTAAAAATTTTCTTTCTTAAAGCTTCATGGGAATTTATTCCAAAATATCTGTGTGTGTGTGTGTGTGTGTGTGTGTGTGTGTGTGTGTGTGTGTGTCATTTCCCCAAGCCTCTGAGTAAAATCAACAGTGCATGAAGAAGCAGCATTCTCGGGCTGGGGATGTGGCTCAAGTGGTAGCGCGTTTGCCTGCCATGCGTGCTGCCTGGGTTCGATCCTCAGCACCACATACAAACAAAGATCTTGTGTCCGCCAATAAGTAAATATTAAAATTTAAAAAAAAAGCAGCATTCTCATTCTGCAAAGTTTTGTAGTGGAGGAATATCCCATAGTCTCCAGTTTAATAAAATTGGCATTAATCTATAGTTTTGACTACATAGAGTGTTTCTTTTTTGGAAACCATATAAAGGGCTTTTAAAAAAAAAAACTTAGGTATGTTTATTCTCCACTAAAAGAGTCAACATATTTATTGTAAGTCTACAATTCTCAAAAATTATTAACAAAATATAAAATTAACATTAATGAGTAAATATGAAATAAAAGCAATTGCTAGTCGTGACAATATTCTCACAGGGAAAAACTAGAAGATAGATTTGCTACTATCATTCAAGTTTTACAAGAAAGTCTTTAAAACATTATTATGTAAACATTGCAGTTGACCTAAGTTACAGAGAAAATATTATATCAATTAATGTTACAATGTCAAAAGAAGTCATTTATAAAATGTATGTTCTTAAATGCTCCAAGGGTTTAATATAGGTTTCATTTGGGATTTCATCTGAAGAATTATTTTGTATTTTGTTTCTAAACCAACTACTATACTTCAAAACATATAAAATATTTATGCTTTCTTAAATCATGCTTCAGAAGTGCTTTACTCAATTGCAATGTCTGTTGTGTAGCATTAGTAATTAGGATATGTCCAGATCTGAAAACACTGAAGGTCTTTGCGTGGGTGACAAAAACACTCAAAATCCTGAGTGCTGTGACAAACACCTTCTTTGTATGCCCAGGTTAGGGGCATACAAACATTGTGTGTTCAATGTTGTATTTCAATTACTGATTCTATGTGACAAATGCCACCAAAAAAAGGACTTGTTTGGCATGCAATGTATTTGATGAAAGTGAATATTTTCATTGCACAAATTGTAAGCTCCAACCATTCATTAAAAACTCAAATCAAACCCTTTTAGTAATCATATGACACCTTTGCATATTTGTGTAACATATTGGGCATTATTTGCAGAGCCTGCTTTTACTATTTCCAATAAGAGAATATTAAACCAAAATTTTTAGGGCTGCATTCATCTTTTTCCTTTCTTCCTGTTCTTTGGATTTCCTTAAATGATGACATGTTCATCAATGATTCTATGGATATTCCCATGCCTCTTCTTGGATGTATTTTGCATCAAATGTAATGAAAAGTAAAATCCCCAGTTTTAATACCATAACACACAAGAAAGCTGCCAGTACCAAATTTTATTTGCTCATTTTCTTTATACTGAATAGTTTCTGTGATTGTTACTGATAAAGAAATAGGTGTCACTAAATTATTGTGTGCTATATAGCCTTCATGGATATTGACATCTGGGTGGTTTTTTCAAACAATTGTTGCTTTGCATAAAGTGTTGAAAGTTATATTTGTTGAAATCAGAAACAGACTTGAAGGTGGTTGTAGTTATTTGTTGAGACCTCTGATGTTGACCCTTCTGACGTTACTGTAGGTGTCAGTGGCCATTGTCATATTGCTTGGGACTGGTTATTTTCATCGGCAGCAAGAACTGTTGGCCTCTCTGCACCTAGACCCCGCTGCATGTGCCCTTCTGCTGGTATCATCTCCTTTTATTTTCTTAAATGTGTGAGCAAATTCGCCAGGAAAATCCTCAGCATCTTCAATTTATTCATTTGTTTACTTTACCTTTTATGTAAGTTATCTGACAAGTTTAGAGACAAAAGAAAAAGTTGAAATCAATGAAGTGCATTTCAGATTTAATCTGTGGTCTTTATGATTTTCTTTATTAAGTTTTTTTCTTAATTTTTCAAGATACTGGATCTCTTTTTCAAGGGATAAAAATTGGTGTAAAATGATTCCCAGTATTCCATTGTCCTCCTACTGTTTCCTTTATTCTTTAAAGATACGATCTTAATTCCTGGCAGTTTGTAATTTTTGCTTTCTTTCTGACCTCAGAAATAACTTGTGGCCATGTTAATTTTCTCTCATTTTTTTAGATCATTGATTGTTAATCTTCATTTCCCCCCTTCTATATAATTTGCTTTTCTTGTTTGAGAACTTTAGATTTTTTTTAGGTAGAAAATAAGTTATTTTTAATTTTTCTTTTTTGTATAAACAATTATACAAAAACTTACACTCTGTTGACATTATTCCACACACTTTGATATGATGTAGTTTTATTTTATTCAGTTTAAAATATTTTAAAATACTTTCTCTCTAGAGCTATAGGCTATTTAAAAGATGTATAGTTTAATATTGCAAGATTGTCGCCACTTTTGGCTTAATTTTACTCATTTTTGACACATTTTCATTAAGGTCAGAAAGCACACATAAGATTTCAGAGGTTTGAGACTTATTTTTAAAAATTTATTTATTTACTTATTTATTTTTTATTTATATATAACAGCAGAATGCATTACAATTCTTTTTTTTAATCTTTTTTGTGAGAGAGGAGAGAGAGAGAGAGAGAGAGAGAGAGAGAGAGAGAGAGAGAGAGAGAGAGGAGAGAGATTTAATATTTATTTTGTAGTTATCAGCGGACACAACATCTCTGTACGTGGTGCTGAGAATCGAACCAGGGCCGCACGCATGCAAGGTGAGCACGCTGCCACTTGAGCCACATCCCCAGCCCGCATTACAATTCTTATTACATATATAATATGAACTCAATTTTTCGTATCTCTGGTTGTATGCATAGTATACTCACACCAACTTATGTCTTCATACATGTACATTGCATATTTTGTGGTCTTGTTTGGTCTGTCTAAATAAATGTTTCATGTGTAGTATAATTGAACATGTATTTCATGTTTTGTATAAATATCAATGATCAATTAAAATTTTTAAATTCTATTTAGGTACTCTATAAATTAACATTATTTATCTAGTTATTCTGTAAATTCACAATACAGCATTATATATACACAATCAAATAATATTTTATCATTAAGAAATATCAATTTATCTCATATTTCTTATTTGGATATCTACGTTTTAATAATATAATCACTTAGGGTCTCTTATGCTAACTGTTGCCATGATGTGATTAAAAATAATTGTATGTATATGTGCCCCACTTGTGTATTTGTTGTAGGCACTTCTCTTATCTGGCTTGACAAGCTATCTTTGATCTGGAATGTTTATTTCATTTACATTTGGAGTTGTTTCTATGGTTTCATTTGAGTCTACTGTTTTGCTCTTTATGTCCTTCACTTGATTAATTGACCATTTTTTAGCATTCTGCTTTAATTCCTATATCGCTGTATGAATCTCCTTTCATAGTATGGAATAGTTCTTTAGGAATTATAATAAGCAATTTTAGCTTATCACTGTCTGTTTAGAAATAATTAAGGACTTTTTCATGTAACAGGAACATGGATGCATAATTTTAACCTTTAGCTTCTTGTCTGTTGAACTATTAATTCAGAATGGTTTATTTACATTCTCCATCACACAGTGATTCTCTCCTATTGCACCCGAGTTTTCTACCTCTTCTATTCTCTTTACCTAGAGCTCTGTACTGACTCTTTTCACTAGAACAATTTGCTGTCTTCATTGTAGACATCCAATTGTATACAGAATGAAAAAAATTTCGTCAGGGGTCAAATACTGACTATCATGCTAATTCTTTTTTCCAATCCAATCAAATATATTTTAAGAATTTGTTATTTTCCTTTTCATCTGAATTAAATATGTGCTACTACATTTTGTAATTGAAACTTTTTGTATCAATGTTTGCAAACCCTCTCTATATTTAGTTAATTTTACAAGTTCTCAATCTTCAAGCACTAGAATTAGGGATTAAATTCCCATTTTTACCTTTTAAGTAGATGTAAATAATCAGATATATCCACACATTTGATAGTAAGAAAAGGGTTATAAGCACTGTAGGCAGCTATCATTTTTAAAAAGTGCATTATAGTTATACAAAATAGTGTGCTCATTTTGACACACTGATCCATTCATGGAATATAGAATTTTTTCATTTTAGTCCCCACTGTAATATTATTTGATGCAAGTGTGTGTGTCGGGGGGTAAACTTTCATTGACAATTTCTGTCTTCCGTAATTGTTTTCCTATGAGTGAATAGTTAATTTTATGGACAGAAATGGGATTTGTATGGTGTTAACTGACATTCTGGTTTTATCCTTTTAAAAAATATGTTGTAAATTCTCCTTTATTTCTGGTACTATTACCTATACAATATAGAATTTCATAGTTTTGTTCTGGTTTTGCAATCCAGCCTAAACTTATTTTGGTGGGTGAAACTCATTTTTGAAAAGAAGTAGTTTGGGTTCATATAAGACAGAAATGACAATAAAGAAGGAAATATATTTGTCACCACAAACAAATTAATGAAATTTTGCAAGTTCAACAATTCTCTTTCTAAACTACATTCAGAATTTATATTTCTCAATACCATTAAATTAATACCAAGCCATATCAGTAAATGAAACTCTTATGTCATGAGGGGTTTCCAGAAATGTGTAACAATAGACATTCAGGAAGAAAATGAACAGAAGGCCTAAGGAGGTAAATACCATGTGATAATCTAGGTGGAACCCTGTTGTGTAGAGGGAGCCCTAATCCTGTTTACCATGGCATTTATAAAATAAAACTTAGATTCCTGTGAACTTGCTAATTAATATGACTTTCATTGACATTTCATTAACCTAAATGGATTGGGTTTCCTGTAGATAGACTGCATGTATTCTCATCTTTAACCTTTCCTTCCTTAATGTTCCCTAATTATAGATTTCACTGATTCTTAATAGCAAAAGAATGCAGTAGTTTATACAGTTATGTTCTAATTTGTTTTATACTAATACATGAAGTGATTTTGACTTTTATTTCACCTCTAGAGATAATTATGGATTCTAGGTTAACAAAAATTCCTAATCATGCTATCATTGGTTTAAACTTTACAATGAACTCATTATTATCATTTATTACTAGCTGTATTTATGGCAATATGTAGCTAATGAATTCTCAAAAATATTTCTTGAGAGGTTAAAGAGTATCTCAAATAAATGCCAAAATTAATTTATCTATCTGTATTTTCAACAAAAGTTTTCTTTTTAACTTCAAAGGGGCACTAATGAAATTAGAATGTAAAAACTTTCTGGTTAATGAAATTGAAAATAAAAATGGACTATTTTTTTTTCTTCATGTGGTTAGTGATATGATTTTTTTAAAACAGTGAATGTTTAATTTTTAAAAGTTGTTAGCATCTATCTTATTCATAGGAGTGAGCTACTTAGTTGAGCATGTTGATTGAAAAAAGATGGTCCAAATTTCGATTTGTTTAATAGTTTCTGAATAGTTCAAGTCCAGAGTTACTAGTACATATAAGATCATGTGAAAAAGAATTAAACATATAATATTATGTATAATACATACATACACACACACTATATATATATATATATATATATATATATATATATATATATATATAGCAAAAGAATGCAGTAGTTTATAAAATTATGTTCTATAACTTAACATATATATAATATGTTTAAGGCAGACAGCTTTTACTAGTAACCTTTGGAATTTTGCAGTCATATATTGTGTAACAACAGAATATGTTCTGTGGAAACACATCCCTTGCCTATTTTGTCATGTGCAAGCATTACAAAGGCTACTTATGCAAACCTCATGGTATGGCTCACTGTACTTCCAGGCTATCTGGTGTAGTCTTTTGCTCCTAGGCTACAAACATGAGCAGCTATTCCTGTGATGAACACTGCAGGCAATTATAACACCATGATATTTGTGTATCTAAACATCTGCAAACATAGAAAATGTTCAACAAAATATAGAAAAAAAGAGATAAAATAGGTATACCTGTACAGGGTGTTTATCATGAATGGAACTTGAAGGACTGGAAATTGCTTGGGTGAGTCAGTAGTGAGTGAATGTGAAGACTGTGGATGTTACTGTACACTTCCATAGATTCTAAAAACACCACACTTAAGCTCCACTAAACTTGTAAGTAAAAATTTTTGATAATAAATTAATCGTGGATTACTATAACTCTATTTAATTCGTGCATCTCAGTTATATAGAGTGGTAGGTTTCATTTTGGCATATTTGCACATACATAAAAATTAAATTTGATAAAATTTTCTTCCCTAAATGCCCCACTGTACCTCCCAACCTCTGTGGTCCTCTACCCTAATGGCCACACTCTACATTCATGGCATCACATTTTTTTCCCCTCCAGCTTCCACATATAAGGGGAAAATACACCTGTCATTCTTGAGTCTGGCTGAGTTTGCTCAAAATTATTGTCTCCAGTTTCATTTTCCTGCAGATTATTTAATTTCATTCTTTTGTGTCTGAATTAAATCCACTGTATAATTTATAACACATATTTTTATTCATTTATCTATTGACAGCACCTAGGCTGATTCTATAATATGGATACTGTCAATTGTGCTGTGATAAACATTGGCTTGCCTGTATCTCTAAAATATGATGACTCTAATTCTTTAGCATAAATACAACAGAATGGAGTGTCGGGATCACATGATAGCTCTATTTGCAGTTTTTTAAGAACCTCCCTACTGATTTCCATAGTGGCTGTACTAATTTACATTCCCACCAACAGTGTATGAGATTTCCATTTTATCCACATCCTCTTAGTGTTTATTGTTATTCGTATTCTTGATGACTACTGTTCTAACTGGAGTGAGATGGAATATCAGTGTAGTTTTGATTGCATTTCCCTGAGGGTTAAAAATGTGAACATGCTTTCATATAGTTGTGAGCCATTTGTACTTCCTTTGAGAAGCATCTGTGCAGTTAATTAGCACATTTATTGGGAACCATGCATTTAAAAAAAAAAATTCTGTGCTCTAGCATTTCCCTCTGCTTCTCCATAGAAGCATGGGAAATTGTTTCAGGCCAATACTACTTTTTAAATTGAATATTAATTGCTAAATATAATTCCATAAAATAACATTTTTTTTATTTTCATGAATGGTTTTATGCCAATGTTGGACAGAACCTGAATCACCATTTACACTTCTTATGATCTTTTGTTTTCTCAGTTTAAGGGCAAGATCAAAGCTGATCCCTTATTATACTTGTGAATCAGAATGATTTAAAGGAATTATGCATTTATTAGAAACACATACTCTAAAGACAGCATCCAAGATATACTAACCTTCAAAAAGATAAATTTTGTATTCATAGTATTACAGCTAAACTTATATTTACATTTTTATTTATAATATTTTGTTAAATTTGGTGGGTACAATGGTAAGTGCAAAAAACATGTAGTGGAGAAAAATCCAAGCACCCTTGGTAAACTGGCTCAACTAATGTTAGTAGAAATGCTGGGTTTAATAGTGAGAAACCTACCAGTCAAATTTGTTGAGCAGTTTTATATATTGTTGTAGTCAGCATCTTCACCACTGTGATCGAGAGTCCTTATGAGAAGAATTTTAGAGGAGGAAAAGTTTCTTTGGGGCTTAGAGTTTCAGAGGTCTGCCTACATGACTGGCTCCATTGCTTTGGGGCCAAGTAAGGCAGTACATCATGGCAGAAGAGTGTGGTCAAGAAAATCAGCTTAGAACATAGCCACTAAGGAGCCAGACAGACTTAGTTTGTCTCATCAGGGACAAAAAATCCCCCAAACATGTCCCCAGTGACCCACCTCCTCCAGTCACATCCTCCCACCTTGTTAATCCATTTAAGTGGATCAATGCACTAATAGGTTAAGGCTCTCTTAACCCAATCATTTCACCTCTAAACGTTCTTGTATTATCTTACACATGAAATTTTGGGGATACCATATATCTAAATCATAACATATGCGGGAGACCGTTGTCTGTTAATCAAGGAACAATGTAAGTGGAGGTGAGTGAAATCAGATATTTAAGTTTTGCTTTGGTCTCTACTAAGAAGAAAATATAAAAATTTATAATGCTTTTTTTCCCTTGTATGGCTATTACTTCTCAATGTTCTGTGTAAACTGCTAGTGTCTATTGGGTTTTACAAGATAAATGATTCATATTCAACATTTATTTTTGCCACAACACCAGGTTTTGCCCGGTCCTTTCATATTGTTTTCTTCAACCACTTTAAACTAATGAAACTATCTGCTCCTAAGCTTTCTTTCATATACAAGCTCCCTTGACCTGAAAAGACCTGTCCCTACTATCACAACCATGTTATCCCATAATTTATTTATGTTCATGAATTTTTTTATTCTTTTGAGAACAGCTCAAGTGTCATCATTTTCAAAAAGTTTTCCCTAATTTTCCAAATCCAAATCAGGCACATCCTCATCAACTCCCTTAGATGTACCACTTGTGCATATTATTTGTTTATATAGTGCTGGTCTGGAAATTAGGAAATTAGCTTCTTATGGGCAGGTCCAGGATCCAGTTATTCTTATGTCCATATTGCCTAACTCAGGGTCTATTGCTATAAGCATACTGAGGGACCACAATGCCAGAGCAAATAAGCACATGGTAGGGATATGAAAAGGTTTTGAATGAATACAAAAAATTGGTTTTTTTTGAAGAATTCAATTAACTTGGCATTTCTATATAGATAAAAATCATAGGGAAAAACTAGTACAGAATAATAGAAAAGTTAGGATGTAGAGTAACAGAGCAGGAAATTGGTTCTTAGATGCACAGATGGAAAGAAATTGTGAAAACTAATTGCTGACATGGGAAATGGAGTGGGCAACATGGACTAGTAGCCAGTATCTGTTATTTCAAGACATCCAGAAAACTGCATTTACCATACAACAAATTTGTGATTAAATGGAAGATTAGACAAGAGGCAGAAGACTTGCAGATGACAGACTTAAAAAAGACATGGATGGGGCTAGAGGCCATAATCTTCAAAAAAAGGTTATTTTTGCTCCAGGAAGGAAGACTAAGTCTAAAATGTAATAATGGATAGATAATCAGCTACATCATAATGTGTTCTGAGAACTCAAGACGTATGTGTTGGTGGTAGTCATCCCTGTGCTCACAATTTAGATTTTAATATCTTAGAAATCACATTTGATTGGTTCTTCTTGCATGAAATCAAAAATACAAGATGTAGAATGGTGGTGTCTGGGAGAAGGGGATTGAGAGGCCATGGTTTAATGGGTTCAGGGGTTCAATTTTATAAGATGAGAAGAGTTATGGAGATGGATGATGGTGATGGCTGTATACCATTATGAATGTACTTTAAAAAACACTGAACTGCACACTTAAAATGGGTAAGATGGAGAGTTTTATGTTTTATGTTATATTGCCATAAACTGTTGATAGAAATTGCATTTGAAGACATAGGCAATTTCAACAGCTGTATGAAACTACTCATCTGTGAACAGGCATCTCTGATTCCACTGACAGGAGGTTAATGTCATTCTCCAAAATATGAGAAAATTGATCTCACATGGCCAAGTAATGCGGGTGTAGTTATACCACCCAGGCAATAATGATATTATAATCATAATGATAATTCACATTTAACACACTTTACATTTATAACTCTTGGGAGAGTACTTTGTAGACATTATTACTTAATACCATTTTCTCCTTACCACATCTGTCTCTTCTGTCTCTGCTGACTTCAGAAAAATGTCTCTTCCACAACACTCTTCAATCATCTTCTTCCTTTTGTCAAAACTCAAGTCTCAGAGTCTCCAAGAAAATATTCCAGACAAGCCTCATAAGTTTCCAGTCACTGATTTGCCAATGTCCTTAGAGACTTTCCCATCTCAATTTAACATAGCTTTCAAATACCTTTCCAGTAAAATGGAGTTGTTTATATGGTTTTGTATTTCTTCCTGTTGCCTTATGAACATTTATCTATATTGACATTGATTTCTATCTGGTCATGAACTACTCAAGATGAAGAAAATGGTACAAGAAGGCTAATGTTTAGCAAGAGTCGGGTACAGTTTTAAATTTTCTACAAGGATAAATTAATGTAATGCTCACCTGTCCATAAGAGAGTCACAGATTGATGCAGATAGAAAACTAAGAGAAGTAAGGGAAATTTCACAAGGACACACAGTTACTTAGGACATGAGCTAGGTTTTAAATGAAGGCTACTTTCCCCAGAGTCTATGCCTCGGCCATCATTTTACTGCTTCTCTTAATTATACTAAAACTGTGGCATTAAATATCAACTAGGCCACTGATTATCTTGGAATACTGTACCTTGCTCTCTATATGACTCAATTTCCTACTCTGTACAATGATAAAGTCAGTATAGATCTTACAAATTCATTGTAAGAATTGTACAAAATGACACACTAAAAATATTGGAAAAATCTGGAAGAGGAAACTATTTTCTCAATTTGTCAATATTTTAATGACAGTTTATCAGTGACATACATGGTTTTTGTTAACTGAGTTTTGGCTTCAGGAATAACTGAAATGTTAATTGCTTACTAGTATGTTAGTTTGTTCCATTTATTAATATAACAATGTAGTTATTTAATTGTTGGCAATGTTCATTTTGCTTTTCACTGTTTTTCTCAGCCAGAGATATTTTAGGCTTCTTCAATTATGAATGCATTTTGTAAGATTAGTGGAATGATTCTTAGAGGTATCTTTATATCTTCCTTTCCTTAGTAAATACTAAGTTCTGTCATGCAGAAGAAAGAGGGTTTTGTTATTTGTGCAATGGTTTAATATTCACTTTTATTCCCTGAGTGGTGGTTCTGATTTAAGTGGTGTTTAGAATGAAGCTTGCTACATAAATGCTTTCATAATTGCAAAACTTGTGTTTTAATGTCTTCTACACACACACTGTGATTTTCTTTATTTCCTTCCATCTTTTAGTGTTCCATAATCATGGCATTTGAAATCTCTTTAAATGTTGTTTGGGGACTTTGTGGGAATGTCATCTACATAATGATGTCTCAAGTTTGCTGTGTCTCTAAGGCTTAATAGGAGATGGAATTTGTAGCAGAGTAATAAGCATTTCTCTATAATGTTTGGGACTGGTATGACTTTGCTCCTAGAGGACAACACATTATGACTACTGTACACACACACACACACACAAAAAAAAAAAACAAAGAACTTCTTTTAACTTTAATACAGAATTAATTGAAAAAAAATTTCTTTTTGACAAAATCTAAAATCTGAGTGATAGACATACGAACTCTTATTTTCAGAGCATAGTTAGTTGAACAATCTTGATCTTCCCTCTGCCAAAAAAACAAAACAAAACAAAAAAACACATTCTTTTTAAAAGCCCTAGTTTAGCCAGTACAATGGGGAGAATCTCTGTTTGGCAAAGGGCCTAGGGAGGTCTCTTCCTATAGAATAGCTCTGGATGGGCAGCAAGGAAGGTGGGTGGATATTTATCACACATATCTGCAAAGGCAGAAGGCTTACAAGAATGTGCTGAATTTAATCAAAATGACATAAAAAAAGCTAAGAAATTTCCATATATTCATTTCCCCCTGGGCTCATCTTTCAAGATAGCCTAAAATGCACTAGAAATTTGTGAATGCTCCCAAGTCTTCCTTAGTGACATCAAAGGAAAAGACACGGATAGGGCTAGACCTCAAGGATACCTGATTTTTTAAAAAAATTTTTTACAGTGTCAGAGATAGTCCTTACGGATGATTACTGGTTTTCTTCTTATGTAATGTTCACATGTTTGTGTTGTCATTTATAAGCTGAAACTTCTCAGATAAAGGTCACTTATTAAGTTTCAAACATCTTAAAAATCTCAGAGCCTGAATACATATGTGTGTACTTTTTTGTTGTTGTTATTCTGTGTGAGAAACCAAGATCTTTGCCACATTAGGAAAAGAAAAGTCATAGTTCTGGTTCCAAATAAATCAAAAATTTGATAGTTTTTAGTCTTTGATATATTATGAAATTGGATAATAAGAAAAGTAAGGAATTTGGGTTAAATTCAGACACTAATATAAATTTTTTAAAAGACATGTACAGAACAGAACTATGGTATTAAGTGACTCAATGAATTTATTTCTAGGGAAAATAGAGATGAATTTTTATTTCTTGTAAATAAGCTCACTTTTGAGATGAATATGCTTCATTGAAAAAGTCTTCTAGGAATACTTTGGAAATAATGTGGTGATTTTGAAAGAGTTGTGGACAGGATTGGAGATGCCAGAACCCTGAAGTTGGACATCTCTCCCAGGTTTAATAAATAGGTGGTGAATTCCAAAAATGCTGTGTATCAATGTGGCTCATATTGATCCTGAGCACAATTTAAGGAAGGTCCATTAAATGGGTGTTTTCAGAGCACTTAGTGATTTTTCTGCTGCCAGCTTTTTATCCTAAGAGCAATTGTGCTAAGTTTACCTCTTTGACATTGTTACCTGATTGATTAAGGGCGGCTTTGATATTGACAATATAGACACCTTCCGGCTAAAGTAATTGCAAGGCTACAGTTTTTCTTGCCTCTAGCCCAGTTTTTCCTTCAGTTAATCTCAATGAAGCAATGTTTGATCATGATACAGAAATTTGTCAGTTTGGCCAAAACCAACAACAACAAATGAAACTTAGACTGCTCTTTTCTCAGTTATTAGATTATAATAATTTAAAATTTGCCCTTAACAAGAAATAGAAAAGTCTCCATAGCAGTCATGTGAATATCAGAGACAAATTCCCTGCATCTGTTTAATGCTCTTCAACAGAACTAATATCTTACTTCACCCCTGCCAATTCTATGTAAATAGGAACAATATATTTTGTCTCAAATTACTTATCAAATGTCTTTCACATTATGGGGACATTAATATTTAATTGTTGGATAAGGCAGTGCATATTGTTATAAAACATAAAAGACAATATTGCTACATCCCTGTGGTCCCTTATCTATTTCTCTGCCTAATAGTATTTCCATTATACACAGGTATTAGAAATGTGTTTTTCAATGGGCCCTAGGATCAGTGGTGAATAATCAAAGAGAATGGTGTTTAACTGATTGAATGCCTCTCCTTCAGAGAAAATTCTTGAATGGCCCTTTCACTATTCTAAAATGTTAGTGAAAACATAATGCCTGTATTCAAGTCATCAAAAAATTAATGCCATAACTAACACAAAACAGAAATAATTCAAAATCAATTGACAACCCCCAAACATATGGTTGTGCCACAGAATTTGTGTTTAAATACAATAGAACATAATGAAATTTCTATATCTGCACCAATATATTGAATAATTATAACTACAGAGTTGAAAATACAGTGATGTTTATTGATTTCACTGGACAATCCAATGTCAGAACTGCCATCACTGACATGATGATCTGGAGTGGCAAGAGCAATTGATATCTTCTGTTTTTTACCAATTTTACTCTACCCTTCATCTGTTTTTGTCACAATAGAAGACTGACCTGTGTAAATTATCAGTAGACTTCTTTCCTTTTTAGCTTCTGTTGTGTTCAAGAGATTGGAGGAAGGAGGAAATGGGTCCAGGATTATTCCCCAGGTCCCCAGTGCTCCTGATTGTGGTCAAGGTGGTTTGTTGTTACAAATCACTGCTGCTACTAATCCAGAGTTACAGTGCTGCTTATTGTGATTTTTCCACCTCTCTCCACTAATTTTGTAAGGAGTATCTCTGGAAATGAACCTTTTTTGCATTGTCTTACGTTGATTATGCAGCCTGTTTTACTGTTGAGACTGACAGCATACAGCTATTAGCAAAATCCTAATGAAAAGTCTTCCACTCAATTGTTTTGTTTATGGAAAATTCACAATGTATGAAAACCAAGCAAACTAATTGGCATTTATGAATTAGTTCCAGTTACATCTGGGTTCAGATGATCAAAATATAGGCTATCCCCCTCATTACATTAGAAAGTTTTTCAGGATATATGGTAATAAGTTAATGAAAGTAGTTAGCCCTGTTTGCAGGACACATAGCATTTCTCTCTTCTAACCCTTGAGGTTCTTCCCCAAAGTTCTGAAATGCCGCACTTACCCTTTTGGCTAGGGCTATGGTCACATAAACATGTAATGCATCAGAAACCCTTAAAAATATGGGCAAAAAAATAAGAATCACATAGAAGGGAATCATTGGCCAACAATACATGATGTGTACCAATCTATTTGTTTATAATTTGATAATAATCAGTTTTCCTCTACAAGTAGTTGATACTTTGCTATTTGATGTCAAAATCATCTTCTCAAGTGACAAAACCACTTTATTCCATTCTTTTGATAGTTGTAAGTAATTTCAATTAAAAATATTCTACACACTCGATATAATATATGCATTTGTGGTTTATGTGTTTATATCTGTGTATATATATCTATATAAATGCTTTTATGTGTATACTTGTGAAATTGCAAGGAAGTAAAATTTATTAACTCTCCAGATATAAGCATTTTAGTATCCCTTCTTCTAAGATATGAAATCTTTGATAGATACTTACTTTAAAAATTTCACACAGAGAAATGTATTGTGCATCTTTTTAATTGTTTTCATCAAACTTATAAAGTTTATATGGAGAATAAATTTCTCTCTGCATATATACACACACACATATACATATACACACATATAAATTAACAAAGATAGGATGTAAAAATTTCTTAATTGTTCACCTTGGACGTGATTTCAGAATTAATACTTGTTTCAAAGGACTACATAGCTTGTAAGTAAGCACAGTCAATTCTAGGTTAATTTACATTTTCACAAATGGAATATGAACTGGGTAAGCTATATAACATAATGAACACTGTATTTTCTGAAAGTTTTAAAAATATGTCTAATATGAAAAAAGTAAAATTACAATTTAATTGTTTATTTTTAATTTTTAATAATTTCACATTACTAGTTAATATAGAAATCCACAAAGGATATTTTTTATTGCTTTTGCTGTAGAAAAATTTGATACTTGTTTTTAAAATCTCATTCTAAAACACTGTTGAAATATCTCCTTAATGAAATAGGACACAAATAATTATTACATTAACATAAAATAAAACTATATAAAGTTTAAATTAGAATCTCTGCAGCAATTCTACCAGCCTTAATTTTAAACAACTTAAAAAGGACATCTCCAAAATATTAATGTAAAATTGTAATTAGTTAAAGAATATTTGTAATGCGTGATATTTTAATTGTTGAATAAAAATAAACACACATATTAACATATTAGCAGAGAAGATATATGCTTCAATGTACATGAAAACAACGTAAAATTCCAGGCATGTTGTTATTCTTTTTTTTTCCCCTATGCTGTAACTTGGCATGTAAGATCATATAATTTGAATAGAAATATAGTTTATTTTAACCATATTTCATTTCCTTTAGCTACAAAACTATCCTATGAAAAATTTGTTTAAAGGTCAATTTGCATGTTTGAAAATCATTGTGTATAATGTCAAATATATTCAATATTGGATTAGATGTCATTTCATGTTGTTCATGACACAAAATAAATTTATCTTCAATAAGTTCCTGCTAATATTAGACTCTGAAAGATTAGATTTATTTGACTTCCTCCAATTTTAATTCTTGACAGGAACATTATGGAGACTAAATAAGAATGAATCAGTGGCTGATTGTATTCCTAGAGTCATGATTTGATCACACATGCAAAAACTCTTAGCTTTCCTTCCCTTCACACACATACATAATCCCATGCTGACCAATGTAGATATTCAGTAAAGCCTTTATGAAATTTGTCTAATTTAGGCATTTTGTTTCTCAGCTTTTCTTTTCTTCCTACCATCAATACCTTCTAAAAGATGAACAAGTAGGAAAAACTAGAGAAAAATTTGAATCTAATTAAGTAACTAGCTCCCCAGTTTCTAAGAATTTGTCTCTCCAAATAGCTCTCATTTTCATTCCTTTTAAAGCTGTAGTTTTCTTTCCCTTTTCCAACACTAGACTTTCCTGTTTGTTTTCTGTTTTTAGAGACACCTACAATGAAAAGACACACACACACACACACACACACACACACAGACATACACACGCCCGCATTCAATGCAGCTAGGAATTTTACATTGCTACAGAAAAGAAAAGTTGTCTGTTTATAAAAAGAAGAAAAAAAAACAATAAAAATATGAAATAAGAAAGCACAGAAGGTAGTAACCACATTTAGATGTTTATCATGGAATCATCATTATAATCCATCTGTTAAAATCCCACAGAGCAAGCTAGACATAATTGGGAAATGTCTCCTTATTTTATATATTTGGGCTTTTAAGGCATAAAAGCATAAATTTTAGTTCCTTTTTTCATATGTGGATAACCACTTCACTTGGCCTAACTGGTCCCCTGGTAGATGATTGAGCCTGTTGGGCTTACAAAATTCTTCCAAATCTTTTATAATGCATTTATTATATTTATAATGTATTTGTATTTTCTGTTCACGTAGTATTTAACAAACATTTCATTAAGAAGCATTACATCAAATTATAAAATTTAAAAGACAAAAATGTGTTTTTACAAAAGTTTCTATGTAAAAGTAGTTACTATTCTTATAAGTCTTCAAATATTTCTATCTTTAAGTGTAAGTCTAGCTTTGCCCCCAGGTGTGTAATGATACTACACATTTTAAACCTAAGAAAAGTAATTGATTTTTATTGGACATTCCTTAACATGTTAGCTTTTGTAGATGCCAAATTCCTCATTTAAGTCACTGTGATGGCAGCAAGTCAGATTTTGGAGAACTCCAGAATCCGGTAGGGTCTCTTTGCTCATGATGAAAGTTGACTCTGAGAAGAACTCTGCTGAGTTGCATGACTTGACAGGTGAGCTTAAAGGCTGGCCTGCTGGGAGACTTCCTTCGAGAGGTTGGGCAAAATCACGAACAACTTTCAACATGGTGGTTATGAATATGAGACTCCAACACCATAAGGCACTTTGAGATGGAGGAATGAGAGATGATGAGTATTTAATTTGATCATCTTGGTTAGGTTAGGGAAGTGTTTAACAATTAGTCCCAAGGGTGAATCTGGAGCGTGTGCTCAGTGTAAAAGCTTGCTGAGATCAATTAGAAGTATCCATGGTAAGCATGGGGGATGGTCACTCTGGACAAGTCATGTAGCTTTCCTCTTTGTAATCTAGAGTCTGATTTCTTCTTTATATTGTTCTATGAGTATTGGGCAGAGGACAAGTTAGTTACACTGGAGAAGGAAAAAAGGTTTTAGCAGAAGTAAAAAAAATCAATGGAGGGTCACAGAAGGACTATTCTGCGGACCAGGGTAGAGGGCTGGAAAGACAAAGGAAAAGAAGACAACATGCCAGATAACCTCTATTTTGTGAGAATGAAATTGTTGGCAAAACATATCAATAATTAATCAGAGGCTTTTTACAGAGTAAGCCTTCTAATAGATATCTCCACAGCCGAAGTCCCTATACATGACCTGGACAGATTTTAATCATAATGAATTATTTATTTAACAGATATTAAAATCAAGGCTTAGTTCTAAACTCTGCAGGGATTAAAAAAAAGAACAAAAGAAGGGCATTCTTCAGTATCTGCTAAAACCCTAGCTTCTAAGAAATAGAGATCCCATTCACATGCCTGGGTCTCTGCTTTTATGTCTTTCTTTGTTCTTGTGCTGATAAACATATCATTTGGCTCATTGTCTACCCTTGCCACGGCTCACCCACTTGTATATGAAATCTCATACTTCCTGCCAAGGTCTTTGCTTCTTTTCCAAAAGAATATGGTTTGGGTCAGAAGACTGGGGCTAAGTAATGACTGAATTTGTCTTGACATTCAGAAAACACTCCAGTAGCCCAACTCCTTTGAATTTTTCTGTGTCTCATATATCAGGGGCTGAATAAATTGTTTAATTGTTATATCAATGATATTTTAAGACTCTCATGCAAATAAATTCTGGTAGTAGTTTATTATCTTACTCCAGTAACAAGTAATGCATTCCTCAAATACAATGTAACCCATAACCCACTCTCCCCCAGTTTATAGGATTTTAAAACTTATCAGTTATTTTCTACTATTTAGATAAAAACTTAATACGATGGGCCAAAATTTCTTTATTCACAGAATTATCTGAATGCTTTATCAATGTTCACCCAGATTGAAGATCTGAGTTTTTTTTAATAGAAGAGAAGCAGTAATTTAATAATTGTGTTAAAACTTGAATTATGTGCTAAGAAATGTTGTGCATTTCTTTCAGGTATCCACGATGAATATTTCTTTTTCTGTGTGATAGTACATGAACATGAAAAATGGTCATATAACCTTAATGATTTTCATTTAATAGAGTTTTGTGGAGTTACTTTAGATAGTAGAAGAATACATCATCTAAAATTACCAGAAAGTTTCTATCACCAAATGAGTCAAACCCTTATTCTGGAAAATTTCTTCAAGCTGACAGATGTAATCCCAAAGTTTCATATGTTTAAATACATATGAAATTCCATCTAACTCTATTTCATCAGACTTTATGAGAAAAATTAATAACAGTACTGGTGGTTTGAATGAGGTATTGATGGCTAAATAAAAATTGTAGTACTAACAATCCTTTTGTTACTAGGTTACCCATTGCCCAATTATCTGTTATTCCTTTTTTCCCTTTAAGATACTTTTTAAACTTAGAGGTTTCATACATGCCTTTGTGTACACATGTAAATATTATTATAGATAATGCCTTTTGCATATTTTTCATTTGATAGATATCTAAACCCTTAATGTTTTTCTTTTTTATTGCTTTATTTTTTATTAATTTTTAAAATTTGTATATGACAGCAGAATGCATTACAATTATTACACACAGAGCACAATTTTTCATATCTCTAGTTGTATACAAAGTGTATTCACACCAATTCGTGTCTTCATACATTGTGTCTTCATACATGAATATGTTCATCATATTCCACCATTACTTCTAACCTCATGTACCCTCCATGCCCCTCCCACCCCTTGCCCTATCTAGAGTTTATTTATTCCTCCCATGCTCCCCTTCCCTATCCCACTATGAATCAGCCTCCTTATATCAGAGAACAACATTCTGCATTTGTTTTTTGGGGATTGGCTAATCCACTTAGCATTATCTTCTCCAACTCCATCTATTTACCTGTAAATGCCATGATTTTATTCTCTTTTAATGCTGAGTCATATTCCATTGTATATATGTACCACATTTTTTTTATCCATTCATCTACTAAATGGCATCTAGGTTGGTTCCACAATTTACCATTGGGAATTGTGCTGCATTGATGTGGCAGTGTCCCTGGAATATGCTGTTTTTAAGTCCTTTGTGTATAAACCGAGGAAAGGGATAGCTGGGAAAATGTTGGTTCCATTCCCAGTTTTCCAAGGAATCTCCATATTGCTTTCCATATTGGCTGCACCAATTTGCAGGCCCACCAGCAATGTATGAGTGTACCTTTTTGTCCACATCCTCACTAACACTTGTTGTTGTTTGTATTCATAATAGCTGCTATTCTGACTGGGGTGAGATGAAATCTTAGAGTAGTTTTGATTTGCATTTCTCTAATTGCTAGCCATGATGAACATTTTATCATATATTTGTTGATTGATTTTATGTCATCTTCTGAAAAGTGTCTATTCAGGTCAGGGTCCATTCATTTATTGGGTTATTTGGTTTTTTTGGTGTTTAGTTTTTGAGTCCTTCATATACCCTACAGATTAGTGCTCTATCTGATGTGTGAGGGGTAAAAATTTGCTTTCAAGATGTAGGCTTTCCATTCACCTCACAGATTGTTTCTTTTGCTGAGAAGAAACTTTTTAATTTGAATTTATCCCACTTACTAATTCTTGATTTTAATTCTTGTACTCTAAGAGTCTTATTGATGAAGTTGGGGCCTAATCCAACATAATGGAGATAAGGATCTACCTTTTCTTCCATTAGATGCAGGGCCTCTGGTTCTATTCCTAGGTCCTTGATCTACTTTGACTTGAGTTTTGTACATGGTGAGAGAGGGTTTTAATTTCATTTTATTGCATAAGGTTTTTCAGTTTTCCCAGCACTATTTGTTGAAGAGGTTATCTTTTCTCCAATGTACATTTTGATGCCTTTGTCTAATATAAGATAGCTGTAATTATGTGGGTTAGTCTCTGTGTCCTTTATTCTTTACCAATCATCTACAAGTCTATTTCGGTGCCAATACCATGCCATTTTTGTTACTATTGCTTTGTAGTATAGTTTAAGATCTGGTATAGTGATGCCACTTGCTTCACTCTTCCTACTAAGGATTGCTTTAGCTCTTCTGGTTCTCTTGTTTTTCCAGATGAATTTCATAATTGCTTTTTCTATTTCTCTGAAGAATGCCATTGGGAATTTGACTGGAATTGCATTAAATCTGTATAGTGCTTTTGGAAATATGGTCCTTTTAATAATATTAATTCTGCCTATTCAAGAGTAAAGTAGATCTTTCCATCTTCTAAGGTCTTCTTTGATATTTTTCTTTAGGTTTCTATAGATTTCATTGGATAGATCTTTCACCTTTTTCATTAGGTTGATTCCCAAGTATTTTATTTTATTTTTTTGAGGTCATTGTAAATGGGGTAGTTTCCCTTATTTCTGTTTCCGAGGATTTGTCACTGATATACAGAAATGCCTTTAATTTATCAGTGTTGATTTTATTTTATATCCTGTTACTTTGCTGAATTCATTTACTAGTTCTTAATGTTTTTCTTTATTGTGAAAAATGGTGCACAAATACAACATCAGGTAAGAAATGGCTAACATAACATTTATTCTTGTGACACTTAAATTCTCTCAATTCACCTGTTTAATTTATCCCAAGATAAATGAACATAACTATAATAATTATTCCTGCTAGGTAGAAACATTTGAGCAGTTAACTGATAAAGCACATTGTAAATGAAAACATGCTTGAGAGAGCATTCTGCAAATATTACTCTGATTAGAACTGCTGATTTTCCCAAGAATTGAAGATGCCTAAATCTGTCTTTATATTTAAAATTTGGTTCTCAGGAACATCTCATTACAATGAGTCAAAGTCCTGTTTGATCATTTATGAGGTCATTTTAACACTTCCAAATAACTGATTATGAGACAACTCATTTGTAATAGGATATTGATGTGCAAATTGCATATTTCCATGTAAGTAGAGTAAAATATGGACACTATCACACTCCATATATCCAATTAAATTGAATTTGTCTCTAAAAGAAAAGTTGACTTTTCCAGATCTCATCCACAAAAGGAGGCGTTAATAAGCTACAAATTTATTTTTACTTTTAAATGCTTTCTTTTTAATTATAGAACAATGATACTGCAGTTTATGTGGAAATAAAAAAATCAATGAGAAACAATTCCTCAAGGATATCATTATACCTTCAGTCATATTTAAGATATTTATGCTTGTACAGTGAGGACAGAAAGTCATAAACATCTATTAAGTTTTGCTCCCCTCCTTCCAGAGAGCTCACTGTTCCTTTTGCTGATTTTGGTGATTCTGCTATTCCCATAGATGATTCTTCCAATATTCTGTATTCTAAATTGTTGACCTTCTTTTCTACATGGATTTCATCTTCCACCAATCTTATCATGAGCATATATCAGACTCCACCATTACCATTAGCTACAGAAATTACGTATTTTTAATTTCAGTCATTCTGTTCTAAAAGCATAGCCTCCTCAATTTCCAGCTCACTGCCTTCTACTGCTTTCTATAATTATCCCGTATTGAAAGACCTAAATAAGTTCATTTTACAACCACTTGACTTTTCCTCATTACTCATATCCTCATTTCTCTGCATACTGTTGAATTATGGTATATGTTCTTATAATCACTTCCCTCTTGTGCATATCCTCAACTATTTTATTTCCCCTTGCTTCATTGTACTTACTAGCAAAACTCTAGCCTTGATTAAGTTAACTCGGAACATACTTCATACCTATGCCACACACCTAAACATAACTTTCAAAAACACATATCCTCATAAAATGGTCTCAATCTAGTTCATGGCCACTAATCTCAAGTGGTCTAATGGGAATTCCCAATAATATTTTCTTCATATATTCACTCTTTTCAGAAACTATTTTATACATTCTTCTTTCTTTTAAAACTTTAAACCTCTACCACTTATCTGTTTATAAACCAAGTAAAAAATTGTAACTAAGAACAGATCATTGTGAAAGGAATGGATGAGGTTTATGAGTGCTGTTTTATTAGTCTGAAAAGGAAGAAAACATTGCTAGAATAGGATCTAAAGAAAACTGCAGAAAAATTAAGAAACTAAATATGGTCAAATCTTTCCAGAAATTTTATGATGCAGAGAAACAAATAGGGCAGCAGCTGAAGAGAAATAATGGGTCAAAGAGACTTTGATAATGAAATAAGTTATAGAGTGTTTCCAAGTCCATGAAAATAATCCTATAGGTAAGAAAAAGCTGCTCATCAGCAGATTACTGGTAGTTGATCACTTGCTCTCCCATCTAAAGCTTCTCCCTTGTTCTTTTTCCTATTTCACTGGTTACTGATTAGGGTTTAGGCATTTTATATACTATTATTTACATCCTACGTGCTCTCATACAGACTTGGAATGTCACTCATACACTAATGACTCCTAAATTTCCATTTCCATCCAGAAGCTCTCCATCAAACTCTACATTTGCATTTCCAAATGGTCTTTTATGATCTTTCCTTGTTGAAATTCAGCATCTCTGAAACTCAGTTCTATTCATCTTAAGTCATTTTCTCATTTGTCTTCAATATCTCAAGTTAATGGTTACACAGTCCTTTGTGACTTTCGTTGAAGTCAAACATCTTGATTTTATTTTTACTTTTTTTTCTCCTTAATCTCAAGTCCTGTATGCAGTCTGGAGGTAATCTCATTCTCTCTCTTTCAAAATATTTTCTTAAATTCCACTTTTACCAATGTGGAGCAAGATACCATCTTCTCCATGTTGGGATCTTGCAGTAGACCTCAATTAATCTTTCTTCTTTCTTTGCTTCTTTCTAACCTTTTTTGGAAACACAATATAGAGTGGCTTTTTTAAATTTAAAGGTCAATTTATTCTGTGAGAACTGGTTTATGTCTCCTTTCTTTAATGTATGTCCCCAATATCAAACACAGTGTCTGAGAATCAGTGAATGTGTACTTATATACTCTTCCAATGGGGGCTTTAGCTATTGGAAGATTGAAGCATATTTCTTCAAAGAATTCTGGCTCGGTTTCTTCTAAATGTCCTTGATATTAGACCAGGTTAGAACTATTTTAAAGCTACTATCTCAGAAAAATTTCTGGACTGTTTAGATAACATAAATTCAAATTCTAAACCCTTGTAAAAATAGGTCTCTGGTTGTGGCATTCCACTTGAGACAGGCCAGTTTCCTTCCCTCCTTTCCTCTGCCCCTCCCTCTCTCCCTTCCTTCTTTCTTTCCTCCTCTTTAGTGATGATGAACCTTTCACAGTGTTGTGAAGGAGTCTAGGATTTTTCTGAAAAATCTTGGTTCTAACTTTCCACCTCACTCAGGCCCAGTCTACTCACCAGATTTGACTCTAATTTCCAACATTTATTAAAATTTGTAATGCCAGTTCATTTCATCAGTTTTATTATAAGCTTCCTTGTTAAGTTGAAAAGATAACCTTTGTCTAATTTAAAATTTATAGTTGGTCATAGACATTTTGCTAGCAATATTTGAAACAGAGAGAATTTTCCTCTCTTAATTTAGATTATATAATGTTGGTAGTAGAAAATCTAAAATTATTCGTACTTTACTAGCTATTGTTATTGTTACTGCATAGGTTAAAATAAAAATTAAAGAAAAAAATCTAAGCTTTCATTAGAATTTGAATAGAGTTATTCAACTTAATGAGCATTTAAGCCTAAACATTTAACCCTGAAAGAAAAAAGTTAACACCAACAAGATCACTACAAATGTTCATATTCAATGTCCTTTATTTCTTCATTTAGAAAATTGAAACATTTCAGGGCTGAGAATTAAGCACAGACCACATATTGATTTAGGAAACTTAACTGAAAATCTTAGTGAAATCCTATAATTCCTAGAGGTTGTGAAATAAATACTGGATTGCTAAGATATGACAACAGCCTCTGGCCAGATTAAACTTATTTCACTGTTTTTCAAATGAATAACATATTAAAGTGGTATCTGTTTATATAAAAAATTCTTTCTATCTTATTTATGTGATAAAATTTTCCACTACAAATATATATGAATATATTTTTTATATATTTGTTTTACACACACACAAACACACACATATATGAATATTTGAATGGATACAAATTCAATGGTGTAAATCAATTGATAGATCTTTCTGAGAAATGTACATAAGAGTAGATTTCTAAAAATGGCTCTTAGTTTGGCATATTCTACAAATACATATCAGTGGAAGAGGATGTGTAGTCTAGAGAACAGAATAAAATTTTACAAAAAGACTAGTGTTAATCAAGAATTTGAATTGATACAGCACACTATGCAACACTTCAAGGGTCCAGCACTGTTTCCTTTGGCTTAATAAAAAGAACTAATGTGGGAAACTTTTAAGTAGCTTCTTGATAGGAAGGAGGAGAAAGAAGTTCAGATGAATTTGTAGAGGAGGAAAAACATTCCTTTCTCCTCTCATCTTAGATTCTCTGACTGGGACCCTGAACACTAGGCCAAAAAAGACAAGAGAAAAGATGCAGAAGTTTATGGACATGTGCACCACACATACTCTTGGGAGGACTCAGTGATAAGTAAGTCAAAAGAACTGGTTAGAACTTGAGCTCATAACAGCATCTTATCAAAGAATAATAATTTTGCAGAGAATTGATAAGACAAAGATCCTTTGAACTTCTAGAAGTGGCAAATAAAGGAAAGGCATATAGTGAAAGACAGGGCTATTTAGGTTTGTTTTGTAGATTTCTCTACTGGTATCCCAGAACTAGGGGTCCAGAGAATTGTAATATTTGTCTGGGGTGTTGCTCCATGGTAGGATGCCTGCTTAGCATGTGCAAGACCCTGAGTTTACTCCTAGCACTGTGAACATACACATGCATACACACTCACTCACTCTCTCTCTCATACACACACACACACACACACACACACACACACAAACACACACACAAATTGTACTTTTCCTTGCTGTATTTTCCTTGCTGAGGGAAGTAAGATAGAGTTTTCCTTGTGTATGTGTATCTTTTTAATTGCCTTTAGTCAAAATAATCCTTATATCAAAATGGTATATTTTGGGATGTCATACAATGAACTGGTTCACAAATATAATATTTTGCAGTTAATGAAAGTACATGCCCTGATTCAACTACAATATTATATTCACATTTATATCTTGTATCATAGAAAAAAGAAAAGCTGTAAATCTGAACATGCTACAGCTGAAGAAAAATATTTTTTAATTAGTTTGTCCTAGGGTTAAATATTTTTGAATTAAAAAAAAATTAAACGAGACTTTTTCACAGCTTTTTTTCTTTTGAGGTAAAATTGGCAAATCAAATTTAGACAAATTTATTATACACAATGTGGTGCTTCAATATATGTGTCCATCACAAAATGATTAAATCAATCTTAATTAACATAGGCATCACCTCAAACACTTATTTTTTGTAGTTAAAATTACAAATTGCTACACTTTAGCAATTTTCAAGTTTACAATACATTATTAATAACTACATCACCGTTGCTGTAGAGTAAATCTCCAGAATTTATTCATCCAAGCTATACTTTATGCCCCTCCTCAAACACCTTCTCTGATCACCCCTGCCACCCGCTAGCAGTCACTATTCTACTCTCTGCTTCTATAAGTGGGGCTGCTCGGAGTCCACATATAAGTGAGATCATGCAGTATTTCTCTTTCTGTGTCTGGATTATTTTTACATAGCATAATAGCTTCCAGGTTTTTTCATGTCATTGAAAATGGCAGAGTACCCTTCTTTTTAAATACTGAGTAGTATTCTTTTGTATGTATGTGTATGCTTCTGTGTTTGTGGATTTTCTTGATTCATTTATCTGGTAATGGATACTTAGGTTATTTCTGCATTTTGGCTACTATGAATAATACTAGAATGTAAATGGGAATGTACATATCTCTTTGAAATACTAATTAAACTTCCTTTTGATATATACCTTGAGGTGGGATATACTATACTGTGTAGTAGTTCTATTTTTAATTTTTGATAATCCTCCGTAGTTTTACCCTAATGGCTGTACTAATTTACATTCCTACCTACAATGTAAAAGGGTTCCATATTCTCCATATTCTCCCTGACACTTATATTTTATCTTTTTGATAACAGACATTCTATCAGGTCTGAGGTAATAGCTCATTGTTATTCTTGCATTTCCCTGATGATTAGTAATAATGAGCATTTTATCATATTCCTTTTTGCCATTTTGTAACCCATTTATGTTCTCTTATATTGAGTTTAAGTTTCTCATACTTTGGATATTATCTCATTATCAGATATATAATTTGCAAATATTTTCTCTGAGTTCATAGGTTGTCTCTTTCTGCATGTTTCTCTGTAGATGCTTTGTAGTTTGATACAATCACATTTGACTTTTTTGATTTTGTTGCCTGTGCTTTTGAGGTCCAAAAATCATGCTATCTACAAACCAAGACTATTTTGATTCTTCTTTTCTAATTTGAATTCCTATCATTTATTTGACTTGTCTAATTGCTCTGGATAAAACTTCTAGGATTATGTTGAACAGAAGTGGTGAAAATGGTTGTATAAGTTGATTTTGCATTACTACAATAAAATACCAGAGAAAATTAAATTTATTAAGATGAAAGTTTTATTAAACTTACCATTCTTACCATCTTGAATGTTCAGAGTCAAAAATAGCATAGTATAGGCTTGATACAAGTTGCCTCTTGACTACATAATGGCAATGACTGGGAATTTATGTTAGAACAAAATGCTCACAGCTCCTCCTAGAATACAGGGAGAAAAAAGTGTGGACCAGGCTCTCCGAATCCCTTTCAAGGGCACACCCCCAATTACTTAAGGGCCACCCAAAATTCCCTACCTCCTAAAGTTTTTATCACCTCCATATAGCCAAGTTTTTGGCACATGTGCCTTTTGGGGGCATTGAACATCCACATTATAGCAATATACATCCTTCTTCTATTCCTGATTCTGAATAAAAAGCTTTCAATTTTTGGCCAGCACATATGATGCCAGCTTTGACCTTGCACTCCATGACCTTTAATGTGTTGAGGGACTTTACTTCTTAGCCTAGTTTCTTGAGAGGGTTATCATAAAAGAGTGTTGAATTTTATTAAGTGCTTTTTCTGTATCTGTTGAGATAACCATGATTTTCTTTCTTCATTCTCTTATTTTTTTTTTTGTTTAGCCATTTGTTTTAGTCAGCTATTTCACTGCTGTGACTAAAGGACCTGACCAGAACAACTTTAAAGGAGGAAAAGTTTATGTGGGGGCTCATGGTTTCAGAGGTCTCAATCCATATACAACAGACTTTAGTCCTCATTGCTCATGGTAAGGCAGAACATCATGGCAGAAGAGTATGGTGGAGGGTAGTGGCTCACATTGTGATCAGAAAGCAGAGAGAGCGAAGTCTCCACTTGCTAGATGCAAATATATACCCCAAAGCCATGTCCAATTACCACCTCCTCCAACTTCACTCTACCACTTAATTTACCACTTAATTAATTCCTATCAGGTGATTAACTCACTGATTAGGTTAAGGCTATAACCCAATCATCTCTCCTCCAAATCTTCTTGCATTATCTCACACATGAGCCTTTTGGGGGACACCTCATATCCAAACCATAACACCATTCCTGCCTCTCAGAAATAAATCTCACTCGATCATGGTATTACATGACCCTGGAGTCATGGTGGTGTCATGGAGCCTGGTGCCATTGGGGCTAGCCACTAGGCACACTTCAGTGGTCCAGACCTGGTGCTGGGGTCCAGAGCAAAGCTGTGGGTTCACTTCACACTTCTTCCACTATGTGTAGGGCATCCTCTTTGGTGATGTCCAGGCTTCAGGGAGGGATGAATTGGGTTTGTGACCTGTCCTTTCCACATTCTTCAATGTCTTTTCTTATTTGTGCTTCACCTAATACTATAGTTCCCCTGGATTTCTTAGCTTTCCTGAGGTATTTTCGTGTCTGAATATTTGCTCAAATCAATCTTTCTGTAACATTGGGTATAAGAAAATCCTATTCTCCTATCTTCGCATATAAATGTTGCCTCTTTAACTTGTTTAATAATGCTAATCTACCTCTAGTAATGGAAATTATTAACTCACGTAATAGATTCTTGAAGAGGTCAACCAAGAAAACGTAAATAAATTCTCAATCTCCCAAAACCTAATAACACATAGATATGATTTTGATTCTTGATCAGTTTTAGCCTTTGTGGTCTTCTAGAAAAACAAAATATGTACTATTGAGTGAAAAATATGAAGGAAGAGACTTTGCTTTTCCAGAAAGGATGAGGCTTTATTCAGAGATGATTTATTTTCTTAGACCAAAAAAATAACTTTCAATTTAATCCAACTGGCTCACTGGCCCCCAAAGCATTCTGTTTCCTCCAAAGGGGTCCATGAAAAATAGCTCTTGTGGGTTTAGTTGTCCCACTTCTTCATATCACTTCCATTTCCAAATTCCTTAGTAGTTTTCAAAAAACAAATTTGATTCTTTTCTTTGATCCCAAGAGGGCACTAGTTACACATGGTATTGGCTAGTTGCCCTTTCTGCACTTGTCACTCTAGCCAGGTTTATTGGGCCTGGAGTAGCAATCCTGCCTTCAGTGCCAGTGGCCTCGCTGAACACTAAGGGATATTTCCACGCCTGGTTAACATTTACTGAGTGCTCGTCCTGTACCAGTTCATGCATTTTTACCATAACTCTAGGAGGAACATATATTATTTATCTATAAAATGGTGTTTTATCACCATTTTATAGATAAATAATATGAAATCCTCAAAGGGATGCTGTGACATCTGTACTTTCTAATGACAAATTCAGGAAGAATGGTATAGTATCTGTGAAATTTATTGTAGAGAGCCTTGACTATGCTGAAACTGCTCTCTCAGTGACCTAAATTCCCTGTGGGTCCATTCAGTGTGCAGCAGGAGTGAGAGAATAGTGCTGTCCTTGTGTTGATGTCTTAACAGCTACTCCTGACTTACCAGGAGAGTTTCCCCTGAGTTTACTGAGATTGTTTACTTACTCTGACTCCCTGTCCCACAGAGCAGTCTCTTCGGGGGTTTAGCTGAATTGAAAGCCCAAGGCTGTTTTTTCTCTGTTAGAAGAAAAGCCAGAAAGGTCAGGAGAATGGATGGTATTTAAATTTTAGTACTTTCTTGGCAAAGAAGCTTTGAGAACTCCATGACTTTTTTTTTTCCTGGACTAACTTCTGCAATTCTTCTAACAAGAATGCATCTATGCCCATTGATTATTTCCAACTGATTCTACAGGTCAGGGGGCCATTCCCGGTCTTGGAGTTGTGGGGTCCATCCGTTCACATGAGTGACTATAAGCCTCAGTCTAGCTCTCATTCTTGGGGAACATTGGAGCATAGGAATCATTTATGGTGCCATTATTCTAATGAACTTTGGGAAAACAGTATGGTCCCAACCTGATGGCACATTTTCTGGTTCCATCTCCAAACAGTGAGTGCACCTGTTGCTCTTTGGATTTACCATGAGAATTTCAAACTCTCAACTATGGGACATATTAAATTCCCAGGCATTCTCTGGAGGGTCTCCTTGCAGCTCTCCATTCTCTTCACAGTATCTTTCCTCCACAATCAGCAGATCCATAGAGACAGAATTTAGACTAGTGGTTCTCCATGCCTTGGGGGCTTGACAAGAAGCAGTTACTAGTGGACACAAGTTTTCTATTACTATTGAAAATATACTCTAAAATTTACTATGGTGATGATTGCACAACTCTGTGAATACCAAAAATCGACTTGAATACTTCACGTGGTAAAGTGTATGGTATCTGAATTGTATCTCAATGAGCTTGTTATACATATAATATATACTCATATATAGATATATATTTATATATAATTTATATATATATTATATATTTAACATATACATATTATATTTCTATTTGAATATTTAAATATGTATACATATATTTATATATACATGCATACATATACATATATATTTAATATACCTACCTATATATTTAAAAAGTAATGAAGAGAGTAGATTTCACATCCACCAATTTCTATACCTGATTCTAATTTTCTTTTGAACTCTGGATTGCCCACTGTCTGTTGCATATGTCCATATGGGTATTGCAGTAGAATTTCTAATTAAATTGCTCCAGCAAACCTCAGGAAATATTCTTTCATAGATATTATCACCAGTCCAGTCATTGAAGCTTTGAAATTTTTGGAAGCAAATTTGCCTTGACTTTACCTTTAAACTTCCAAATGAAATCAACAAAGCATTCACATGATATTGTTTAAGAAATCTCTTTGGTAATAATAGGTAGACATCGTTGTAAAATTCTAGCTGACTCGGAAATTCATAGTGGTAGTAATTTGTATCAGAGACACCTACTGGGATTATTTACATTTCACTTGAGGTTTGTCTCCCCTGTCTCTCTGAAGTGGATAGAACAATGTCTATGCCTTTATTATTCATAGCCTTGCATGTGTGTGATTCAAAGCCTTCACATCTATGTGGTCATCAGTATCTAAATTGTGTCTCAATGGGCTTGTTATATATACACATATATAGATATATATTTATATATAATTGGTTATATAATACTATATATTATATATAATGTCTATTACATATAATGTCAAATGCGTCAAGGGGTGCCACAACATGTAGTTAGACAGCCTTCTAGGCATTTCTGTAAGTGTGCTTTTGAATATAATTAATAATTAAATAACTCCGCTGAGTAAAGCTGAATGCTTTCCATATCGGGTGGGCCTTGTTTAATCAGAAAAAACTAAGTTGAACAAATATGTTCCCAGTAAGATAAGTCATCCTGTCTGCCATCCTTCAAACTGCTACATCAGCATTTTCCTGTCTTTAGCCTCAAACTGAAATATTGACCTTCCTGGATCTTGAGCCTGCTGCCTTCAGGCTGGAACTGCACCATCTGCTTTCTGCATTATCAGGTCCCTGGACTCAGACTAGAACTAAACAGAGCCCTTCTCTTGGGTCTCCAGCATGCCAGTACGCTCTGCAGATCTGGACACATATGAGAAGTAATTGGCAAATAAAAATTGTATATATTGAAAGTGTACAATGGGATGGTTTGACCTACATTTTGGAATTACTACCACAATAAAGATAACTTACATACCCATCACCTCATATAGTTGCCTTTTTTATTTTTTATTGCTGTGAGAACACTTAAGATCTACTCTCTTATTGAATTTTAGGTATGCATGTCATTAACTACTGCCACCTGCTGCATTTTAGGTCTCCAGAAATGATTTATCTTAAAAATGCAAGTCTATAGCCTTTGAATAACATCTCTACATCTTCTTTACCCCTATGACTCTTACTATCCACCCTTCTAGTGTGTTTATATGAGTTCAACTTTTTTAGATTACACATATAGATGAGATCATGCAGTATTTGTTCTCCTGTGTCTGGTTTGTTTTGCATAGCATAATGTTCTCCAGGTAGTTGCAAATGGCAGAGTGCTCTTTCATTGTATATAATATGTACTGTGCTTTCATAATGCATTCATCTGTTCATTGGCACAAGTTGTTTTCATATGTTGGCTAATGTGAATAATACTGAAATGAACATGGGAATGTACATATCTCTTTAACATACTGATTTTATTTCCTTTGGTATATGAATACTAGATCATATAGGACTTGTATCTTAATCTTTTGAAGAAACATTAGGGTCCTTACCATAACAGCTGTACCAGTTTACATTATATTCCCAAATCTATAGATTCTCCTTTATAGAAATTTGTCAATATCTTCAAGATTTTCCAGTTTATTGAAATATAAGTTTTCAGAATACTTCCTGATGATCCTCTAAAATTCAGAAATGTCTGTGGTAATATCACATGTTTTATCTGTAATTTTGTTATCTGGGTCTTTTCTTTCTTTTGGTTAGTTTGACTAAGAAGCAACCCTTCGTTGTATTAATATTTTGTGATTTTTTTACATCTCAATTTGATTAATTTCAATTGTGATCATAATTATTTTCTGTTTTCTAATGATTTTGGAATTAGATTGTTCTGACTTTTCTAGGATCTTGAGGTGTACCATCAGATTATTTATTTAGGATCTTTTTAGTGTTTTTTTTTTTTTGTTGTTGTTGTTGTTCTAATGTGACTCTAAAACTATAACATCTCCTCTTAGAACTGCCTTCTTACTCTTTCAGAGATTTTCATATTTCATCTCTATTCTAATTTGTTTCTAAGAATTTTTTGATTTCTTCTCTGATTTTTCTTCTGTGACCCATTCCTCTTTCAAAGTGTTTTATTCAATCCCATGTACTAAAATGGTTTCTGTTTACTCAATCTTGTTAATGCTAATTTCTAATTTCTGTGTTCAAAGGATACTGTGTTTACTGGCTATCCATGTTGGATGCAGAGATGGATTGCTTAGGGCTCAGGGCTATTGCTGGCAACTATGGAATGATGAGTGTCTGCTCTCCTCTGCTGGGACATGTTTATAGTGGCCCTAAGTACTTGGTGGTTGTCTGCAACTCTAGGGCCACTGAGTACAAGCTCTCTGTGAGTGGTCTGTGGCACAAAAGCCTCCCCTCTGACTGCTGCAGATCACGGAGTTTTGGTCCATCTTTGCATGAATTCCTGTGGAGGCTCTAGAGAACAGTGTGTTGGGGTTAGCAGTCCCGGGAGTAATAAACCCTCAGCTCAGCTCCATACATTCTTCTTATCTATGGTGGTGAGGGGTCTCAGTAACCTTCAGTTAGTAGTTATCCCTCTACAAGTTCCTTCTAGCTGGATTACTGAAGTAACCCATCTCACAGGTGTTAACTCTCATTTTATTTGTTACTATCTATAGGTGGGAAGAAGTTGAATTGATTGATTTTTTTTCCTAGGGAGACTGGCTAGCTGTTGGACTTTAGAAAATGGCTGTCCTTCCTGGCATACTTTCTGCCAACAACATAGACTGAATTGTGTGATCTCCTTTACCATCTTTATGGGTCTGGTCTGGTCAAAAGTTGGGCTGCTTTTGCCTATTTCTTTCAGGAAAACAGTATTGTTAGTTTCACTGGCCTTTTCCATTTATTTCTAGTCTCTGTTTCATTTATTTCTGCTCTGACCTTTGTTATTTCCTAGAAGCGCAGAATTTTAAGGATAAATTTCTCAAATTTGTTTTGTGGTTTCTGGAATTGGTTCTTCAGTATGATTTGATTTAAAGATACTAATGACAACAAGTTAACGCTACCATTGGCCACTTTGGGTTCTTCCATTCTCTGAATCATCAGGCAAAAAAAAAAAAAAAAAGAGTAATTGAGCTACTAAACTGATTGATCCTCACTATAGAGAGGGAACAGGTCTGCCACTCCACAGTGCAGATAAGGAGATAAGGAAGAGTGTGCCTGTAATATAGGAGATTCCTCGGGGTATCTTTTAGTATCATCATGTCCTCTGCCCAATGTCAGTGAAAAACTTCAACATCCTAATCCAGACAGCTCAGCTAAAACTGCCAGAATTTTGCTTGGTTTCTTCTTTGTATCAAGATAATTTAGAAGTTTTTTATTTCATGTCAAATTAGGGGAACTTGTAGTTACTTTATTATGGTCAACATATGTTCAATTTTAGTAAATGTTGTAGCAAATTTGTAAACAATTTGAGTTCTTTTGTGAATTGGATACAGTATTCTAAATATGTCAGTGCAAGCAGGTTAGTTAATTTTGATAATCAAATTTATATATCCTTCTTGATATTTTTTTTGTCTATACACTCTAACAAATATTGAATGGATGTTAACATTTCTCATTACGGTTATGAAAGCAATATTGAAGTGTCTATTCTCTTCTAACTGTTTCTTTATATATTCCAAGGCTACATTAACTTTTTACATATTTCTGATTATTCAAGTCATTCATTATTACAGCACAAACATTTTTCCCTTTATAATTTTCTCCTCATAAAGTCTATATTTTTTTACATCACTGCAGCTTTAGCTATCTTTCTTTATTTGCTTACCATTTTACCATTTATCATTTTATTCTTAATATTTTTAACACATATTCAAGACCTCTTTCTTGTAAACTACCTATATATTTTAGCCTAGTATTGTATTGTTTATATTTTAATTGGAAAAAAAAACTGATCTATACTCATGTTTAATGTGATACTAATCATTTGGGTTTAAATCTTATTTTTTTTCTCTGTGTTCCAGTTGATCTGTTTACTTGTCTTATATATTTCCCATTTCTCGAATTCCTTAAATGTTTTCTTATTATTTCACTTTTCCCTCTGTGTTGGATGCTGCTGCTTCTTACCCAGTTCTTTTTGTTGGCAAATATTTCAAACTCCCATCTACTCTGATAGCTTGAAGCTGCACACTTCTCAAAAGTACTGACCTCTCAATGGGGGCCTGCATTGCTCTGAGAGCTTGGAACATTTGTTACTCCACGACACAGCTTCAACCAAACACTGAATGACTTAAAGCTGCTCTTCTCACTTAAAGCTAGGATAACACTGCTACCATTGTACTTAGGGGTACCTTGTGGGGTCAGATGAGGTTAGAGCACTCCTGACATCACACCTTGGCTCTGCTTTTCCCCTACCATTCACACTTTCTTTATTCCTCACAGGTTGACTTGAAATTTCTTTCTCAATCACTTGCCTAGAGTTCCCGGTTCAGCCGGTTTCTTGGGTTCCCATCCTAAACCAGAATTCATGGTATCTGTGCAACCTATTTCTCTTAACTGGTTATCTCAGATATTAAGATATTCACCCCCAAATATTTAGATAAATAAACAATTTTAGATTTTTAATGTAATTTCAAGTTAACATATTTGATAAATTAATAATTTCCTGATGCATTGTATAATGCATATAACAGAATAATTTTACTTCATCTCACTTATTCTTTTGATTTTATTTTTTGGTCATGTATATAAATTCTAATGTTTTTTTATTCACATGTATGAACTTATTGATATTTTTTACTTGTTCTGTCGGCTAGTAAAAGAAGCATGAAGTCTTGAACAAGTTACTTTCATAGAATCTCATTTTCATCTCTGCTTCTGTAAATTCTGACCTAAGACAATTTGTATTGGTATGTCCTAAAGTATTCTTACATTTTTATGCAGTCACTTAGATTACTTCCCTATTTCTTCTTTCCAGTAAGAATGATAGGTGCTCAGATTTCCATGTAAAACTAGAATGTGAGATTCATTGATGCAGCTTTATAATATTTAGCACTGTGTGGTCACCATTTTACTTTGCAGGAAGATGCTTTCCACACCCATTCAAAGGTACTGAGTGAGCACTTAGCAGTGGGGTAATGAAAATTTAATTTTGTTCAGTCTCTGGTGTTTCTTGTTCAGACCTTTAGGTAGCAATGTCCCATTGGTAGCAATAGCTTTCAACTTGGACATTGAGGTATACCAGAAATTTTCTTTCACTTCACTTGAACAATTGATTGTTGGTATGGGAACAGAGAGGTCAGAGGTGTGTCTTCATGACAAATCATTTGTCATGAGTCGTAAGTATTTCTGTGCACTGGAGCTCCATCCAGTTTTCTTTTTTTTAGATAAATCAGTGTTCGCTTTTGCAACATTTGTATTTTGTTTCACAGAATTCGTAAGTAGCTACACAGAGGCCATTAGGATAACCTACATCTTTCACAATTTAGCAAAGTTGAAGAGGGCAGCAGCGATCTTCCAGCACAAAAAAAGAAAAAATATGGTTGACACATCCTGGCCTCATGGAGATTTGCTGAGCTTATTTTGCTGAGGTCGCCCTGTTCCGCACTTACACTTCATTAGCTTGCGCCTTCAGCCACGTGAAGCTGCAGAAAAGGCAGAAACAAGCCCCCTGACCTGGGGTCTGTGTCCTACAGTGTTCTGCTCTGTATCTTATTACAAGAAGTTCACTAAAACCAGGACGATAAAATGAGACTCAGAAACATCACACTATTTCCAAGAAACCAAATAAACATGAGCATTTTTGAAAGCCATGTGACTATTATTTACGATAAGGAGCTAATTGTGGATAATGACTATTTCAGGAAATCAGGTTAAAAGTATTAACAGGGGCTGGGGATGTGGCTCAAGTGGTAGCTCTCTCGCCTAGCATGCGCAAGTCTCTGCGTTCCATTCTCAGCACCATGTAAAAATAAAATAAAGATATTGTGTCCACCTAAAACTAAAAATAAATATTTTTAAAAATAATTAATAGTTGGTATGAGCTGCTTGAGTTTTTAAAGAAACAGAAAAAATATTTAAACGTATTTCAGAAAAAGAATAACCTATGTTTGGTAGTTTTTTTTTTTTTTTTAATGCATAAAGCAGAGGGAAGCAATCAGGCTGAAAATCCCATGAAAAATAAATGATCCCCACATTAACAAATAAGGGCACCTACTTTAGGTGTAGAGAGAGTTAACAAACATTAATGTGCATGCAGTATACTTTGAAATACTTTTTCTATTTTTCCAATTGTTTTGCTTCAGAACTTAATGATATGTAATTTTGATTAAAAAGGAGAAATAATCAGGTTGCTTTCTATGCCAAGTTTGTTCTTATCTGGTTGCTATGACAATCTCCTTCAACGTTTTTTTTCTTTTTCTTTTTCTTTTGTGGGTGTATCTCTTTTTGATGTTATAAAAAGAGTTTTCCTAGGTAAGGAGTTTGATTTCTTTATGCTTAAAGGATTTTTAAGAAATAAAAAAAGCTTTCAGTTAAAGCCTTTACATCCCAGGGAGTCATGTCTTATTTAAGTTTTAAAATGAACTTTTCTCTTGATGAAAAAAAAAAAAAAAAGGAAGAATGAAGGTCTTTGGAAAATCTACATTTTTTCTTCCATATTATAAGCACCAATTGCATCCTCTTGCCATTTTTCTGTGCATATAAAGGTTTATTTTTCATACCTAATTTGGATCTTATTTTAAAAATAAAATACTTCTCTAGATCTGTAATTTATTGGAAAGAGTGGATCTTAAAGAAGAAAATACAAGAGTATTAGAACTTAAATTTACTTCAAATTTTGTCACTAAAAATCAGTTTGGCGGGGGTGGGTTTATGTCTTAGTGGTAAAGTACCTGTGTAGCATGTGTGAAGCACTGGATTTGATTCTCAGCACCGCATATAAGCAAATAAATAAATAAAGGTCCATTAATAACTAATAAAAATTTAAAAAAACAGTTTGGCCTTGGAAAAAATCACATTAGCTCCTATGAACTATAACTTCATTTTAAAAATAGCTTGTTAAATCATGTTTTTCCCCCATATTTTAAAATAATATAACTCTTTGCATAGTCTCTTTTTCACTGAGACACTTAAGTTTTCTTCCTAGAGCATTTTTTTTCTGAGAATTTTCTTTGTATCTTCAATGAAATACAATATATGAAGTAAAAAATGTTTATTAAGTTCCACTTATTTACCATGTACATGGCTCACATTTTCCTGATCAACTAAAGTCACATGATGAATTTTTCCAGAGAACTATAATGTGTACAGGGACTTTAGAGATAACTTCTTTTATAGGATGGTAGTGATTAGATGGCAGGTTTTTCTATATTGATATCTCCAAAATTTATTGCCTCATTGACTGAGTAATATTGGTTAGTCCAATCTTTTCAAATCTTAGCACCTTAGGTCTTGGAAAACCACCACATTCTTTCAAAGAACATCTGACTGAGGGTGTGTGAGATATGGTTGGATAATTAGCATTTCAACATTGCAAACAAGTTTCTAAGCAATATTTATGCTGCTGGTCAAGGTCTTGTCAACACACTTTGATAACCACTGGCTTGTCAACCTAGAGGTTTTTGTTTTTGTTTCATTTTGCTTTATAATCTTGAGGCATTGCCTAATTTATAGTTGTTTTGTAGTCATATTTATTCTAAGAAGTCACATGTTTTGCCCTCATCTTTATGGATTTTATAACACAGTTGAAGAAAATTAAGAAATTACTTTTTATTCTATTGTTTGTTTTGAAAAAGAAACATGAATTTGTGTTTGATTTTTAGGGTCACATATCATGAGGAACAAACATAAAGTCTTACCTAGTTTTATATACCCTGCCAATATGAAAACAGGGGTCATGTTCATAATTCAACTATTATTTTTATTGTGAAAAAAACTCACTTAAAATATTTTATATCACATTCCATAGAAATAACTGAATTTTAATCACAACCATTTGGAAGATTTTTCATACATAAATCAACAATTTATTGTTAATAATAACATCGGGCTTTTCTGTAGAAAAATGTACTTCTGTAGCTGACTTGCATATATGGTTTTAAGACTTTTGTTCCTAACATACACAATTTAGATAGGCATCAGACAATTGCATATCCCTTGGCATTTGACACTGGGTATCCTGATCATTTATTTCCCTTCTCATTCTTACATTCATGATTTTCTAGTCATCTAAAAAGACAAGCCTCTTTTTGTTAATTTTGGTGACCTACAAACATCATTCAAAAGGGAAGGAGATATTAGAGTTATTTTAGTAAAAGTTTTACAAATGACCTAACAAAAAATATTCCAAAATATAAAGTGAGTATATAAAAATCATCCAAACTGTGAAGCCTAGGCAGAAGTAGAGTTCTGCTATTCTCATTAACTATTCAGTTCTCTCACCTCTATTTTATAATGTTTACTTGAAATTTATGACCATCAAAAGACAAAATTTTCTCTTCTTAGATCACTGAGGGTTCACAGCCACCAAAACAGAGAGCAGTTGGTTTCCAACACATGGCTTAGGTGTATACAATAGAATGTCCAAATCTGATCTAAATGTCATACAAGTGTGTGTCTGTGAGTTCATAACTCTGTGTAACTTAGGGTCCTAACATCTGTTTGTATCTCCCTTTAGTAACTAGATGTGTCTATAATTATAATTATATGCTTCACAGCAAGAAACCTTTCCCTTATGCATAATATTGTAAATTTATGAGAAACGATTCCAATTTGGTTATTCTCCATGCTAGATAAAAATTAGGACACATTCTTTTCCTCTCTGTGATTACATTTAGCTCTTCCCATTAAGGGGTGGCATGTATTTTTGTGCCTTTTGAATCAGTACTGGCCTGGGAACTTGCTTTGGCAGACAGAATGAAGCAGAAGTGACAATGCTCATGTTAAGGGTCTGAATCTCTAAATTCTTGCACAGTCATTTGGGTGAAACACAAGTCCAGACTGTTGGAGGACAAAGGAGATGGAGCTCTTATCTGACAGTCCTCCTTTCTCTGCACATAACATCACATCTGATAATGAATAAACCATAAAAAGACCAGCAAAAACCACCCAGCAGAGCTTAGTCTAAATAGCCAATGTATAGAATAATGAGCTAAATAAATATTTGTTGTTTTGGACTACTAGTTTTCTGTTTTTGTTGTTCTACTAAGTTGTGGGGTAATTTGTTATATAGAAACTGATGCACATACCTTCTAAAGTAAGTTTGTATTTGTCTTCCAATATTCACCTTTCCTTTTGTTTTAGCAATTTGATTTCACTTAGTTTTGACTGGGTACATGGCAATGTCAATATTTTTCAAGAGCTTTTATGTTCAGGTGTACTTATATAATCTGGCTAATGTGATTTAAGGGGAAGTAAAGTAAAAAATAATTCCCAGGCAGTACATTAAAACTGACAGCTTGCTTGTCTTCCATGTTCTTTTCCCACTTCCTGGTGGTTACAATAAAGACATAGAGACAGTGTCTTTGGCACTCTGGGCAAATAGCAGTGGGGAGTCCAGATTCCTGAATGCCATCATACAGCAGAACCACTCTCACTCTTTACTATCAATTTAGACTTTTGTGCAAGAGATGAGTCTATCTTAGCTTTTTTTTAAATAGCCATTGCTATATTTGTCTTTGTTAAAGTAAATCAAACATTTTCTTTATTGATTAATAAACAAAGTGTTTTAAAATTTAAAAAAAGCATGTGAATGAAAGTGATCAAATGTAGTCAGGTTTATTTTATGAGTTCTTTATAGCCAACACTCACTGTAGAGCAGAATTTCTGAAAATAGTTCAATGGGCACAGTTTATCATTTATGTACTCCAGGCACTGTGCTAAGTGCGCGAGCGCGTGCGCACGCACACACACACACACACACACACACACACATATATATTTATATTTATATATATAATTTCACTTAATTCTTGTATTAATCAGCTTCCCATCACAATAAACCAATATTCAATAGAATTAATTTATAAAAAGTTTGTTTTGGCTTACGTTTTTGGAATTTTCAGTCCAAGATACAATGGAGCCATTATTTTGGGACTATGATGAAGGTGGCAATTGGCTGGCAATGGCAAGAACTGCACGGTAGAGCAAACTGCTAGGAAGCACAGGTAGTAAGCAAAAGAGAAGGAGAAGAAAAAGCTCCTCTTCAAGTCTAGGCCCTGATGATCCAGTTAGGCCCTACCTCCTACAATTTCCAGTAACTCCCAATAGTGCCACTCCGAGAATCAAGGCTTTAACTCATGGGACTTTGGGAGACTTTCAAGAGCCAAACTGTATCAAGGACCAAAATAAATTCATGAAAATTTGATGAGTAAGGTTGTTAAGGTCTATAAACAAGTCAGGATGGCACCTGGTATTTTGCCAGAGAAATGTTAGAGTCTGTAAACAAGTCTGCATGGTGCCTGGCAAAAGGCCAGAGGGAGTGGTTTGTAAAGTAACAAAAGCGAGCCATTAAGTGTGGAGATTCCTTATTGGTTGACTGCTGTATCTATTTTATAATAATTAGATAAGCTGTGTAAAATGTATAAATACCATTCCTCTCCTACAATAAATGGCTCCCATTTCTGCTGTATCAACATACACAAGTTGTTCGTCACCCCCCGGTTATTTTGCCCAGCCAGCCGGGCTGCGGCATAAGGTAAAGTTTTTTAATAGATAACTTGATAATTCATCTGTGCTAAAAGGTACATTAATAATTTGACCATCAATGCTTCTGGCTGTAAAGTTACCTATATAAAGTTCTCAATGAGGACAAATCTTGTCAAAACTTCCTTTGCTACAGATTAACTGTGAAGCTCAAGAAAAAACATTCTAGGCTGAGTAATAGCTAAAGCAATTTTCTAGAAGACAACAATAAATTGAATTGCTATGTTTGTATCTTTTTTCCTATTTCTTTGGAAGTCTTTAATTGTCCTACATTTTCTGAAGTAATTTTCTCAATCCATTTCACCTATAATGTGCCAATACAATATAACTTTTTTTTTTTTCAGCAGGAATCTACTCCCTGCTGCCCCGCTGCCAAGTACTGGGGATCGAACCCAGGGGTGCCCTACCACTGAGCTATATCCCCATCCCTTTTATTTATTTATTTATATTTTGAAATAGGTTCTCAATAAGTGGTCCAGACTGGCCTCAAACTTGTGATTCTCCCGCCCAAGCCTCCTGAGTCACTGGGATTACAGGCTGTGTCACTGTATAGTCGACTTCTTCTACCATCTTAATAAGCTGTTTGACATTGTTGTTCCAGAACAGTTATGATAACAGTGAAAAAGATGGATCTGCTATTGTTGATATGGTGAACTTGATTGTTCAGAAATAACTCCAAGTATTGACAAAGAATAAACTTGAGTAATTTTGGATTTTGGATAACTTGGGCACATCAGCTAATTCATAATATTCTTATCAAATGTTAGGGCAATTGTGTGACATCATCTTAAGAGCTACTGCTACTGAGCCTGGAATTGTTATGGGAATTATATATAGGTGCATGTATAAGTGTATCTCCAAAGACATTCATTTATCTACTCTGATTATCACCATAAAATTAAACCATAAAAATCTGTTGTGTCTGCCCATTATGTATCACAATGGAATTGTGCAATCTGTCACAATTAGGTGTTCTGTTCAGGGCTTTTCTATTGTGGCAGGTCAGGTTTCAGGAACATTGGTAGGACAGAAGGCTTTAACAACACCTGCTTGCCCTGGGAACAAAGGAAGATTGCATTTAGAGAGTGGTATTCATCACAGGGTATCAGTTAGCCTCAAAGGGGAATGCAGAGCTCCTATTCACAGCCCAGAAGAATGCTTTCCTTTTCAAAGCTCAGCATGTGACTCACCTATATTCAGCATTCTATGGACCACCCTCCTATTTCAAACCAAGAAGTGCCAGAAAAAGTGATTTGCTATGTAACATCTTCAGAACCCCCTTTGCCCATTTTGTAAGTGTGTGAAATAGTTCTACATAATCGGATCCTGAAGGGATCGTCAAATTTGCAATGTGACGGAGTCCAAAAATTACTTGCATTTAGAAGAATATTAGACAGTTCTTACTCAGTTAAGCTAAGGACAGGCAGCGATGCAAGCCAAATGAAGCTATTTAAAGGAGCGTGGCGCTGCTTCTGTGGAGGAGCTATATTTTTAGCAGGACAGCCCTCGAAAAACATGATTATTATTTTGACAAAATAGCCTCATTTTCTTTACAAGGATCTGTACAGAAGACTGACTGAGTTATTAATTGAGCTTTGTTGTCATTATTATCAGGTTTTTTTTTTTTTTTAGATTTCTGATGTCTTTAAGGGTATTCTTCCAGGCAGTCCGTGTGCCTGTTTCTAATTCCTCATCATCACGTTAATTCCCTCACTTTGGAAGGGTCCAGATGTATTCCGTGTATCATGGTGGAGACACATAGAATGTAACTGACAGGAATATTTCAGAACTGTTCAGAGCTGCACAGCAGGAGCTGGTGTGACTTGTGCAGACTGGTGACAGTGGATGAGCCAAGCGTGGTTTCTTATGCTTGCACTGGGAAAGAAGTTGAGAGCTCTGGCATTCCAGGGGTCTTGAGATGCCTGTTAGAACTCTCCTGGCCATCCTGGTGCAAACACACACACACACACACACACACACACACACACGCACGCAAACATGCATGCACGCGCGCGCGCGCCCTTGGAGGAGAGGAGCAGCTTCAGCTGTTTGGCATTGCTGGGTGTGTGCACAGCTGCCTAGGCTTTGTTCCCCAGCACAGAGTCAATCTCAGGAAATTTCCTCATAAAAGACAAAGAAGGAGCGCAGGGGAGTCTTAAGAAAAGAGGAATAGTCTCTGAAAGGTGTCAGTATAAGTGGTTTTGAACAAAGGGAAATGAAACAATGTTCACCTTAAGAATCTGAATCTTGTTTTTCTAATTAAGTAAGTGAGGAAAAAAAGAGACAAGAATAAAAAAAAAAGTAAGTATTTCAGTTTAAAGAAAAGATGAAGTTATGAGACCATGAATAATGGGAGAGATGAGATTGAAAAGAGAAATTGTGATTTGGTGTTCACTAGTCTGAAATTATGTCTACAGAATGCTACCATTTTCAGTAAATGATGACACTCTTTTTGTTCATTTTACAAATAGTTCCCAGAAAATTAATTATTTAATGCATACATTTAATGCACATAAGTGTCTCCTATGGACAAGATAACTTCTTTGGCTGTGATATATATCGTTAAGGCCCTCCTTCCTACAGTTCAAACAGAACCTTGGAATTTGTGTGAGTCCTAGGCCTGATTCTATCCAGAGTTACTGTGGACTTTGAATAGATTAACTAATTTATCTTCATCTCAGTTTCCTTCTTTTAGAGAAATAGATAGACAAAATAGTTTTGGAGGCCCTTTCAAGATTTAGGGCTAGATAGTTATTTACAGTAAATAGTGACATCACAGGGGATCCAGACATCGTGCTCTGCCAGTGTCTGTATAATCCCTTCTGTTTAAAACATGCCTTGCTTCTTTGTTCTGTCAGTCTTTTGTAGTATTTTTAAGCCTAATAGCATCTACTTTTTATTCTTACCCTCTCCTTCTGACTGTGTTCCTTATGTGTCTGTGATGACAAGAATTGTGGCCAGTGAATTTCTAGTACTGATCCTGAGAATCAAACAGTGCTGTGTGTGTTCCATCTAAGGCAATCTGGGGCAGCCCTTATAAATACATCTCATAAATACATCTGCGTAGCAGAAAATTTTATGAACAATACATAATCAATATATATCAGTATTACACACATGCTACTTAAAATATATTTCTCAATATATTTTAAGTAGCATGTGTTTTATATAGTAGCTCTGTTAAATCTGCATACGAATGGCTTGAACCAATTTGAATGAACAAGGAATTTAAGTAACTTACTTCACAAACAGTAAATGATTGAAATAGTTGGTCAGATTCAGCTGGGCCATTTCCTCTATAGTTTATCTTTTTTTTTCTTTCCACTTTATGTGTTAAGATTGATGAAATATATCCAATAATTTTATATTAAGAAATTAAACCCTTTAAAATATTGTTACCTAAAAAAAAATTATCAAGAGCCACCAATGTGCATGTCATCAGTGAGAATGTTATTACATCACTGTATTCTACAATAAGATAAAAAAATTCTTTGTTCTCACTACTAGATTCCCTAGTCACAACCCAGAAGATCATTGTACACTACTTCAAATTATTAATATTTATAATAGTGTATTTAAAAATATGTTTATTTTTGGGGAAAAAAAACCTTTTAGAATAATTTCATTGTTTATATGCTTCTTAGTAGTCTTCTGAATAACTATTCACCCTATCACTAATAATCATATTTTACTTCAAAATCACAGCTTATAGTTTTTATTTTCAAAAATTATAAAATTCCCTATCATATTTAGCATAAGACTTTATACAAATGGATATTAACAAATGTTCCCTGTCAGATAAATATTTTCTAGATATTGTTCAGTAATACAGGCTTTTGTTTTTTTTTTTTCTTTTCATTTTTTGCCCCACGTGAAACTAGATGCAACCTCATGTATAAATGACTAGTCCACTTTTTCCTATGAACAATGAGTCCAGAAACCTCGGCAGAGTAGAGGAAGGAAGCACTGCCCAACAACCCCTCAGTACTGACTTACCAGTGAAAAGACTGCTCCTCAGTAAGGTGAGTAACAAAAGGAACCTCACAGAAACATAATACTATACTGTAAAAAAATAATATTCAGAGCTATACAAATTCCATAACTTGAGTATAAGAAATAATACTGCAGAGACATGTCAGCTCCAGCCAACAGCAGAGCAGAACAATGAGTGCAGATAAAGAGATGCATATCTGGTGGATAAAGAAATTAAAATTAAAAAAATGACTTAGGGAAACTGAGGAAGGCTGATTTAAATGGACACAGAGTTCGTAGGGTAAGTGTCTTTGTGAAAACAAAGCCAAAGTGGCCCACTGGGGTGAAAGCATCCTGTAGACATGGGCAGTCCCTCTTGGGTGGCCCGGCAGGAACACAGCATAGAACACACTGGCAACTAAGAGAGATGTTCCCAGAAGCCGAAAGCTGTGCCCTCGAAGCTCCTGCAGCTGTGAACACATGCGGATTGGGAACTCAGCAGCCCACAAAAAAATTCCCAGAGGTTTCTTGAACCTGAGAGAGTGAAATAGGCACAAAGAATATTTTACCTGAGTCACTCTGCCTTTGGATCCCAAAAGAGAAAAATCCCATAAGAATTGTCATCCCATAAGAGGTGTTGCAAGATGCTCACTGTGGCCATACAAAGTGTATGTTCACCCCAGGGTGGATACCTGATAATTCTCCTCCATAGAGGTGTAAATGAAACCTGTGTTTCAGTACTTCCTATCCCATTAGTTCCTATCCCATTAAAGTGGATTTTGGCATATCTCGTAGATCCAGAAGCCCAGCATAGATAGGAAGTTCCACACCAATAAGGAGAATGAACCAAATCTCAAATACCCACCAACAGAGTTTCAAAACCGACACAGTCCAAACCCCAGCAACTGGAAATCAAATCTAGAATTCTGCATCACTCCTGTTACAGGTTTTACACAATTCATCAGCCTTCCCCAGTGTACCTTGCCCAATACTGGGAGATTGGAAACCAAGGGCTACTACACGTGGATGACAGCTAGGTAAGGAACACAAGGACAGTGGCCAAAATATAGAGCCAAATATAAATATAGAGAGTGAAAAATCCATCCCTGACAAGAGATCTGACTACCATAGCAAAAACAACACTCTATCTCTCTTTAAGATATTTTTCATTTTATTTCTTTTTCTTTTTTCTTCTTTTTATCCATATTACCATTATTTTTACTCTTTTTAAATTTTAACTTTTTTCCAAATATTTTATTTATTATAACTTCTTTCATTAGGCATGGTTTTGTGTGTATGTAAATATGCAGATGTGGTTAGGAATCTCACTGCACAGATGGGTTTGAATGTCTACCTATCTACCAGCCTATCTATTCATATAACTTTACTTATACATTGATAGCTCTATCCTGCATATGTTCATTATTTAATTTAGGTTAGAATTAAATGGGACACAATTATGTGGTGGTTCAAGTTGTTTCAATTTACATTTGCTGGTTCATTCATACCTAGTTCTGAGCCTTTTCATCCCCGCTTCGTCAATCTCTTCCCCTTTAACAGCCAAGTTTCCTGTTCCCTCCTCCTCTCTTTCTCTTTTTCATTACTTTAACTTTCTATTTTTTTATAGTTGACACCTGCTCCCTATATTCTGTCTCTCCTCTGATCACTTCAAACTTTCTCTTGCATTCTTACCCTATATTTTCTTATTTAAGAAACTAATCCTAACAAAAATATAAATTATATAGACCATTTAATTCTTAGTCCCATTCAATTGTTGTGTATATTAATACAGTGGGCAACATACAGAAATCTACTGTACACTGCCTAATCTAGTTCACATTAAAAAAAAAAATATTGGCACTGTTGTTAAATGCTGACCCCACCATTCCTATATAGATGGAAATTAGTGTTATGGATGTCAGAGCAGAAACCTGACATTTATCTTAAGGCTATATACATCTCTTACTGACATTAGTGACATTCCCGGATTCCCCCTTTCTCAATGAGGGACTAGAAAGAGACTAGGACACTTCAAAAAAACAGAATAGACATCCTGCTGCTGAAAAATAACCACATCTCACCCAAGCCACAGTGAATGAATCTCACCCTACACACAGTCTGGCCCCACTTGAGTCTTAACTGTATTCCAACTCAAGGAATTGAGGTGACGAAAATATCAAGCCAACAACCAGGGTCCTATTAAGAATTATCAAAGAGGACCTCAGGTCCCAACCCTTGACATATACTCGTATATCAAAAAGAGGGAAAATTTTGAGAATAGATATGATAATTATACATAAATGGACACATGCAGAAATGATGAAGGGAAACCCATCTCAATTGATGCCCAAGTCCAAAACCTTTTAAAAAATGAGAAAACAGGCAAACAAATCTCTCTCTGAAATTCACAATCCCCCAACAAAGTATCACAGTGATATCGAAGAGAACAAAATCCCAGAGAAAGATTATTTAAAAACTCTGTTTTAAAATATTCAGTGAACTAAAAGAAGATCGAAGGAATGCATTAGGAGAGCAAATATAGGAGATGAAAGATCACTTCGATAGTGAAATAAAAATATTAAAAAGAAACCAACTGGAACCCCTAGAAGTAAAAGGCACGGTCAATCAAATTAAAAATTCTTTGAAAGCATCACCAACAGATTAAATTTTATAAGAAACTGAACTTCAGCCCTTGAAGATAGAATTTCAGGACTTAAAGATGATATATAAACTTGAGTACACAGAATGAAATGAAGGAGGAAAAAATGATAAAATAAGCCAGTTCCCCAAACCAAAGGCTGAATGTTCTCTCTGATATGGGATGCTAATATATAATAAGCAGGGGACAAACACAAAGCATAGATGTTCATTGGATTAGACAAAAGGTAATGAAGAGAAGGAAAGAGGGATGGAAGTAGAAAAGATGCTAGAGTGAACTAGAGTGAATTGGACATAACTTTCCTAAGTTCATATATAAATACACAACCAGTGAAATCACATCATGTACAGCCACAAAAATGAGATCTTAATTAGGACAAATTATACTCAATGTATGTATAATATATCAAAATACACTATAATGTCATGCATATCTAATAATAAATCTTTAAAAATTTAAAAAGTTGATTCTTTTAAATAAGATTGATGAAACTTTAGCTAAATGAGAGAGAGAGAGAGAGAGAGAGAGAGAGAGAGAGAGAACACCAGATCAATAAAATTAGAGACAAAAAAAGAACATATTACCACAGACCCTTCAGAAACCCATAGGATCATCAAAAATTACTTTTAAAATTTATACTCCAATAAACTAGAAAATCTAGAAGACATTGACAGATATTAGAAACATATGACCTGCCAAAAGTGAACCATGAAGATATCGAAAACCTAAACAAACCAATACCAAGTAATGAAATTGAAACAGCAATTAAAAGCTTCCCCAAGAAGAAAATCCTAGGACCAGATGGATTCTCAGTTGAGGGCTACCATAGCTTTACAGAAGAACTTTCACCAGTTTTTCTCAAGTTACTCCATGGAATTGAAAGGGAAGGAGCACTCCCAAATACATTCTATAAAGCCGATAAAACAGTGATACCAAAATCAGACAAAGACAGACTAATGTCCCTAATAAATGGAGATGCAAAAATTGTTAATAAAATATTAGCAAACTACATTCAAAAACACATCAAGAATATAATACACTGTGATCAACTGAATTTCATTCCAGGGACGCAAGTTTCGATCAACATGTGCAAATAAATAAATGTAGTTCATCACTTAAACAGAATTAAGGTCAAAGATGTCATAATCATCTACAATGAAAATTAAAGAAAATTGAAGAAAGAAATTGACAAAGACCTTAGAAGATGGAAAGACATCCCATGTTTTTGGACAGGCAGAATTAATATTTTTCAAATGGCCATACCAAAAAAAACAATATACAAATTCAATGCATTTTCCATGAAAATACCAATGACATTCTTCACAGAATTAGAAAAAAAATCCTTAAATTCACTGGGAAGAGTAAGATACCCAGGGTATCTAAAGCAATATTGAGCAAGAAAAGTGATACAGGAGGCATCACAATACTTGATCTAAAATTATACCTTAGAACTACAGTAAAAAAAAACAACATGGTATTGACACCAAAATAGACCTGAAGACCAATGAAACAGAATAGAAGACGTAGAGACAAACCTACATATTGTTTGATACTTGACAAAGGTACCACAAACATATTTTGGAGAAAAGACAACCTTTTAACAAAAGTTCTTAGAAAATGGATAAGCTATATGTAGAAAAATGAAATTAGACCCCTATCTTTCACTTTGCACAAAGTCAAACTGAAACAGATCAAAGACTTAGGAATTAGATTAAAAACTTGGGAATACTAGAACAAAACAGAGTCAACATTCTATCCTATTGGTGCTGGCATCAGCTTCCTTAACAAGACCCCCCAAATGCAAAGAATGAAACTAAGAATCAAAAAGTGAGATGCCAACAAACTAAAATAATGCACATCAAAGAAAATAATTAAGAGTGTGAAGACAGCCTTTACAAAGGGAGAAAATATTGATCCACTATTTCTCCAATAGGGTATTAATATACAGAATATATAATTAACAAACTCAAAACACTGAACACCCCCCTAAAAACAACTTGATCAATAAATAGACAAATAACTAAACAGAAATTTCTCAAAAGAAGAAATGTAAATGACCAACAAATATATGGAAAAAATGTTCAACACTTTATCAGTAAGGGAAATGCAAATTGAAATCATACTAAGATTTCATCATACTTCAGTCATAATCACAACAATCAAGAATACTAATGATAATCAATGCTGGTGAGTATGTGGGAAAAATACAATTGTACATTATTGGTGGGATTACAAATACTACAACTGTTCTGGAAAGCAGTATGGAAGTTTCTCAAAACTTGAGATGGAACTACCATATGACCCAAGTATCCCATTCCTTGGTATTTCCCCCCCCAAACTAAGATAAGTCTACTGTAATGTTATAGCCACCTTATTGTTCATGGCAGCACAATTCACAATAACTAAATTATGGAATCAACTGAGGTGTCTGTTAATAGATGAGTGGATTAAGAGATTGTGGTATAATATACACAGTGGAGTTTTATGCAGGTGTAAAGAATAATAAAATCATGGCATTTGTTGATAAATGGATGGACATGGAAAACCTCTTGCTAAATAAAATAAGCCAGATTCAGAAACTCAAAGGTTGAATGTTTTCTCTTGGATGTGCAAGCTAGAGTAAAATAAAGGAGAGGGAAAGGATAGGATATCATAAAGATATAAGCAAGATCAGTAGTGTAGAAGGAGATTGAGAGTCAGGGTGGAGGGATGGGAAAGGAGGGATAAAGTGAAATCAATTCTTAAAAAATCATGTTATGTGCATACATAAATATATTACTGAGAATGCGACCTTTACACTAAGTAAAATGAACCACTCAAATATAAATATATCGATGAACAAAAGGAAGTATGGCAGAACAGAGGAAAGAGAACAGATGAGGAAAAGGAGAGAGAGAAACTCGGGATCATGAACTCAAATTGAATTCCATGCATTTATGATTTTGTAAGTATGAACCCCATTATTATGTGTTACCATAAAGCTCTAACTAAAAAGAAAAAAAAAAGGAGTCCAGACATTTAGCTTAGCCAAGTTTTTGATGATCTGTTCTTAGGGAAAAAATATTCTGTGAATATTCATTGATGCTGTGACTAAAAGATCTGAGCAGCAAAATTACAGAGGGGAAAAGGTTTATTTAGGGGTTCACGGTTTTGGAAGTCTCAGTTCATAAAAGGCCAGCTCCATTCCTTGGGGCTGAAGGTGAGGCAGAACATCATGATAGAAGAGAGTGGCGGAGGCAGCAGCTCCTATTATGAACAGAAGGTGGAGAGAGAGAGAGAGAGAGAGAGAGAGAGAGAAATATCTCCATGGCCAGATACAAATATATAACCCAAAGTCATTCCCTAATTCCCACCTCCTGTGGTCATGCCCTATCACTTTCAGTTTATCCCTATCAGGGGATTAATTCACTGATATTATAATCCAGTAATTTCTCTTCTGAACCTTATTGCATTGTCTCACATGTGAGCTTTTGGGGGACATCTCACATTCAAACCATAACACTTGGTCAATTTAAAAACCTGTGTTTTATATAGTGCCTTGCAAAGATCTTTTGAGGAAGCTGAGGCTAGTGGTTAAATTGGAGAATATAAGTATAATCAAGACATTACATCCCATACAAGAAAACAAAATGACAGCGATTAGCATTTTGTCTTGTATTAATTCTTCTTTTATAGCAGATTGATATCAGAAATTTCTCATCAAATTAGGGGAGTTCTGTGATTCCAGTAGTTTAATAGTACTAGATGCTACACAAAAGGAACCATCAAGACACTGTTCTCCCCCAAATCTCAATAGCTAACTATTGGACACTGATTTATTATCACATAAACACTGACATAGATATCTCCATCTTAGTTACCTAGATTGTAGAAAGAAATACCAGGGGAAATATAAATAGATAGAATGATGCATTATATTACTCATAGGGAATTAACAAGAGCTCATTAGAGGAAAATTGTCTAGTGGCATTGTTGAAAAAATATTTCTGGGCATATTAGTCTATTTTAGGTCTTTTTCTACTGTGTACATCAGCTTTGCATGCCTGGAATCAAGAAACCCAACAATAACTTAAAGGAGGAAAACTTTACTTTGGTTCATCATTTCAGTGGATCAGTTCATGGTTGGTCAGTTCCATAGTTCTGGGCCCAAGGTTAAGCAGAATATCATTGCTGAAATGTATGGCTCAGTTTAAGACACAGAGAAAGAGAGTACTCCAGGATCCAGAGATAGAACGTAATTTCCAAGGGCATGCCTATAGTGACCTAATTTTTCCATCCACACCTAACTTCCTTTAGTTACTACCCATCAATCAATTAAAATTATTAATCCATCTAATGGATTAATGCACTGGTTCAGTTACAGTTTTCATAAGTTAATTGTTTCACCTCTAAACATTTTTGTATTTTCTCACAGATGACTTTTCAGGGGAAACTCAAATAGAAAACATAACATCTTTTTGTTTTCTTCAAGCTAGTCTTGATGAAAAACAGAAAAAGGAGAGAACACAATTTTGATCAGAAAAGGAAGTACTTTTGCTAACCTATGAAGAGGTTGGTGATTAGGTTACTTCCACTGGAAGAGGAGGTTCATGACACAATAGGTGAGAGTGTCTTGGCAAGATGGTAAGTCTTCAGAAAACACCACATGCATTTGGAGGCAGAAATCTAGATATTGGCATTTCCAACTTTATAAAAAAAATCCATATCTTAAATAAAAAAGCTGCAAAATCATTAGAAGACATCAGCAGATACACAGAATGTTATAATGTCATCTGTGTAGACAGGTAAATCTGAGAAAGTTTTAGTCGCAGCTGAGATTGAATTTTATGTAAGTTTTTATTTTGAATACATATGAAGACAAATATTTGCAGTGAAATGCATGAGTTCATCGACCAAGATTTATACTTGCTATAGTGCCTAAGTATAATGTAGATCCAGGAACCACTGCCATCTGGACTTGATGACTATCTAAAAGAGTTTAATGGAGATGATGTGTCCCCAGATGAAGTTAGCATATTCATGGAGCTATCAGACAGTGCTAGTGCTCACAACAGAGGCTAATTGTTCCTTTTGGGAATGCCAAATTCATGTCTCATGGTATATTGAACTCAAGATCATAACTATTAAAAAAACTCTATTAGGCTATCATACAGAAAAATATTTATTTCTTAATCTGTACTGTATAGTCACCTTTTTAATGTACTTTGACAAAAAATTCATTATACTGAGGAAAATCATAATGAAGCTATAAACCACTGACATTTGAAAGGAAGTTAAGAGATGTCTAATCCATCTCAAAACCAATACTGAGCTCTCTTAATACCCTTCATGATGGATGGCCATCTTGTCATGGCTGAGATTGACCACTATCAGGAATAGGAAACCTCATAAGTGAGATCAACAAGTTACTGAAGGAAAAAAAAAGCATGAAAAAATTAGTGTTGCAACTATTTCATACAAAGAGAGGCAGCCAGGCCATTGGTGCAAGGAGAAATTGAACTTCATCACTTGTGAATGTCAGATCTTAGACATAGTTTCTGTTCTAATGATCCCCTACCTCTAAAGGTTGGTTTACTGGGCCATTATAGTGTCCAATAGAATTTTTCTAGGATGGAGATATATATTCCCTGTGTTCAATATCTTATTTTGTATAACATGTAGTAATTTTACTTTATAAATTTTAAAATTAAAAATTCTATAGAAAAATAACTAAGCAAAGGAGTATCAATGTTTGGCTTTCTCCATTGATTCTATGATCTTTTTATTTATTTGAATCATCCTATGAAGTGGCTCACAAATATATCAGAGAATATCATTAATTTTTATGGTACTTCTACATGTGACTTTAAATTTTATTACCTAAAATAGAAAATATCCCCAAATACATTTTTCTCTCATTTTTATTCTGAGGCAAACATGGGAGAATGTTATTTTCCTATTTCTGTATACACTTATAATTGGTGTATTTTGACAATTGTGTATCTAATGCAGTATTATGTGTTGACCTAAAAGGAAGGAGGTGGGAAATCTGTACTATCATTGTTAAATTGCAGTATAATTTATCAAGAGATAGAGATATAAAGAAAGAGAGAGAGTTTTACCTCATAAGTGATGAATTATTGGGCATCATATTGACCAAACAATCCACTTTAATTTCCAATCATTCAAATTAAACCCTGGAGTCAAAAGAAGTTTCAGGATGGGTTGTTTTGGGCTTGGTGATGCTCTCAAAGGAAAGGGGGGAAACCAAAGAGTAACTCAGAATGGTGAAAAAAAATCTCCTACTCCCTACAGATAGGCAGGCAGCCAGAAGGGAGGAAAGGCAGAGAGGTGTCTGTGACGTGTAATAGACTTTCAGGGATAGAGGGTACTGATGTTGGATTTAAGCTTTGAAAACAAGGTTATAAGTTTGCTTTTAGAAATTTATAGAGTTACTATTTCCTATGTGTTCACTTAATTTACAGGATTTCTTTCTATTAACTACAACATTAAATATAATTTTTATGAATATCTAAAAATACTGACAGTCTTTGTTCAACATTTTAATATTTTTAATACTGATTTTTATTCATGGAATATTAATAACTTTTAGTTTCCATTGTTGGCAATTATTCTGTTTCAGGCTTTAGAGTCTATTCCTTCCTGTAGTACAATATGTCCAACAAACAGGTAACATTAACATGAAAGAGTGATTCCCCTGTAGTACCTGTCAAAGGTTATGTCCATGTGTCAGAGGACTGTAAACTTATGTCATTTTTCAGGGTCCCAATGGTTTAAGGAATTCCTGAATGCTGAATAAAGTCTTTCAATGACAGTTTAATAATGCTGAGTAAAATTGAACACATAATGTCTTACCATATAAGTGTTACACATTGTCACTGTTATTATTATTATTTTAAATCAAGAGTAGAGACATGAGAAGAATTGTAGAGTTAATCAGAAAGCAACAACCCATTTTAATTTACACTTCAGGAAATTTTGAGAATGAATATAAAGTAATGACAAGGAACTTTTTTGCTATCTGGAAGATAGTTGTATTATAGTGTAAATAAATTGGCTAAATTTGCTGTCATGAATCCTGAGTTCTTTAATACAGATGTCATTAACTCTTAGGGAAAATCCACAGATACAAAAATCTAAGAATGCTCAAATCCTACAGTATTTGCATACAACCTGTACATATCCACCTTGTATACTTTAAAATCACTTCTAGATTGATATATGAATAAATTAATTATGTGAATAAAGTGAAAATCCTCTGTATATACTTTTTATATTGTATTGTTTAGGTGTTACTGACAAGCGAAAATATCTGTACATGTTAGGTACCTAAGCAGATTTTTTAAAATTATTTTCTCTCTGAGCTTCATTGAATGCCTACATGTGGAATCCTCAGCTAAGGAGAGCTGACTATACCATTATTGCAAACTACCTATTCAGAGTTCAAGTGTATCCCAAACTTCCCTGATCCTATTTCCCCACTCATATTAATGGAGCACCTTACTGGGTTACTGTGAAAGGGAATTGCAGTAATGTCGATGTTCAAGGCATATTACATGACTCCATCTGGTTGAACACTTTACCTTAAATTTTAGATTTGTAGATGATAAAATCATCAGTTTGAACTCATCTGAGGAAATCATTAAGTACCCATTTGTTATTTTAAGGGATTACATTATAAATTAAAACTAGAGATTTGATTTTTAATTTAAAGTATATAATAAGTTTAGACATAAGATAATATTTCAGGAAAGCATAACTAAATCATCATAAAAGTCATCATAAAGCCATCTAAGCCAAACCAGTAATTACTTTTGAAAGCAGAGGAAACTGGTGCTCCAAATAAAGGCTTGGGGAGTTTTATCAACCCCAAAGGTAATCAGGAGAAGTCCTGAAAGGCTGAAATGAGGCAGAAATACAGTCATCAGATGAAATAAAGAGCACCCAAATTTTAATTTCAAACATATTTGTTATAGTATAAGTAGGTTCCATGTAATAATTGGAACATCATAACAAAGTCATGTGTGCATAATGACCCGTGAAATATTTGGGAAATCTTATACTAAAAATATTCACTGATGAAAGGAATTCAGATTTAACTGGGTGGTCTTTTGCTCTTTTTCCTCTTGTGTTTCAATCCAGTTACCTTTGGTAATAGGAGGTTCTTAACATTGTGAGGAATTTTTTACCATGAGATTACTCTTTCCATCCTGTATTCAGGACACAGTAATGGTTCTTTAAACATGCCCTAGAAAATCCTCTATTGTACTCACAGGAGAAAGCTAAGAAGGCTGAATCTGGAAGGCAAAAATTCTGATTCAAGCTTTGTTTTCAGTTTATGATACACACAAGACCTCTTTGCACAAAAGCTTTCACCCAGCATATTGATTTTTATGCTTCATCTTCATTCCTTTGCATATATTGTTTACGTATCTTAGATTTCCAGAAGCAATCACTTCAGTTTTGTTCCAATACTGCCTTTTTTTTCCCAAGGCCACACTTGCCCATTTGCTCCTGTGTAGAAGGAACATGTAATGATCATTTAGATCAAAATTCTTTTGAGAGTGATAGTGGGACATATAATTATTATGCAAGAATATAGTAATTCATTCAAATTCTTCCATTAAAACCAAGACATATGGTTACTCTACTTGTGGTATATCCCTGACCTTATCCATTTATGGCAATCTCCCTCCACCATGGATGATAGCACTGAGGGTATATTGTAAGTGTTTTGCTTTTTTGGCTAACATTGCCTCACATTTTTGATTATCTTCTTTCTTGTGGATATTTTCTCATTTCAAAATGAAATGAATTTTGAAATCAGTCCATCTTACATTCTCTGTTATTGAAGTTATCCTAGAGAACCTTCAAGAAAGAAGACACAAAATGAATATTTGTTGACTGAAATATTCTTAAGTCCAAAATCTACTCAAGCATTTTGTTAGTCAGCCTTTTACCACAGTGACAAATACCTGAAAAAAACAACTTAGAGGAGGAAAGATTTATTTTGGCTCGAGATTTCAGAGGTTTCGGTGCATGGTTAGTTGGTTCCATTGCTTTAGGACTGAGGGGAGGCAAAACATCATTGAAGAAGGGCATGGCAGTGCAAGTTCATCTCATAGAAACAAAGAAGCAGAGAGAGTGAGTGAGCAGGGAAGGGGTCCAGGACAAGATACAGTCCCAAAGGGCATACGTCCATGAACCTACTCCCTTCCACAGGGTCCACGTTCCACAGCCTCCACCTATTCCCAGTAGATCACTCAGCTATCAAAGGATTAATCTACTGTTAGGGTCAGGATGCAGTTACCTTCCAGAAACCCCACTTCTGGATACAGGTGCATGGGGGAACAAGCCATGAACTCATGAGCCTTTGGGGGACAATTCTTATTCAAATCATAACACATTTCAACAAGTCTAACAAAATTAATTATTATACAGCTATGAATATGTGTTGAGTTTGGTCATGCCACATAACTCATTATGACAAAAAATCATATCTCATATTCATAAGCTGTGACATCAAGAATATTCTTATGGCTACTACTAAACAAGAGCTAATTTTAGAATGGCCATTCAGATGAGGATTCTGTTTTAAGATTGGCTTCTGATATCCTCTTTTTATGTTTATTTAATATTAAATTTCTCTTAATATGTGTCTTTGGAGATTTGAGTGTACTTCTGTGTTTATATATTTTCAAATTTTCAGTAATAAAATTGATAAAATGAATATAAAAAGCTGATGAGATTTTTGGAATGTCCTCTTTGTATAGTTAGTATAATTGCCATGGATATGGCCAGGTGTAGCTAAACGATATTTCAGGCAAAGAGCTAATAGCAAAGCTTTTTACACAGTAATTTCCTGGGTAAGGTTCAACAAAATGAAAACTCATCAAAAGCCCTGCTGGGATTCCATCAGCAAGCATTTATTTGTAGTCTCATGTACACCTGCTTACATAGTAATAATACACCAGTGAGTTAAGTCACTATGCCAATGCAAATTAGCTTTATTTTGAATCTAATACTGAAATCTAGAAGATACAATAAGCAGACAAACGAATTACCTCTGGATAGGTATTATAAGCTTAAAAAAAATCTGTTTCTGCTGCTTTGTGTTGTAGATAATCTTGTGTGAAAAACCCTTTCTCTAGCATCTACGATTTCGATGAAGAATTTGCAGCATATGCCTTGCTCCATTGGTGCAGCAATGCTAGGCATTACAGCATGCCCTCTGCAATGTGGTTTTTCAGCTCAAGAGATCCTGTGTATTTAATTCAAAACTGAAATCAATTCAGCAAATATTTATAGAAGCAAACTTTATGGAAGCATTGGACTGGGTGCTAGAGGTAGTGACAGGGCATAAAAGATGGAGAGGAACACAACCTGCTCCAAGAGATTTCTGATAGTGTAAGGGAAATAAGATAAACACTGACTCTATGGCAAAGAACCAAAGTGAAAAAGCCACAGGAGAGCCACAAAGAGCTACAGCACAGGCGAATAACTGAACCACAGTTGATGTGATTGACAAAGGATGGTTTACCCGATAGTCTTATATCTAGCAGGATTTAAGTGGGCTGAAGGGAGTGAGAGGGAAGAGAAGTTCTATCATAGGATGGGTCCAGCTTGAGAAAAGAAAGTGGGAAAGCAGAATGTCTGCTAAAGCAAAATAATAGGAATTCAGTTTAGCTGGAGTGAAAAGTACTTGTTATAGAAGCAGGGCAAGAAAAGTTTGGAAAAGAGGGATAATTCATATCTCAAGTTATTAACAGTAGTATTTCTGATATTTTAAGAGTGTATTTTATGAAAGGCACTGTCATACTTAGAGGTTAGACATTCATTCTGTAGATGATAGTTTCCCTTCGTGGGATTTTCCTCCTCCCCTTCCTCCTCCTCCTACTCCTCCTCCTCCTTGATTTTTGTAAGAAAAGTACATGTCAGAGTATTAAGAATACTTAGGTTTACCTACAGAACTATAAGGAGATTCATACCATTATCATGTGAACTTATGTAAAATTAATCCCCATCTCATAATTTCCCTTCTCTTCCATTAGGATACATTAGTTGCTTAGGTATATAATAATTAAGTACCCTAAACTAGGTGGCTTAAAAATAATAGAAATTTATTCTTTCACCATTGTGGTGGATAGAAATCCCAAATTAGGATGATGGGGGGATTGGTTCCTTCTGAAGCTCTCAGAGTATATATGTTACCTGGATCTCTCCCAGCTTCCGGGGCTGGCTGGAAATCCCTGGCACTTCTTGCCTTGTAGATGTGTCACTCTGAGCTCTGCCTCCATTTTCTCATGTGGTTTTTCTTGTATCTCTGTGCCTCTGTCCATATTTCCCCCTTGTGAGAACACATATCAGATCAAGATCCACACTAATGATGCCAACCTTATTATGGCTAATCTGACGAAACTTGCAATGATTCTATTAAGTTCACATTCACAGGTACTGAAGGTTAAGACTTAAAGTATTTTTTTGGTGAGCTGGGCACAATTTAACCCATAAAAAGTGATTAATTTTTTATACATCAAATAATTAATATACAAATAAACCTCAGTTTCATTATTTACATGATAAACATAATGCTATCAACAAAGGTTGTTGTGAAGATGAGATTTTACATAAAAAGTTCATTATGGGACAGTCTATACAGTTGGTATGCAGTAAATATTAGTATTCTTTAGTTGAGATACCTAATTCCAGAGGAACTTTAGAAATAGATTAGTTAGGTTCTATGCAACTATCTGATTGTAAGTACCAGATATTATCAGTTTAAAACAAAGCCATAAGCATCATATAAATAACCAAAAGAAACATATGACTTGAAAGGACATTTAGTTGCTGTAAACTAACCTTAGAGAATTCCATTCGAAAATCAAGATATTGAATATTTGCAAAGTTAATGTTTCCCAACTCTGCTTGTCCCTCTACTACAACTCTACCTATATTTATACCATATAGTTAGTGGTGTTAGAAAGTGGCTAATTGCTACATTACTTGAGCTGCTTAAGAATTTCTCTTCTCTATTTCTCCCTCTCAATATTCCATGGCTAGGTTTTAATGGTCTAGATAATTACCTGAACTTTCTACTTTTCTTCACCCTTTCGCACTAACTCATGCTAATGTGAAGATATCATCTGGCACATTTTTTTTTCAATCTCAATAAGGTAAATTACCAAACCTCAGTTGAAACATTTCTACTTTATCCTGACTTTTCAAATTGAATGCTTCCTCATGTCTTCACTTAATTTGGTTTGTGCAGATATAATCATATGTGAATGGGGAGGCTTCTTTGCTGTCAGTAAGTTTGGCATCCATAAGGGATTGTATATGGGAATTCTGGAATTTTTAATCCTTTTCACTCTGTCATTAATTAAAAATACCCCAGAGACACATTGGGCATGACCCAGGGTTAAGGGGCTAGAGGTTAAGCCTTTTAGCTTTGAGTCTCCAGTTTGAATTTGATCTAAGATGGTAATAAACAAGAGCTACTGCTATTTTATATCAGTTTGGTGACCCATGTGGAATGAATTAGTAATCTCAGTTCTGTTCTGGTAGACAGGTGTCCTCATGTAGCCAGAGTTGATAGCATCTGCAGAAGACTCCAACCACCTAAAAATGGAAAGAAATGACTCCTTAAATTGTCTCTTGTCCTGCTAGGATTGTGATTCAGTAACATAAAAAAATACAAGGGTTTAGGATTCTACATACCCAACTTGTAGAAAAACTACATGAATAAATGTGATCAGAGTGAGCTTAGTAAGACCCAGACAGTGGGTCAAACAAGAATCAGGTGGTAGGACTAAAAGAAATTTAAAATCTTCAGCTTCTCGTTTTTTTACCTTCCTGTTTGGTTGTCATGAGAATCTGTGCTTGTGGAAGGAGCACTGATAATCCTTGCCCAGGGCAGATGGGTATACCCCTTGATCATTGAATTTGGCAGTGGCAGGACAGAAGGATTGAACTGATTAAACAGGGGATACACTAGTAATTTTGTCAAGAAGAATAAAACTATGACAAGTATGCTACCTTTTTTGTTTGTTTGTTTAGAGATGTGATGCACTGAATTGAAATAAGAACACAAAATTTATTACTGAACTTAGGCTATTTGGATCTTGGTTTACTCTAAGTTTTCTATTAGAATTAATTTGGATCCATCTGTACCTTCACATGTTTTTTAAAAAATGTGTATTAATGGGGCTGGGGATGTGGCTCAAGCGGTAGCCGCTTGCCTGGCATGCGTGTGGCCTGGGTTCGATCCTCAGCACCACATACAGACAAAGATGTTGTGTCCACCAAAAACTAAAAAATAAATATTAAAAATTCTCTCTCTCTCTCTCTCTCTCTCTCTCTCTTTAAAAAAATGTGTATTAGTGCAGGTGTGTGTGTGTGTGTGTGTGTGTCTGTGTGTGTGTGTGTGAATGCCAGAAGTGGGGAAACTGGGAAGTTAAATGGAGTATAGAAGTATTCAATCCTCCAATATGCTTATATTTATTTATTTTCTTTATATTCATTAAAATAGAAACCATTAGTATTACTTTTATCTTGCTATTTTTAATGAGTTTTGAAGCTACAATGTTGGGGCAAAAATTATATTACTTTTTGGTTCAAGTTTGTGGGCTTTGTGTGAAGCTCCAGCTTTATTTATGTATGTCAGTGCTATATAGATGTCGTGACTGTCTCCTTACTACATCTTATCAGATAAACTTCTTCAAAGATAAATTCATCAGTCTGTGATGGCTAGTACCATGAATTTCAGGTCTAGCTAAGGTCTAATCAAACCACGTTTATGATTCTGTTTTCTTCATTCCCTTTTACTATAAAATGTCTTACTTTGAGTTTTGACAATTTGATACTCATCCAGAAACAAGTTATTTTATAGACGTTTTTCTCTAATTGGTGTTGTCTTTGAGGTGCCATTATAAATAATTTTGCATCAAATATTAGGGCCTGATTGTTGATTGAATATAAAAATTGAACCATATAAAATTGCTTACATTTTTTGCCTTTGATATAAAACATCAGTTTCATATGGATCAGCCTTACTATTTTGAAATTTGCATTTATAACAATTCCAGTGGCATTTCCTGATAATGTAAAAAGAGTTGGAGTGAAGTGAGTCAGTGCATAAAATATTATAGAAGGAGAACTTTTATTGAGATAGTCAAAGCCCCATCTTGTAAGTTTTTACTATTATATATACAAGTGGCATATATTTTTTATTTCTAAGGAATGGCATAAGTATAGCACCAAAACATTAGAAAATAATTGCAGCACATAATTCTTTATTGGATTACTTTTAAATTTAAAATTTTTAAACCAAAATAGTACATATTAAGAAGCTGCTTCAGTAATACTCTTAGGATCAAAAAAGTTTTAAAATAAAAACTTTTATTTGGTCAAAATTTGATATCTCATTAAACCATCCTACTTCCTTGCTGTGTAGGTTTTGATAAAGAGAGTGTTCTAGAAGATCATCTACAAAGTATTGAGATTTTGATGCCATTTTCAGAAAATCAGATATAACAGATGTGCTGCTATTCCTATTTTTAAAACAAGTAAATTCTTGCTTAGAGGCACTAAGCAATTACTCATAGACCCATTCATCATTGTCAGACCTGGTTTTCAAACTCAATTCATTTGGACTCTATACATTCTTTCACTGACCCACAAAGGAAGTTGTTTCTGGTGATATCACAAAATATTTTCTGCTTTACGTATACTTTGTTTACCAATCAGCATAATGAGGGACATCACTGAAAATGAACTCTGTTTACAATGTATTTTGAGACTGATATAAGAAATGCATTTTCCAACTGACTAATTTAATGAGAAATAATTTTCACTTTGAGGTTTATGGTTTGAATTTTTTTTTCTGAAAACCTATTTTTTTCTGGAACAAAATATAGGAGAATAAGAGAGACATTCAGTAGGATTGCTGAATTGAAGCAGATGTAACCAGGTACCTTCATTCTAGTTATTTTTTGCTCTGTTTTTGTGACAAGATCTAGAGAAAAGTACATCACTAAGTCCCTATGACCTCTAAATCCCATCCATGAGTGAATAAAGAACGGGGACATCACAAACTAGCCTATTATTTGGTATTATTTTTGTTGTTCTTGTTGGGACAAAATTGAATCCTATGACTTTGTAAGCAAATATATTTGTTTCTTAACATCTATTCTGATAATACAAGAGAGCTGACTATAATATTATGCAATATCTCTTTAGTGCTATGTCCTACACAACAAAACAACATTGCTAGAATAAACTCTGTTTTATCCATCCATTCTAGAAACCACTTTCATTAAATCCTTAGTTTTAACCAAGAAAACAGATTAGCATAAGTCCCTTCGGACTTGTTATTAATGCCATTCCATGAACCATTTAAAAGGACTTTTAAATTTAATCTCTTCTCCATTCCCAGAACACTCTTTGAAGAAAATATTTTTTTTTCCTCATGGACACACATTAGTTTTAGTCAATAAAATTACTTTTCCTAGGGTTTCTTTACTAAAATATATATATGCTTATATTGGATTGCCTTTTTAGCTGCAAAGGTAATTAAGAGTTAGGTTGCCATAGATTTCCAAAACTATAATCTCCAAGGACCTATATTTGTGACTGCATTTTCAATTGCCAAGTAGATAGTATATCATGTGATTCCACTTAAATGTGTTCAGTGCTACAATATAATCTCTTTATAAAATAGTGTTCAAGGGTACTTTGTAGGGTAAATTTGGTTTCAATTTTAGTTAACCTATTTGGTCATGATTTGACTTCTGATATATACTAATATCTGTATCATAATGAATTATAGTCTAATGTAATTTTCAAATATTAAAAATAATTGTAAAACAATTAAAAATTTTAAAGTACAAGTTGAATAAACAAAATAAGAATAAAACTTTTAAATACAATACAGTAATTTTAATAGTAAATCACTGAAAATCTTTCTATAAACATAACTTTTGGGTTTCCTTTTATGAAGCATATAATTTGAAGATTAACTAGACATAGTGAAACTCACTATGATTTTAGTTTCTTGGATGTAATAAGATTGAAGTTCTAGATCTATTGAAGAATTTAATGACCAACTTTTGAGTGTATAATACATTCCAGAGAGTAATCTAGAGGTTAAGAAAAAATCAGTATAAAGTAACCACCACCCTCATAGAGCCCATATATTAACAAATATGATCAAATAGTACAGGTTTTATGCTGGAAGTACATTCATTGCACCATGGAGTCAATAAATGAAGAGTGTTAAAAATGGAAGGAATAAAGACAGCATATATTTAGTTCTGATATTTAAAGGCATTAGATAATTTCATATGACAATTAAAATGTTCGTGTTAAAGGAACAAAGAACTACCAACATCTATCTTATTTTAGAGTGTGTTTTCTTCTATAATTTATCATTCATAAAATGAAGTGTAGCCAAATACTCATTTAGGATATAGGTAAAATATTTAAACATGCATATATGTTTTAATTTGAAGATCTAGGTTAAAATTACAGCTTATGTGTGTGAAGTCCATGTGGAATATTGTATGAATTCTAGTTATTATAAGTCCTGGAGCTTTGTAGGTGGCTTATGCCTGTGGTCCTAGCTACTTGGGAGACTAAGGCAGGAAGATTACTTGTACTTCAGAGTTTAAGGCCAACCTAGCAACATTTTAAACCTCACCTCTTTGCAATAAAAAAAATTAATATTGCATTCATCAAGTTATTATAAGTCTATTATATCACCTATTTTCACATTTTAACATACAGTTTAATGTTGGTTGGAGCCTCCATTTATTGCTAACTACATAATGTTCATCTTTGTATTCTCAGAACCTAAAAACATACTGCATACATAATAAATATAATACTTGGTGAATAAAATATTAGTTTATCCATCATTGTTGTTATATAACCCTAAAGAGTTTATTTGAATATTAAGTGATATTTAAATGTATAATAAAACTTTCTATATTTTCAGTGGGAACATTTCATACTTACCGACACATAATCTAAGTATATAGTAAATATTCAATTAATTCTAATCAGTATTAAGGCTTTGCATTTAATTTTGCATGCTTTAATTAGAATATTAAAATTGAATACATCTAAAACAGAGGTATTAATTATTCAACTTTTCACATTTAGAAATATTATTCAAGCAAACACAAACACTTTTCAAAAGTTGTACTCATCTTCTGCATGCTATTTTGAAATTTCATATTTTGATTGAATACAAATAGTAAATAAAATTCTGTTAATTAAAATAATCATTTTTGGTCTGGGATGATGGCTCAGTAGTAGAGCTCTTGCCTAGCATGTGTGAGGCACTGGGTTCAATTCTCAGCATCACATATAAATAAGATAGAGGTCCATTGACAACTAAAAATATTTAAAAAATAATCATTTAAAAAAGGTTGAATAAGATTCTTTGTGAGTTTTAGTAAGTAATAAACAATTCTTCTTATTAGTCATAATTAAAAATAGCATTGCATATCTTTTATTAGATTAACCCACTAACAAACAAGTATATTTTTATGTTTCCACTTTTAACAATGAATCTCCCTTGACCCCAGTTTTCCTGAATCTTTTGTTTCTTATAAAATTGTATTTCAAAAATTTGTTTATACAATCAATCTTAAAATATTTCTAAAAATAATTTTCAAAAACTACATAACCCCTTGTAGATTTTGATTTTTCTTTAATTTTTATCATAAGTGTAAGCACTTGTGAAGAATAAAATATTTGCATATGCTCATCTTAAAATAAATCACTGATGCTTGGATATATTGACATGATATGATGCTTTGGGGATATGTCTGCTCTGTTGTTTCTTGCCCCATATCCATAATCTGAATTTACTCATGAAGACATACACAAAATGAGTGGCCAGTTGTACAAAATTTATTAAAAACTATGAGTATATTAATCTTTCGATATTTATGCATCTTAAATAATGTTATTTTAAATATGAAAGACAATTTTTCAATTTATAAGTTTATCAATAGATTTAAATTAGTTAGGCTGAATTTTTTTATTTTTTTTCAGTGCTGGCAATCAAACCTAGGGTCTTGGGCATACTATTCAAGCACTTCTACCATTGAACTATAACCCCACTGCTTGGCTTTGTTCTTATTGTTGTTTATAAATGTAAGCTTTGAAATCTCTTGTTTATATTAAATGTTGGGAAAGGAGTTTTGTCATCTTTGTGAATTCTAGGAACTCCTTTTTTTATGTTCAAAACAAAAGAATATAAAAAAAGAGTATGACAACTATGCTATAATAGTTATTTTTGTTAACTTAAAAACTGACAATTTTATGAGGTCTTCCTTCAACCTGTTGAAAGCATATAATTTAAAATATTGCATTTGGGGCATCCAGTTTCTCATTTTTCTGGGAGAAATATTAAAATGATTTTATTAAAACATATCAAATTACTAATCATTACATTTGATTTTTTAAAATACAGAGACAGAAGGCTTTACGTTAACATGGTCAGAAAAATGTCAGGAGAATTAAACTATTATTAATTTTAATACACTTTGACAATGTTATATTTTAAAAAAATACTTTATTATTTGCCTTAAAAATATTTGTCAAAGCCTTAGAATTTCAGCTTTAACTCATTCAAATTAAAAAAAAAATAGGCACAGTGTAACCTACTACTTCAAGTCAGATTTCAATGTTAAACCAGTCAGGACAGACTTACTTTCTATTAGAAAAACAAACCCCAAACCAGGAAATACATTATGTAATGTGAATTTCAAATTAAAATAAATATCTTAAATATATTTCAAAAAACAATATTAAAGTATTAGAAATTTAAAAGTGTTGAAAACATCCTATGAAAGAAATTAATAAAATTATTGATATCTAATTAACTAATACATGTTTATAATAAGTTATAAAACAAGTATAATAATCAAATATTATGTATGAAGTTAAAATTATCAATTTTTTAGGAGGCAAAAGTAAGATATAATAGCTATTATTCCTTTCATGAATGTATGTTTATTGTATTTTGAATTCTAGTGTTAAGTTTTGGGGCTCAACTTGTTGATAATAAGCATGTATAAAGTTCAGAAATACCTCCCTTAATTTCATTAAACATCAGGGCCACTCTTTTCCTGTTTATTTAATAAAAAATAAAAATATGTTTGATATTTTCAGCTCCAATGTAGTTTCACTTTCCAACTATAGGAAGTAAAAGAATGAATGAGAATTTCATAGATTAAGTAAAATTATTGACTGTAGCTAAATATTTTATATAATTGGAGGTTTATTCACATGCCCATTGTGAAAGAGCTCATGTAATATCTTTCCATGGATTTTGTTCACTATAAATTAATATTATTTGCTTTTTATTGTTTCTTGATCTGTATTATTAAACTACTTTTCAGAAAATGGATGCCAATTCATTATATTCTGTGGGGAGTTGGCTTTTAGTATAGATATGTTGAATAAATATGCAAACTCCTTCTACAAAAGAAATACAGAGGAATGATAGTTTAAGACTGCTAAATGCTTGATTGTGTTAATAGAAAAAAATTGATAAATTCAAAATATTTTTCAGTTTCATTTGTTAAATAGTGGAACTAAAGAGTACCTGGATCTTCCACTAATAAATCTATGTAATAAAATGTTTATACATAAATGTAATCCTAGATCCCCTGTTTGGTTAGGGACTGCATGTCGAAACAGCTCTGATGTTGATAACAAACAAACAAAAACTGCTGAGAGCCATTAGCCAAGTAGGTATGACAATTTCCTTGCCAGCATACCCCATGTTGCTTAGTGGAAGGACTCGTGGAAATAGGTCTTGCCTTAGACATTTTGCAGTGACATTGCATGTAAGGTGACCTTGCTCAAGGACCAGGGCAGATCCAGGTTTAGGGCAGATCAGGGTTTAAGGCTCTCCTTGGATTTAGGTCGTTCCCGGTTTAGGACAATCCGGGTTTAGGGAGGTTCCAGGTTTAAGGTTATTTCTGCTGGGAATAGGGCATATCCTGCTGCCTGAGTTCCCCTTGAATCTCTCCTGGGATTCAGAGAGTTTTTTGGAGGCAGAGGAGGTGGATTTGGGCAGAGAACGTGGATTTACCCAGAACGTGTTTGGAGAGGGCTGGTGTGAGTTCGGGAATAAAGAATTGCTGTTTAAATCTACAAAGCTGTGAGTGGCTCGTGATTTTGTGCCCAGCTGGACTGCAGCAAAAAAACAAACAGAATTTTAAGAATTATCAAAATGTGCAAGTGTTAAAATTGAGGGTAATATATTTGAGAGGATGGTGACAAACAATGACAACAAATCAATTCTTAAAGCAGATAAAATGATACTGTGCATGATTTGCCCTAATGCCTTAATACATTACTTCCATGGTGACATCCATGGATGGAAGTAGCATGATTAAATGATGATTTGGAGTTATTACTGTGTCAAATGTATGAAAAATGACTTATAAAGATAGAAAAAGTCAAAATAGGCAAGTGCAGTAGTCTGAAAGTAGTAAGAAGAATCTGAAATAGGTAATGATAATGGGAATGAAAAAGAGAGTAATTTTGATAGACATTTTGCAGAGATAGAGTCAATAGTCACTGTTTGATTTTGGGGAAAAAGCACCAAATAAAAGAAAAGAGAGAAAATGATAGAAATTTTTCTTTTTTTTCTTGTTAAGTAGAGTGATGATATTAACAGAAGATAAAGGAGGAGGAGGAGGAGGAGAAGGAAAAAGAGGAGGGAAGAAAAAGGAGGTGCCAAGAGGAGAGAAGTGAAAGGAAATGTAACAAATTTTGCCTTGAACATATTGACTCATAGATACTAGATGTCCATTTCGCCATCTATCAGAAAGTTACAAGTGAATAATGCAGCCTGGAAGAGAAACTGGCAATGGAAATGTAACTTCTGATGTCATTTGCTGAAGTGATTGTTGAAGCTATGGAGAAATCTAAAATCAAAAGGAAAAAGGCTAAGCAGAAGGTGGTAAATAAACTGAAAGCAAATGTTAAGAAAATGCTTTTAGTATAGAATAATTTGTTTTCTCTTTGGTATAGAGTGGATCCAAACATGTCAGCAAAGTAGAGACCTAATGAATAAAGCACAGATTTAGAGAAAGTGGGATAAAAGGAATCCACTGGCACAAAATGTGGGTTTAGAAAAAGTAAGGGAAAAGGCGATTGTATTTTGTAGATAACAAAGTAAAAGTAAAGGTTGAACAACAACATAAAGTGAAGAGCTGAACACAAGGATTTATGCTACAGAGTCTGCACTTATTGATAGAAAGGATGGGGTTATGGTCAGAGATGTTTAAAGGTGTAGGGAAAAGAAAATTAGGCACTGTCTCGGGTCCATATAGATATAGGCAAAATGAGGTTCACAAAAATATGGATAAACCCAATTGTAATTATCAGGTTAAAATAAAATTTGATTATGACATTTTCCAGCAAAACTTTGCAGATGAAAGGAAAAGAGAGCAGGATTGAAAGTTGAAGAGGAATGAAGAATTCTATATGATGAACTTGACATCCACTCATGGTAGAAAATTAATGATGTAAGAGATTTAAATGGCTAAACTGAGTCTCACTAAAATGGCAGCTAGTTGCTTGAGATTTGGGATGGCAGCTGTAACACATATGGTCAAGAACTTAAAATAGAGTCAAGAAGGTAAATTTCATCCCCAGCATGAGTGACTTTGGGTTTCTGGTAAAGATAAAGGGTTAAATCTTCTCATTTAGTCTTACACATTCCCAAAACTCCATTAAAATAATAGTAAAGGAACATGTTCATGACTCCATAACTCAGTGACAAGACAAGCCAAGAAAGTAGCAAGTAAATATGGGAACTGGAAATCTGAGTGAATGGCAAAAAATATAGCAGTCTTGAGAAAGCAAAACCCTGATCATTGGCCAAAAAAGCTTAGAAGTAATTAGTTTGTATCACAGATTCCACCAAATCACAATCATTGGTCTAGTGTCCCTGGTTATTAGGAGACCAAAAAGCTGTTAGACCTCTAAGTTCCTTCTGCCACTTTTCAGGTCTAGCAACTAACCCTGTTAAGACAGAAGAACACTAAGAATTCATTCTCTGGGATAGGTCAGGTGGAGGCTAAGCACAACTGAGCACAGAGATGTTTCACTAAAAATTGTGGCTTTAATTGAAAGTTTATAAATTGAAAATAATTGTTGTCTTTCAATTGATGTTCCCCAATAAGCACAAAAACAGAGTGGGATCCAAAGATAGGATGTTTTTGATTCTTTCTAGAAACAACTAAGTTGAATGATCTAAAATTAAAATGAAAGATTCTGTACAAAAATGGTTCTGCAAAGTTTCACTACAGTAAATACCCAAACCGATGAGCCTCTTTTCCCATACAACACAAAGGAAATTTCCACACATTGTTTTGGTTAAATGTTTATAAATATAAGCAGGCAATAAATCTGAGACAATTAAGAACAGAATTCATTATGAAAGTTTGTCATGAAGTATTAAAGTAGAAAAACAAATTTCAGAAAAGAGAGACTATGCAAAAAGAAACTTGAATAATGGAAATACCAGAAATATCATCTTTAAAAAAGAAATATGCAAATTAATTTTCAGAAAAAAAAATTGCTTTGGGCATGTAAAAATATGAGAGGAAAATAATAGGTCACTTTATGGAGCTAATACCATCAGTTACCGGTGATAGTTCTGCTTCCTCATATGTTGAAGTATAATATTAGAGGAGCACGATGAAGCAAACATATAAAGTAGGGTTTATTTAAAAAGGGGTTGGGGCTGGGATTGTGGCTCAGAAGTAGAATGTTCACTTAGCACAGGTGGGACCCCGGTTTGATTCTCAGCACCACATAAAAATAAAGGCATTGTGGTTGTGTCCATCTACAAAAAAAAAAAAAAAAGATATTATCTCTCCCTCTCTTTCTCTCTTTAAAAAAAGGTGTGTGTGGGGGGGAGTAAGATAGACTTTTTCCAAGAGGAAGAAGGGGGCCATACAGTATCCTGGTATCCCAAGAATTGAGGCGTTAGGCCTTTTTAAATGGGTCAAGGCTTCCTTTGTTCTCCTGCTCTCTACCCCTTCCTTCATACCTGGCGCAGGAGATGTTCAGATGGGATGGCTGAAAGATGAGAAGCAGATGGACAGGGAAAGGGCCAGATAGAGCAGCCCAGGGCATATTAAATAACAACTTTTATAACTCCCTGTAGGGAGGAACAATTCTTGGGACAGGTTACCTTAGCAACAGGTTGGAACAGGGGTAGGTTATCTTGATAAGGGTGAAGAGCTCTAAAGTAATTTCAAACCCTCAGGGGGAATCTTCCCAGACTCACTCAAATTGACCTCCTGATCTGACCTGACTCGATTTACCTATGTATATCTACTGCCTGTCTAATTCTGGCTTCAGAGAGATAAACTACAGAAAAACTGTCATAAAACAAAATGAGAAAAAAGACTAAGGAAATAAAAAAATATAAAGAAAATTAAGGAGATGGAAAAAATGCCTAATATTTGAACAATATGAATTCTAGAAAGGAAGAACCAAGAAAAGAAGGAAAAGGAAATTTTCAAATGAATAATTCAAGAAGTTCCCACAAGTTTAATATGAGATATCAATAAAATGTCCCACTAATTATCTAGTAAAATAATGAAAATAAAAAATCATAAAGCATGTTACTATGAAATTTTAGAAAAATGTGGAAAAATATTTGGTCTAAATATTCACAAATTGGGAAAAAATAGTTTTCATACAAAAAAAAATCAAGAAATTGAATGGTATCAAACTCTGAAATAGTAGCCAAAGCCAGAAAATAGAAGGCAATGGGATGTCACTCCCAAATTCTTTTTTTGTGGGGGTATCAGGGATTGAACTCAGGGGCACTAGACCCCTGAATCACATTCCCAGCCCTATTTTATATTTCATTTAGAGACAGGGTCTCACTGAGTTGCTCAGTGTCTCATTTTTGCTGAGGCTGGCTTTGAACTTCTGATTCTCCTACTTCAGTCCCTTGAGCCTCTGGGATTATAGGGCTACTCCCACTCCCAAATTATGAGGTAAAATTAAATTAAATGCCAATTTAAGCAATGAACTAAAGGTAGAAAAAAAAGATGATTTTAGACATACCAGCTCTCTAAAACTGTGATTTGCATTTACCCTTTTTCAGAAAGCTACTAGAAGATTTCCCCCTTTAATACCAAGAAGTAAACATAGGAAAAAGTAACATGGTATTTAGGAAAAATGAGATTCTACACAAGAGAAACTGAGGGAATCCAGCGATGATGGCAAATGGAAATCCTAAGCAACAGCCATTGGACATTCCTTGACACAATCAGTGCAGTTGGGAGAAGGGTTAAAATCTCTGGAGAGATTTTAAAAAGAGGATTAAAGATGAGCGTAAAATGAATTTGAAGACAGTAAAAGGAAATGTATTCAATTTGTTGAGCATTTGAGTTCAAATTGAAAATAATGCAAATGCCAAAATAATATAATAGTTAATTTTAGAGTAAACAAAGCAAGATGAAAAGCTTCACATGTTGCATAATTGGCTATAAATATTCTTTTATGAGGTAAACTGTTTCAAATACTGAAATACTATCTAATAAAAGTTGAATTCAAACTATTTTGGGAGGACTTGTGCTTGAGATGGAGATAGTGAAAATGTTAAATGTTGCACTATTACAGAGAAAAATTCAATAGCTAATATTTAATATATGAGAATCAATAGGTATTAATATAACCAAATTTCTCAAAAAAAAATGGACTTAAAGATGAAAAATTTGTTAATAAATATTGGGAACAGGAAATTGGAGAAAATTAATTCATAAAAGTGGTGCATGTTTTGTCTTTATAAAATCTGCACTATAATCTTGACCGAATGGGTAACTAGGTGTTATTTTTATTACTTTTAATACAATAACAGATAGAAATAGTAGTGGGAATGTAAGAACAGGTAGGGAAATTTTAGATTGAAGATTTTGGAGAAGGTGAAATGTCAAATGAAACCAGTCAAATTGCAGCTGTCGAGGTGGACAACAGGAAGTAAACTCAGTTGAAAGTCCAGGAGCTGAAGAGGTAGAGGAAATACTGGCACACATGGTATTGGAAGGATTAATATATGGATGATGCTAAGAGCTGTTCATCTTTGGGAATGAGCACTAGTGAACAAATGCAAAGGGAATAATTCACTTCTCTGACTGATAGCTATAATATTTGAGGTGAAAATGAAGCACATGATTGAAATCTAAGGCAATGAAGCAACTGAAACTTGAAAATCTGTATTGAATTATAAAAACCTCCAAACTAGAGGCTCACTGAAGTGTTAAATTCTAAAATTCAAACATTATTTCCTCATGAGTAAGCTTCTCCAATTCATATGCCCTCAAGTTTATGATAGTCAAAGGGAGAGTTCTCATGGAGAGGGAAATAGTTGCCATTTTTTTTTTTTACAAAATTGAAATACAATAAATCAAAGTTACACTTACCCCTCTGTCAGGGGTGATGTAGTTCTTGATAATCACCTAACTTCCAAGGTAGAGACACAAGCAAGAGTGAACATTCTATAAGAGACTCAAATCATACTAAAAATTGTTGAAAATTCGTGGCTTGTCTCATATTTTCTATACCATTTTTATGTTTTCATCATGCCAATTAAAATTCGGGGGAAAAGTACGAGATAAAAAGAAATCTGGAAAGTCTTACCATAAAGCTTTATAAACAGTTCAAACGTTGCAAGCAGGAGGCTAACATGGGTGGACAATTAGTGTCTCTTAACTCTTTCTAGGGTATGGTGGTTTTTAATCATCGTAG